>NC_050447.1:116545905-117145905 GCF_903995425.1 Onychomys torridus
AGAGATGTTCTCTCCTTTTACATGTGAGTCCCAGGGATAGAACTCAGGCTTGTGAACAAGATGGCTGAGCCATCTCCCTAGCCCTGCTTGAGTTCTGATACCTGCATACATTTGTTAGCCATCACAAAATCTTACAGAACACATTTCAGCACCCCAAAGACTCCTTTCTGCTATAGACAGCTCTACCCTCTCCAACTCCTCACCCCTGGAAACAGCTGATGTGTTATCTGTCACCAAAGTTCTCTTTTCTAGAATGTCTTAGAAGTAGAATTACACAATTGTTAGGCAGCTTTTTGTGACTGGTGTGCTCAGACTCATCCAAGTTGCCCCATTCCCTTTTATTGGATAGGTGATGTGTGATTTACTACAGTCTGTCCATCCATTCTCCCACTGAGAGACAGTCGAGTTGTGTAATTTAGTCTGGGCTGTCAGTTTGACCAGAACCAACATGGAAACTGCTGGGCACATCTGTGAGGGATTTTCTTGATCAGGGTATTTGACGTGAGAAGGCCCACCTTAAATGTGGATGGCACCTTCTGGTGGCAGCCCAGATAGAAGGAGGTCAGAGAGAAGTTTTTGCTTTTTGCTTTATTGTCCTCACATCTGCTACAGAGTAGAGTTCATCTATCTTGCTCGCAAGTTTGTCTACTCTGTTTGCAAATTCTCCTATCTTGGTGCTACTTCTACATCCCTTCTCCGATATCAGAATCCAGCTTCTTCGGGCTTCCAAGAAGGACTGAAGACCAGTGGCCCTCCAGGAATCCTCAAGGCCTTTAGTGCCAGCACCTGCTGAAGCATCTGGCCTCCAGGGCTGAGCAGCTTCTGGGTTCTCAGGCTCTCAAAGTGCAGACAATCATTGTTGGACTACCCAGCTCTATCATTGTAGCAATTTGCTTCCTGGTGCTGTGACAGAACACTCCGACCAAAAGCAACTTGGAAAGGAATGGAGTTATTTGGTTTACACTTCCACATCACAGTCCATCGTCCAGGGAAATCAGGGCAGGAACTCAAGCAGAGGCCGTAGAGGAATGCTTTTTGCTGGCTTGCTCTTTAGGGCTCACTCAGCTTGTTTTTTATGTATCCCAGGACTATATGCCTAGGGGTGGTACCACCCGAAGTGGGCTGGGCTCTTCCACATCAATCATTAATGAAGGCTATGCCTCATAGACTTGCCTACAAGCTAATCTGATGGAGACGTTTTCTCAAGTTAGATTCCCTATTCCCAGATGACTCTAGCTTGTGACAAGTTGACAGTCTAATAAATCCCACTTTAATATATATTCATGCTCTCAGTTCCTCTAGAGAACCTTGATCAGTAGAAATTGTTTCCATTTGGGCAGGGACAGGAACAGCTGTTATCTAGTATTAATAAAATCATTTTCTCTAATCAAATCAGCCCTTCAGCGTTGGTTTCTGCTGCCTGCTCTGGCCAGACTGCTCTTCCTCTAGAGCAGTGGTTCTTATCTTTCCTGATGCTTCGACCCTTTAATGCTGTTCCTCATGTTACGATGACCCTTAGCTATAAAATTATCTTGTTGCTTCCTCATAACTGTAATTTTGCTACTGTTATGAGTCATGATGTAAATATCTGATATGCAGGACGTGCGGTCCCTGGGGAATGGCTGCTTGACTCCCAGAGGGGTCGGGACCCACAGATTGAGAACTGCTGCTCTAGGGCTAATCAGCCCCTAAATGTCATCACCTGTGGAAAACAAGCAAGATCACTTTATCACTTAAATGATTTTACCTTTGTCCACCAAACATCCACATCTGCATTAGCAAGCTTCCCAGACTTCATTTTTATTTTATTTTTCCAAGGGAGAGGGCAAGGAGCATCTTCAAGCCCCAGCCACTCTTCTGCTCAGTAGTTGCCTTGGACACTGTCCCCTGAGCACTGTGGAGTGATGGGTAATGATTTACAAATTCAGCTCTCTTTAAGCTTCTACTCCAGAGGCCCCGGGATGGTTCCTCAGAATCCAAGCAAGGCAGAGTTTAATGAGCCAAGTGCTTTAATTCCATATCAACCTGTTCTACTTTCAAGCACTTGTGTTGTTAAGGGGCAGGGGCAGAAACCCTAACTGTACAGTACCTATAATGCTGCTTCCCCCAAATTTCAGAACTACATGGATCCTTTTTCAGCTGCTCAACGTGCCTTCCTGTCTCCCCTTAGAAGGGATTGCTTTTCAGGGCTCTATTATCTCAATTATCCTCTCAGCTCACCACTAGATGCCTCTTAATGGCAACTTCTACCATGGGCACCCATTACAGTGTGGATAACTTTGATGGAATACGGTGCGGCAGAAATGGCAGAACCCATGGGTGCTGGAGGGCTACATATTGGGTCTGTGGTCCATGAAAAGTTGCAATGAGGAGCTGTCCCTCCCCCAATCCTCTGAGTACTGATAGTGAAGAATTAACATATGGTGGTAGCTAACACAAGCATGCCAAGCACCAAAAGGATTTGATGGAGATGTAGCTCAGTAGGAGAGAGTTTGCCCAACATGAGGTTCAGTATCTCCAACACCAAAAGGAAAAACAAAAACCAAAAAAAAAAAAAACAACAGTGGAATATAACACTTTTGTCCAGGTGGGCTTCAAAGTGGGCAGAACGTCCAGCCAATGGAACATTTGAGATTTAAGATGGGAAAGATAAAGATAAAGATGAATTGATTCGCTCCCAAGATCTCAGATGATTTCACCTTTCATCTTCTGGTCCACTGGGCCCATCACCAGTATCTTAGAAAGGTGGAGAAGTCCTTAAAGTCGGTGAATCTCGGCACCAGCCGTAGTGAACCACAACTTCTCAAGTTAGAGAGGTTTGGGCTAGCCTGGAACCGACTCGCCAGGGTTTGCCACAGAAATTCAAGGGAAATGACTCTGATTTTGCCAAACTCTGTACTGAAACTGCCGTCCCTGTGTGCTCAAAGAGGCAGCAGGGCAGGTGGCAGTTCATGACCCGTCTGGGAAGTGGAATGAACCTTGGAAGGTCACAAAGATGCAAGCAAGTCCCTGTGACTTCGTGGTCCCACCAAAACCTCAAAGAAAATCAGAGCCCGGCCCGGGCCTCGCTCCGGGTCTCCGGCAGGGGCCGCTGCAGCCGGGGCGGGACACCAGGACGCCGAGCACTCGGCGCCGCCGCTTCTCCTGCCTGGTCTATCCACACCGCCTAGCGCAGGTGCGTCTAGTGCCGGCCTCGGGGGGTCCCGGCTTTGTCCCGGCTCTGCGCGCCCCACCCCGCGCATGCGCGAACCAGCGCCGATAGGGAAGCCAGCGACAGGGTGGGTGGCGGGATGGGCGATGGGCGGAAGAGAGCCGAGGGGGAGCTGGGCCCCGGAAGGCGGTGACCTGGAGGAAGGGCACTTTGGCTAAGGTGACGGGGGGCAGGCTGGAGCAGTAGCGGTGGGAGTGCAGAGAGGGGCGGATCGCGACACAGTCCGAAGGTAGAGCCGGAAGGATTTGATGATCATGTTAGCAGAGGAATGGGGATAGGTTAAGGCCAAGCCAGGACCCGGGAGGATGGTGCCCCAAAGTTTTGCGAGTGGTGTGGGGGCTGGGGTGGAGGGCTGGGGACGCAGTTCAGCTCTGGAAGATGGGAAATCAGGAGCGGTCAGCTGCAGGCCGACTGGAGGAAAGCCCCCAAGGGCGGGGGCTGGAAGCAGGGCGCGCACATGTCCGGAGAGTTGGGTCCTAGGCTGTAACCTCTTTTAGGTTTTGATGGCAGGTAGCCTCGACAGGAGCGGGAGCCAGTCAGCGTCAAAGCCTGGGACTGGTGTATTAATATCATTTGTGAAGCTTTTCGTGTCCAATGACTCTTTACAGACAGCCTGGGAACATTTCTGCCAGTACAGTTTCCATGTCGTCTGTCCCATGACTTAAAACTGCGTTTCAGTTGACAAGAGATATATACTGTGTATATATTTCTGAGGTACAATGGAGTGTTTTGATATATGCATGTATTATATATAGTAAGAGTAAGCCAAGCTAATCAACATGTCTATCATCTCACTATTTTTTAGTGGTAAGAACCTTTGTAGTTTACTTGTTTCAAAATTTTGAAACATGCGTTACATCGGTATCAACTATGGTTAGTGTGCTGTGCAATAGACTAGGGAAATGTATTCTTTCTTGCTGAGAGTCTGTGCCCTTGACAAACATCTCCATGCCCCGACATTGTCCCCCTCACCCAGCCTCTGGTAACCATCATCTGTTCTTTGCTTCTGTGAGTTTGACTTTTCTATACTCCACAGTGTATATACTTTATATACTCCACAGTGTATATACTTTATATACTTCTCAGTGCATATACTTTATATACTCCACAGTATATATATTTTATATACTCCACAGTGTATATACTGTATATACTCCTCAGTGCATATACTTTATATACTCCACAGTGTATATACTTTTCTATACTCCACAGTGTATATACTTTTCTATACTCCATAGTGTATATACTTTATATACTCCACAATGTCTATACTTTATATACTCCACAGTGTACATACTTTTCTGTACTCCACAGTGTATAGACTTTATATACTCCACAGTGTATATACTTTATATACTCCACAGTGTATATACTTTATATACTCCTCAGTGCATATACTTTATATACTCCACAGGTCAGTACACCTGCCCTGCTGTGCTTACCTTTTCTTACTCATGTTAGTAAGGTCATCCACTTTGTTCCAACTGTATGGTTTGAAATATTTTCTCCCACTGTGGAAATGACTGATTCCTTCATCAACCTGTTTGCCTGTTTTTGCTTTTATTACCTGTGTTTAGGGTCCTAGCTAAGAAATCATTGCCCAAGCAACGTCAGGACTTCCATCTCTTTTCCGCTGGTAGTATCAGTTTCAGGTGGTGTGTTTAAGTCTTTAATCCATTTCTAATTGATTTGGGGGGTCTAATTGATTTTTATATGTGATATGAAGTAAGCAACTATGAAGCCTGGGCTTGGTGGCTCACATCTGTAATCCTAGCTTTTAGAAAGATGAGACAGGAAAATTGCCATGAATTCCAGCCTGGACTGCAGAGTGAGTCCTAAGCCAGTCTGGGTGTAGTATGCGACCCTGTGTCAATCATCTTCCGTGTTCGCCCAGCTCAGGTATTCATTCTGGCTGACTTTTTCTCCTTCCGTTTTTAGCTTCCCAAGCTCTCTGCACAGTGTCTCTTCACAACAGAGACAGGTGACACTGGAAGTGCCTGTGTGCTTGTATCTGGTTTTTAATTGGGGTTGACTGAGGTACAGTGCACACACTGTCAAAATCACTGTCTTTATTTTACAGTTTACAAGTTGTCAGAAAAAGCATACCAAGGGGTTGGGGATTTAGCTCAGCGGTAGAGCGCTGGCCTAGCAAGCACAAGACCCTGGGTTCGATCCTCAGCTCAAAAAAAAAAAAAAAAAATACCAAAAACAAGGGTACAGAATTTCCCATTGTTCTAATGGTCCCTGTCTGCTCACCCCGACTAAGACAAGGATGGTATTTGTATATCTATAGCTTCCTTTTTCATCATGTAAATGGTCTCAGAGTGTGACTTTTGTGTTAGGCTTATTAGCATTGAATGTAATTTATTTTCATTGTTTTTATTTATGTATGTGGGTGTTGCTTACATGTGTGTGTGCCATGTGTGTGCCTGGTGTCTATGGGGGCCAGGAGGGGATCTCCTAGAGCCAGTGTTACAGATGATTGTGAGCCACAGTGTGAGTGCTGGGAATGGAACCCGGATGCTCTTACTGCTGAGCCATCTCTCCGGCCCTAGCATTGTGGTTTTGTTTTATTTTCTGTAAAGCAACTCTATTTTTGAAATAATTTAAGGCTTCCAGAAATAATGCAAACATAGCTGGGTGGTGGTGGTGTACACCTTTAATCCTAGCACTTGCGAGGCAAGGCAGGTCGAGCTCTGTGAGTTCAAGGCCAGCCTGGTCTACATAGGAGTTCCAGGACAGTCAGGACTACACAGTGAAACCCTGTCTTGAAAAAAAACAAAACAACTTTAAAGCAAACATAGTAGACTTCCTGTGTATTATTTACCCAGTTTCTCCCAATGTTACATCTTACCTAACCAGAGTACAGTGATCTAAATTAGGACATTTACATCTCTTCTACCAACTAGTGTAGCTACACTTCTAACTAATGAACAGTCACATTTTGCAAGATGTCTCACCAAGGTCCATTTTCAGGCGTGTGGCCCCCTGGAGACAGTTTGCCAGGCTTCACCCTTCATAATTTTGTTAACTGTGTGGGGAGTGCTGCTGATTATGCTGAACAGGGGCCCTTCAACTGGGTTTGTATGGTATTTCTGGTAATTACATAATGTGTCTTGGGAGAAAAGTCACACACCCGCAAACCGTTGCCCTTCCCATTGCATCATCTGTGGGAGGCAGATGAGGTCGCCAGGTCTTGCTGCCGGTCATGCTGTCCTGGATGGCTTGGCCAAGGTTGTGGTAGGCATGTTTCTCACGGTGAAGCTGCTGTTGCACACCACTCTAGGGAGCCATTCCTGGGGTTGAGTGTGTCAGCAGTTTGCCCTCTTTCTTGCTGAACAGCTGTCGTTCTGTGAGGAAGCATCATTTGTTCACTTGTGTGTAAGTTGATGGCATTTAGTTTGCTTCTGTTTGGAGTCAAGAACTATCTGATAGGCCTTGGTGTTCTGTTAAATATAAACCATGCCACAGAACACCGACATCAGGCAAGGCCACACGTGACCACAGTGGATCAGGAGAAAACCCAGACTGCTTGATAATCCTGTTTCAACTGAGATACAAGTAAGTATGTTGTTTAAAACAGAATCCAAAAGCCTGTTGCTTTCCAACAATCTCTTACTCATCAATAATGTCCCCTACAATGTCCAGTCAAAGTGGCTTGCTTCCTCATAGCAGCCAAACACTTATGTGACCTCTCCCCCCATGACCTCACAGGAGCCTGAACCATCCAATCAATCCTTTGAGACACTTGTAGCCTTGGGTGTGCTGGCAAGCAATTTTCCATGAACCTCCTCCCTCATCTCTGGAAAACAGGGCTGGAGAGATGGTTCAGAGGTTAAGAGCACTTGCTGCTCTTGTAGATACCCAGGTTCAGTTCCCAGGACCCACATGGTAGCTCACAGCCATTTATAACTCCAGTTCCAGGGCATGTAGCACCCTTCTCTGAACTCCTAGGGCACCAGCCATGCAGCCATGCAGTGCACACAAGTACACGCATGCAAGCAAAACATTTGTGCACCTAAAATAAATGAATAAAAATAAAATTAACACCCTAGAAGACACTGACAGTCTGAGCAAGATACTCACATAGATATTGAAACCCTGGCTTCTTTTCTTATTTCTGCATATACTCTTTCCCACCCACGCCTAATTCTTTCACTGATTTCTTAGGAATCTTAATTTTAAAATAAACATCCTAGTAAGTGCCAAATTTTTGTCAGTCCCATCTCTTACAAAGTACTAATTAACCTTTTCTCTCCAAAAATGTGTTGTGGTGATCTCTATCAGTTGATACCAAACTCTCTTATTCTGACTTTTAAAAACTGGTCAAAATGCACAGAACATGAAGTTCACCATCTGTATTATTCCTTTTCTCATCGGTGGGGCAAAGCCACGTATGGAAGGAATGGTTTATTCTGGGTCACAGTTTGGGGACAAGCCATCGTGGCAGGGAAGGCATGTTGACCGGAGCAGGAAGCAGCTGGTCCCTCTGCATCTGCAGCCAGGAAGCAGAGAAAGTGAACACTCCTCGACTCCACCTGGTGGGATGGTGCTACCTACCTTCAGAGTGGGTTTTCCCTCCTCCATTAAACCTCATGGGTGACCTTGGAGGTATGCTTCCATGGTGATCTAAATGGAGTCAAGCTGACGATGCAGATAACCACCACACTGTCCTAACCATTTTAAAACCACTGTGCAGTCCTGGTTGGTGGCTGGGGATATTCTTCCCCAGAGCTTTTTTCATCTTATAAAACTGGACATTTTACCCATCATTTTTTAATATACCTCAAATACAGTAAAAATAACTCTTTGGGAGTGTAGACTTCTGTAAGTTCTGATAGATATTGCCATGTAACTGCTGCCGTGATCAGTACACAGGGCACATTCATTGCTCCCCTTTGCCCACATGTCTGTATTTCCTACCCTTCCATCATGACCATAAATATAGTCTTTGTTTATTTTGGAATGTCATAGGGGAATATAATAATAAATGCTTTACAGAAATCTTTGTGGACGTGAATGAATGTGTATGGACATAGTGTGTGTGTACATGTGTGCTTGTGGAGGCCAGAGGCCACTGTTGATTATCTTGCTCTATTCCTTTTATCTTTAAAAAGTTGAGTTTTGGGGTTGGGGATTTAGCTCAGTGGTAGAATGCTTGCCTAGCAAGTGCAAGGACCTGGGTTCGATCCTCAGCTCCAAAAAGAAAAAAAGAAAAGAAAAAGAAAAAAAAAAGTTGAGTTTTTTTGTTTTGTTTTACATTTATTGGTGTGTGTGGGTAAATGTTCATGTCACTGTGAAAGTCAGGGTACGGCTAGTGGCAGTCGGTTCTCTGGTTCCTCCATGTGGGTTCTGGGGAATCAAACTCGGGCCATCAGGTTTGGTGACAAGCGCCATCTCACTGGCCTTTATTTTTGGAGGCAGGCTTTCTCACTGAATCTTGAGCTTGCTTAGTTGGCTAGCAAGCCATTTCTAGTCTTTGTCTGTGTGTCCCCGCCCCTCCGTGCTGAGGTTACAGGCATGTGCTGTCACCCCTGCGTTTTTATATGAATACTGGAGATTTGAATTTGGGTTCTTATGCTTGCATGGTGAGAATCTTACCGACTTAAACTGATTTAACCTCTCCCAAGCCCTGCCTAGTATTGCACACTGCAAATGTTTTTCCTTGCTTATTGAACTTATTTCTTTGGATGGGGATTTAGGCCTGTTCTAAGCTCTTCTACTAACCCAAGTCTCTAATGTCTGTAGATAAAGTCATCTTGGATCAGTCCAACTGTTGTTCTCTCTGTTTGAGCCAGGGTCTCCTATGTAGACTAGGCTAACCTAGAACTCACTATGTAGACCAGGCTAGCCTTGGACTAACAATCCTCCTGCTTCTGGCCCCTTGAGTGCTGTGATTGCAGGAATATGCCTCCATGCCCAGCCCCTGTTTTCCTCTTACAAAATTTCTCAAGTATAAATTTTTACTAAATGAGCTTCACAACTGACAGGTTTCACTGACACATTGTCACCTTCATCTTATTTATTGTGGCAGTATACATAGCCCATCTGTTTGGGTGGGAGATCCACCTCAACCCCTGGCACCCTGGCATCCCTATACTCAAAGAGTCTGGAATGTCTGGAAGGAGTCTGGTGGAAGATCCACCTTGGCTCCCTTCCCCTCTCTTTCCCCAAACCTGCCCCTTCAAAGCCCTCCAAACACAGCTCCTCCCCCAGAGAGGCTCAGGACCACTCCCACAGGGGATCTATAAGGGGCATCCCAGAAGTGGTTCTTCTGGTCTGTCTCTCCTCTCTTTGGGGCCAGGGAATCGTCCAGGAGCACTTTACCCGTTAAACCTGGGCTTTCCAATTTGGCCTGATTCAGTTTGTTGCAGCATCCGAGAGGCCTTCAGGAGGCCTCGAACTTATCACCATCTAGTTCACTTTTCAAAAATCACTTCGTCATCAGAACTCTTTGATCAAAAGTTCAGGAAGAGAGCTGCATCGATGGCTTAGCGGCTGGGAACCACTCTTGCAGCATGTCGGGCCGCTCACAACTGCCTGTCCACACATATATGCACACATAGACATAATTAAAAATAAAAAATAGATTGGACAAAGGTAGCCAGGTTTTAAAAAGTGTTTTGGACTGTTACAAATGCAGCAGGGGTTTTGCTTGTTTGCTTTTTGTTTTTTTTTTTTTTAAAGAATTCTCATGTTTGGGGCCAGAGAGATAACTCTGTAAATAAAGTGTTTGTCTTGCAAGCTTGAACATCTATGTCTAAACCCACAACCCATGTTTTAAAAAAAACCAAAAAACTAGGTGTGGTCGTGTGTGCTCTAGGGAGGCAGAAACAGGTAGATCTCTGGGTTTCTTAGCTTGCTCTGCAAATTCTAGATCCTGTCTCAAATTCTGAGGATAGATGCCTTAAGCTGTCCTTTGGTCTCCATTTCACACATGTACACACTCACACATGCACACACTCCTCATGTTTAACGCTTTCCCAAGCCTCTACAACCATGATTCCAAACATGAGTGGCCATCAAGATTACCCTGTGGCTTGTGGGCTAGGCCAGGTGGCTGACTGTGGTCTGGGGTGGACCTGGAAGCCTCACATTCTTGAGGGTCTCAGAAGTGACTGTAGGTGTACAGCTCCATGTGAGAGGCACTGCATACCTGAGCAACAGTCCAGAGCATAAGTGAAAACAACCAGGCTGAATATCATGACGTTCTGTTGCTAAAGACTTCAACTAAGGGTGTTCTTTTTGTTTTATCTTTCTCCTTTTGTTTTGTTTCATTTTGTCTTGCATTTTTTGTCTTGTTTGTTTTTAAGACCGGCTCTCATGTAGCCTAGGTGTGGTTCTGAACTCCCTGTATTGCTGAGGATGACCTTGAACTCCTGCACTGCCTGCCTCCACCATGTTAGGGCATTCTTACCAAAATAGTCCCTTACTCACCATGAGCGCATTTAGGAGTTTTCAGCTTTGCAATTGCCATGTTTCCTTTTTAGTTCTGTGTTCAATGAATCACAAGCTAAGGACCTGGTGTAGCTCCAGATGCCTAGTACAATCGAAGCCCTAGGTTTCATCCACCCTCAAAAACTTAAAAAATATTTCTCTCAGCATGGCGGCATATAGGCTTGTAATCTCTGGCTTTAGAGGCTGCAATAAGAGGAACATTATTCAAGGCTACCCTGCAATATGTAACCAGATTCTATCTCAAATAAATAAATAAATAAATAAATAAATAAATAAATAAATAAATAGAAATAAAATTAGAAATGGTGAGATGTTTGATACTTTATTCTAACAGATTTCACAGTGAGTGTTGTTGTGAGCACATTTGAAGTAGGCTGGACTAACAATGTTCAGCTGGCTGAGTATATTTATGAGATTCTCCACTCAGGACTAGTTATCTTGAATTGAGTAGCAAAATGTTTGTACTTATATACATGCAATAACACCTCTAACAAGACTAAGACACACTATGTATTTGAATGTTTTATGATTGTTTCTATGTTGTTTTATAGCTTTTCTAAAGCCTGCTGGAGTAGCACTTCAAAGAAAACCTGATGCGCCCACTCCAGATTGTTCCAATCCGATTCATTTCCCAGCTGTGTTGTAGACTGAAGCCTCCGGCCTCCCCACAAAGCAAGATCTGCCTCACTATGGCTCGTCCAAGTTCTAGTAAGTCATCCTTATAAATGCCTATGTTGGTCACGGTGCCGAGGAAGCTTTAACATGCTTTTCACAGGGCAAGTGAATATGAGGAGAATTTTAGATGTTTGGCATCTAGTGGGCCTCTATTCAGCTCGGCCACAACCATAAAAGCTTTATCCTGACTTTCCATAAGAAATCTGGATCCATCAACCCTTTTCCTTTTACATTTGCACAACTATGTTCTATGATAATAATACACCAAACAGCCCACAGAACCAAGTATACAGAGCATAAGTACTTCAGATCATACAGTGGGCTAAAGGTGGAGCTGAGATGCCATGGTAGGTGTGTGCCCAAAGCCCTCATTTCCTGGAGATACCATGTAACCACCATCAAGTGTCCAAGATGATGTCTTCATGGTACAGGAAATGTTTTTTAAACCTTATTTATATAAGGGAGAGGGACATATGTGTGCCATAGTGTGTGTTTAGGTCAGAAGACAATTTGTAGATGTCTGTTCTCCTACCACCCTGTGGCTTCCAGGGATTGAACTCAGGTCATCAGGATTAGTGACAAGTGCCCTTATTCTCTGAGCCATCTCACCAGCCCTGAGGAATGCTTTTTATTGGAATATCTCAAATCTTTCTTTTTTATTTGAAGATTTATTTATTTAATATGTATGAGTATTTGCCTGTATTATGCATGTGTGTGCCTGGTGCCCACAGGGGCTAGTGTTAGTGCAGAGGGCACCATATCCTCTGGAACTGGAATTAGAGATGATTGTAAAGCACCATGTGGGTGCTGGGAACTGAACAGCAGTCCTCTGCAAGAGCAAAAAGTATTCTTAATTTCTGGGCCATCTCTTCAGCCCCTATTGGAGTATCTTACAGTGTAAGTCTATTCAGTGTCAAATTTCACGCTATAGAAAATGGATGTGGAATATAAATGTCCCATTGGTACTCTGGATTGACACAGGTTTTATTTTCTGTTTAGATATGGCAGATTTTCGGAAATGTTTTGCAAATGCAAAGCACATAGCCATCATCTCAGGGGCTGGTGTTAGTGCGGAGAGTGGAGTTCCAACTTTCAGAGGAGCTGGAGGTTATTGGAGAAAATGGCAAGCTCAGGTTAGTAATGCTTCCAGAATCCCAAAGGCTTTTTCTGAATGACACTATTATGAAGGTTGATTCAGCATTCATACTGATGCCTGGAGCCCAGGGGCTGTGTTTGAAATTGGCAGTAACTATTTTGTCCTCTTTGTTTTTTGTTTTAACAAGGTCTCTATGATGACTACAATAGCAAATTTGGGGGCCAGGGAGACGGTGTAGTGTGTAAGAGCACTTGCTGTGCAAGCATCAAACATGAGGACCTGAGTTTGACTCCCAGCACCCACATAAAGAGCTGGGCATGCTGGGAATGCTTGAAACCCCAGCATTGGGAAGTAGAGACAGGAGGGTCCTGGAAGCTTGCTGTCCAGCCAGCCTCGCCTAAAGGGCAAGCTTCTAGTTCACTGAGAGATTGATTGTGTCTCAAGGAATAAGGCAGACAGCAACAGGAAGACACTCAGTGTCCTCTGGCTTCTGAAAACTCATGCACAGATGTGCACATCTGTATACTCATGTGTATGAAACATGCACACACACACACACACACACACACACACACACACACACACACACACTCACTTCACCCCAGAAAGGGAGTGCGCCACAGACCAAAGTCATGATTGCACCACTGACTGGTTGGGTGAAGGAGTGAGGTTTTACTGGGTTATACCAAGAGTATGGGTGAGGGGTTACTGTAACTAACAGCAGTATGGGTGAGGGGTTACTGTAACTAACAGCATCCCTGAAAAGCTGACCTCACCATTTGTGATGACTCCCACACCCTGTGACCATGGTGCATAGGACCCCAGAGCTCCTCTGTGTGCCTTGCAGGTAGCTCTGTAATCTGAACATCTTTCTCTTGGGGAGGTCAGAGGTCAGCATCTCAGTTCACAGCAGCTGTTTACTCCTTTTTCTTCTGTTAAGTCTCTCACTGTCCAGAAAAGTCTAAGTTTTTTTTTTTTTAATGATATATTCTGTAGGTCTTTGAAGTGTTTGAAGATTACCTACCTATCTGAAATATATTGCTGTATATCTAGAAAACCTAACTAATATGACTATATGTTTGACAATTATAGATGACTGTTAATTTGTATTTTTCTAACTATACATTACATTTTTAAGTGAGTTGTGTACACATGATACCTTAAAGAAGAATAGAAATATACATATAGTTTAACAAAACTGACCTTAAATTTGTATCAATCGAAAATTCATACCAATGTAAAGTATTTTGAGATTAACATTTGTTTTTTGAATTAAAGTAGATGCAATAATTTACCCCTTCTCCATCTTTTTTACATCATGTCCCCCTTCCTTCCTTAGAAAGAGATTGACTTTGACCATTAACCATTTATAACCAACCCCCTTTAAATAAAAACAACTATTCATAAACAATATTTTGGGAATTTGCGCGTACTTTTCTATACTACTTTCTGCTGATTGGGAGCACTGGTAATCTTATGGGGATCTTGAGAAAATTTAGAATATGGTCAAGTCCTGACTGGGGTATTTTGTGTGGTTGGTCCATCTTAGCAAGTAGCCTTGAAGCTGTTGTGGATATTGGATCATCTGGGCCATGGTTCTCATTGGAGACCTTTTAGAGGGTCTTAGTCAATCAAACTGTATTAACCTAGAAGGGATCCACAGCTTCTTATCTTCTGTGGAAACAAAAGCAGAACCTCTTTTCCAAAGCAACATATCCTTAGTCCCAAATTTTGAAGTCAAGATATCCTTAAAATATATATGTTGATTTAACTTAGTAGCCCCCACAATCAAATGTCTCTCTGCAGTTAGCTCATTAACAGTCAAAAAATTCAAAGAAAACAATAATATACATAATCCAGACTCTCTGTGTATTTTCCATCTCTATGTGGCTTAGTTTTTTTTATATTATTTTTACTCTTTAAAGACTTTATTTTTGAAAACTATTTCTTTTTATAACTGTCTCTACTCTTTCCTCTCTCTCCCAAGCTTACGTACATTTTTTAAATACACCGTGACCCATTTAGTGGTTTCTTTTTGTCTGAATCTGTCTTTATTGTGTACCTGTAATCCTTTTCTGATCATTGTTTTAAACTGCTAAACAGGCATGGCTAGGACCAAAGTGGTGGCTTTGGCTGCTGGCTCCACCCTGTTTGGCTTCCCAACATGGTGGAGGTACCCAAGATAGTCTCGCTTACTCTCTCAACTCTGGAGTCTATGCTGCCACCAGGTAGTGTGCAGCCTACAAACCTTTTTCATCTGTATGAGTAGAAGCTAAATCCACCATGCAGTGTGCTGTGCAGCTTGGAGATACCTCTGTGTACTGCAGCAAGAATCCACCATGCTATGCTCAAGCCCAAATGCCAGAGCATCTCTGTACTGCAGCCTGCATGAGAGATACAACTAAAAAGTTGTGTTTGGCTCTGTTTATGTGTTTTAGAACCCTTTTTAAAGCTTTTTTAGGTCTTCTGTGGATCCATGCCCCACATTGGGTGCCAAATATTGCCAGAGGCTTTTCTCTGTCCGCCCCATCCTGCAGCCGCTTGTAAAATAATCACTCAGAGTCTTAATAGTAATTATAATTGTTTGGCCAATCACTCACACTTATTATTAACTAGTTCTTACAACTTAAATTAACCCATTTCTATTAATCTGTGTATTGCCACATGGCTGTGGCTGACTGGTCTGCTGGTATGTTGCTCCTTGGGTGGCTGGATGGTGTTTCCCAGACTCTACCCTCTTCTCCTTGTATCTCTGCTTGGATTTCCTGCCTGGCTGTATCCTGCCTTGCTATAGGTCAAAGCAGCTGCTTTTTTAACCAATGGTAGCAAAACATATTCACAGCATATATATAGAAAGACATCCCACAGTATGGTGGTTTGAATGAAATTGGCCCCGATAGGCTCAGAGGGAGTGGTGCTGTTAGGAAGTGGGGCCCTGTTGGAGTAGTGTGATCTTGTTGGAAGAAGTGTGTCGCTGGGGTGGGCTTTGAGGTTTCAGATGCCCAAGCCAGGCCCAGTGTCACTCTCTCTTTCTGCTGCCTAACTGTAGAACTCTCAGATCCTTCTCCAGCACCATATCTGCCTACGTTCCACCGTGCTTCCAACCATGATGATAATGGACTAAAACTCTGAACTGTAAGCCAGCCTCAATTAAATGTTTTCCTTGATAAGAGTTGCCATGGTCATGATATCTCTTCACAGCAATAGAAACCCTGACTAAGACACCCAGGAAGCCAGAGAGGGTGCTGGGTCCCCTGGAGCTAGAGGTATGGACAATTGTGAGCCATCCAGTGTGAGAACTGAACTTGGGTTCTCTGCAAGAGAAGCAAGTGTTCTTAACCACTGCATCATTTCTCTAGCCCCTGCTTGGTTGGTTTGTTGTTTTTATTGTTTAGTTTTTGTTAAAATAGACATACAGATGAATTTACCCATTTTTAGTGTACCATTCAGTGAGTTTTAGCAGATGGATAAAGTTGTATAGTCAACACCATGGTTATAACACAGGATGTGTCTATGTTATGTACAGTCCTAGTTAGCTTTCTCTTGCTAGGATGAAGACCATGACCAAAATGCAACTTGAGGAAGCAAAGGGTTTACTTCATCTTACAGGTCTCAGGTCACAGTTCATCACTGAGGAAAGTCAAAGCAAGAGCTAGAAGCAGGAACCTGGAGGCAGGAATTGATGCAGAGGCCATGGGGGAGTGCTGCTTCTCATAGTATCCAGTACCAACTGCCCAGGGGGGGTACCACCCCCAGTGGGCTGGGTTTTTTCACATCAATTATTAATCAAGAAAATGCCCTACAGGCTTACCTACAGGCTTACCTACAGGCCAATCTGATGGAGGCATTTTCTCAATTGATCCTTCTCAGATGGATCGTGGCAACTTGACAAATAACTAGGTGGTATACACATATACAAGTACACACATATATACAGCTACAGGTACTTTTAAACAACACACATATGCATGCACATATGCATATCTCTACACACCTACAACTACAGGCACTTATACACACACTACACATAAATGATAGTGTTCTGTTACTATAGCAGATATCTGATATTTGGCTTATAAAGAGAAAAGATTAAATTTGACTCAGAGTTTTGGAAGTTTTACTCTATGACCCATGGCCCTGTTACTTTGGGGCCTGTGATGAGAAAGTACGTCACGGCAGGGACCATGGGGAACACACGACAGAGCAAGAAAAAGGATGGTGCCACAGGGCCTCACGGGCTCCTTCACATTATTCCCAGTGACCTAAACTCTCCCTTTAGACCTCACTTCTCAAAGGCTCACATCTTTTCACTTGTGTCAAGCTGGGAGCCATGCTTTCAACATGCTGGGCCTTTAGAAGACATTCCAGACTTCAACTCTAGCGCTGTTTCTCCAGAATATTCCATTATGGTCCTTTGCCTTCTTCTGTTTCCTCCTACCCCTCCCTTCCCCCACTCCCACCCCTCAGCTTGGGAAATCCTTAGTTTTAAATCTTTTTCTTTCTTCCTTCCTTCCTTCCTTCCTTCCTTCCTTTCTTTCTTTCTTTTCTTTTCTTTTCTTTTCTTTTCTTTTTCGTTTTTTGAGACAGGGCTTCTCTGTGTAGTTTTCGCTCTGTAGACCAGGCTGGCCTCATACTCACAGAGATCCACCTGGCTCTGCCTCCCCAGTGCTGGGACGCCCAGCTCATTTTTATTTTTAATTGTGTGTATGTGGGTGGAGTGCTGCAGATGCATGTGGTGCCCTCGGACACTAGAAGAGGGCACTATGTCTTCTGCAGCTGGGGTTAGAGGTGATTGGTAGCAGCCTAATGCAGGTTCTGGGATCTGTGCTTGGGCCCTCTTAACTGTCTCTCCCATCCTGGAAATCCTTAGTTTTAGAGAGCAGAGAACTTCATGTGTTGCGTCCATTGTGAAGCTCCCAGCCACAGAACGCTAGCACATGATGCAGGCTTCATACATTTTGGTTAGTTGAGTGAAGACAAAATTAACCACCTTAGTGCATGCCTTGAAGAATCTGCAGGGCTTTCTCACAGAGTGCAGAGCAAGAACTGCCCCCTCCTTCCTCCTAAACGTTGAAGCAGGAGAAACTGGGATGTGCTGGCACTCTTCAGGCCCAGGAGGGGAGTAAGGAGTAGAGGGCTCCAAGAGTCCAGGAAGAGAGAAGGATCACCAGAGGCATCCCTGGGGACAGGAGCAGGTGGCAGGAAGAACTGGGAGGGGCTGCTCTAGTGTCAGAGGAAGCTCAGAGTTTGCCAGTAAGCAGAGGTCAGAGGGCACATCTGATTCCATCTCTGCAGTTACAGTTCATAGGTTAATGGCACAGGTGCTCCTGGCCATGGTGTCCCAGGTGTTGAGAAGGAGCACAGGGTCCCGGAGGGTCAGGAGGGTCATGCACTGTGCCTGCCATGACTCTCAAAGGGAAGGCTAGCGTCTCTGCCTGGGGTGGGGTGTCTGCTTGGTGTGGAGAAGTGCTTATGAGTGTGGGACACCCATGATATGCTTCTTTTCAAAATTAACACAGCCTGGAATGAACTTGTGGGTTGTGTGCACAGTTCATTGTGGACCTGAAGTAACAGGCAGAATACAGAACATGTCCATGACCGTTAAGGATACCCTTGTCCACTTCCTGTCAGCTTCCAGCCCAGACAGCTGTGCTGTGCCTCTATCACAGAAAGAACTCTGTCTTAGAAGAGGGCCAGTGCCTCAAGTCCAGATATTTCATGTATTCTGTTAATGGATTTTGTTTTTATGTGTATGTATCCATGTATTTAATGTGGCTCACATGTGTGTATGGCTGGGTGTGCATGCATTTCTGTAGAGTTTGAGTATGTATTATATAGCTGTATGTATGCATGCATATGTGTTTGAATATCTTGGTGAGGGGTGGTCATCTAGGGTACCACCAAGCTCATTCCATGGGAAGAAGAATTAATTGTATGTCCTGGAGAGACCCACTGAGACAGGAATGTGAAGTAACGGGGAGACAGAAGCCACTGACAACGTGACAGAGATCTGAGGCAGGGACACGCCCCGCCCGCCCCACAGTGGAAGCAGAGACCCTGAGGGTCCCAGGGAAAGCGGATTGTCATTCTGGGGGCAGTGAAGTGAGTCACAGACTGAAGCAGGGCGGGAAGGACCTGCCACAAAGAGGAAAACAGCAAAGGGACAAACAGCTCCTGTCACTGTGGGAGGCGCTGGAGGCGGAGCCCGCTGGAGGCGGAGCCCGCTGGAGGCGGAGCCCGCTGGAGGCGGAGCCCGCTGGAGGCGGAGCCCGCTGGAGGCGGAGCCCGCTGGAGGCGGAGCCCGCTGGAGGCGGAGCCCGCTGGAGGCGGAGCCCGCTGGAGGCGGAGCCCGCTGGAGGCGGAGCCCGCTGGAGGCGGAGCCCGCTGGAGGCGGAGCCCGCTGGAGGCGGAGCCCGCTGGAGGCGGAGCCCGCTGGAGGCTGTCTGGATGTTTTATAGGCTCCTGGGAGCCTCCCCTGCTGGCCTTTTGTAGCAGTTCAGTCACCTGGGGTGGGGAGGTGGGAGAGTAAGGGGTGCCTTCCCCCTCCAAGCAAGGAGCAGCTTTTCTTAAAGGGGCTAGGCTCTGTTTTCCAGATTGGCCCAAGTTCTCCTGACCTTCCTTTATATCTATAGATCTAGATAGATAGATATGGAGATGGAGATATAGATAGATAGATAGATAGATAGATAGATAGATAGATAGATAGATAGATAGATAGAGATGTATAATTTATAAGTACATAGCCATATGATGTGTGTAGTTTTTCATATGTACATACATACATGTGGTTTGTGTGAAAGAAGATGTAACATATCCATATAGTTGTATGTATGTTTGTATATACTTGTTCATGTATAAGTACATGTAACTAAATGTTCATATTTAGTTTTATACATGTATACTTCTGAGTACATGTAGCCATCTGTTCATAGCTGGATATATTGTATAGTTGTGTGTGAGTGTATACATATGTATATGTGTAGTGTGCATGTTATAACATGTAGCTACATGCATGTAATCATATGTGTGTATATGTGTCTGATTGCATGGGTATAACTGTATGTTTGTATATAGTTATATGTATACATGCATATATGCCTTATGTGTAATAAATACATGTAGCTGTATATATGCATGCAGTTGTGTGTATGCAAATATTTATGCATAATTATAGCATAAATACATGTGACTATGTATATGTTGTATATATGCATATATATGTAGGGTTTATGTGTAAATATGAATATATGTATGGGGTAGCTATGTGTGTGTACATACACATATGTGTAGTTTGTGCACAATACATTTAATTATATGTAGTTGTGTAGATGTGTATAGTTGTATACTGTGTGTCTGTATGTGCTGTGTTTTTAATTGTGTGTAATATGTGTGAATATGTATATGTGAGTAGTTGTGTGTCTAAGTTCTTTTCTGTGCCTGATGGATCTCACAGGGGCATTTTTTCATTTCATATTTTTTTTTTGGAGCTCCCTCACAATGAAATTGAATTTTTTATTTCTCAGAGCTCTATGGGAGTAAATTCCACCCCAGACACTTTCCCACACGTCGTTTTACTTCTTGTCATAATTTGTGAGATCAGTGAGGTGGGTTACGTTGCTTCTGTCTCATCAGCAGGGAAGTTAAGAGTGACCTGTCTAAAGTTCCGGGGTGCTCCCAGGACTGGGATCTAGGCCCGTGCCACACAGTCTAGCCAGACCTACAGCTGCCCATCTCCACCCCCACAGGTCCTCACTGACCTCTGCCTTCCCCTCAGGACCTGGCCACTCCTCAGGCCTTTGCCCGCAACCCATCTCAGGTGTGGGAGTTCTACCACTACCGGAGGGAGGTCATGCAGAGCAAGGAACCCAACCCGGGGCACATGGCCATCGCCCAGTGTGAAGCTCGGCTGCGTGACCAGGGCCGCCGGCTTGTAGTCATCACCCAGAACATTGATGAGCTGCACCGCAAGGCTGGCACCAAGAACCTGCTGGAAATCCATGGTGAGGGAGATCAGATTTTTTTGTTTTGTTTTTTTTGTTTTTACAAGACAGCGTTTCTCTGTGGGTAGCCCTGGCTGTCCTGGAGCTCCCTTTGTAGACCAGGCTGGCCTCGAACTCACAAATATCCACCTGCTTCTGCCTCCCAAGTGCAGGAGACCAGATTTTAAAACAGTCTCTCCACCCTACACTGCTTCATACCTATCCCTCCCGCAGGATGTTGTGGCACTTCCCTCGGGGACACACTAGTGCCCAATAGCACCTGAACAGCTCCTGCTGGCAACAAGGGACACCTTGCCCACTGGCACCACCCACTTGTTATTTCCTGCAACCTGCTATTGGAGTATGGACTGAGAACCAATAGTGTCAGCTCCTCTGGGTTTCAGTTAGGCAGGTCCTACTGGACACACCAAAACAAAACCTGCATTTCTCCCAACGGCCCCACTGCACAGTATCGGGTGTAATCGGTGTTCCTGTACACTAGAGAAGCACTGTCAACACAGTCCCTGCTCCTGGGATATCTGTGGAAGGAGGCTGTGCTGTGACAGCGCTACCCAGGGAGGGAAGTGTTATGATACTGTATGTGGGCGCCAATGTTATGAATTATTACTATGGGGTGGGCGGCGTGGGTATCCCGTGTGTGCAGTGAACCATGCTGGTGTGATGGGCAGATGCAGCTGTGGGCTGGCAGGCATGGTGGCGGGGCGGGTGGACATTTACAACCCAGAGGCTGCATCCTCACAGAAATGGTTTATTATAATAGAGAGACGAATAGAAGATAGGAAAGAGGAAGAGAGAGAGAGAGAGAGACAGACAGACAGACAGACAGACTGGGAGAGAGAGAGGGAGGCCGAGGGGTGTACACCTTGTGGGATGGAGGGACAGAAGGAGAAAGGCCTGGGTGCTAGGACCACTGTGACTTCAGCAGGACTGGACATGGCCAGTTGTGACTTCAACCTCCTGGGGTGTATTTATTTATCCTTTGTCCACAGTAGGAAGTTGGCCACTGAAGCCATCCTGCTTCACCCTAGAGCCCGAGAGAGGGCTGTTGGCCCCGGGCCTTATCTGTATCAAGCCCACCCTTTGTAACATCCATGGAGTTTGTCTTCCGTCCCTCTGGCTTCTTTCCTGTGTAGATTTCTGCCCAAGACTATTAGTATCAGTATCCACAAAACTATAAACCCAAGGAATGCATTTCCTCGTATACAAGTTGAGAAGCAGCTCACCCATTTGTCTGTGCTGTACAGTTGCAGTAAAAAGCACTTCCAGCCCACTCAGGGTCATCTGATACAGAATTCTGTCCACTGGTTAACACTTACCTTCCTCTGGCTCTGCGCTGTTTTCCACGCGTTTCTGCTTATTTCTCAGCAATGTCCACATGTGAGCCGTTTTCCCTGCCATGCACAAAAACTGGTTTTACCGTGTTCTTTGAAGAATTACAAAAGATTGCATGTACATATTAGGTGGGTTGTTTTTTTTTTTTGTCCTGTTACAAATAGTGAGAACTCTTTTCTGAGGTAAAAATAAAAGAAACTCCATATCACTGAATTCGATTATGATTTTAAGATACATAAGCTAAGTGTTGACTACCCACCTATAGTCTCAAATAAGTGGGAAACTGAGGCAGAGGATGGTTGGAGTCTAGAGTTGGGACCAAACTAAACAAGGATAGCAACACCCTGTTTAAAAAAAAAAAAATCCCTGAAATAGTTACTTTTTTAAAATCACTGTGACTAAATGCCTGGAAAAAACAACTCAGAGAAAGGTGCTTTATCTGGGCCCAGGGTCTGAGGTGGCACAGTAATCGTGGATTAATTTGGCTCGTTGTGTGAAGGTCTGGTTATCCTGCAGCAGCACTCAGGAAGCAGAGGGGGTTGAGGTGCTTCTCTTGTGCCTTCTTTTTTGGGGGGCGGGGATACAGGGTTTCTCTGCGTAGCCCTGGCTGACCTGGAACTCACTAAATAGACCAGGCTGGCCCAAGCTCAGAGATTCACCTGAGGTTAAAGGCATGTGCCACCACACCTGTGCTTTCCTTTTTATTCTGTTTATTCTGTTCATGACCCAGGCCTGTGGGTGTTGCCATTTCTTGTTGTTGTTGTTGAGACAGGATTTCTCTGTAACAGTCCTGGCTGTCCTGGAACTCCCTTTGTAGACCACAGAGACCCGCCTGCCTCTGCCTCCTGAGTGCTGGGATTAAAGGTGTGTGCCACTGACTCTCGGCCAAGCTGCCACTTGTATTTAAGGTGGATCTTCCTCCCGCTTTTAAACGTTTTTCCTTTTCTTTTTAATATTATTTATTTATTTATTTATTTATTTATTTATTTATTTATTTATTTATTTATTTTTATGGTTTTATTTTTCCCAGATGGTTTTTCTTCTGTCTTTCCAAAGCCAGCTTTTTCCATGGGCTGTAGTGGAGGTTATGGGTCAGCGGCAACAGGTCGAAGTTGTGGTGGGAGTGTTTGGCCCTTCCAGGCTTCATAAGATCAGTTCCTGACCAGGTGACTTTGAAATGCCACAGCTCACGCAGTAATGCAGCTTGACATGGAGCTCGGGAAGCCTGGAAGCATCGGAAACTCCTGCTTTGGACAGGAGCAACCTCTACTAGGCTCTGAATGACAACCTTCTTACCCTTGGGCACTCAGTGGGTGAAGTGTGTGCTGTGAATTGGCGGCCCATGGCTGTGGTCTCTTGGTGGTTCTACTGTTGTTTCTTCTTAATTTGGTCACATAGGAGCTAAGACCTGAAGGAACTGTTTATTTTCTTGTATGTGTATGGGTGTGCACCATGTGTGTGCCTGGTGCCCCTGGAGCCCAGAAGAGGGTGTTGGATCCTCCTGGAATTTAATTAAGGATACCTGAGAGCCACCATGTGGGTGCCGGGAATCGAACTTGCATCCTCTGCGAGCACACCTAGTGCTTTTAACCACTGAGCCATCGCTCCAGCCTGGGCTTCCTTTCTCAGCTAAGTTTCTTTGGAAACATCTTCACAGACATGCCCAGAGGTGTATATGCCAGGTGATTATAAGGTCTGTCAGGCTGGTGGGATGAACCGTCAGAGCTAGCCACTCAGAAAACACACCTCTTGAGTGATTCCACTTGGGTCACACTCCGCTGCCAGAGTGACATACTGTGAATGTGCTCGTCTGCAGCCTGTGGCCAGGCTTGTATCTGTCATATGATGGATGGCTCCAGCAGCTCAGCATGGCCGTAGAGGAGAGGTGGTCTCCAAAGAAGGCAGAGTAGGCAGGCTGCCACTGTCTGTGTGCCCTGTGGGTGTGTAGCTCCAAGCGCCGTGAGCAGGCAGCAGCTGTTTGAGCTGTAGTCACCATCACTGCACTGTGGATAGTTGCTATTACCAGCAATTATTTTTATTTATTAGTTAATCAGTTAGTGTGTTTCGTTGGTAGAAAAGGTTCAAGTTCTATTAAATCAAAGGATTTACGCACTCTAAATGATTGACTTTGAAGGTGTGAGACTAAACCTTTAACAGCTGCACTGTCTCTCCAGCCCATTGGCCTTTGTAATTGTGCACCTAGTTAGGAGCTCAGACTCTTGGCTTCAGGTTGAGTGGCTACTTCCCTCTAGATCTCTTCAGTTACATCTAACATCACCCTGGGGCAAATGGGGGATGTTAGCCTTGTAGTTATTTCCCCACCAGGTCACACTGTCCTTGAAGGAGTTTGTCTTTGTTTGTTTAAACAGTAGAGCATGTGTGGTGGTTTGGATAAGAGCGGCCCCCATAGGCTCTTCTGTCTGACCGCTCAGTCAGCAGGGACTGGCACTGTTCCAGAAGAATTAGGAGGTGTGGCCTTGTTGGAGGAAGTGTGTCAGTGGGGGTGGGTTTTGAGGGTTCAAAGCCCACACTGAGCCCAGTGTTGCTCTCTCTGCTTGTGGATCAACTACTGTTCCAGTGCCATGAGTGTTGCCATGTTTCCGCCATGTCCCGGGGATAATGACAATAGACTGACCCTCTGAAACTGTAAGCAAGCCCACAATTCAATTCTGTCTCTAGTAAGAGTTGCCTTGGTCATGGTGTCTCTCTCTTTTTTTTTTCCCCCCTTAGACAGTGTTTCTATGTGTAGCCTTTGGAGCCTGTCCTGGATCTCACTCTGTAGACCAGGCTGGCCTCGAACTCACAGAGATCCACCTGCCTCTGCCTCCCGAGTGCTGGGATTACAGGCGTGTGCCACCACCGCCCATATGGCGTCTCTTCACTGCGGTAGAACAGTGACTAAGACAGCATGTTTTTGTATTTCCCATGATTCTTAGGGTAGACCACTCAGTAAAAATGAACATAGGAAGATGAATTGTTTTCTGGCTTCTCAAACATGGAGACTTTGCTCTCTATGATACTAAGTTCTGAACTTGCTTGGCACGTGTCTTTTCTTTCAGGAACATTATTTAAAACTCGGTGCACCTCTTGTGGCGCTGTCGCTGAGAATTACAAGAGTCCAATTTGTCCAGCATTAGCAGGAAAAGGGTAATTATAATGTACTGCAGAATAAATGTCATTTCCCCTTGAATTGAACATGTATGTGAGGAAATTGAATGTTCATTGAAGAGTCTCGTGGATGTTTCTAATGTGTAAGACTAGACACTATACAGATATCTGATGAAAGAAATATTTGACTCATAATTTACCATGCTAAGTAAAAACTGTAAGATGCATACAGAGTATTGGCTGTATGATCCCCAAATTTTATTTATACAAATTCCCACTCCATCTTCATGTATCTGTATATTAGCTGAAAGACCACAAGAAAACACAAGAAAGGATTGGCTGTGACTGTGAGGCATGGAGAGGTTATGGGTAATTTTTATTTCTCCTTCATCTCATTGTGAATTTCACAACATTTTTATGATGAAGGTGTATTATTGTTATAATTAGGAAAAAATTTAGAGGTCAACTCAAACTACTGAGAAAAAATCTTCTGAACCATTTCAGAGCAGTAAAAACTTACAGAAGTAAAATACTAACATAGTTTCATTGGAGAAGCATCAACCACCCCGTTGAGACTCTCGCCTACACAAATTCACCAATAGTCAGTATTCAGGGTCCATGCTTCTGTGAACCTTCTAAGTTAGCATGCACGGGCAAGTACCTTTGTACCATACATACACTGCCGGGTAAGGCACAGACGACTATGTCACATCCTCCCTTTGTTCTTTGATTTTACCACAAGTATTCATTCTCTTCACACTCTTGACTTCAGGGCTCCAGAACCAGAGACTCAAGACGCCAGGATCCCAGTTGACAAACTTCCCAGGTAAATAAAAACCTGATGTGCAGCTGGTGTTCAAGAGTGCAGAAAAGAAAAATTAGTAATCAAAATCTCAATTTGTGTGTGTGTGTGTGTGTGTGTGTGTGTGTGTGTGTGTGTGAGAGAGAGAGAGAGAGAGAGAGAGAGAGAGAGAGAGAGAGAGAGAGAGAGAGAGAGATGGCCTTTAAATGTACAGATGCAACAATCTTCCCTGACCTCTGAGTCCAGGGGTGAAAGGACAAAAGACGAAACATCTTCCAGAGCCTTTTAAAAGAGCCTGTTTTATTGTGTTGCCCAGGCTGGCCTCAAACTCCTAGGCTCAAGTGATCTAGGCCCTGTCCCCCATATGGGTGTGTACCCTTGAATGCAGTGCTCTTGGAGGTCAGTGGCATTTGGATATCCTTGAGCTTGAGTCAAAGACGGTTATGAGCCACCAGACTAGCTTGGGTCTTTGCAAGAGCAGCGTGCTCTTCACCACTGGGCCACCCCTGCAGCCCCGAGTCAGTGCTTTCTGAAAAATGGTTGTGCTCTAGTCATACTTCTTTGGTTTATTTTAACCACAGATCCTTTTCGGTTTTTTCTTTTTCTTTTTCTTTTTTTCTTCCACTTTTTAAAATGAGGCTTTTCATGACTAAACTCGGAAGTTTCAATCTGAAAAGATCAGGGGATTCTAGAAGTTTCCTGAGTAGGACATTAATAAGATGGAGCCGATATAGAAGGTAGAAGATTTTAGAACATAAACCTAGACTATATTACCTAGAGGTAATAGGGTGTGAAAGAAGAGAAATCCCCTGTCCCAACAAGGTTTCCCTGAGTAGCCCTGGCTGTCCTGGAACTCACTCTGTAGACAGGCTGAAAAGTTGAGGCAGGAGGGCCACAAGTTCATGGTTGGCCTGGCCCACAAGTGAGTTCAAGGTCAGCTGGGGCAATTTCCCAAAAGCTGTCTCAAAGTAAAATGTCAAAAGGAAGTTGGGGAAGCCATCTATTGGTAGAACTACTGCTCTACCACATGCAGAGCCCTGGGTTCCAGTGAGAGGCAGAGTGAGCTGGAGAAGGGGAAGCTCTGAGGCTGCTGTTGTGCCCAGGCCTGGGCAATGGGAGTGTATTAGTGCCAATGAGCACACAATGTAGAGAGAAACAAGTCATTAGAACAAGAAGGCCAAGCTAGCTGAAGCGGTGTCCACCCAGCTCGGTGGATGACGACAAGATAACAGCTTACTAGGGTAAAGTCGCCTGAGTGTCCCATATCCAGGGCAAATTCCCATCTCCTGGCCTGAGTGGCAGCCCTGCTTTCCTGGGATCCCGGGCAGTCCTGCCCTATGGTGATATATTATGCACCCTAATAAAATTTGCCTGAAGGTCAGGGAACAGAACAAGCCACTAGATTAAACATAGAAGCCAGGCAGTGGTGGCACACACCTTTAATTTTAGCACCCGGGAGGCAGAGATCCATATGGATCTCAGTGAGTTCAAAGCCACCCTGGACAACATGAGATTGACTCAGTCTAGGAGAGAAACAGAGCCAGGCAGTGATGGCACCTTCCTTTAATACCTGGGAATCACATGCCTTTAATCCTAGCACTTGAGATTTCATTCCTTTAATCCAAGCATTTGGGAAGCACACACACCTTTAATCCTAGAAAGTGAGGGTTGGGCAGAGAAACATATATAAGGCATGAGGAAACAGGATCTAAAGCCTTTTCAGGCTGAGGAGTCCTAGAAGTAAGACGTAGCAGTGGCTTGTTCCTTTGTCTCTCCAATCTTTCAGCATTTACCCCAATGTCTGGCTCCTAGGTTTTTTATTAAAAGACCTATTAGATTTTGTGTTACATCTGGCACCCAATGTGGGACCTGAACCCATGACCCTGGGATTAAGAGTCTCATGTTCTACCAACTGAGCTAGCCAGGCAGTTAGAGATGATTTAAAGCTGACTTTCTTCCAGGTGTGAGGAGGCAGGATGTGGTGGCTTGCTGCGACCTCATGTGGTGTGGTTTGGAGAAAACCTGGATCCTGCTGTTCTGGAGGAGGTGGACAGAGAACTGGCTCTCTGTGATCTGTGTCTAGTGGTAGGTCATATTGGTCCCTAGTCTCCAGGCCCTGGAAAGACTGGGATGGAGTGTCTGTTGCCATCCCCTTTCCTTCCTCCTTATCCTTCCACTTCCTCTTCTTCCTTTTCTCCTTCACCCCTCCCCTTCTCCCTCTCCTGAAAGATGTGTGTAAGTGGACTTTTCTTTCCCACCAGCCAGTTACCAAATAACCACACAGATACTTAGTATTAATTATAAATGCTTGGCCAATAGCTCAGGCTTGTTATTAGCTAACTCTTACATTTTAAATTAACCTATATTTCTTATCTATGCTCTGCCATGTGGCTTGGTACCTTTTCTCACTATGGCAAGTTCATCTTCTTCTCTCCTCATCTCCTCATGCTCCTGAGACTCCTCCCTTCTTCTCTTTCACACTCTTTTTGTCTGCAAGTCCTGCCTAACCTTTGCCTGTCCAGCTATTAACCAGTCAGCTTCTGATTAAACCAATCACGGTGACATATATTCACACAATGTAAAGGAATATTCCACAGATGTGTGTGGAAGTCTCATAGCATCCTGCAGAAAAAACCAAGAAGCAATACATAAGAGCTAATCTTTTAGAAAGATTGGTTTTATTATTTTTAATTATGTTTAGGCGTGTGTCTCTGCATATGGGTATGTGCATGTGAACTCAGTCTCCTCAGAGGCCAGAGGCGTTGGATCTCCTGGAGTTACAAATAGTAGTGAGCCACCTGGCATGTGTTCTGGGAACTAAATCTGGGTCCTCTGGCAGAGCAGCAACTGCTCTTAACTACTGAGCCATCTCTCCAGCCCCAAAAACTGATCTTAAAATATGAAATTATGCACGACCATGTTCTGAGCACCTTTAAAAGCCTCTCTTCCCCCACAAAATAACAAAAGGAGCATGCTTTTTACGAGCAGTATAAATTTAGAGATGTAACATATTATCATAACGCCATTGTGGAAGCATCAGATTTTATTTATTTATCATATGTGTATGTGTGATGTTTTTGTGTGAATGTGCTGCATGCATGTGTGAAGGTCAGAGGACAACATTGTAGAGTTAATTCTCTCCTTCTGCCTTTACATGGGTTCTAAGGACAAACAAAAAGTCACTAGACTTTTTCAGCAAGCTCTTTTACCTGCTGGGCCATCTTGCCAGCCCTAGCCTAGATTTTAAATATAATGCATGCTCATTATTAAATGTCATTGATAAAATACGAAAGTATCAAAGCATAAGAAGGAAATTAGAGATCACCACATTATACCATCTGGAAATAATCACTGGTACCATTTTGATATTTTCTTCTAGACCAGGAGTTGAGTCCTTTTGGCAGAGAGAGGATGGCCTACAGAGCCTAAAAATTTTGCCTTTGGCTCTTTCCACAAAAAACTTGGCCACTTCTGATTTAAACCCTTCCTTATGTAGATGTGGGTACACCAGATACACATAATACACATTCTGTCTTGAGACTGTTTTATTCATTTAATAATTCAATTGGCATATTCCATGTCAACATATCCAAAGCTGTCGCATCTTTTAGTTTGCTGTATGATTTTCTAGTACACACATGATATAGTGAGAAAATCCTCTATTACAGGACATTTGGGTTGTTTCAGGTTGTTTTTTGAATAGCATCTCATGTGGCCCTGGAGGGTATCATATCACTGTACAGACAAAGCCAGATGTAAATTCTTCATCCTCCTGCCTCTACCTCCCACATGCTAGGATTACAGGTCTGTCTTCTAGGTCCAACTTAGGCTGTTTCAAATTTTGGTATTTGAAGCAATGTTGTATGAATACATGTAGATGGGAATCTTAGCATTTTCTTCAAGGAATTTCCTTAGGACACATTCTCTAAAGGTAGAATTAACTAGAAAGAGCATGCAGAGCCCACAGTTTCTTTAATATGTCTTTAAAAGCAGAGGTACTTTGTGGTGGGTCTGTTTCCATTCTGTATTTACTGCATATATCCCATGTTGAGTGCAGCCTCTGTGGTCACGGTGGTGTTAGTGAGAAAACGTGGTTTACAGAGTGTGTGGTGGCCTTTCCATTTCTGTGAAGGGTGTGTGTGCACGTCAAAACGTTAACGGTGATTATTTCCTACCTTAGAAAAAGAACGTGGATTGTTGGCACAAGTTCAAAGACCCGAACAGAAGGGACCCCTGGTCGCGTCCTTTGGGTCATGCCTGTGCTTCTCTGGCTACTCATGTGACTGTCTTTTTGTGTCACATGGTTCTTCCCCACTTGCAGTGACTGGCCGAACACCAGAGACTTTGAGTCCTGCCTTTTACTCGCTTCTGTCCTGCAGTTTCTGTTAGCTTCCCGCACGCCCCCCTCCACATCCCTGCCTGAGTAAAGCTCCCCTTTCCCTTCATCTCACCCGCTGCACTCCGTCTGCTTGCTTTGTAGGTGGGAACATCCTCTGTGGTCTACCCCGCTGCCATGTTTGCCCCTCAGGTGGCTGCCAGGGGAGTCCCAGTGGCTGAGTTTAACATGGAAACCACCCCAGCCACCAACAGATTCAGGTAGGGGGAGGGAGGACCGAAGCTGGGTGACGGGAGGTGGAGCGCAGGCTTGGAGATGTCATCCCAATAGACTGTCAGCTCTGATTTCTGTGGAGGAGGAGAGAAGGAAGGAGGAGGACAAAGGAGGGAGGTTGCGGTTCCTTGTTTGGATGGTAGTTGACTTTTATGAAAGAACAAAATACCGTTAACTACAGGCTGGTGGGCTGTGATTCGGTACCTGGGAGTTTCCATAGAACTTTCGTTTTTCACATTGGCACTTTAATTCTCTAGATTTTATGCTTGCATTTGTACATTTTCAAGTAGGTGTGGTCACAGCCTTTACCTGTAGGTGAGAGGTACCATTTCCCCACCTGATTGGCTTTCCTACCTGACTGCTATTAAAGTAAATGTAAGGCGTTTTCTGACTACCTCGATGTTTTGACTGACTGACCCTCAAGAATCCTTGCAATGCCAGGATTTGTACGTGCCTGAAACAGAGATGGGGTGTGTGCTCATCATAGCACTGTCTGGGGCCTCTCAGCACTTGGGCCCATCAGTGTTATCAGCTACCATGTTTGTTTTGTTTGTTTTGTTTTGTTTTTGTTTTTTGTTTAATCTTCAGAATTTAGCTGAAGTGCACAGTGTACCAGACACTGCCATAGTCCTAAGGATAGGCTAGATCAGTGACCAAGACCAAAGCCTGTCCTGTGAAGATCAGATGCTAGTGGCTGAGGCTGCGGCAAGCAGTATCCATAGTGGGCACCTTATCCAGCTTTTGAGGTGCGGAGGCAGTGAGAAGAGCCTAGGTATAATTGGGTGGGGGCAGACAGACATTGGGATTTGGTGGGGTCCCAAAGGGAAGCCTCAAGAGGTAAAAGAGCATGCTGACAGACCTTTCCAGATTCAAGGACTATCTGATACAAAGGCCCCAACATAGACACACAGCTGGGCAGTGTGAGGACCACTGAGGAGTCTACCTAGCTGCAGGACGGTCTGTGGGGAGTTCCAGGAGAGGCAATTAGGGGTAATAAAGTAATTCATTGGTATGTGGGAGGGAAGGTACTTGATGCTGAATACAATTACTGGATGAGGCTAGACACCTGGGGAATTAGCCTGAGAACTATGTAGGTAGTGATGTCGCTTACCAAAGCGCCCTTGCTTTGAAGAGCCCTTGCTTCTAAGTCACAGTGGTCACATTTGATGGGGTAGTTGAATGCTCACCTGGCTGTGCCATCCAGTAGGGAACAAAGCCTTCTTTACCTGTGTAGCTGGGCCCCTACTGAGCTCTTAACCTAAAAGTTTACTTAAGGGAGATCTAAAGAAAAAGGACACATGCCTTGAATTATATATATATCTTTATTTCAAGCACAAATGAATGCTCATTAGCTTTATTTCTTTGCCATATTTGTTAACACCTAGGCCTTCCATTTGAGATGGGGTCCGCTAACAGGAGCTCACCTTTTCTTATTCCCATAATTTTCCTGGTGGTCCTTTAATCTTTCCTAGCTCTTAGGAATAAAACAAACCTAACACCCAGACATCCTGAATCAGATTTGTAGCTGGCAGTAGCTGTTTATACTTTAACAAATGGCCAATGGATTCTTGACAGGAACTCTTTATTTTAATTATGTATATGTATATGTCTGTGTGACTGTGTGGAGGTATGTGTACACAAGTGCAGATAGATGTCTGTGGAAGCCAGAGGTTTTGGATCTCTTGGAGCTGGAATTAGAGACTGTTGTGAGCTGCAAGATGTGGGTGCTGGGAACCAAACCCTAAACCTCTGCAAGAGTAGTACGTGCTCTTAGCTACAGAGCCATCTCTCTAGCCCCCCCCCCAATTTATTTTCTATTTTATTTTTTTAAAGGTTCATTTATTTATTATGTACACAGAAGAGGGTGCCAGATCTCATTACAGATGGTTGTGAGCCACCATGTGGGTGCTGGGAATTGAACTCAGGACCTCTGGAAGAATAGTCGGTGCTCTTAACTTCTGAGCCATCTCTCCAGCCCCCTATTTTATTTTGTAATGCTGGGGATTGAACTCAGAGCATGCTAGATAAGCTCTCTAAATCTAAGACAAATCTCCAGCACTAAATCTATTACTTTAGTTTAATACATAGCTTAGGCTGGCCTCAAACTCATGATTCTCCTGCCTTAACCTCTTTTTTTTTTTTTTTTTTTTTGAGACAGGGTTTCTTTGGTGCCTATCCTGGATCTCACTTTGTAGAGTAGACCAGGCTAGCCTCGAACTCACAGAGATCTGCCTGGCTCTGCCTCCTGAGTGCTAGGATTAAAGGCATGCACCATCACTGCCCGGCTCTTAACCTCTTAAGTACTGGGATTAAAGGCATGCTCACCAAGTCCATCTAAAATACAGCCCACATCATGTTCTAGTGGTTACTTATTCTTCTTCCAGTGACAGGGGTCTAGCCTAGGGTAGCACAGCACAGAGTCCAACCACTGAGCTATTTTCCAAGCTGATTTTAATTTTATATAATCACATTTGTCTTCTTTTGCTGTTGTGGCTTGTGTTTTGGGAATCGAATCTAAAAATCTGTTGCCTTGACCAGTGTTGTATAGTCCCTTGCCCCATTTCCTTCTCATAGTTTTGAATTTCTTTTTGTATATTGTATGAGATGATGGTCCAATTTCATTTCTCATCACATGGCTATGTAATTTACCAACCCCATTTATTACAGACCTTCCTTCCCCCATTGTGCCTGGTAGGTTTGTGAAGTCAGCTGACCGTAGGCCTATAGATTTTTTTCTGTACTTTACTCTGTAATGCTGGCTGATGTGTCTATCTTTATGCCTGTATCATGCTATTATAATTTCAGACACTTTGTACTGTATTGTGAGGAGGTCATTTACTGCAGAGGCTCTGGTTTTGTTTATTATTTATTGAAGTTTGTATTTGTATCTCTTGTTTTATCTATATCTATCATGAAAAATGACATTGGAATTGCAATAAGGATTATAGTATAGATGTTTTAACAATGTTAATTCTTTTCTTCAGAGCCATGAACATGGGATGACTTCACACCCATTTGTGTCTATATATATATATAAAAATGGATATATATATATATATATAAAATTTCACTTATGATTTTGGCATTATATTGGTAAAACACACTGAAATCATGCCTCCTCCACCTGTCAGAATAAAAATCTTATAGCACACAGACTTTAGACAGTTGTCTGTGGGTGTTACATATAGTATTGTCAGAACTTGGATTAAAGAAGTCCTTGAAAGCCAGTTTGGCTGCACACACCTTTAATCCTGGCCCTTGAGAGGTAGCAACTGACTGATCTCTGAGATCAATGCTAGCCTGGTCTACATGGCAGGTTCCAGGCCAGTCAGTGTTACATAGTGAGACCCTGTCCAACACCAACAAAAAAAGTCCCTTGCCGGGCGGTGGTGGCACACTCAGGAGGCAGAGCCAGGTGGATCTCTGTGAGTCCGAGGCCAGCCTGGCCTATAGAGCAAGATCTAGGATAGGCTCCAAAGCTACACAGGGAAATCCTGTCTTAAAAAACAAACAAACAATCCCTTAAAAATGTAAGCCGCCTTTAGTTGTGTTATCAGCTGCAGTTGCACGATCCTTTTGTTAACTTGTATCTCCCAATTCTGCTCTATTGCTCCTTCTGTTTAGGTTTCATTTTTCAGGACCCTGTGGGACAACTCTTCCTGAAGCCCTTGCTCCTCATGAAACTGAAAGGATTTCTTAATTACCCTGTGCAAAGAGGAGATCGTGTAGTACATAACCAGGGCACCAGCAGGAGAGGTGGTTCTGTGGCTGGTGAACCGAACTTTGGCAAGTCTAAAAACACCCTTCAAGCCCCAGAGGACAGTCCATCTGTGAAGTGATTGGGCTTCACCAACAGCAAATGTGTTTTCTTTGGGGAGCTAGATGGGCTGTCAAGTTCTTCCATAACATTCGATTTCAACTGAAATAGGAGTATTTTGGATTTGCTGTTCTTGGTCAGTTACTGGGAGGGAAACATTTGTGATCAATTTGCTTGAGAAGAAGGTAATCATTCCTAATTGTTTGCATCTTGCCCAAAGATAGAAATAGAGAATTAAAACACTAAAAGTTGAACCCTAGTATTTATTTATTTTTTTGCACAAATCTTTTGCGGAAATGAAATCATCCTTTATAGTTGGTACTTATTGTGTACGGAGGTTCCTCCAAGAGCTGTCTTTGTTGGGGGCTTCTTTTCCTTTTTGGTATTTAAATCACTTGGATGCCTCACCTTAAAGATCATGGGATAACTTCCAGCAGGAGCTCATGCAAGGAGAGAAAAGGAACAACCAAGTAGAAATGTCAGGATGAGAAAAAGACAAGGTAGATCCTGAACGAAGCAGATGAGCTGCCTCTGAGGGACGGGAGTGATGGACAGTCACTGCTTAGTGTCATAAATGAAGGAGAACATCACCTCTGCTGGTCTTCATCATTGCTTAGCATCATAAATGAGGGAGCATGTGGTCTCTACTTGTCTAAGAACAAGGGTCCATGGGACCCTGAAAATGACCTTTTTATCTTGCAATATAATAGTAAGAATGAAGAATGATGCACTGTCTTTGAGGCCACCCACCCCCCCTGCTGATGCAGCCCTGGACCTGAACTATGGCAGGGATGAGAGGCCTAGAGAGGAGCTGTGGCCACTAGTGAAGAGGATAAAGGCCATACATAATGCTCTCCCTCGGTCCAGTCAGTTCCCCAGGTGCCTGGCCTGCCTCACCTCAGCCCCTCTCAGAATTCCATTTATTTCAATAGTTACCTTTCTCATGGCTGTGATCAAAATACCTGACAAAATGATTTAAAGGATGAGAGGTCTAGCGTGGCTCACAGATCAAAGGAATGCAGCGTAGCAGGGAAGAGGGAATGACTCGGTCCGTGGCTGCCCAGAAAGCAGAGAGAGGACTCCAGGACTCCACTTGTTTTCTTTTTCTCCTTTGTACACAGTCTGCTCCTCACACTCGGGATTTCCTCCTCAGCCAGTCCTCTCCGGGGTGTGCCTCACTAATGCATCTGGTGGGTGCTGCATGGCTGGGTGCTGGGAACCTGGTGGGAGCAGCTGGGAAATGAAGAAATGACAGAGACACTTGCAGAAAAGCTAGGGTCGGGTTGATTGTGTACCTCCCTCCGATGGGGGGCACCTTCTAAGCAACCTGGAAACTCAGCAAGTGTATTGTGTGGGGCACAAGGAGGAAGGCTTCAGTTCCGCTGAAGGACTCCGTGGGAGGTCTCTGTAGGGGGGCAGTCTCAGGTTGCAGTCACCCAGGAGGAGGGAGCCCTGGTGGCCTGTTTTGGCACACAGTCAACATTGGCACAGGAAGACCTTGCCATTTCTGAGAACCTGACCCAGGGAAGGCTTTGCCAATCCCATGGATCTGAGGCACTGGGGCTACACATTCACTCAGAACTTCATGGCTCCCCACGGATGTTTATTAAACAATCAAATGGACAATTGATATGATTTATCACTGGCAACAAGGTACAGTTATGTGTACCATATGTGACAATCATTTGTAACAAATCCTAAAAGTCCCTAAATGTCAAGAAGATAGTTTCTCCCACCTACTGGGAGTCTGGAGAACTAGCCAGGCACCTCCAGAGTCATACTTTAGATGGGTGGACTAAAGACTGTACAACTAGGGGATGGTAATAACTTCAGTGATACCCTTTTTTGAAAAGTATGTGTGAGTGTGTGTGTCTGCAGTGGGTATGTGTACTGTAGGGATCAGAGGTGTTGGAGCCCCTGGAGCTAAAGTTACAGATTGTTATGAGCTGCTTGACACAGGTTCTGGGATCCAAATTTAGGTCCTCTGCCAAAGCAGCGAGTTCTGTTAACTACTGAGCCATCTCTCCAGCCCTCTGTGATGCTTTCAATGTCGGTTTTGTACATACAGTACCATTATGTGCTTTTAATAGGCTTGTCATTGGACTTCAGCTTAACTGCTTCCATTTTCTTAATGTTAGTTATGGTAGGGATCAGCACACTGCCACATTTAAATGTTTGTTCTGTTTTCTTGAGATACGGTTTCACTTTAGCTCAGGCTGCCTTGGAATTTAGGGTTTTCTTGCTTCATCTTCCTGAGTGCTGGGATTTCAGGCACGTGTTACTGTGCCTGACTCTGAGAATTGTTTTCATTTGTATTTTGTATCTGATCAAGGTTTCAGAGACCCCCACCCTCATCCAGCTCCCAGGCTCCCTTCCCCTCTACCTACTTCTTTTCCAGCAGTTTTTGGTTTTAAACTGGAAATTGCTTCTAAATAAGAAGATAAAATAAGATTTAGAAGTATAAAATATATATGATGTAACTAACCCTTTGTTGAACATATACCGTATGACAGACTTTAGAAATCAATGATTTCAGAATGGTTGACGCAACCGGCATGCGAACTAATTACAGAGTGTGGAACGTGTGCAAGGTTCAGAGAATTGTGTAGGTAGACATGCCAGAGTGGTCATGGGGTGGATGTTGCGATCCTTGAACTTAGCCTGGGTGGGAGGTTGGAAGCGTCAACAGTTCTGTCGCTCATTCAAATGCACGGCTTGAATAGGGCATGAAGAATCATTTCGCATTCCATAATGGGTAAGAGACAGAGACCACAGGGCCGTGTATGCCCAGAATACACAGAGAGATGCATCCCACAACAATGATGGTCATGAAGTATTATTTCGCTCTTGCCGCTGTTCCATAGATCAGACCAACCTGGGAACAATGAGCATCCCTTTCCACCTAGACTGTCTACCGGATCACAACCACTGTGGGGAGCCCCGCCCTCCTTCCTTCTGCGCACGCGCCTAGGTGCGTCTTGTGGCCTCCGGACCAACAGAGGGCGTGGAGAGCGCGCGGTGCGCACAGCTAGCGGCTGCTTCCGGGTCAAGGGTCAGGCAGCCGTCTTCCCGTTGGTCATGGTGCAGCTCCGGCCGCGTCCGTCGCGTGTCCCCGCGCCGGCGGAGGCGATGGTGGACGAGGACCAGGCGGCCTCGGAGGAGGAGGAGGCGGAGCACGGGCTGCTCCTCGGGCAGCCGAGCAGCGGCGCCGCCGCCGAGCCGCTGGACGAGGACGAGGACGGTGACGACGAGGCCCCAGAGGAGCAGACTTTCGCCAGCGCTCAGGCGGAAGCGAGGGAGGAGGAGCTGCGCGTGCGTGAGAGTGCACGGAGGTGCGGCGCGCGCGCGGCGGGGCCGGGGCGCCTCGCGTCCCCCTGGGCTCGTCTCCCGCCGACCTGAACCCTTTTCTTCCAGGGATAAAACGCTGCTGAAAGAGAAGAGGAAGCGGCGCGAGGAGCTGTTCATCGAACAGAAGGTTGGGGGCGGGACGTGTCGCTTTGAAAACACGGCCGGGGCTCGAGTTCCCTTGCTCCAGGCTCTTTGGGAAATAGGATATTATTGGAGCGGGGTTACGGATGCTTCTTGGTGACTGCCCTATTCAGAGTGGAAGCGCCACACTCACCTGTCTTGACGTTTTGGTCTTTTAGGCTTCCAGAGGTAGCGGGGTCTTAAACTTAGCGCTCTAAAATGTGATTTGTAAAGTAAAAATGGCACGTACAAATTAGTTATTTCACATCCCAGAGAGCTGACTTCAAAGAGGCCATGACAGATACCTTTCCAGTCACAGGGACACTTGAACGTTGAGCTAATGTGGGCACAGTTACAAAGACTGTTCTGGGCTTTGTCAGCCCAGTCTTCCTGACGGCTTAGGAGTATAGCAGGGCAGTGTTGGCCCGGATGCAGGGCTGTTTGAAATGGGTAACTTTTTAGAAGCAACTCCGGAAATACCTGTACACCACTTTTAACTTGTCTTCATACCTTTATTCTGAAAGAAAAGAAAGCTGCTTCCAGATGCTGTTTTAGAGCAACTAACTGCTGCTTCAGAGGCTGAGTAAGTAGCAGGGCTTCTATTTAGGTAAAGCCATCTTTGATTTGTCTGTCTAAGTGAAGAAATTCGCCCGAACTTCCCAGTCTATCAAGTAAACTTTGCCCAGCACCTGTCCTGGGGCAGGATCGTGGTCGATGACTTAAACTTACCATTTAGGGGTGTGGCGGGCACTTAAACACAGGTTCCTAAAATCCACACTTAAGCTGTGGATTTTACCTGCCCTCACCCTGCCTCTTCCCCATTTCATTTAGCAGCTTTTCCCTGAGGTCTGTGCTTAAAACTAAAGTCCAAGCTTTAGTTACATTTGTCTTTATTTCCATCAAATAAGTCCTACTGAAATTTACTCCTCTACCTCTTGGCACTCCTTGGTGCATTCTTTGTTTTAATAGATACAGTTTCTCTGTGTCTCTGTCTGTAGATGAGGCTGTCCTCAAACTCAGATTTGCCTGCCTCTCAGTGCTGGGATTAAAGGTGTGTAACACCACACCCGGCCTTAGTGTAAACTGTGAGGTCATTTTTGCCACAGTAGTATATGGCTGTTCTTCCATATTTTGATCTTGAATTCCATGAGGCATGTAAGCAGGTATTTGGTTTGGTCCTTGTCTTTCATAACCAAGTTCGTGTCATCCCTTCTCACTCTCCCCCGTCACTTTCTCCGCTGTGTTCTGCACAGCTGCTTCTGTACCTCATCTCTGAGGCAGTTTAGTCATTTCATAGTTGTCTGGAGCCTGTCTCTTGTCTCCAGTGTCCAAACTGTTTAAAAGCTGGAAGGGGATCTTAAAGTTACTTCTTTTGAGACTTCTGTACTGCTTGCCATTCTGAGCTTTTGTTCTTTTCCCACAGCATAAAGAACTCACCAGGAAATGTAAAAGGTATGGCTTATTCTCATTCAAGTAACTTTTCATGTAAGGGTGAGGTCATTTGCAGGTATTCTTGGTTGCTTGAGGCCCTTAGGACTGGCCAAAGTTGGCTCAAGCCCATTCCCCATTATTTTCTTCCAAATAAAACCTGCACTTACATGAAGTGAGCACCATTAAGTGTTAACTTATATAAATACTATTCACAAAGTGGATCTTAATTTTTCAGTTAATTTGAAAAAGAAAAGCGAACACATTTCAAAAGGAAGACACTCCAAGAAAGTTAAAGTACAAAAAGTGCAGTCTGTCAGGTAATGAGTTTTGTTTTCCCACTGGGATGTAAAGTTTCTTCAAGTTTTGGCTTATGAGGGGAAAGTAGTAGTGTATCTGATTGGGTTATTTGTAGAAAAATACTAGTTTTGATAGTAACATTTACTTGCTGCCTTAAAATGTGTTAATAAATTTCTTTTTCTTATAAAACAGCATGTGATTTAGTGGTATTGTGTAACACATACAATCACTTAAAGACAGTGGATGAGCAAGAACAAAATGACTGAAGTTGTGTAGGTCTGGGAGTAATAGCATAGAGTATACCTGCCTGGTCTTTATGAGGCCCTGGGTTTGACAATCCTCATCCCTTGTCCCCAAATAAAAAAGGTGGGTTAAGGATGCGGCTGAATGGTAGTGTTTATTGAGACACCCTGGGTTGACCCTCACTAGTACCACACGTAGGTGTGTACATACACACAGAATCACATAGGAGAATCAGCATGTACCCTCTAATTCATTTTGACCTTTTGTATTGATCAGCAGTCAGACCAAAAGCTACTTGGCTGTAAGGCTAAAAGACCAAGACCTGAGAGATTCGAGGCAAGAAGCAGCCAAACACTTCATCCACAATTGTTTATATGGTTCAGAATCCAAGAGGACTACTGGTAATTTTCTTATGGACCATGTCTGTCTGTCTGTCAGGCTTTCACAATGATAAAGAAATGATAAGTAATTCTTCTCTTTAGTAAACAAGTTCCTGTCACTGAACAACAAGCGGCTACCAGTGAAAAGGGCTGCAGCCCAATTTCTCAACAGCACCTGGGGTAAGATGGAGCATCTTCTCTTTAGTAATTGTACAAAGGAAGTGTTTTTTGGAAGGAGAGGGGTCATAATTATAAATTGAAAGACCTACTTTTATAGTGTATCCATTTATGTAAACTACACTCTCGAAAAAAATCTGAATTTATGTTTCTCAGGGTTTTAACTAATACCTATTGAAAATTCATTCGCATGAAGCTTTCTGTTGTTTTCTTATAGGTGCTCAGAAACAACAAAATGCCAAGAGGTTTAAAAAACGGTGGATGGCCAGAAAGATGAAAAAGAAAAGTTACAAGTGAACTGAAATAAAGCTAAATGAAGAACCTGTATTTTGTATGTATACAATTTAAGATTATGTGGTGTAAAAAGGATTGATTTCTCCAAATCTAGTTATTCATAAATCATTGTAAAGGATCATTATAAAAACCATAAACCTTTTTGTCTTGGAAAACAGCTGGCTACATTTCTTTCTGAAATATTTTTAGTGTTCTTAAGGAAAAAGTAGTTAGAAAGGAATTTTCATCCTTGTGTGGGCACAAGAAGAGGGACAAAGAGACCATCCGTGAAGTCTTCAGTACAGCTTGAAAAGCTATTTTGGTATTATTGATGTGGTTTCTACTGTCAGGGAGTAAGAAGTCATTGTTAAAAGGTGGGGTTGGGGGTGGGGGGGGGGGTGGTGGCACATGCCTTTAATCCCAGTACTTGAGGGGCAGAGGCAGGCAGATCTCTGTGAGCTTGAGGCCAGCCTGGTCTACAGAGTGAGTTCCAGGACAGGCTCTATACAAAGAAAACCTATCTTTAAAAACAAACAAAAAAACCCAAAACAAAACAAAAAAGCATGGGGGAAAAAATCCCAAGAGTAGGTAAATGTCTGTTGGGGAAGACTTAAACTTCAGCCAGCACCTTTGTCTAGCAATGGACTAAATTAATCTGAAATAATTGGGGGAGGGGGGGCGGTTGCTTTGTTGTTCTTTAAAGAAAAGGTATGTGTGTGCATACGTGCATGGTGTGTCAGAAGTCAGTTTATATTGACACTTGCCTACTGTGTGGGTTCCAGAGGCTAAATTCAAGTCATCAGATTTGGCAGCAAGTGCCTTTACTTACTGAGCCATCTTGCCAGCCTTGGAACAGCTTTTCAGATTTTAACTAGTTTGGAGGTTTGCAGTTACAGTACTTTTCTTTTCACATACAATATCAGGTTTGACTAATGCAGTCACCTGAAGGCAGTGTTAGACTGTTAACTTGGGCTGATAGTAAGAATCATTGCTATTAATTGCTCTAAAAAGTATATGAGAACCTAATACATAAATTCAATTGACACTAATATCTGGAGAAGTAAATTTTTAATGGCTGGTTAATTATATCACTACATTTTTATTGCAATATAGTACTCATTTAAGCACTTAAAAATGGAAGGTGTACAAAGATTAAATTAAGACACGGTAAATTGACTAAATATTTGGTTTTTATATAAATAAAGGTCATAACCACACCGTTGACATGTAATACTGTTATAATACAACAGTTAAACTTGTGAGTCTACAACAGAAGTCATCTGTAGTTAAACAGGAAACAAAGTTGAAAAAGACCATGTTAAAACAAAACTACTGGGACTAACAGGTCGGGATTGTAAGTAGCAACAAACGTACTCACTCAGCTCCTGAGTATTTCAAGTTTTACAGTACACATTAAAAATGATTTCTTCCATCAACACTATTAAATTCAAACTGTCGGATGTTTATGCATTTTGCAAGTTACACTGATTGAATGCTTACACAGGAGCAGGGGGTCGGAACAGCTCCCAATTTGTAGTTTACATCACCCACATGCTAACACAAACACAACTTGTTCCACTTCCTCCCCCCTTCTCCCCCCAACAAAGAAGGCAGGATTTTTGGTTTCTTTTAGGTAATTGTTTTAAAGGATTTCTGATGATCAATTTGAACGTCTGAAATTCAGTAATATTTAACTCTTAGACAACTAAGAGGTTAAAAGATGGAAAATATTTTCTCCTAACACTAAGTTAGAAAATCATTTGCATCATGCTGTAAACTAGGAAGCAATGTAAAGCGACAAAAACCTGTCCCCAGTACATAATTAAAAAATCTAAATTTCAAATCAGCAGAGCCGGTCTACTTCCATGTTGACTATTTGCCACAATGTAAGTGTGAGCTCTTGAGGTGCATAGCTAATGTAGGTAGTCTTCCACTGTGGCGAAAGCACAGGAGCCAATTCCTGATCGAGCCATCAGTCCTAGACATTGTGTGGCCTGTCCCATTGCTAGGGCAAGTGGAGGCTGCTTTGGCAGATTGTGGGTTTCTAAGGATAAAGGATTAGAAAATGGAAATACCAATTAACAAACCATTTTTTAAAACCATCTTTCAATCTAGGAAATACAACATTTGCTACATCAGTGCCTGTGAGGATCTAAATTACCTGACAAGCAGGGCAGATTGGTATTTCTAAGAAAAAAAAATCTTGCAGAACTAAGATTCTTTAAATTTATTTTTTAATGCATGGTCTCACTTTGATTTCCTCTCTGGCCTAGAACTTGGAGCTCTGCCTGCTTCTGCCTGAGTGCTGGAATCAAAGGTGTGTTCCACTACACAGAACTAGATTTTTAAAGTATATACTCAACAACTTGTTCCTTCTCTGTTAACCATGATGGGAAAGATGTAACCTAGTTGACATTTGGGGTTGAAATAAGGAAATTCTACCCATTTACTTAGCCAAGGTCAGCTGACATTAACAAGAAAAGGCAGTACCATGTTTTCATTCAGTTGACAGTGATGCTTCCCTGTGGATAAAGTCCAGTGAGAGCTATTGAGCTGTCTCTAAGGTGCCCTGGTAAATGTTATTCAGAAGCAAGTAATGGCTGCCAGAATACAGAGCAAAGCCACCCTAAAACTGAAGAGGTTAACTTTTAACCACTCGTTCAGATGTTTTAATAAACAGAATAATTTCTCGGGTGTTACATATCACAACTTTCAGACAAGTATAAGGGTCACAGGATCCACCCCAAAGCTAGTAATTCTCTCTGGAGGTGGTGTCCAAATCAGTTCATGAAACTAATCAATCCTCTACAGGAGAAGTTCACAGGGCAAAACCATGACAGTGGCTGTCAAGCTCTATCTAATCACCTACAACCTCAGTTCAGAGTTTGCAATACAGCAGAAAAATAGAAAATTCTGAAGGAATGAAGCGCGTGCATCCCCCCCCCCCCAACCCCACCACCACCACCACAGAAAAGCAAGCCAAGGACTTAAATAAGACATGAATAAAAAAGCATGGAGCAGACTGGTGGGAAAACAGTGGTTTACAAAAAAGTGGTCTGAGGGTTAAGATTATTGAAATACTGATTTATTGATAAATACAAGGGAAAATTATTTTTAAAGCTTAAGGAAGGTTCAAGTGAGCACCAAATTCATTATTACACTCTCTGACCAAAGGTGGCCTATGGTTTTAAGCATCTTTAAGCTTTTAAGATCTACAAATCACATACACTTAATACATCATGAATTACATATAGGTCTGCCCATTAGTAGCACGAAAGATGCAGCTATCCATGGAACTGTTGACACATCATTTTTAATGTAAGCATTAAATAAGCATTGTTTATAGCCCTCACCCCACCCCCAACACATATACACACAGTCTCACTGTATTCCTGTCTGGCCTGAAAGTCTTTTAGGCTGGCTTCAAGCTTAGAGGCCTACCTGGCCACTCCCAGCCTAACACTTTTATCTTGGATAATGCTCCTAAAGCATTTGATTTGAAGAACTCAAGAAATTAAAACTTGCCACAAGAAAATTGGCAATCAAGATGTTGGTGACTACCTATTATGCAGTAGTTTCAAAAAGAATCACAGTAAGCCACCATTCCTGTCAGCACTGTTACTAAATTCTCTTATTTTTACTAACAGAACTGATACATATATGGACACTAAAAAATACAACACACAAACCAAATTCATATTATTGTACACACAAATTCTCATTTAAGAAACTGTAACACGAAGGCCACTATTCTTATTCTCAAGTGGCAGTACTGACCTTTATCAGATTTAGAATATGAGCACTCATGGCTTCCTTTACCTTCTTGCCATGAAATTTAGCCTTCAATACAAGCACCAATGTCCAAATTACTTGTGTGACAGTGCAATTCCAAGCTGTTTGAAACACATACTACAAATCTTTTAAACTTCACCAGGCCGAATAACAACAGTACAAACTTCTAAACTGGACTGAAGTCTCATTTTATTGGATAAGTTAAGTCTGAAGTTAGATGTAAAATAACCCTTATCTAAATTACCTTTGAAGAAAACAGCTCAGAAATTAAGCTTTATGTGCAGATCAACCCAGTAACATTTACATAGGAGTGCAACTACAGAATTTGCATAAAATATCTGTTCAGTATTGCCACAACTGCGTGACATATGGATAGGAATAGAAACTAAAACTAACAGAATAATAGGTCCTAGTTCCCCATTTCCCATACATATTGACAAAGCCTTTCCACCTAAGTAAGTGGTTAATCTGAATGCAAATGTTTGAGTCCAGGGGTTGGTACTGCTTATATCTTAAGACAGAACCTATGATGTGGGGAGCTCAGGCAACCCTCATTCCTTTTTTAAATACCTGAGTCAAAAGGAGCAGAATGCAGTATCAGAGTGGTGCCAGCTTTGACTCCTGAGTATTCTAGTCAAGTACTCCCTTCTAGCCTCCCTTTCCTGTGGAGCAACTATCAAAATTCTTTCTAAACATGCCCAAATTCCTTCCCCAGCAGTCAAACCAAGTTTTGATCAGCCCATTAAACATAGCTACTGACATAGGGAGGTTCTATATCTTCCTATATTGTCAATATAAAGCCACCTTTCTCACCTGGGCCAGTCAAGATCTCACACTTCCTACATCTTCCACAACTCACCTCAATGATGATAACGAAGAAGAAGTTTAGGCCCAGTAGATCAAAGAATTAAAAAAAAACCTGCCCGTTATTCCTAGTCTCAAAGTGAGGGCTATGGGCTACAGGGTGCCTCTATGGTAGGGTTTTTCACTTAAACACAAAGATCACCCAACTACCGTATTCTAAATGAGAAGACTCATTAAGTACTTATATATTTTCAAACTTCAGTATCTTACCATTTTTACTCCATCAGAATCCATGTAATCTGGTATGGAGGAAATTTTCTGTATTTTAAGATTAATATGTTCCTGTTTTACTGAAACAAATGTTAGGACAATATCCTTTCAAATGTTCAGAGAAATGTAGCTGAAGTCTAGTCTTGTTTTAGTTACTTACCTAATATTGCACTGTTAAGAGCTGAGCACACAGGTTCTCTCTGAATTGGATCAAGTTGATTTCCAACTGGACTGTTCCAAGGATCTGAATATGCTAGTAAACTGAATGCGTCCTGTTGAAAACAATGTCAGTTCAGATAGTTCAGCTGATGTGTTGTTCATAGTGGTTCCAGGTTGAAAGGTTAAGGTACAGTTTTAAAACACTAGGTGAACTATAACCTTTAAACACATGGTTTATGTTTCAGAAAGCAGACTATATAACAGAGTGTAACTGGTTTTCCTGTCAACAGTCACTTCTGTTCACTTCTGCCACTCCCTCTCCACTTCTGCAACACAAGCCAAATGGGGAAATTAAAACTAAGTCCAAAGGAATGGGCTCATACTGATGAAGAAGAGGGAGAGACCAAACATCTAGGTGCTTTATCACATGTGATCACTGATATAAAATTGACATTAATGAATAAGGCCTTCCTTAATTTCTAAACAAATGTGCGAACTGGACATATCTCATTGAATATCCTCTCAAGTTTAGTAGTGGAAAAAATAAAGCCAAGATGGATCCTGTAGACATTCAGTATGTTATTTCCAACTACACCGCAACTTCTTTTACAACTTTAAAACAATTGGCACACAGCTTTCTTTTCACTCTTACAACGGGATGTGATAGTTTCAGACACTTGCTTCAAGTCTAAGCTGTACGACTTGCTAGCTCTGGCCCCTACAATAAAACTGTCTTAAAATGCCAGTTTCATCATGTGATTTTGGGTGATTACAAAGAGAAGTAATTACATAGAACTGTGTGAGAACTAATCAAGTTAGTCCTGTGGTGGTTTGAATGAGAACTGTCCCCAGAGGCTCCTATGTTTAAATAATTGGTACTCAGTTAGGGAAACTGTTAGGGAAGGATTAGGTGTGCCTTGTTGGAGGAGGTTGTCATTGGGAGTGGACCTTGAGGTTTCAAAAGCATACATCAAGGACCAGACCAGTCTCTGCTGCTGCCTGTGGATCAGGATGTAAAGCTCTCAGCTACTGCTCCAGCACCGAACCTGTCTGCTTCTTGCCATGATGATCATGAACTAACCCTCTAAAACTGTGAGCAAGTCAATTTAAATTCTTTAAGAATTGCCTTGGTCATAGTGTCTCTTCACAGGAATTGTAACTAGGATAATTCTAGTGCTTCTGTATTTGTATGCCAAGTCAATAGCCTGACCCAGAGTAATATTCTGTGTGTGTGTGTGTGTGTGTGTGTGTGTGTGTGTGTGTGTGTGTGTATGTGTGTGTATAAATGGACAAGAGACTCCATTGCCAATAGACATATGAAGGGGGGCACAGAGGCTTTAAACTCACGAAGGTGGGAAATATACATAGCACTCTAAAAATGGTGTGTGCTACAATTTCTGAACTTCTACATTTAGTTGCTCAAGCAGACTCTATTCCTTTTATCTAAAATTACCAAATGTTTACTAAAGCAGGTGTGTAGGGGGAGAAGGGTACTTCCTGTTCAGATGTACTTAGGCTCATGTCATCCATGTAACCCATGAAACAATCTGAAGTTAGTCTGAGGCTACAAAATGGAATACATATACCACTAAGTACACATATGACTCACCCACTGGCTTATATTGCTGAATATTTCATTTCATTCAGTTTAAATTGCCCCAATCATAATGAAAGTTACAGAAACAGAGAAGTTTTATAATAAACAATTTAGAGTTACCAGTAACTACTCATAGGTGTTGGGTATAAGAAAGCCTCTATGTACTTGCTTGATAACAGTAACTGCTTCTTATGGCACTGACTATGCTTTTGTGTCTAACAGAGCTAGTAGTTCTATTCCCTACCCCACACCCCACCCTGGATCCAGCTTACTGTTCAAAGAACAGTCCATATCTCACAGAACTAACTTTCTATTAGTCTTATTATTTCTAAAGACTTTGCTCTCATCAACACTAGGTTACCCTGCAAACCATAGCCATCTAATAAGGTATCATTCCCAACATATAGGTACATTTTATAAGATACACCAAGAATATGTCCAATGAGTGACTAGTACACAGAGCCAAGTATAAAGCTATTCATGGATCTACAGCCTGACACCACCAAAATGGCAGGTTTTGAAGCCTCAAAATCTCAACTCCCTTTAGATTTAAAGACAAAACCTCAGAAATTTATTTAGCTGTAATAAATTCTTGTTGGCCACTTCTCTATAAGACAACATTTCAGGCACTCATGGATCACCTCAAGTGCTTTCACCTGAGGCTGGTATGCCTGTCCTACAGGTGCAAACTGAGGCACAGTGAGACTGTCACAGTACCATAAGATAGAGGTTCCCTTTGAATCTACACGGGAGTGTTAAATTTTCCTTTTACTTTGGTGAGCACAGCTGCAAGGCAGGACACACTGCAACGACCAGAACCTAATCACTGCTTTTAGCATATTTCTATTGACCTAATAGAAGCATGTAAACTGAGGCTAAGAAAGAAAAATGAATGACTAAGGAGGAGCTAGATCCTAAAATACTCCAAAAACCATATGATGAAAACATGTTTTCCATAAGGGAGGCAACACCACAAAATACATCTCAGTGCTTCTCAACCTTCCTAATGCTGCAACCCTTAATACAGTTCGCTCAACTTGTGGTGACCCCCAACCATAAAATTATATTTGTTGCTGCTTCATAACTATAATTTTGCTGTTATGAATTGTAATATAGGATACCTAATATACAACCACCAAAGGGGTCGCAACCCACAGATTGAAAGTCATAGGCTTAGAAGCAGAGTAAAGCTCTAAGCAAGAAAACTAGCATTAAATTCCCAAGCATAAACACCTAGAAAGTTCAAAGTTAAAGAACACAAATAAAATTAGGAAAGCAGTATGAATGTTTTTACCCTGCAATGCTGTGCTAATAACCAATTCTAAAATTGTACCAAGTGTTAACCCTAAGACAGGATGAAGGCCCTAGTTTCTGGAATGCAATCTTGCAACAGGCAGCATGAATCAAGGTTCCCTCAGCCTTTCTCAGTAATTTCTTAAAAAAAAATATCTCAGTGGAAAATCTTTAAAGAAAGATGCATGTATATAAAGGTGTCACAAAACACCTTGACATAAAAACAAACTAGCAAGTCACATAACCTCTTCAAAGTATCCATAAATAAAGTGCAGAAACTGGGAGAAATAAGAGAAAACAAAACGAAACAAAAAACCTCCTAAGTCACATAAGGCAGCTCACACTTGGGAGGCTGAGGGAAAAGTTTTCAAAGTTAAGAGACCAATGGGGGCCATACCGTGGGACCCTGTTTTAAGACAAAGGGGTCTTATAATTACTAATTAGGTGAAATATGTGCACATGGGCGGTAAGACAGATAGCTGAAATCATGGTGCCACTACAAGTTATGCTTCATTTTAAAGAAAAAGACTTCTTCAATGGAAATAACTTCAGGAAATGCAGTTTCAAACATCTCAATTTTGACACAGGAGCCAGAACAGTTTCTGGACAGTGTGATCTTAGCTGGCTCTATTTCTCATCAGTCGCTGTACTGCACCCCCACGCCCACCCCACCCCAGGCCACGACTGCTCATCTGAGTGACACTGCTGGCATCAAGAAATGGCTGCCAGGCCAACCAATCCAGGTGGCTTCCCTGGGAGCTACCAGAAGGAACAAAGAACAAAGATGACAAGAAAAGTGGAAAGGAAGAGTGGAAACATGGAAGGACAAAGGTCCAGAGATGTTTTGGGCTGTCCACAGCTGCAAGAGCTCCCTAACCTTTTACTTTAGAGTGGTGCACATGAAGGGAAAAAGAACACTGTCCTTAGGATGAAATACAGTGCAATTTTATCTTTAACTTCAAAACAGTCTCTTTGTGGGACACTGTTGTGCATAAAGAGTCTAGGCCACTGACAGTCTGCACATACAAGGTGATCCCTTAGGATTATAATGGAGCTGGGTCATTTCTATTGCCTGTGGACATCACTCTTATTATGCCAGTATTACTCATGTGTTTGAGGAAGTATAAACAAAGTATAAAGCACTGCTAGCCACATACACCCCGTATAGCTAGCCGTGCAGTAGACTACACCATCTAGGTCTATGTTAAGCATACAATGATGTTTGCAAAAGAACAAAACTGTCGAATGTATTTAAGACATATCCTCTTCATTAAGTGATACATAATTACATGTGTGAACTAAAAGGTTCTGAAAATCCTCAAACACCAAAGAAAAACCCATAACCATATGCAATCTCAAAGAATAAAGAGAAATAATTTCAAAACCTCAACTCCATTTCCATTTTCCTCAGACTCTCTTGATCTCTCGTAAATTAGTTAAGTCATTGATCGTTATCAGAAGCAAGGTAAGTTTGGGAAAGGTGAGAGAGGCAGTTCTGAAAGACACAGCTGCTTACGAGTCAGAAGTGCAAAATCAAAGCCAATCATTATTTTTAGATGAAGATGATAATCTCTCTCTCTCTCTCTCTCTCTCTCTCTCTCTCTCTCTCTCTCTCTCTCTCTCTCTGTGTGTGTGTGTGTGTGTGTGTGTGTGTGTGTAATTGTGTCATCAGGAAATACTTGTGAGATATGGTCACATAATGAGCTTCATGTTTAAGTGAGAACCAAAAGACACAACACAGTAAGATGGAGTATAACTCAAAAGTAGTAAAATCACATTCCTTCATCCAGCTCAATGAGCACAGAGTTTTGACAGCATACACAGTCAGATGACTTGAGTATAAAAAAAGCCCAAGAATTCTTGAGCACATTTCATATTCCCAAACATCACCTAATGAGACATTTTCAATAGTGTGGTCCAAGGACACATGGTGTCTATGCCCTTTCCAAGGGGGTGTCAAGCTCGAAATTGTTCATAGTATCACTGAGGTTTTCCTTGCCCTTTTCACTTTCATAGCCCATTTCCCACATACATCAATGTCCGATTTCATGGATTCAATGCAGACTAGGTCTGGGAATCCAGTTCATCTATTAAACATTAGAGTCCTGAAAAAAATAAAAATATTTCTCATTTAAGTGAGGGCATTTTTTAAAAAATAAATCAATAGATTTATGGAAATTTAGTTTTAACTTCTAATACCATAGACAGCAACAGATGTAACCCATACAAAAAACCCTGATATCCAACATGGACCCAAATTTCCATGTAGGAGTTAAAAAAAAAAAAAAAAAAAAGACACAGCTCCTTTAAGAGTTTTTGCCTGCTGGTAAGCCCTTGAGCAACCAGTATATTAAGTAGGAACAAAAAGACTAAGTAAAAGTGCCTGCCACAGCACAAGCATCAGTATTTTAGAGCTCTATGCAGGTTGACGAAGCTCATGAGCTTCCAGCTTGACTTTCTGCAACCCAAGAAATGGGCAGAGCCAGCCACAAAAGCCAGGGGCAGAGTTTTACACCACTTAGCCATTTAAAGTTTGTTCATGCAGTCAAAAAGGCTAAAAACACATAGTAAAAGAGGTTCTGACAGAAAAACCTCTAAACAGGTTACAGTGTGTTTAACAATGTATGTAGGCTTAAGAAAAGGAAAAGGGCATAGTTAGAGAAAAAAAAAAAAAGAATAGTTTACAAAATAAAGTCTTTAAAGAGAGAGTAAAAGGAAAAAGCCACGTGAGATGGGAAATACATAGGTAGTCTGTATCCTGTATGTTATTGTGTTGATTTTGATTTTTTTGATTGTTAAAAAGCAAAGGATAGCTGCAAAGAAACTTGGAATTGAAAGGACTGTTGAAATAAATCAGCCTATATACTTTAGGAATGCCTTAACTTTTAAAAAGTCAAAAAATATATTTGTCAAATGGAAATAAAAAATGCTTTGGAGTTTTGTTCCCACAGGAGACCAGAGGCTAGATTCCTTCAAGGTTAATATGGATCAGGTTAGATCAGGCAAGACCTCTTGAACCTTGACAGGTGGTATCTACCAGCAAAGGTTACTGCTGGTCTTCCCATGACTTGGCCATTATCTGAAATTTTCTCTCTAGGACCCTAAAGATACTTCATCCACAGACAGTAGGAATAAGTATGGAGAAAATTATGCCCACTTTCCCAAAAATTGGGGGGTGTGGGTGGCTGTTGGTTATTTAGTGTGTTATGGACGTTTGTTATCATTTAGGGGAATATTATATTGATAAAAATTTAAAGTTATTTTTGTTGCACTGTATATACGTTTCTACTCTTGTTTAAAGGATTTTCGTATATTGATAAAAATTTAAAGTTATTTTTGTTACAACATATTGTATGTAAGTTTCTATTTTTGTTTGTAGTTTTGAGCCTATGCAGTTCATTTGGAAATGTGGGGTGAAGTTCTAGTTTTTGAGAGGTATTATTTTAAACTCTGTAGGATAATCAGGAAACACGGGTTAGTGGTTACCCATTTATAATAATCAAGTTTGTAGATATGTTAGGTATGCTTTCCAGATTATATAGAGATATATTTTAGATAGATAAATGGTTTTCAAACCTTTCAAAGACCTACAGAATATGGCATTTAAAATGTTTTGTTAACTTAAGGTTTTTCATTACAATGAGACACATCTGTTCCTGGCAGCACCAATTTACTTCAGTGAAGATGATTGGCATTAAAGAAACTTCTTATGGAATTTGCTTTCATTATGGCAAGGTTAGCCACTGGGCAAAAAAACTGTTCTTGCCTTTGACGGCTGACAATGTGCTGTGCAGACTGGACATGTAGGACACTTAGGAAAAAGACTGTTGAACTTTGCCAAAACAAGGCAGGACAGTCCTTCAAAATTCTTGCTTTACAGAAGGATCTGCCAGACATTCTGCAGGACTAGAAGAAAGTGACTGATTGCCAATACAAGACAAAATAATCCTTCAAATTTCCTGCTTCACTGAAAAGTCTGCCAGATATTCTGGGCCTGTAGGTTGTAGACAGATGTCCCAGTGTTGCAGAGGAACTTTGGGTGACTGTCCAGGCAGCCAAATGTCTCTGTTTGTTAGATAATATTATATCTTTCTGGGTCTTTGGTGGAGTTGAAGACTAGAGAGTTATAGTTGCAGTTTCCTTAGTTATGATAGAAAGTAAGCTAGGTGTAAAATTTTGCATTCACTAAGGATAGATAACGCATTATTTTCTCTGAATATGCTAACTTATAAATGGACATAATATTATGAATGTAATCCTCACTTGATAATTGTTATTGTATAGTCTTACTATATTTAACTTAAAACCTTTTCATTTTTAGACAAAAAAGGGGGAAATGATGTAGAATATTATTTTAAGGTGTGTTACTTTTGATTATTTTTTTTAGGGGGGGGGGTTCGAGACAGGGTTTCTCTGTGTAGCTTTGTGCCTTTTCCTGGAACTCACTTGGTAGTCCGGGCTGGCCTCGAACTCAGAGATCCGCCTGGCTCTGCCTCCTGAGTGCTGGGATTAAAGGTGTGTGCCACCACCGCCCGGCCTATGTTGTATTTTTTTTTTTTTAACTCTGTGAGGCTGTGTTACTATGCCTGTCTAAAACACCTGATAGTCTAATAAAGAACTGAACAGCCAATAGTAAGGCAGGAGAAAGGATGGGTGTGGCTGGTAGGCAGAGAGAATATACAGAGGGAGAAATCTGGGAGGAGAAAGTTAGCTAGAGCTAGAGGAAGAAGAGGACTCCAGGGGCCAGCCACCCAGCTATACAGCAAGCCAGGGAATAAGAGTAAGATTACAGAAGAGAACGGGAAAAGTCCAGAGGCGAAAGGTAGGTGGGATAAATTTTAAGTTAAGGAAAGCTGGCAAGAAAAAAGCCAAGCTAAAGGCTGGGTGTTTATAATTAAGTATAATTCTCTCTGTATGTGATTTATTTGGGAGCTGGGTGGTGGGTCCCCCAAAAAGAGCCAAGAAACAACAACAAAAAAAACCCCTTATAAACTTTTCTTGGTGTGTGTGGGGGTGCACAGTGCTCAGGTAAAACCCAGAGCCTCTTGCAGTACAGGTAAGCACTTGCTATTGAGCTAAATTTTCAGCCTCCATCAACAATTTTTAAAGGACTGAAGTATCAGAAACATTTTAAGAACCATTTTCCTAAAGCAGCCTTCAGCATCTAGCAAAGAAGTACTATTTAGATAACTAAAGACTCAATAAAGAGCTTAAATGTTAACTTTCTTAACACTCCTGACCAAGCAGGTCTGAAAAACAATGCATATTGGTACTATGTATTACAAATGTACTCATAAGAGACATACTTAAAATGGAAGAGATAGTAAAGATGTATCTGACCATTTGAATATCTTCTAAGGCAAATGTGGACAGCCATTTTCCTGATATATGAATGTCTGTTTCCAATTCTTTTATATCTAGTAGAAAATAGTAATTGAAGTCTCTTTCTCTTGACTGCTGAGGGTTACCACTAGAAACACAAATGTTATATTACACAGCAGATGATTTGGTATGGTGACTACACTTCTTCCTACCTTAGTTACTGAAATGTAAAGTGTGATGCCTTTAATTGAGGCTACCAAGCAAGTAGATATGTACTAGCAAGCAGGTATTTACCATACCCTTGGCATAAAGCCATAGTGCTGGCCAAGGCTATGGTATCAGGTAATATTACAAGTCGCTGATCACTAAATTCTTAGTTCAAGTCCAGAACACACACCAATAATCATTTGCCTTTTCCTGTAATATCCAATCTTTAGTCACAAGGGTCACCAATTACATCTCCTTTTGCTTTCTATGCTATGCTGTATTGGAATATAAAATGTTTCCTATAGGCTTGTAAGTTCAATGGTTTGTCTCAGCAGGTGGTGCTGTTTTTGGAAGCCCTGGAAACTTTGGGAGATGGGACCTTGCTACAGAAAGTAGGTCACTGGGACCAGGTCTTGAAGGAGATATATATATATATTTTTTTCCCCCCCTGTTTCTTCCTTTTTCTTTGCTTTTCTCTGTCATGGGCTCCTGTTCTTGGTACTCTGCCTTATCAAGGGACCAGAATCAAATAGGATTATGGGTGGAATGCAGGTAATAGAATTTATGAACTTTTTCTAGTTCTACTTCTTTCACAGATTCTTTGTTTCTAGTGATAGATAAGTACATAAAACATATTTGATAGTGAAAAAGGTTAAACACAATGTGAAGCCCCACAGCTTCAGAATGGCTGTTCTAACTATATGGACATTTATTGAGCTGTATTATAGTCTATGGGTCTCTGTAATTTTGTTGTGTGATGTTCATCTTTAACAATTTAACTTTAAATACTCAAAAATCAATACAATTAAATGCAATCTACAGCTTAACAAAGCACTCCATTTTCAACTGATAGACAAAACTGTGGGTATCTTATTGCTGAAATTTTATCCCTCTTATCATCCATCATGGACATATCCAGAAGAGACTTCAAAATGTATTTTAACCATTCTGGACATGAAAGACAATCTACTCCTTCACTGATCCCCATAAAATCCATTTAATTTGCTCCAACTCTGGAATAATGTTTACTAAAAAATACACTTCAAGTTTATGGTTTCAGTAGCACACTACAATTTCATAGTATGTCACAGGGGACAGGGCACTGCTCTGCAGAACAGCTGGCACTTAAGACTGTTATTTGTGATCTAGAACATTCTTCTAGCTCAGAGCTGCCTAATGCCATCAAGACTTTTGATTCACAAATGGGCAAGGTTCTAAGGGGAAATTCCAGGTATAAATTCCCAAGATTTCCAGGACATTGCTCAATGTTTAATAAAACTATATCTTAGCGCCTTTATAAGTCTCAAGGAAAAACATATGATATGGTTTGAATGTGAAATATTCCCCAAAAGTTCATGAGTGTAAAATTTGGTCCCCCACCCTAACAAAAACAATAACTCTGGAAAGCTGGGCATGGGGCTGGAGAGATGGCTCTGTAGTTAAAAGCACTGACTGCTCTTCCAGAGGTCCTGAGTTCAATTCCCAGCAACCACATGGTGACTCACAACCATCCATAATAAGATCTGGTGCCCTCTTCTGGCCTGCAGACATACATGCAGACAGAACACTGCAAACACAATCAATCAATCACAATCAATCAATCAACCAACCAATCAATCAATCAATAAATCTTTTTTTAAAAAAAAAGAAGAAAAAAAAAAAGAAAAGCTGAGCATGGTGGCGTATCTCTTTAATCCCAGCACTTGGGAGGCAGAAGTAGGTGGATCTTTGTAAGTTAAAAGCCAGCCTGGTCTGAGTTCCAGGACAGCCAGGGCTGTAACTCAGAGAAATACTGTCTCAAAAAAATAAATAAATAAATAAAGACTTGGTCCCTATGTAAAAGTGAAGTCATCAGAAGGCGACTGGACCATGAGTGGCATTCCAATGTGGGGCAGGAATTTCCACATAAGACCTAACAAAGCTTAAAACACAAACACACACACACACACACACACACACACACACACACACACACACACAAACAGCCAAATGTGACTTTCTGATAACTGCTTTTTCTTGGGTGGGCTCAATACTAACAACAAACAGAGGTACAGCTCCTTTAAGAGGTGGCTTCCTTGGCTCAGTGCTAGCTGCTAGAAAGTGCAGCTCTTTTAGGAGGCCCTGCTAACAAAAACTTGGGGTTTATGAGCAGCAGGCAGCATGCTATTTGGTGGCAGTGTGGACCCACTTCCCAGAGCTGGGGCACTAACATGGCTCCCACTAATATCTCTACCATGAAGCTAAGCTCTCAGGGAACAAATGGGGGAGGAGACAGCTGCTAATGCCATGCGCTAAGCTGACCCAGGCTGGCAACTAATATAACAGTTTAAGATTCGTTTCATGTGTTTAAAAACAATACAGATACTCAGTAAAGGCAGATCCAGTCAGACAGCTTCAAGGCTGTTGGCTAAGATGGTCCAGCTGCACAAACTACTCTAGCCAAACCTAACAATTATCCTGATTTTCTCAAGTTTCCCCAAAAGACACCAGCACCCACAGACAACAGGAAGTAGTCTAGAGATAGGATATGGGTGGGTTTTGGTCATTCAATAGATTATGGATGTTTTTCACTATTTAGGAGGGTTGGTTACAAGTTGTTATTGGTAGTGGTCAGGAAAAAAACTGAACAAAGGAAATTAGATTCAGGGATCTTGTTCTGAAAAGAAAAAGGGGGATATATAAATAACAGGGTAAAAAAAATAGATTACTGAATATACTTTTAACTAAAAAAGCCAACTACTAACTAGTTTTAAATATTTTACATTGGTATGGGATTTCAGTTTATTAATACAAATTTAAAGTTATTTTTGCTATATTATATGTATGTTTCTACTCTAGGGTATTGTGCTTATGTAACTAACTTAAAAAGGGTAATGTATAATTAAAAATACAGGTTAGTAGTTAGTCATCTATAATAATCAAATTTGTAGTCATATTAGTTATGTTTTCAAGGTTAAACAGATATATTTAGATAGATAGATGGTCTTCAAACACTTCAAAGAACTACAGAACATGACATTTAAAATGTTTTATAAACTAAGACCAGTGAGACATATCTGCTCCTGGCAGCACCAATTTACTTCAGATAAGATAATGGGCATCGAAGAAATACCATATGGAGTTTGCTTTCCTTATGGCAAAAGCTGGCCATCTGGGCAAAGAAAATGGACCAGCAAGATGCAAAAAAAGCAACTGCCAAACTTTGCCAAGACAAGGTAGGACAGTCCTTCAAAATTCCCTGCTTCCCAAAAAGGTCTGTCAGATATACCTGGCCTGTAGAATGCCCCACAGGAAGCAAGTGACATTCTTACCTTCAGCATTTTTTTATTTGCCGTGTTCTTGCCACATTCTCTCCTCAGCTGCTCACTCATGGCTTGTAGCTCTCGGCCAAAGTGGATCATTCTTTCTATGGCAGCCTGACTTCCTCCACACAGCTGGCGTCTTAATTGACTGGAGTCAACTTCTATAAACAAAACAAACGGCCATTTCACTACTTATTGAATGGGAAACAATGAGAAAAAGTGAGAATACAATTTTTTATATAATATTTTATATATTCTTTAGTGTCTACTTTTTAGGAGTTCATCTAAACAGATATATGTATATTCGTGAGACAAGGTCTTGCCAGGCTGGCCTTGGCTTCCCAAGGGCTGGGATTACAGGGTATGTACCACCATGCCTGGCTGCTATAGAGATTCAAAATTGTTTTATATGGAACTTTGTAACTCAAAGCTACACTTTATCTGTCTCAAGAGACTGGGATCCAACATTCAGTGCAGCCAAAAGGCAAGGATCTTTCAGTGTTTGCATAGAAAATTAAGTGGAACTACTCCCTAAAACGATATGAAACAACATGGGGGTGGGGGGGAGGAAATGAGAATATGAAACAGTGATTCTCTCTCAGGTTTTAACAGAAAAAAAAGGAAACAGATAAAATAAAATGTTGATATTGTATCTTACTAATGAAAAACTAACTATACTATATTAAGGAAAATGTTACCTTTAGAAGTATTTTCTATTATATATTGTTAATTAATACTTTAGTAATTGACAACACTATGCATAAAAATCACTATGAACAGCATTCATATGATAAAGAATGGCTAATGTTTACAAAGTACTTGATATAATTAGTTTTTCACAGATGAACTCATCTGCTCTTCACAATGACCTAGAAGATTCATTTTTATCCATTTTACAGATGAGAAAGCTGAGGCACAGAGCAGTTAAGTATTCTGTCTGAGGCCACACAGTTAGTAAATGGCAGTTGCAGCTTTCAAGTCCAGGTAAATCTGGCTCTAGAACTCTTGCCCCTACCAGTGTGTTTCAGTGTCTCTAGATACAGAGGGTCTCACATCAGCAGGAAAGACTAATTAGGCTGTCCCTTAGGCAACTTCAGTGATTATCTTTCAGTCTCAAAGTAGAAAGAAGTCTAATACTGAAGCGAATTCCACAAATAATTTATAAGCTTCAATCATTCTCATTGTTTGATAAGGATGTCTGCTGACCATCTAACTCTATAGACATTATCAACAATAAAGTAAAGGGAAGCATTCAAATGCATCCTTAAGGTGCTGTTTTAAATGGGAGAAGTCATACCTAGAAACAGCACTATGCATGTCATATGCTTGCATTTAATGGATTTAAGAGATTCAATTTAACTGAAATTTACAACCTAATTTCTACCCATTTGGACTTATTGATTACACTGGAAATGAGTGTAAAAATGTTTTCTATCCCCAGCCTTCACCCCCTGAGGTAGTGAAGTGCACAGGATATCACCAGAGCTGAGCCAGGAAGGCTGGCACCTCCCCTCAGGAGCCCAAAGGTGCCTGCTCTCTCCAACAACCCAGGCTCATAAAGAGTCTTAAGTGAGATGTTTCATCTTTGAAATCTGGCTTATGCTTAGCTGTAAATCAGTCCAAGTAAAAACATAAGCTTGTAGCCACCATTTTTTTTTTTTTTTAATGTAAGAAATATCGCTGCAGACCCATTTCGGTGTCACAATCTTCCATTTCGTGGTCATGTTTAGAGCTACCATTTAGGAAACCATTGGATGAAGTTTCTCCAACTCCATTGGAGTAGTGATCTGTTTCCATGTCTACGTCATTACTGAAAATGAAAAAACAAACCTAATTTTAGAAATTAGCTTAAGATGAGTTACTACACAACTATGTAGCCTATAAAAAGCTTATTTTCATAAGATGATAGCAATCTGCAAAGGAGGTAAATGAGTTAAATCTCAGATGTATCAAAGCACACACATAACTGATCTTTAACAAACCTCAACTCCAAGAGATGAAGGCACAGAGGCACATGTGCAAGAGTGTAGTGATTCTTATGACTTTCCATAATATGGAAAAATCATGCTTTGGCATTATTCTTATTTTTCAAACTCAGATCTGTATTTTCTTCCTGTTCCTGAGTCTTCCTGAGACAACCATCTCCACTGCCCCCAAGAGTCATTTCCAGTATTTAATGGAGAAGCTTTGCTCTCCAAACCGATAAACCTGGCTCAGAGAACCCAGTACACTGCTTCCCTGTCCTTATATATATTTACTTCTAGACTTTTTACAAATCTCTGGACTTTTCCATATCTACATTACTGACACTTTATTTTAGTCTCTGTCCTCGCTATTTAAAAATATGCTCTCAAAAGTAACTAATAAAAAAACAAAACAAATCCAAACTACTGTGGCTTATCAGCTTCCAGCTTATAAGATCTAAACAGCACTACTACTCTCCAGATTATCTTGTTGGCCAGTGACTCTAAGGGACTATCAAATCTTCACTTTGATCTTTATTTTAATGGGATCTACGTGGCCCAGGCCTTGAACTTGCAATCCCCCTGCCTCCACCTTCTAAGTAGCTGAAATCTCAGGTGTGCACTACCATGCCCAGCTCAACAAAGTTTTATTTTTCAACAGCAGCCAGATGGTTTCTGGACAGGTTCTCCTGCTTGCTCATCCTGCACTGTGTCAACACCTTTGTGCTCCGCACCCGCCCTCTCAGCTTCCCCAGGCCTAAGGAGATGATCAACACTCCAGTCTGCAGACGGCCCCTGGGAAGAAGAGTGAAACAACACTTAACCCAGCAGTGGTGACTGGTGAGACTGAGAAATCTCAAGAAAGGGGCTTTTCTCACCATAAAAGGGAAACATTGTCATTGCAAGAAAACAACAAAACAAAACCCAACAACAAAAAATCTAAACCCTAGTACAGATAACCCACTAGTTAAGAGCTGTGAGTATGTGACTAGAGGTGTGTGCACACACATTACACACCCACACCCACCCCTGCTTCCTGTGCAACAGTCTATAAGGTAAAGACAGACCTGGGAGATGAGGCAAGGGATTCAGGACTATAGAACAGACTGATTCAATATGAAAAAGTCTGTTTATCAGAGAAATCTAATAAGAAAATAAACAAGATTTAAACTTTAAAATCCTCACTGTCACAGTTTTAATTATATAAGCTTTTAAAGATTTTGAACAATCCGATTTAGTACTGGAGGCATTCGTTTATTTATGTATCAACTCACACATATTTTGAAAAGCCTTGAGGCCTTTCAGTGTTGGGACACTAAGGATATTATACCGCTCTCCAAGAGTAAACGGCCTGTGCTCAGTTAGTTCATGTATCCCAGAGTGGTCTTCATCAGTGCTATGCAGAATGTTAATCCTAAGGAACATGTGGTGTGGCAGTACAAAGCAAGGACAATGAGGAAACACCTAGGTCACCTACCAGAGGTTAACACCTGGACTTGGGTCTTAAGGCCAGAACAGGAAGGAATGAGAGGGTAGAACATTCAGACAGTGGTAGGGAAAAGCACAAGTCCCTAAGTCAGAAATCCCGGTAAGAACTTTCACCTCTGCAACGTACTACCTAATTGGTGACCTTAAAAAATAGCATTTCCTTTCTGATAATCAGCTATACATCTGTAAAATGGTTTAAACAGTCAATTCCATCTTTACTGACTTCACAACATTGGTACAGAATAGTCATTACCCAAGTACAAATGCTTCTTGCTGGTTAGCAGTTTAAACAGCAGTTGCTAAGTTTGTTGTCTTTTCCTTCTCTCCTGCAAAGAAGGATGCTGCATCATCAACCCTACAGCTAAGCAAGAACAGGTTGACTGTGCAACTTCCTGTCAAGAGGATAGCATCTAAGATAAAGTGCCACAGATCAACAGCAATCTTACCTCCAAACAAAAGCAGAACCCTCTGTCAACAATGAAAATATCTATTATAAAGTTCTAATTAACATTTACATTTTCTAATCAGAATTTGTTTATTTTATTTTCTAATAGGTCAACTTCACTGTGAATGAGTCCCCATCCTCCTCCAGCAGTTCTTTTTCCTACTGTTCTCAGGCTTCTGTGCCCAACCCCCCATATCCTGTACTATTACCTTTTAAGATTTCTGTCATGGGATAAGATAACCCAGAAATTTCAGTCAATCTCCAAATTTTCCAATTTAATTTTTAAAACGACTCCTTTCTGCAGAATCAAATTTGCTGTAAGATTCCTTGTGAACAGCTGGTTCTCCTTCACTAAGAAATTTAGAACACTGCTTGAAAATGCAATGTTTCTGGTTCTAGTTGCAGATCCAAATCAGTATGAACCCGGTTCAAATGCTACATCACTGGGCAGGCTGAATACACATAAATTTCTCTTGGATGCTTGTATTCAAGTGATTACACTGCATGGATTTTAAGAATGCATGAATGTTAAATCTGAGTGTGTCAAGGCCCACAGTATACACATTAGGATCTCTCTTTCTAATCCTAGAAGTCAGACATCATAGCCAGCGGCATGTTTGGTACCAAACAGGTCCTCAATGTTCCTGTCTTGCTAATGGCAGATTCTCCTGTGAGCATCTGCACTTTACTGCACTGCACTTGGCAAGAGGACAGTGCATACAACCCAACACCTGCCCTTAAACCCTCCTGGAGAAGGACATAGTAGGAAAAGGAAGAGCTAAGAAGAGCTCTGCACACAAGGAAGTTAAAAACCTATAGGAAATAGTCTCTACCCTTTTACTTTCTGGGAGCTCAGAGCTGCAGGCCCCAGTGTGGATCACACAAGCTCTTCAAACATTATCAGTGAAGATGGCATCTATGCCCTGGCCGTTTCTAAGTTATGGAAATCACTTTATTACCTGGTGAAGTTATTAACTTGCTGTGACCTTGACACATTGATACTGTTTAGCTCTGGTACATTCAAACTGGATAACTGGTGTTTACTATGGCAATATGATTGATGTGCTTTATTTGATATTACACCATTGCTACAACTTTCAAAACCTGAGAAGAAAGCAGAAAAAGATACCACATAGAAACAAACAACAATTTGATTAGGTTGTAAATAATACTTTTAAATCTTATACTTCTAAAATGTAGGAAAGCCAATGGGGTATTTAAATAGTTTCTTTTTTAAGCTTGATAGTGTATTAAGACTTCATTGTAAATCATTATTTTCTCCGAGTTTAATTACAGATCTTATTTAATCCCCACAATAATTTGTGAGGGCCCTACAGTGTTTGTAACAAGGACAAATTATGAGAACTGGGTTAATGATTTAATTGTAGTGCTAACATTGAGCATTCTTACAAAAACCTAGATGGTCCAGCCTATCTAGGCAATGTGGGATAGCCTATACCTCCTAGGCTACAAATCTGGACAGCATGTTTTCTACAGTAATATCCTGATAGATGCAATCAAAAAGGTCTTCAGTTTTAGATTTCTAACCTTAGCCTTTAGCAGCCTGCCCTATCTGGCCATATTTGAACTGCTTCCTGAGTTTTAATGACTAAGCCCAAGTTAAAGTATTGTAAATCATGCAGTTCCAGATGTAAAGGGTAAAGTCAGGTTTATGCTTTAGGTAGATTTCTGCATTATAAGCTACGTACAGTAGGTGCATAATATGTGAAATCTAAATGTCCTTTTCACTTTATCAAAGTTGAGGCTCATGTTCTATGTAGCTGAAAGTTTTAAATAACACTGGCCTGAGAGGTTATTAAAGATAATGACTAGTTTGTTTCTTTTAAGGAACCAAGTTTTAGTAAGAAAATTTTATCTGTCTTAATAGATCCTTTGTTTTAATAGTCCTTTCAAAAGAACAGTGTTTTTTTGTTTTTGTAAAGAAACTAAGTTTTATGTTAGGACTTCTGTGCTGAGGAGCCTTTTGAATCAAAACTTTTGGGTTAATAAATGTTTTCAGTAGCAAGAATGACAGGACAAGCATTGGGGTGGTGATTTATTGACATAACTTTAAGTACTTTCATTGTGGAAATGTATACTTGAATAAACGTGTGTGTGGCTATACAAACCACTCTTGTAGTTCAGGATTTGCAGGCTCTGTGTGTATTTAGCTTATTACATTAAATTATTATTATTGTACTTAGTTTATAATAAGGATTAAAAATGCATTTAAAGAGGTCAGGCTTTGTGAAACGTGTTGGTGCTTTTTAACATCTCTAAATCAGTACCTGGGGAAATACTACTTGTTTAATCCACTAACACAAGGACTAAATAATGAAGAATTAAACAACAGAAATAAAGTGAAATACACAGAGCTAAGAGCTCCTGTTGGGAAACAGAATTAAAGAGACAGGCAAGAGGGTTAGAAAAAGGTCTGCAGAAGTAACGGCAAGAAAGCCAACAGAGAGAGTTGGAATGAGGACGCCAAGAGCCGGAGTGTGAGTAGTAAGGAGCCGAAAGAGGACCAGGAAAGGAAATAAACTTGGCAAAAAAACCAAAAAGCCAGGAATGAGTCAAGAGAGAAAAGCCGCCAGAGAGGCTTGATAACTGGTGGGACAGCATAGCCAGGTCATTTTAAATCCCCACTTTATTAAATATGATTATTTTCTCATAATTGTCAATGGGTTTAGTGGCAGCTCGTTTTGAATGATGACATTTATTTATGAAGATCTACTAATAATCTCAGTTCCTATGATACTTCTTGGTGCTAATATCATATGAATCTGTTTTTTTTTTCTTACGTAAACATGAGACTGTACATCACATATACAACTGAAAAAAAAGGGACAGCAATGTCTAGATGAAAAATTGTTTTAGGACTCAAAATGACATAAAGATTGTGTCTCACCAGAAAAATGTGCACTACTGCTTTTGCCGGGTGCTAAACTGTGGATACTCATTCCGTGGCTGGGACTCATGCTTGGACTACTAAAAGGCCGAGGACTGACGGGGTAACTGTCTTGAGATTTTGGACTTCGGCCTCCCAAACACCGCACTTCACTATCTGTACCATTCACCATTTCTATAAATTGACGTACTCTGAAAGAAAAAAGAAAGTTTACCTAGGCATAATCATCCAATCTGTAGATAGCTATAAAATTAAAAAGACCTCATTTTCAAACTTAAAATTAGTATTTTTCTTGGTATCATATCAAGTGAATTATGTAAAACAGGGATTTTAGATACACGTGTACCTGGAGAGGTACAAAGCATAACCTTCTCCCGGCCCCTTCCTTACCCCAGGCTGCATTACCAACCTCTTAGACAAAATGGGCCTCAGTTGGCTTTTACTGTGAGGCAAAATAATTGACATTTGACTTATAAAGACTTTCTTTTGCTTGGAAGATTGAATTCCTAAGCTCAGTAACATCCAAATTTCTTTCTTTCTGATACAGGGCTCACTTTGTAGCCCTGGCTGGCCTGAAACTTGTTATGTGTAGACCAGACTGGCCTTGAAGTCTCAGAGATCCACCTGCCTCTGTCTTATGAGTGCTGGATTAAAGGCATGTACCCCCACACCCCACACATTCATCTTTCCTAAACAACAAAGATTCATTAAAAACTTTTTAATGCCAAATCAGGATGTCTATGAGCTAAAAAGCAGAAAGCAAGTGTTGATGATGATATGTAAAGATTGGAACCATTCTTCTGTGTAGAAGGAAATCAAAGGATGCACCAAGTACAGGAGGGCCTCAAATGTTAAGCACAGTCATGAGGCAGCAATGTCACTTTGGGGCATACAATCCAAGAATTGATAGCTAGGGCTTAAGCAGATACTCATACACTTCTGTGCACAGCAGAGTTATTCACAATGGCAGAGACAGAAGCAACCCCAGCACCCATCAGCAGACAGAAGAACAGACAACATGCAGTGCATCTGCACACTGGGATCGAGAGCCTTCAAAATTAAAGACACATTCTGGCACATGCTACAACACAGACGGAACCTTAGGATATGCTAAATAACTAAGCAGGTCACAAAACACCCAATAATGAGGGCTCTGGGCAAGCAAACAAGCTAGTGTTTAATGGGCAGGAGGCACAAAAACCTAAGTGTACTTAAACATATAAGAATACATATAAGCTGGGCGGTGGTGGCACACGCCTTTAATCCCAGCACTGGGGAGGCAGAGCCAGGCAGAATTCCAAGCAAGTTCCAGGAAAGGTGCAAAGCTGCTCAGAGAAACCTTGTCTCAAAAAACGAACGAACGAACGAACGAACAAAAAGAATACACGTAAAAATGGGCAAAATAGTAATTTTTATGTATATTTTACTATAACTTTTCAATATATCCACTGAGTCATTCAGGTACCTTTCAGAAGAAACGGCAGAGTACTGCCTTCTAAGTTAAGACACTCACATTTCAAGGGAGAGAATGAGTGACAGAAGCAAACAAATTACTGTGTGCGTAGAGATCTTAACACAAAGCATTCTCTGCATTTGTTCACAAGTGCTAACTAAGCACCTGCTCTGCCACTGACCTGAACATCCTCAGCTCTACGTTTTTGAAAATATCATTTAAACGTGCTACATTATAAAAATATATGGAAATATCCGAAACAAAGCAAAACCACAAATCATGAAGTTAATTTTGACCACTTAAGATGTGTAAGGCATAAAGTAACATTTTATTAAAACTCACTTCAGTGTGAAAAGGAGATTGGGATTTCTTTCAAGTAAACTTGGGTATAACTGTTGTGTTGTTTCAATGGCTTCTCCCATTCGTCCTGCTAACACCAACTTCTGAATTCCTATTCAGAAAAGAAAGCAAAATATTAGCTCTACAAAAGCAGACAACCTTAAATCATTCAAGAAAAAAAGCAACAGTGAAAATCTCTAAAATAATTGTTGTTATACTCTCTTTTTCTAAACCTTTCAAGTTTAAATCAGGGAATCCAAGCAAATTTTCAGACATTAAAAATTAAAAAAACAAGTATCTTCAGAGACAACTTTCAAATATCATGAATGAGTAGGTATTATAGGAAAAACATCCATTGAGCAGTATTATATTTCAAACGATAAGATTTACAAGACTATGATTTAAAGAAATGACACAATGTCTTACTGGGCCTTCTGACTCAGGACTAGAACACCAGACTTTGAAAGGGTCAGAACTTTGCTAAACTAGACACTGAGGACATAGAACACTCAAGTAAGTGACCTCCTCTGCCAGACAGAGCATACCAAGGCATCGAGAAAGACCAGCACAATGCAACTGGCGACACTCTGGCCATCTGGCCTCCAGCAGGGTCCTCTCGACCGTCCCCTGGTTGTTCTGTTTCCTCCTTCTACTCTTGCCCACTGGGTGGGACCTCCTCTGATGGCTGACTTACATCCGCTGTCATTCGGCCTTGCCCTGGTTAACACAGCACCAGTGCTGGCAAGCACAAGGCCCTAAGCAATAAATATGTAGGACCACCACTACCTTAAATTAGAAGAAATTTTAATTTCTTTCAAAGAAAAAAATTCTTTCATATACTAACTCCACTTTCTCATCAAGACTTGTACCAAAACAATAAAACTTTCTTTGTATCAAATGCTTCCTATTTCTTAAAACTTAAGAAGGTTATCCTACCCCACCCTCCACCCACTAGGTGCTGAAACAAAACCCAGAGCATTAGGCTCTATCAACAACCTCAATCCCAAACCACAGGAAAGCGGTCTTTTTTTCCTTTCCAAGACAGGGTTTCTCTGTGTAGTTTTGGTGCCTATCCTGGATCTCGCTCTGTAGACCAGGCTGGCCTCGAACTCACAGAGATCCACCTGGCTCTGCCTCCAGAGTGCTGGGATTAAAGGCTTGTGCCACCACCACCCAGCTGGAAAGCAGTCTTTTAACAGACACATGATAAAGGCATTTCTTTGTAAGGTTCTACAAAATTATTTCTATATTTAAAACACTAGTGTAAATTTTAAAAAAATTTCAGAACTGTCAATGTGGCACAAGGATGAGGCGCAAGGTCAGCCTGGGCTACATGAGATCCTGTCTCAAACCAAAGAGCTCCCCATCCCTGGCACAAAACAAAAAAACACTCACAAAAATAAATCCAGAGGCATCTGCTTTAAAACAATATATGCAGGAAATTCTTAATTAAAAAATTTTTTATCCACAAGTTAAAGCAACCAAACTTGTAATTTAAAAATAAGTATTCGCCGTGTACCACGATGTTCTTACTTTGTCTATTCTTAATGGAAGCTAATTCTTCTAGAACAGTCTGGTCTGTAGATCTGGCAAAGGCCTCTGCTGTGGCACAGTACCCATGGTGGACTAAATAAGATGAAACCATTCTTAAAAGAAAAAAAAAGAAAACACATCTTTTAGTCAAGAGAATACATGCGTCAGATGACAAGCTTTGTTAACAAAGTCTAACTTGGTATTACAAAATCAATCTATGTCCTTGAAGCCAGGCTCAATGACTTTCAACTTTAAAATAAGTTATGAATAGTCCAAAAAGATAATCTAAAATAAGACCAAAAGCATTAAGTCATCTCTCTCTCTCTCTCTCTCTCTCTCTCTCTCTTTTAATTCTTGGATCCCTGTTACCCCCTGGTTCCTCATTCATTTTTCTATTACTCAATCCTACTAATCATAATTTCTACCTCACCTTAATTGTAGATATCCCAGTAACATGTTAGCTAGGTGTAAAAGACCCAGTTTTGAGATAATTGATTAATACTTGGTGTTCTGGAGTTCCAACTACTTTCTGTGCTCATCAGTCCAATGAGATGGGATCTCAAAGTGTGAAGAGACACTGATGTTAGCCCAGAGAGAGAAGTGCCCAGAATAAAACCCAAGGTAACAACTCAACAATGAGGATCAGTCTTGCAGTCAATTTGGTTTTGGACAGGGAATTAATTTTGCAAGATTTACAGACAGTGATATATTTCTAAGACAACAATCTTATGTTTTAAAAAGTCACTAAGTGGTTAAAACAGCAAAACTGGTAATCTAATAATATTAATAAAAAACTCTATTACCTCCAACCACTATCTTCTCTTAAAAAAGCCCAAAAAGATTTTCTTAGAATTTTAAACTGAAGAATCTTTCCCCCCCCCCATATGTAAAAGCAAAGAACCTTTATTTTAAGCTTACAGCTTGGACTCTGTCCCACGCATCACTCTGAAGAATCTTAAAAGTCATTATGTACTATCTTTTTTTTTTTTCCTTTTCCTCCAAGACAGGGTTTTTCTGGTGCCTGTCCTGGATCTCGCTCTGTAGACCAGGCTAGCCTCGACCTCACAGAGATCTGCCTGGCTCTGCCTCCTGAGTGCTGGGATCAAAGGCTTGTGCCACCACACCTGGCTTAAAAGCAATTACAAAGACACTTTCATGACCATGTCACACTGATGCTATCTGAAAGTCTTAGGTATTTTCTTGGACTGGATTATACAATAAGAATGATTTTTTTAAATTATATTTGTGTTTTAATTTTATACATTGGCCATGGGTTCCCCTGTCCTCCCCTCTCCTGCCCCCAAAAGAATTTGATGGAGGGAAATTTATTTTGCTCACAGTTTTTTGTTTTTTTTTAATCAGAATGATTTTAACTTAATGGTATTTAATTTTTGTATATACACTATCTACTTCAAGCTTTAACAACTGTCACTCAATACTAGTGATATCCAGGCACTATCTCCAGACTTTTGGACAGATATATAGTCTAAAAAAGGTGACTATCATAGGAATTCAATTTTCTTGCTGTCCCTTATGAAATTCTTCAAATTAAAACAAATATACAAAACCACTAATAACCTTTCTAGTAACAGATTTAACACTTACTTTCTTCTCTGCTGCTGGCCATCCTCCTTTATTATTAATGAATTCAAAGTATTTATGCTGCACTTGGGCTAACTCCAGTCAATTGCTCCCTTTATCTTATCCTAAGTGTCTAATGGTAACTTATATAAGAAATAGCATTAAAAATAGTTACTAAGGCTTGTTTATTTTAAAATTACATTTATTAATTTAGTGAGTGTGCATGTACACGCACACAATGGCACAGGACATTGTGGAGGTCAGAGGACAACTTGTAGGAGCTGGTTTTCTCTTACAGTAGTATGTGGGTCCCAGTAATAGAACTCAGGTGGAAAGGCTTGGTGGCAAGCCATCTTTCTGCCGCCATCTTTCTTGACCCATTTTTAAATTTTAATTTAAGTTCTGAAGCCTTTTGGGTAGAGGACTACAGTTAGACTCTTGGATAGGAATAGTTATCATCTCCCTGAACTTAAATGCTAAATACAAAGAAGGGGCTCACTCCAGTAATTAGAGCCACCCTGCTAACACTTTCATAGAGAGAGCAACTCACACAACTCGCCCATCCTGGCTGTACTTCTCCACATTGAGCGTGAGCATCAGCCCTTCTTTTTCCTCCATTTGTATCTGAACTGCAGCTGAGCAAGGTGCTCAAGGTCATGTCCCTAAGTCAGAGAACCCCAAACATAAGATCTAGGTCACACTTCTAAACTTATCTTTTTTTGTCAACATTATTAGAAATCTGACTGTATCATCTACAGAATTCATTCAGTCATATTACTAAGGTTAACAAAGGAACTAAACTATCTTTATGATCAAGTGTCACTATTTCCTCTATCCAGTGAATCAGACAAATACAATTCTGTATGTGCTTAAGTGAACACTATTCTATTCAACTGGCAATAATTTTTGAGAGATTAAAATAAAAGCAGTAGTACACACAAATGATTTGGACTTAAACTAGACTTCTAGATACATATCTTAGAATTAAGAAAAGAATAGTTTGCCTCATAAACGCTCAGTGTTTAAATTCTGTACATTCAAAATCCCTTGCTCTTACTTTTGTATCATGGTCTGCCATTCTCCTTCTCGATCCCCAATAGGAAACCGGTCTATCTGGGCCTGTATTTTGGTTCTCCATTCTCGCATGTAGTCTTCTATATCAAATACAAAAGGATGTTGCCCAAAATTGGCATCAACCACTTCTCCTGGTGTCTGAAGCCCCACAGTAGGATACAAATTTGGCTGTAAGACAACATATTTCTTTAAATATCTATTGACTGTACACTAAAGACTTCATTATCTTTGCAATGTAAGAATAGAACCATAAATTTACTTCATGAATATTTTTAAATCTCAATCAAAATATTAGTGAAAGACAACTAAAACAACACATTATGTGTTGGATCAAAACTGTTATTTGCTAAACTCTATCAAAAAAATGAAAACAACTAAGATATCCATATGAATGATTCTGAGACCCTGTTGCATAATCCATGTGGCACTGTATTTCTAATACATTAAAAATCTAACCTGTGCTCTTAAGAATGTCATGTAACAGTTACAAAGCTTTAATATTAACACACAACTCAGGTTTATCCCAGCCTTTATAAGCTACATGTCTACAAAATATACATTACAGCTAGTTCACAGAAAATACCATTTACATTTACTACAATCATTAACAGTACACTTGGAAGCTCTGCCTTTATAAAGACAGTGGTAAAAACTTGCTTTAAGCAAGAGATAGTGTTACCATGGGGATATTTTCTTTCTTTTTTTTTTTTTTTTTTGTGAATTTACGTGTCATCCTTGCACAGGGGCCATGCTAATCTTCTATCATTCCAATTTTAGGGGGTTCTTAATGCAAAATAAAACCTCAAATGTACAATTTCAAAGGAAGAAGAGGCAAATATGAATATTCAACTGAAATGCATTCAAATATAACCTAAGATTTTAAAATGGAAAAGTCATCAACTGTAAAAAGAAGTAGCTTCAAATACACACATTTAAAAAATAAAAATACTGGATTCCTTTTGCTGTTAGTAATCCACTGTTGCATTGAAAAAGAGATCATACACTGTGTGTCCACGAAAAGCCAGGTCCACTTATTAGAATTACCTGTGAGGTGCCTGGTGCCGTTTCATAGATGTGCAAGTTAAACCACTTGCTCAGAGATGTTCTACTACCAATAAGCAAAAGCTAACAACCCAGGCTAACAACACCAGATCAAGTTCCATCTTTATTCTTGGGACTCCCAAGTCCTCCCACATCTTTAGTACTTGGATTTGTGCCTTGTTTCTTTGCTTTTAATTATAGTTATCCCAAGTATTTTCACAACAAACCAAGAGAAATATTAAAAGAGGATAACGTGTACAGAAAGATTTTACAAGAGACTGAATGTGTATATTTAAAAGTAACTGTTCAACAAGTAACACAAGTTAGAAACAAAATAGTATGTCAAAATAAATATGAAGTTTTTCTAGATTATTAAGATACATAGTAAAACAAAGTATTGATTCTTTTTGGTAGGGAGATATAGTTATGTATGCTATACTTTATTAAGACAAGAGTCTCAGGGTGGCCTTGAACTCATGACACTTTTCCTGTCTTAGCCTTGCAAGTGCTAAGATTACAGGTGTGATCCATCATGCCTAGCTTGAACTTTCAATAATCAGCAGAAGAAATTTAAAAAAAATTTAAACATGCTGGGCGGGGGTGGCTCATGCCTTTAATCCCAGCACTCAGGAGGCAGAGGCAGGCAGATCTCTGTGAGTTCAAGGCCTGATCTACAGTGTGAGATCCAGGCACCAAAACTACACAGAGAAACCCTGTCTTGAAAAGCACTTGTTGCTCTTGCAGAAGATGATCCAGGTTCGGTTCCCAGAAGCAACATGGCCGTCCTAAACTGCCTGTAACTCCAGATCCAGGGGATCGTATACACCGTTTGAGGCTCTGTGGGCACTAAGCATGTATGTGGTGTGGAGACAGACATGCAGGTAAACTATTAGTACACATAAAATTAAAAATCAATCTCAAATGAGAACAGCTAATGACAAAAAAAGGAGTATGTATCTGATTCCGAACTGAATTGGTTTGTTTAAAGTTAAAGACATTTCTCAAACAGATGTGAATTGAGGAAGAAAAAGTATTTTTTAGAAATGTAAGGTTTAGGAGTTCACACCCAGGAGGCTGAGAAAGGATCACCATAGGTCCCAGACCAGACAGTGAGACACTGTCTCAAATAAACAACAAAAGATGTAAGGTTGTTAGAGCTGTGTGAGCACACTATGACCAATGAACGGCACAATATAGTCAAGAAAGTTAAGGCTTTTTGGCAAATATATGCCCTCAGGATTCAATACTCTAACTCAAAAGAAACTACAGGTAAGGAACATAAAAGTATTTTCTGTAATTGCTTTAAGGGAAGACTAGCTTTTCTTTTATCTTGCAGTAGAGCAGTGAAGTATAGCATGCAGAAGACCTCAAGAGACACTATATAGAGAACCTCTAAGAAATACCACCACAACTACCTTGCTCAGTAACAATAAAGGTGCATTGTTTCACTATAAATGGGGGAGGGGGGGACTCCATACAACACCAAAGTGGGAAAGAAACCCACTAGAAGCAGACAAAAACCATACATGCCTAAAGCCAGGTCTGCCTTTGTTAAATGACCATGACTGCACTGCCCAACAAAGAGCCAAGAGAACCACAGTTGCACAGCTCACCCTACGATGGGGTTTAACATGCTTAGAGCCTCAACAAGCAAAATGCCCATCAACAAAACCCCCTAACTAGTTCCAACTGAATCTTGAGAGTCTTTTCATGACAGACCCTGCAAAAGTTAAGGATGCCATCAGCTTCCCTACTAGAATTTACCTGCAGGGGCTGGGAGATAGCTCTGTAGGTAACAGAGCTTGCTGTAAAATCAAGAGAAACTGAGTTCAAGTCCCCAGCACCCACATAAGAGCTGGACATGGCTGTGTGTGCCTATACCAACAGTGCTGGGGGCAGATATGGGCAGACTGCAGAGACTCACTGGCTGGGAAACAGTGAGGAGTTTTAGTTCAGTGAGAGTAAAAGAGGAAGATTCCTGATCCTCTCCTCCTTCGGCCTCAGCATGTGCATGTGTGTGCCACCCTCACAACGTTATGCATCCCCTCCCACACAAAATAACTGGCACCTGCATACTTCACCACCCTGCTTGTCACCACCATAAATGCTGTATTCAAAAGCGAATTCCCCCACTTACACACCTGCTCAATGAAGAACATGGTCACTATAGCAGTTTTCCTCTCTGCATTATATCAACTTTTTTTTCTAGTGAATCATTTAATAGCAAAACAGTACTCTGTTAAATCTAACTTAATGGTTTTCCTACTCAGCCCCTTGTCACCACCACCAGTTACTGCCCTGTCTCTACTCCCCTGTAACCACGGTCCTCCAAAGTCACCCATAGTCTCTCCTAAATCCATTCCTACCACACTTTCTCTGCCCTGCCAAAACTTCCTTGTCACTGTCACTGGGGACCTCTTCTCTACTACAGGTCAGCTCTGGTTCTTACATGACAGGATACATCACAGCACTGACGCAGCTCATGACTCCTGCGATGGTCTGGATGACACTAATGACACTGTCCTCCCAGGCTCGAGCATCTGAACACTTGGTCCCCAGCTAGTGATACTGTCTGGAGTTTAGGAGGAGGATGTCATTGGGGGCAAGCTTGGAGAGTTCATGATCTCTCTTCACTTCCAAGTTCTCTCTGCTTCATGTTTGGGGTTGAGTATGTGATCTCCCTGCTTCCTGCTCTTGTCGTCACACCTGCTGCTGGCCTTCCCTGCCATGATAAGACTCTTAGCCCTCTGAAACGTACGTCAAAACAACTTCTTCCCCAAATCACCTTTTGCTGTGGATATCGCTCTGTGTAAATAAAGTTCTGATTGGCCAGTGGCCAGGCAGGAAGTATAGGCGGGACAAGAGAGTAGAGAATTCTGGGAAGTAGAAGACTGGAGAGAGACACCGCCAGCCGCTGCAATGGAAAGCAACATGTAAAGACACTGGTAAGCCACAAGCCATGTGGCAAAGTATAGACTAACAGAAATGGGTTAATTTAAGATAGAAGAAGTAGATAACAAGAAGCCTGCCACGGCCATACAGTTTATAAACAATGTAAGTCTCTGTGTGCTTTCTTGGTTGGGTCTGAGCAACTGTGGGACTGGCGGGTGAGAGAGATTTGTCCTGACTGGGCCAGGCAGGAAAACTCTAACTACAACCTTTGGTGGTGTTTTTTTTTTTTACCATCTTGGCAACAGGAAAATAGTGATACAACTCCTTCTCCTTGATTCCTATCTTCATCAGGCTTTTAGTGTTAACTCATTGTCTTCCTTACCTCACTAACTGTTTCTCTCGGTTTCTCTTTGATAGTTCCTTATTTTCTCCTAAACTTACCATGTCCTAAAAATCTGTCTACTTCTTTTCTGGGCCAACACATACTTGCATGTTGCTCACACAACCAGTTTGAAGACTTTGACACCTAAACGCCAAATGGCTCCCAAGTTTACAGCAGACAATTCTCTTTAATTCCACCTTGCAACTCCAACTCTATACTTGACAATATTTGACTCTTATACCAAACTAACTTACTCACCCTGGCCCCAAACGTTTTAACAAATCCAGGTGTGGTATCTACTAGGGAGGCTATGGCAGAAAGGCTGACTGCTGGAGCAGTTGCTCAAGCAGAGGTTTGGGGGCAGACGGAACCACATGCAGAGCAGCTGTCCTAAAAAGAAAACACAGTGCTGGGGTGCAGCTCAATGCTGAAGCTTCTACCTAGCAGGCACAGGAATCTAGAGTCTGATCCTCTGACACAAACAATAAGCAAACAAAGGAAACTGTTATGCCTATCACTATCTCCATAGTCCATCCTCTCAGTTCCTCAGGCCTACTATCTTAAAGTCAAGTCCTCTTTAAAGACTCCTTATTTATGTGTATTGTATGAATACAAGATTACAGAGGCCAGAAGACGTCAGATCCCGTGGAGCTAGGGTTACAAGGAATTAAGAGCTGTCTAGCATGGATGCTGGGAACTGAACTCTGGTTCTCTGGAAGAACAGTACGTGTTCTTGATTGATGAGCCATCTCTTTGGCTCCCAAATCCTGTGTTGGACTCTGCCTGATCACTTTTCTCCCTACTGTCTGAAATACTCTTGCTCTACATATCCACTGACTTTTACTCTGTCAAAACTCTCCACTCAAAAGTCCCAGTGTGAGCAAAGTGGGCAGCTTCTACAACTCTGCTTGCCTTCAGCATGTCCTATTTCTCTCCAAAGTACATAAACTCCTTAACATGTCACAATTCACTATTTCATGTGCTTACTCTCTAATCTGGCTGCCAAACGACACAGGACCTACCTAACAATATACCTCAGGTAAATGAACAGTCACAATTGTACAACCTTTTGCTGACATGCGCAAACATAACCAAGAAACACACTTTAAATGAATCACAGTAACAAAAGTGTTTTATGTCTAGAGGCGTAACTCAGTGTAAAGGTGCTTATTACAAAGGGGGCCACAGGTCTAATCCAGGAACAATCAAAAAGGGTATTTAGGATAATCTTATGTTGTACAGCAGGATGCCATGCAATCTGAAGCTTAATTTCTGATGCTCCAGAGTGACTACAGAATGGCCCTCTATTTGATGCACAGCACTTGCACTTAGTATGAGTAAGACATGTCTCCTTCTAGTTTCTTGTACCTCTTTTAAAAATGAAAAACGTCTTTCAAAAAATTGTGTCTTACCGGTAAGTCGGTGAAAGCAATACCTAAAAAAAAAGAAAGAAAGAAAGGTATTAGTGGCTTTTTTCAAAGACAGGTAATAGCAAAAAGCTGAATATCTAACTAAAACAAAGGGAGAAAATAGCAAAGGGAGGAGAAGAGGAAGACAAGCCTACTTTTATCAATAGCACTAATGTCTATCTGGGTGAGTGCTGTCCTACTACAGATCATCAGTCTTACTGGTCACACACACATTTTATTTCTAGGACACTGGCATTAACTACAGTTTTCAAATGATCTTAGACAGACAAACCTTCAAGTAATATGAGTGAGAACACTGGTTGTAACAGTGTCAGATTTGATTGTTTCTCCTATAAGCTGTATTATCCACCTCAACACTTAATGGCTGTCTAGATTTAGCTTTTATAAAATTTTAGGTTGGAGCTCAGCATTATAGTGCATGCCTGTAATTCTAGCACTCAGAAGACAGAGGCAAGATGATCAGTTCAATGTTATTCTTAGCGATACAGCAAATTCAAACTCAGCTTGTGGTATAAGAGACTCTGTCTCCAATAGACAAAAATAAATGAAAAGCACTTTTAGATGAAAGGAACCGACATTTTCTGTTTAAAAAAAAAAAATGAACAAAAGCAAGTATAGTACTTATTTTTAAAACAAAACTCAGTTTCTTGACAGGACATAATAGTAATTCATGCCTGTTATCTTAGCATTCAGAAAACTGAGGTACAAGGACCTCAATATGAGGTCAATCTGGACTACATGCTGAAACCCTACCTCAGAAACAGAACAAAACAAAACAAATCTTGAAGAATGGAGGTTACTCCTGGATGCTTCAACAGGAATTTCAATACAGCTACATGCCAAATACAACTGGAACACTGGTAATGGCATAAGTATACTGGTATTCTTAATTACAAAGAATACAAAGAAAAACGAGGCAAGTATTTCTGTAGTATCTCACTGTCCTGTTTTAAAAGACTGACCTCTCCAGTGATGGTCAATGTAACTGCCTAGTCACACACTGTAAGCAAGCAACCACCCTAGCACTAGCATCTCTCCTGTTGGGAAAGGCATCTAAAGCAGAAGAGCATCTAGTACTGTGCTGTACCAACAGCAAAGCCATACAATCATAACTATCTACTTATTAAAATAATCAAGTTAAAAGACATGGGAAATATAAATATCACAGGCTGAACAACTCTAAGCTGAAAATCCAAACTCTAAAACCAACGATGCTATTAGTGTCAGATTCTACCTCAACACACGCAACAGGTCACATTCAAAATGCAGGCAAACCTAAAATAGGCCATAATATTACTTTCAGGTTGTGTGTAAGGCATATGTGAAACCTGAATGAATTTCTGGTTTACACTTGGGTTCCTTCCCAAAGAGATCTCATTTTATATATGTATATATTACACACACACACACACACACACACACACACACACACACACACCCCTACTACAGTCCAAAATCTGAAATGTTTCTCGTCCTAAGCATTCAGATAAAAGATGTGATGTAATTTTTTAATGTAAAAATAATGTGGTTAGTAAAGCTGTTTTTATGACTCTTACCAATAAGCAAACTCTGTTCATCTGTCAAAAGGAAAGCAAAGCTGGGAGGTGTTTTGTTTTTATAATTTCATACAAAATATTTTGACTATATATAGTTTCATTTATAGTGGTTGGGAGCTAAATAGAAAAATTTATACCCAAATCGTCAGAAAATTAAATAATACAGAAAATAATAGACCATTTTAACAAAACATGACTATCCCATTTTTAACATTTTAATAATGTAGCCTAATTACTTTTCTCAAAGATATGTATTTATAATAAATCTGTCCAAATTTACATTGTTTTACCAAAACTAGTCAATAATTACTAAAGTTTTTGCTCTTTATCAAGAATGTTAATAAAAAAAATCCAAATTAGTTCCAGAGCTAACACTTTGGGACATCTGCCCAGTAAGCATCCACAAGCTGTGTGGTTCAGACCACACAAAGGTGCCTGTAAGGAAGCTGGTACTTAACTACCACTTAAACTTTCCTCTTCAACTTCCTGACTTGTCAAGAAGCTTTCTGAAATGTTATCTTCAGCTAACAAATGTTGTTTGATAAGAAAATATATTACATTTATTCGTTAGTTAAGCTCTATACTTAAACACCTATTTTTTTACAAATAAAAAGCTCTGCATTTCTCTTTACATAGTAAGCACATGTACATTTTGAGAACTTTGCTTGAGACATAAACACAAATCTGCCAGCTTTATTGTACAGTCTCCTCTGCAGATGCCTGTGGGAAGGGTTTGGGACAGGAGCTGAGTAGTACTGGATCTTCTAGACTCTGGAGTCCAGACCTTTCCTGTAAGTGGCCAACTAGTTAATACTTTCTGCCTTTCAGGTAAAAGAGTCTCTGTCACCAGAGCCATGGAGAACATGTATGAAAGGTGTGGCTATGTCTAGAGCAGCTTTGCCTGTTACTTCTAGAGAAGCGCTCCGTTCACAGGAGTAACTTGTTTACCAGTGTCCCCTCTGCAGCCCTGGCACCTGGCCTAGAGTATCCAAACAGAGGTGCCTAGCATCTCTAACTTATTAGGCATCATTTCAGTTTTCACTGATGAGCTTACTGTGGTTCTAAACACTGAAGTGGTACAGGTACTGTTTTTATAAACTTAGAAATGTTCAATAAGTTGCCCAAGGTCACATGGCAAAGAAGTCAAAAGTCAAAAACAGTCAAGGCTGACTGAAATGGACTCTGACCACTATTATACCACCTATATGCTCAATATTTATTAGACTTATGCACACCATCAAACATTTCAAATTTACAGAAAATCAGAACGTAATTCCATCATTAGGTACCCTTTTCTTAAGCATCTTACCTTTTAAAATGGCTTTCTTATTCAATGAAAAGGTTTGATTTAAATGTTTGTGAAAATCTAATAGGAAAAAAATCACATCACCTGTGATCTTCCCATCTCCCAAAATAAAATTTCTTCTCTGAAAAGTTTAAAAAATTAGTGTTAAAAAGGCTAATCGTGGTTTTCTAAAAATGTCTTGTTTTGCATTTTTGAGCTGTCAAACCTAAAAGCAGTCTTCCCTTAAGTTTAAGATCTTAAACATTTTTAAGCAGCCAGAACAAGACTAGTATCAGTTCACTACTTTGCATATAATCTTCTTGGGTCATTAACATGATACATGGATGAAAATATAAGACCTTTCTTTGTAGACCTGTAACAACTTTCAAGTCATATAAAAAAAAGTTTCAGAATTTAAAAAAAAATTCTAAGTGACAATATTAAGCTGGACAGAAATGCAGATTTTATACATGGATTGTGCTGGGTCACTACAGAAAGCTGCTGCAATGCAAACTGAAATTTAAATTCTCTTCTATGTACTGTAACACAAATGTCTGTCATTCAAGAAATTCCATTATAGATAAGCAGTCTACTTGCAAGTCTAACTTTCAAAACACTATTCACAAGTAAAACTGTATATGCCCTCTAAGGTTATTTAGTTTTTGCTTCTTTTCACTTGATCCCATTAGAAGTAATTTGCTATGAACTTTTAATTTTCCAAATGGTAAAAATGTAACATTTTTAGAAGTGTTAGTCTTATTACCTTCCATATCTCTTGTAATTTAAACAGAAAAGAAGGCTAGAGAGATGGCTCAGCAGTTAAAAACTCTTCCTGCTCTTCCAGAGATCCAAGTTCGGGTCCCAGCACCCACACTGGGCAATTTACAACCACTAGTAACTCCAGTTTCAGTGGATCCTATGCCTTCATCCGGCCTCCTCCAGCACCCACACATACATGGCATTCACTCACACAAACATGTCCATGTGTACACATAAAAATAAAAATACATCTTTTTTTTAAAAAGATTTTTTTTATTTATTATATATACAGTGTTTATTATGTATACAGTGTTCTATCTGCATGCCAGAAGGGGGCACCAGAACTCATTATAGATGGTTGTGAGCTACCATGTGGGGGCTGGGAATTGAACTCAGGACCTCTGGAAGAGTAGTCATTGCTCTTAACCTCTGAGTCATCTCTCCAGCCCTGCATCTTTTTTTTTTTTTTTTTTTAAGGAAAAAAACTACTAATAACAACTACACACAATGCTAATGAGTATACCCACATTCAGTTAAAGCCTTTAATTTCCTATTCTTCTTACAATGTTTCTTTGTTCCATTAACATACTTTAGCCCATGTCTTTTGTTTCTGTTATATTCTTAATTCGGTCCTGTGCAACAAATGGTCTGAGACACCATCCTTCAGCGATCACCATTAGCATATTTCACCTTTAACTATGTCCACCCTGTTCTTTTACTGGATGTACTGAGCTGTTTACTACTTTTAACTGTTCGTCCACACTATTCTTAGAACTGAACTTTTTTTAAATTGTACTAGAGAATAAGATAACTAGCAAAGATTTTTTTCAAGCCAAACCTGGAGTTTCTATCACTAGAATGAATAAGGTAAGTTAGCTTTCACAGGATATGAATTTTTATCACTTAACATCCATATGAACAAAATAAAAAGGCATCTATCTATTAAACAGAATCACATAATAAATATAACCATCATGCATTAATAAACTAATCACAACATTGGGCCACTGTGCATGCAATACATCTCAGTACCTAAACTATGTCCATTCTTCGTGTAAAAGCAGGTATTGTTGATAAGATTAACACAACAGCCAATGACATCACCAGTTGTAAAAGTTGGTCCATACGGTTGTCCAGTTCCAGAAGAACAAAACGAATGTCCATCATCCCCATGGTAACCATATGAATGTTTATCCCAACCTAGGGAGACAGGTTCAGTATATTTACAATGAAGAACAAAGCTCCTGAGCAGTCACTTATTCACTGATGTTGTAAGATAAGCCAGAACAGCACAACAGATAATATACAAATAAAATGTATATCTACATTCTCAACAACTATACTATAAAGTGATTTCAGCATTAAAATGTTGTCTAAAACATTAAGGAAATTAAACTCACCACCCACAACACTAAAAAGAAGTGCTGAAAAGAAAGGATTCCTACCAGGAACATGAACATAAACACAGCAGCCACAGCAGGGGATGTTTTTCCATACATTACTTCTTTAGTTAACATAGCAAAGGAACTTTGCTTTAATATGAATAACACACATATACTTTAATGTAAAATAGACTATAATTTTCATTTACCACAAATTTCTCCAGGCTGTGATCCATATATAAAAGTCACACAATTTGTGATCTCTTTACATACTCTACTACACACATTCTTATTTATTATAAGACCTCACTTAAACCCTCTTAACTTTTAGCAAAAATGCACAATGAAAGCACATCAAGTTTCACAAGAATACAATTAGATGGCTGTGGTACTGGCTTGGGTATGTTCCTGTCTCAATGTATTTCCTGTAGTTCTGCATAGGTCAGTTTGCATTTTACATAAAAAAGATTTCCTCTACTACTGACTTTGAACATCAGGAGACAGAATTAATTCCTTCTGCTAACCAGTTCTCACACAACGTTCCACATCGCCCACAGACTGCTGAGCTCACTTCTGTCATCTGTCTAACTCTCACAAGGTCATACAACTAATATGGGTTAAAGGTTGGGATGTGACTGGTGACAATAGAACCAGTCACATTAAAATGTTCCAAGTGGCAGATGCAATTCTGTAAAGTTAAAAAGGACAAAACATTAACAGAAAAACAAAGCATAGGTACTATGCTATATTAAATTCTGCAGGAGAACACGAAATTTAAATACACATTACACTTAGAATTCATAACATAAGTGATCAATTCTTTTTAAATCAGTACCTTTTAGCTATTTCAATTACTTGGAAATTTTAGCCAGAAATGTCAGTCCTAAGACTCTAACAATACTGTAATTCACTTGCAAGTGTACCTGGTAGTCTATTCATGTTCACACCTTGAGCAGAAAGACCAATTCCCATGTAGCTGTTGGAGAACAAAGGAAAGGAAATGCAGGTTATTACAGTCAGGTATGGACTAATCACTAAACACTCTAAAACATAATCAGAAGCAAGCAAAAACTGAAGCTCCTAAGGTAGCAATGAAAATGTTATTGCAATATATTCCATAGCAACAAAGAGCATTATTAACCAGCAATAAAACCTAGATTCTCAGCAAACTACAGCAATCCCTCATAAACACATTAAAAATAGTAGTAAGGGCTGGAGATAGCTCAGTAGGTGAGATGACACCCACGGCCAAGCTTGATAACCTGAGTTGAATCTTCAGGATCCACGAAACAGAAGGAGAAACTTCTGCCTTTCAGAAGTTGTCCTCTGACCTCGATACACACCAAGTACCAATACTACACTCTAAGTGCCAACAAGAAATCGGAAAGATTTCAAATAACTTCATGATATAACCTTAGGGCTTTGGGAAAACCTACCATCAGTAGATGGGAAGAAATAAGATCAGGGCTGAAATTAATGAATTAGAAACTAATGATAATACATTATTAATGACACCAAGTTACTTCTTTGAAAAGATTAAGATCTGCTAACCCTTGGCCAAACTAACAAAAAAAAAAAAAAAGAGGGCCCAATTTTAAAAATTAGAGATGAAAAGGAAGCCTTTAAAACATATACCAATATAGTTCAAAAAATTACAAAGACAAACCTCAAAAACATATATAGTCCACTAAATTAGAAAATCTAAAAGAAATGGAATAATTTCTTCTACACATGTATGACCTATCAAAATTAAATCAAAAGGAGCTGAATATTTCAAGCAGATCTATAAGAAGTAGTGTGACAAACAGCAATTTAAAAACAGTGAGACGTCTCACCAGGTAAAACTGCTGGGACTCACACAAAGGAACAAGGAGCTAACTCCCCACAAACTTTTCTGACCATTACACACCACCCCTATAAATAAATGTCATAATTTCTTAGTTTTTTAAAAAAAATCTCCTAACTAATCAAAGTCCAAGTCCAAATAAACTGACTACTGGATCCTGTAGGAACTTCAGAAACAAAACACCAAAGTATCCCAAATGTTTCCATAAAATAAAAAGGGATAGTAGAACACTACCAAATTACTTTTGTTTCTTTTTTTTTTTGGGGGGGGGGGGTTCGAGACAGGATTTCTCTGTGTAATTTGCACCTTTCCTGGAACTCACTTTGGAGACCAGGCTGGCCTGGAACTCACAGAGATTTGCCTGCCTCTGCCTCCCGAGTGCTGGGATTAAAGGTATGCACAACTACCACCTGGCTTCAACTCACTCTTAATAAGGTACTGGGAGTTTTAGCTAGAGAGTAAGACAAAAATTACACAAAATGGACACAGATAAGGAAGAAGTCAATCTAAATCCTGACTTGCAGAGTATATGATTCTAAATATGGGAGACCCTAAAGCCTCCACCAGAAAACTCTTAGAACTGACTATTCTGGAAAGTTGGCAAGATACAAAATTAACATACAAAACCAAATGGCCTTCCTATATACCAAGAAAGCTATCAGGAAAGAATTCCAGTCACAGCCACGGTGAACACACACACACACACACACACACACACACACACACACACACACACACCCTTGATAAAAAGACTAACCAAAGAAAAGAGCTCTGCTCTTTTATATTTCTGCATCTCTGTGTGTGCAGGTAGATGTTAAAAGACACCACGTAGGAGTTGGCTCTCTCATAATGAACTCAGGTATTCAGACTTGAGCCATTTCATCAACCTCCAGTTCCCCCTGCCATGACTTCACCAGGAGAGGGCTATAACCTTGAACTCAGAACCAACACCAATCCTTCCTGAAGCTGCTTTTGCCAGGTATTCACTCTGTCCTAGCAAAGTGTAAAGTCACTCAGACAGACATTCAAACAATCCTGAGTGAAAGCAATGCTGCTGCTATCACTGCAGCTACTTTTAACTTGCAGACAGAGCCGTAGGAAAGCAGCGGCATGGTACAGTAAGTCAGCAACAACAACAACAGACACAGACATCACTGCCATGGATGGGAGGTCCAGCTACAAAGTCATGCAGCTACAGCCACCTGTTTGTTCTTTTGTGTTTTTACAAAGACGCCAAAAATACCCAAAGCAGAAAAGACAGCCTTTTCAACAAATGGCCTTAGTGACCTGGATGTCCACATGAAGAGGAGTGAAACTAAATGCTTATTCTCACTATGCACAAAATCAACTCCAACTATATCAAAGACCTTACAAGACCTGAAACTGCAACTGCATAAGGAAAAAGTAGATAAAGTACTTCAAGACACTGGACTTTCCGAATAGGACTCCAGTCACCTGGAAACTAATGCCAGCAAAGACAAATGGACCTCATAAAACTTAAAAAAGTCTCCACACAGCAAAGAAAACAGTTAATTGAGCAGTCTACATCATGAATCATGGCCAGCTATAATCCCACAGATTAATAACTGGAAGATATAAAGACTAAAATAACAGTAAGTCAAACAACCAAAAAAATGTGCTATGTAATTGAACACAGTTCTCAAAAGAAATACAAAACGCCAATAAATATTTACAAAGTGTTCAAAGTTCTTAGTCATGAGGGAAATGCAAATCAAACTACTCTTGAGAGTCTATTTTCAGTCAAAATAGTTACTGAAGGCAAGTGATGCTGCCCTTCATCTCCGTTTTTCCAGACAGGGTCTCTCACTGAACTTAGAGGATGCCATTTTAACTAGAGAGGTTGGACAGCGAACCCAGGATCCACCTTTACCAGAACCCTACCACAAGGAGTGACAGACAAAAGCCACCATATCTAGGTGGGGATCTCAAGCAGGCCTTCATGCTTGTAGCGTCTGAATTTTCCCCACCGCGTTATCTCAACAGCCTGGGAAACATTTTCTTCAGTGATACAGCATGATAACTGCTGCACTGATAACTGATGATAGGTGTGAACAATATTGTCTCTAGGCAGGAGGTCTGGGCTATATAAGAAAGCTAGCTAAACATGAACTTGAAATACTGAGCCAGCAAGCAGTGTTCCTTCATGACTACTTCTCTCAATGATCCTGTGGTCTGGAAGTGTAAACCAAATAAACTCTTCTCTCCTTAAGTTGCTTTTGGTCAGAGTATTTTATCAGACAACAAATTAGAACACGTATCTGTAACAGTTAACTTCTATTATGCATTTATTTTGTGGAGATTATTTTGTTCTACATTTTATTAATTAGCAGCCTCAAGTCCCTTGTTTAGATTTTATCAGTTTGCTCAGTTTTAGAAAATTGTCATACAGAAACCCCAAGGTGGGGGCTGGAGAGATAGCTCAGCAGTTAAGAGCACTAGCTCCTCTTCAGAGGACCCAGGTTCACTTCCTAGTATCCACATGGCAGCTCATAACTGTCTGTAACTCCAGTTCGTAGGGATCTAACACACCTTCACACCAATGCACATAAAATAAAGTTAAATTATTAAAACAAACAAAAGCAAAACAAAAAACAAATCAATGCTAAAAAACCAAAAAACACCAAAGTGTATATTTGTAGTATAATCTTATTAACAATTTCAAATATTTTGCATGAATTTGACATCTTATCCAAAAGAGAATTCATATCTCATTTTGGGGGATTCTGAAGTTTCACTCCTTTTGGAAACATTATTTTGTGTTATTTACTATTTCCCTCATAAGTTCCTCTATATTTGTGGGGTATTTTGTTTTGTTTTGTTTTTGGAGCTGAGGACTGAACCCAGGGTCTTGTGCTTGCTAGGCAAGCGCTCTACCACTGAGCTAAATCCCCAACCCCTGTATTTGTTTTGAGGAACTATAATCCTAAATGGCTGTTTTAGAGAGATGAAAAGACTTTAGTAGTATATGTTAATTAAATGTGAGTTTCATTAGAACACATTCATACCGTTTAATTATTTGAGGGACTGGCCTTACTCTTTCTTGTCTTGCTCCACCCCACTGACCTCCTTCCTCTCAACTAAGCCATTTTCTACTCTAGTATTTGAAAGCTTGCTGTAATCAAGACACTCCCACAGACCTAATCACAGGTCAATCTGATTTATGTAGCTTGAGAGCTTCTCTCCAGGCGCCACCAAGCCCCCCCACACACAGTCCCACAACCCACGTATAAAATAATCACTCAGACACTTATATTACTTATAAACTGTATGGCCATGGCAGGCTTCTTGTTATCTACTTCTTCTATCTTAACCCATTTCTATTAATCTATAACTTGCCACGTGCCTCGTGGCTTACCTGTACCTTACATCTCGCTTGTCATGGCGGTGGCTGGCAGCTCTCTCTGACCCAGCCTTCCACCTCCCACAATTCTCTTCTCTCTTGTCCCGCCTATACTTCCTGCCTGGCTACTGGCCAATCAGCATTTTATTTATACAAAGCGATATCCACAGCAGATTTAGTTAATTCTAGATGACTCTAGGCTTTATCAAGCTGACAATAAAGACTTTCTAGGACAACACACAATTTTCAAAAGTTTATAAACACCAACAGAAGCTGGGAAGGTTTAAAACAAGTAAATACAATACACCTCTAAGTGCAAAAACTAAAACAGCAAACGGAATCCAATTTGTTAAAAGTCCAAGTTGACTACAACTGTATCATGACTTAAAATGTCATTTGATAATGTTCAGCCACCCTTTCTCACAAAACATCCAGTAAAGTAATAAAAGGAAATTAAATATAATACTGTTTTCCTCAACTCCAATACAACCCCCACACAAAACAATAACCGAGAACCACAGGGAAGTAATTTCCATTACAAACAGGAACAATGAGCTGCTTGTAACCATAAACATTGCTTTGGAGATCTTAGAAAGCCTAATATAAAACAAAAAATAACCAGGAAAACATTAAAAGATAATGTATTCACTTGTAATTGGTATAATTATATACATACAAAACCACAGAAACTATTCAAAGCATTTAAAATTAGCTAGGTATTTTAGAAGAGTAACTGGATATTAAAGAAATCAATTTTAATTGACTTCCAGCAATAGTCAGTTGAAAACAGGAGCAATGTATTAATCACAAAAACTACACAATATTAAAAAAAGTTTTGCCAGGCGGTGGTGGCACACGCCTCTAATCCCAGCACTCGGGAGGCAGAGGCAGGTGGATCTCTCTAAGTTCGAGGCCATCCTGGTTTACAAAGCAAGTCCCAGGAAAGGCGCAAAGCTACACAGAGGAAACCCTGTCTGGAAAAACCAATAAAAAAAAATAAAAAAAGTTTTGTGGCAAAGCTCAAAAACAATGTAGCAAATCTCTAGGCACAACTTATCTAGATAACTTGACACCATATAAATATTTTTCTAAAACAGCAATTCTCAACCTTCCTAATGCTGTGACCCTTTAATACACTTCCTCATGTTGTGGTGACCCCCAACCATAAAATTATTTCTGTTGCTACCTCATAACTGCTACCTCATACTTCTTCATGATTCATAATGTAAATATCTGTGTTCTCCAGTGGCCTTCCCTGTAACGGAACCGTTCAACCCCCCAAAGGTCGTTCAACCCACTGTTCTCATGTACACATAGTACATTTCAAGGTACATTCCAATCCAACTTCTTAATCCAGAAGAAAATGATTTTCAGTTTACATATACAAATATATAATTCCAAGAAAAGACAAAGCTTAGGTAAATAGAAGCCCATTCCCTGCTAATAACTTTTAGTTAATCAAAGTTCCCAGGAATATTACTAGTAAGAGCCTGCTGTGAGTGAGGCAGGGGTGACAAGACAGAAAGGAACAACTGGAGGCTGTCTGTAGATTGCTAAGAAAGCCCACACACCCCGTGCTGTTTTTCGATAGCAGTCCCAGCCCATGCCCACAGGAGAACATAGATTGTGACTGTGTGTACTCCCTCACAGGTGCCTACAGGTTTCTTATAGAACAACAGGGACATCCTGATTTGCTCTCAACAAACACTATGACCTAAACTGACTTGAGGCAGAAAGGGTTTCTTTCATATTAAACTTCAGAGGATACTCCATCACAAAGGAAAGCTGGGGCAGGAGCTAAAGCCAGAAGCCATGGAGAAATAAATGCTGACCTGGCTCTCCCAGAGCCTGCTCAATCTGCTTTCTTATACACCCCAGGCCCACCTGCTCAGGAATGGTATCATCCCCAGCAGGAGTGGGCTAGTTAGTCCCTTTCACATCAGTATTAATCAGTTAATAATAATTGCCTAGGAGCCAACTGATGGAGGCAATCTCTCAGTTAAGGTTCCTTCTTCCCAAGTACCTCTAGTTCCCAACTAGTCAGTCACCACAAGTGCCATCTGCCAAGCCTATTGCCTAATGACAGAGATTGGACCACGCCTCTCTCATAGTAGAATGAAGTTATGAAAACAGGATACCACCTATTAACTGAGCTTATTAGATACCATGGTCTGGGTAGAAGGCAAGAGAGAATGAGGGAAATTCTGGACAAGGATCTAGACCAGTTATTATTAGATCAGTCACTAAATCAGGACTGCTCCTCCAATTATCCCACGGCAGACCTAGAAACTCCAAAAGGAACTCTAGATCAGTGGCTCTCAATCTGGGGGTCGTGGCCCATTTGGGGGTTGAATGACCCTTTCACAGGGGCTATATGTCAGATATTTACATTATGATTCATAACAGTAACATATTACAGTTATGAAGTAGCAACAAAATAATTTTATGGTTGGGGGGCCACCATGACATGAGGAACTGTTTTAAAGTATAACTGTATATAAGTATAACTTGAGAACCACTGCTTTAGACTGGGGTTGGAACACGTATAAACTGTAATCAAATAAAAATTAAAAATCAGAATGCTAATCCACACAGAAAATAGATGAAAAAAGATGAATATTTAAACTTCCTAATCAAAATGGGGTTGCAAAATTCTAAAATATAAAACAAAATTAACAGCACCATGAATTCTGGGTGGTGCAACTCAATGAATAGCAGCGTTTACTTATTGACCATTAGTGTGGGGTGAGAGGGTGTGCGCGTATAGGTCAGAGGAAAACTTCACACAACTGGTCCCCTCCTCCCACTGAAGTAGGTTCAGGAGATCTAACTCAAGTTGCCAACCATGCACATGTGCTTTTTACTCACTGACCCACCTCATGAACCTGGCAGCACCTTATTTTGTTAGCAAATACATATTTTCATATAAAAGGAGAATCACAATCACTTTAAGAGAGAGAGAGAGAGAGAGAGAGAGAGAGAGAGAAGCTAACAGTGGACCATCACTCTCTGTTGAGATCATTTATTTAGTAATTTTCCAGAGTTAAAAAGTGTATTGTTGAACTGAAAATGTATACCATTTAAGAAGGCTAATGGGCTGGAGAGATGGCTCAGAGGTTAAGAGCACCGGCTGCTCTTCCTGAGTTTAATTCTCAGCAACCACATGGTGGCTCACAACCACAAGGAAATCTGGTGCCCTCTTCTGGCCTGCAGGTATACATGCAGGTAAAACACTGGATACATAATAAATAAATGGATAGATAGATAGATAGATAGATAGATAGATAGATAGATAAAGTTAAACATTAATTTTACATTTAGGATACATTGCAAAAATCAATGAAAGACACAATGTAAAAAGCTACCAGGGAGGAGAGGCACCAGCCAACAAGTGACATTTGTCCCTGGCCATCCATCCATTCTCAACAACCAATGACAAAAGCTAATGGTGGAGCCAGGTCAAAGTACTGACGGTAATAACTGCCAGCCTCGAACTTAACGCCCAGGGAAGGCAGTAAGAATGAGGAGGAGGAATATCAAGGTATTTAAAAATTAGTCATTTACTACCCATAGAATCTTACCAAAGAATGTTTTAAGGATGTACACCAGCAGAAACAGATGAATTCATTGGCCAAAGCAACCACCAGCACAAAAAAGAACAAAACACATCCCTAAAATGGTCAGAGACTAAATGTTATTGAGATTTTAAAATCTATAATTCACAGTTCCCCAGCTATAACTAACAATGACTTGAAAATATGACCTGATCCACTTTCAAGAGACAACCACCCAGATGTTGAGAATCAGCACACACAGACAGGAAGTCTCAGGAAGGAAAAAAAAAATGAACAGGAACTGGGAGCGCCTGAGTGTTTCTGTTTTCTCCTATTTGAAAGGTACTTCCCAGTGGGGTGTTATGAGTGAGGTTGGCCTTTGGGGAGTTGATTAGATCATAAAAGCTCTTCCTTTAGGAATGGGATTAGGGCCTGTAAAACCCATGCCCCAGGGACAGAGTCACCCTGACCAAATGAGGACACACAGCACTATCTATAAAGTAAAGAACTCTCCCCAGAGACCAAACCTTCTAATGCCCTGGTCTCTGTCTCCTCGGTATCCATAATTTTAAGTAATAAATATATGCTGTTTACAAAATAAATTACCAAGTGTGAGGTAGTTTATTATAACAGCCTGAACAGACTAAAATAAACTAAATCCTGGAAATCCTAGAGCCAAAAATAACTTGAATATTTCCTGATATGCTTAATAGCAGATTAAAGATGGCAATTTAAGTAAAACTGACCACAGATCTGAAAATGAGTGGGCAGATGTCCCTGGAGTAGTATCAACACATCTAACACACACGGAACGCAGAGCACCAAGGAGAAAAGAATGCAGCAGAAAAAATAGTTCACAACAATCTCCCAAACTTGGAAAGACAAAAGAAAAAATATAGATTCAAAGAAAGTAAACTTTTAAATAAGTTAAATACAAAGAAAGCCATAAGGTAGGGGGGAAAATCACTAATTGTTCTCACTGCAAATATCCATAGGTATGAACACTATTTTGCACTATTAGTCATTAAGAAAATGCAAATTACAACTGCAGTGAGACACCCAAGCAGAACCCAAACAGTTATTGTTTATGACAGACAAAACCATATAAAAGGAACTGTGCTGTACCCACCTTATTACCTGAAATTCCACCAGGAGAAACACAGACATATGCCTACTATTTGGCCACGTCACATGTGTCATGCTGACAAAGCCAACCACTGCAGCGGATATGCTTGTGACAGTTATTATCAGTTATTACTTATTTTGAAAACCATCAAAAAAGAAGATGAATCAAAGGATGGACCAGGAAATGGGATGTGAAATAAAGCAATTACCATCACTTCTATACTTTGATAAGTGTTCTTAATCACACTATAGGAAATTGCACAATAAAAACTAAAGGGCTGGGACTGAAGAGAAACCCCAGTGCTCTTCCAGAGGACCTGGGTTCAATGCCCAGCACCTGCAGTTTACAACTATCTGTAACTCCATTTCCAAGGGATCCAACACATCTGGCTTCTGAAAATACTGCATGCGCATGGTACATAAACACAAACATAGGCAAAACACACACACACACACACACACACACACACACACACACACACAAACATTTTTAAAAGGGCTTACAGAAAAAAAAGGGATATCGCATGCAAAACCTTTGTTATACATTAAAAAATAACATGATTTTCCATGTGTTAAAATTATAAAATACAATAAATTAGACTTTATCTTGAAAACAGCCTGATGTTTAAGTGAGAAGCAAGTGTCACAGGGAGTGGTACACTATTAGGAGGTGTGGCCTTGTTGGGGAAAGTGTGTCACTGGACTTTGAGGTTTCAAATGCTCAGGCTAGGCCCGTTGTGTCTCTCTCTCCCTGCTGCTTGCCTATCCAGATGTAGAACTGTGTTCCTTCTCCAGAACCATGACTTCCTGTATGCTGCCATGGCCCACCAAGATGATAATGGACTATACCTCTGAACTGTAAGCCATCCCCAATTTAATGTTTTCCTTGATAAGAGTTGCCATAGTCAAGGTGTCTCTTCACAGCAATAGAAACCCTGACTAAGACACAAGGCCACAGTCTAAAGTTACTGCCAAGTGATGGATGGAAAGTTATCTGGCAGAAGGAAGTTTGCAAGCACAAGCTGGGTTTGGCTCATAGCACACAGACACCCGAACAATCGATAAATGTTCAAAGGGTTGTGCAGTCGAAAAGGCTCAAACTCAACGAGAGTAACATCTGCTTACCTACACGAGCAAGAAATGTATTGCTGTGGTACTACATGTTTATAAACATTAAGTCATAAAGATTTCTTCAGACCAATGTTTCAAGACAGAAAATTTCAAATTATTAATTCCTAAGTATTTTTAACTAAGTTACAGTTACACCCAACAGTGTATACCAGAAACTAGCAGATTTAAAGATATATGTCTATTATCTTGGCATCTGTTCTATCTATTCCCCCTTCCATTTATAGGTTTTTTTTAAAAATTTTGACTACTACTAAATTTTAAATCTTATCAATTTATAAATCTATCTTTCATATATTACATTCTCAAATGTGTGTAGTTAGAGTTTTCCTGCCTGGCCCAGTCAGGACAACTCTCTCTTACCCGCCAGGCCCACAGTCACTCAGACCCAACCAAGAAAGCACACAGAAACTTACATTGTTTAGAAACTATATGGCCGTGGCAGGCTTCTTGCTATCTGCTTCTTTTATCTTAAATTAACCCATTTCTGTTAGTCTATACTTTGCCACATGGCTTGTGGCTTACCAGTGTCTTTACATGTTGCTTTTCATGGCGGTGTCTCTCCCCAGCCTTCTACTTCCCAGAATTCTCTTCTCTCTTGTCCCGCCTATACTTCCTGCCTGGCCACTGGCCAATCAGAACTTTATTTACACAGAGCGATATCCACAGCAAATGTGCTTTTATCACATTCTGGTAATGTAAGATATAATTTTTAAAAGCCTATTTACCTCCTCACACTTTATTTTTTGCTAGTCTCATCATGTCTCGTGTCTTCATGTTGTCACTTCCACACAACTCTGTTACTATTGTTGTAACCAATTAGTGTAATTTAACCTAGTGAGAGTAACAGTAGACTAACCAAACTATGGACGCCAGGTTCCAGTGGGAGAATGTACTCAAACTGTCAAAGGAAAAAGAATGCAAACCAATAATTCTATATTCAGCTAAACTATACTTTTAAAAAGGAGAAATTGGGGTTGGGATTTAGCTCAGTGGTAGAGTGCTTGCCCAGCAAATGCAAGGCCCTGGGTTCGGTCCTCAGCTCCGAATAAACAAACAAAAAAAAAAAAAAAAAAAAAAGAGAGAGAGAGAGAGAGAGAGAGAGAGAGAGAAAAATTAAGTTTTCAAACAAAAATTGAGAGAATTTGTTGTTAACATTCTACCCCACAAGAAATAATAACAGGGGTGGGCAAGGTAGCTCAGGAGGGAAAGGTGCTTGGCCACCAAGGCCAACACTTGAGCTTAATCTCTGGAACTCACAAGGTGAAAGAAAGAACCAATTCCCATGTGCTGGCCTCTGGCTCCACACAGGTGCTATGGTACCTGTGCCCCCCCCAATATAAAAAATATCTTAAAAGAAATATATAGAAAATTATGTAAATGCATTATTTATAACTTTGTCTTCTATCTGATTTAAACACAGAGAAGTATCTACAAAATTCTATGGGTTTACCCATGGCTCACAGGTGTCGATCGGGTCCAAGCTGATGCCAAAGCCATGTCCAGGTCTGTGGCTCCTATTACGACCAAAGGCCATATAGATGCCTGGGGTCTGGGCTGACACCTTAGGCCATATTGGTATCTGAGGGTCATGTTGCTGCTGGGGGTGTACAGATCTGAGTGCCCTGCTCTGCCAACCCAGGCCTGGCATGCTGCCAAGGACTATGCCAAGCCAGGGTCTGTGTTGATGTCCATGGCCCGTGGTGCCACCAAAGGCCATAGGATGATTGGCTTCTGGGCTGCTATCTGTGACCATGTTGGGGGTCTAAGGGACATGCTGCTTCCAGAACATGCTGACCTGAGTGGCCTGCACAGTTACTCCTGGCCATGGTGTTGTCCAAGTCTGAGGTGCTGCTAAAGATCATGTCTGGGTCCATGGCCCTACCATAGTCAGGGTCTGTGTCTATGTCTACAACTGCAGTTACCACCAAAGGCAATACAGATGCCCAGGGTCTGGGCCAACACCTGAGGCCATGTTGGCCCGAGGGTCATACTGCTGTCAGGGCCATATAGATCAGGGTGGCCTGACTTGCCACATGGGCCCATACTGACGGCTGACAGCCATTGTTGACGGCCATGTCTGGGTCTTGGTTCTGTCACAGCTGGGGTCTGTGTTGAGGTCTGTGGATCCTGTTGTCATCAAAGGCCATGTGACAGCCCAGTGTCTGGGCTCCGACCTGGAGCCATGGTGGAGTCCAGAGACCATGCTGATGCTAGGCCCATGCTGATCTGAGAGGTCTCTGCTGCTACCCAGGGGCTCTGATGACATCTGGGCCCTGGCTACTGCTGACGGTCATGTCTAGGTCTGTGGTCCTGCCACAGATGGGGTCTGTGTTGATGTCTGTTGCCCATGTTCCACAGAGGCCCATGTAAACAATGTGTTCAGGTGTGAAGATAGTGCAGAGCTGCCCCAGCCCCTTGTCAACCCTAGGCTATCTGCTCCCCCACTCCACCCCCCCACCACCACCACTACCACCACCGACATGAGAAAGCTGACTCTGCTCCTGTCTGAAGGGGTAGTCCCTCAGACCAACTCAGGTACCACCCAGGCACACACATGCAGGGCTTTGGGTTGGCACTCCCCAGCATCTACCCCATCTATGTCCCCCTGAAGCTTGGGGAGGGACCAGTCTTGCAGAACCATAGCCACAGGATCTCCATGACTCAGGGCAACTGCAGGATACCTGGGAGGAATTTCAATGAGGGTCCAGTTTTGATGATGTACCAGAAGCCAGAGGCCTTGACCCTGACCAACACATTATACTCTGACATGTGCAAGGAAAGCTGTTTGGACAGAAGGTCTACTGCATGATACCCAGCAGCTCCCAACGCCACTAAGACGAATGAAGAGGCGACAGGCGAAAAAGACAGGGGAGCAAAGTGATGCTTTTAAATTAATTGTATTTTTAATTTTTTACTTTTACCTTATTTTTATTATTTCTTTTTAAGTTTTCCTTGTGGAGGGCACTACAAGGGTGAAAGACATGGATATGGAGGGATTGGGAAATTAAGTGGGATTGGGGTGTATGATGTGAAATTCCCAAGAATCAATTTTTTTTAAAAAGGGTCAATTTTAAAAAAAAATTCTGGCTGGATGGTAGTGGCATGTCTTTAATCCCAGCACTTGGGAGGCAGATGCAGGTGGATTTCTTTGCATTTGAGGCATCAGCCTGGTCTACAGAGCAAGTTCCAGGACAGTCTCCAAAGCTACACAGAGAAACCTTGTCTCAGAACAAAACAAAATTCTGTGGGCTTAAAATGTATAAAGGCATAATAGTAATACTACAAAGCAGAGGGTGAATATAGGATAAGTTTAACTAAACTGGTATAGGATTTAAGCACTAAAATCTACAATAGACCAATAAAGGAAATTAAGGAGAACCTAAATAAATGACTGACATGATCAAAAATTAAACTATTTAACATGAAGATGGCAAACTGACCTTGAGATTCAAATATTCCTTACCAAAAACATAACCTGCTTTTTTGATCCAGAAATACATGGTATTCCCAAGAAACCAAGACAATCTTGAACAAAACTGGAGAATTTACACTTCCCAGTTTCAAAATACAGCAGTCAAGAAGAAATACTCCTGTATTTGGACTTAAGAGATCACTGCAATAGAATTCAGAATCTAGAAATTAGCATCTAATCTATGTTAAGATGACTTTTTTTTCTCTGCTTATCTTTGGTTTTGTTAAGACAAGATCACATGTAATGAGGCTAGCCCCAGACTCCTTATATGGCTGAAGCTGGCCCTGAACTCCTCCTGCAACTACTTCCTAGGTATTGAACTGTAGGTGCGTGCACTATGCTCAGCACTATGGTAAACTGATCACTGACAAAAGACATTAGTTCAACAGGGAAGAATAAGCTCAAACCAAAGTGCTTGAACAATTGCATGTGCACTCAGAGAAAAATGAACTCAAATGAGGTAGAAAATAAATGAGGAGCTGAAAGTATAAAATTCTCAAGCACTGAACAGTCTTTGGGGCTTTGTCTTAAGCAATGTTCTCTTAGATCTAACATCTAAAGCAGGAGCAACAAGAGAAAAAATAGACTTCATAAGAATAAATTTTTGTGTGTGTTGTTAATCCAGCTCCTATGAAACCTTAAAGACTTACTTACCTGGGTTTCTAGCACCCAGAAATTTTACCTAGATTCCAACAAGAAGTCATAGAAAGGGCAAGAAAAAGTACAGTCTGAAGAGCAAAACAAGTGTCAACCCAACTAAGATGGGACAGATGCTGGTCATTCAGACAGGGAGTTTAAAAACAGCTGGTTAATGTGCTAAGGACTACAAGGAGACACTGAACTCCACACCAGACATCAAAAATGAAGAATATCTCTGTTGAGATATCAGTAGAACCAAGGAAAGAATTTGTGAGCATGAAGAAGGTCATGAAGACTTCCCTAACTGAAATGCCATGGGGAAAACTATTGGGGGAAAAAAAAAAAGAGTAGACACACATACAAAAGCTAGTATCCAATATCTAAGTAGCACAAGAATGCAGGCTGCCATAGGGCAGGCACACAGCCCACACTGAAGGATGCAGCGTTAAGGAGCAGCCCCACGGGGACCTCCTTGGGTGTGGCTAGGATCTTAAAAATAATTTCAGAATGAGTCAGTATGAAGCCAAGTCGGGTTATTGAAAGATAAAGAGCAAGAGACAATGTACTTTTTAAATTAAAGCAAGGGCTTGTGAGTTGCCTATATAAACAATAGCTACTCATAGGACTTGGTGGCTTTTCAAACATTAACACTGCTTAAAAGCTGTGATTTACAACCAGGCTCAAAGTTTAAAATACCCTCATCTTCCTGCTTTCAACTGCTGAGGCATTTCTCCAGTCCATTTTTGGTTTTGTTTGTTTCTTGAGACGGGGTCTCACTATGTATCCCTAGCTAGGCCTGGAACTTACTACATAGACCAGGCTGGTCTCAAACTCATGAAGATTCACCTGCCTTTGCCTTCCAAGTGACAGAATTCAAGGTGTGTGCCACCACACCTGGTACATTTGATAGAAAGAGAGACAGACCATGCCAACATGTGTGGTGATATATTATGTACATTAATAAAATCTGCCTGAAGACCAGAGAACAGAACAAGCCACTAGATTAAACCTAGATGCCAGGCAGTGGTGGCACACACCTTTAATCTTAACACTTGGGAGGCAGAAATCTGTCTGGACCTCTTTGAGTTCAAAGTCTCCCTTGGACTACATGAGACTGATTTAGTCTAGGAGAGAAACAGTCAGGCAGTGGTGGCACACACCTTTAATCCCAGTACTGGGAAGCACACACACCTTTAATCCCAGGAAGTGATGGCTAGGTGGAGAAAGGTATCTAAATAGTGAGGAGACAGGAACTTCTTTCAGCGAGAAAGCCTTTCCAGGCTGAGGAGCTGGTGAGGTAAGAGGTGGTGGCAGTGGCTGGTTCCTTTGTCTCTCTGATCTTTCAGCATTTACCCCAGTATCAGGCTCTCGGTTTTTATTAAAAGTCCTCTTACAAGCATGCATGCTCAAGTGGAGGCTAGAGTACAACTTGTGGGAGTTGGCTCTCCTTCCACCAAATAGGTCCTAGAGACTGAACTCACTCAAGCGGTCAGGCTTGGCAGCAGGCACCTTCACCCACTCAGCCAGCTCACCCATCAGCAGCTTAATTCTTTACCAACTCGTTTTTCCATACAGCCCAAAGTACTACTCCTCAATCATCTTAAATCATTTCAACTAAGTACCAAATCATTTATTAAAAGCATGAAGACCAAGGACAAATTATTTTTCCTGACTTTGGAAGATTACTCTCACCAGAGTCTAGGAGAAGCAAACAAATACTCCACATATTTGAGGTAAATATACTACTTTTTGTTAAAAAAAAAAAAAAATGAAAGAAACATCATTTCAAGTAATAAATATAACAAAATGCAAGTAGCATGTCAAGATAAGGTCATACAATGTTAAAAGTTATATAGAAAATTATGGGTATCTTCAAGACAGTATTAAAAGGGAATTTTCCCTGAACTCTTAATTAAACTTATATTAAAATCAACATGTAAGCACTGGTACATTTATTTGTTTATTTTTGTTTTTCAAGGGAGGGTTTCCTCTGTAACATCCCTGGCTGTGCTGGAATTCGGAGATCCTCCTGCCTCTGCTTCCTGAGTGGTGGGATTAAAGGCACACTCCACCATGCCTGACTAAAAATAACATATTTTTAAAGTTTCTCTTTTGTGACCCCAAGACACCTTAAACTCTATTTCTCTGACTAATGTTAAAATCAGTTTGAATAGAGAAAAACAGGGTAATAAAATAAAACACAAGAGTTCAAGGCCAGCCTAGTCTACAAAATGAGTTCCAGGACAGATAGGGCTACTCAGAGAAACTGTCTTGAAATACAAAAAAGAAAGAGAGAGAAAAGAAAATATAACACCAAATGTCAGCATAGTTAATTTGGGTTATAGAACCATAGGGATTTTCTTTTTTTCTTTTTCTTTTTTTTTTTTTTTTAAAGACATTTATTATGTATCCAGTGTTCTGCCTGCAGGTATACATGCAGGCCAGAAGAGGACACCAGATCTCATTACAGATGGCTGTGAGCCATCATGTGGTTGCTGGGAATTGAACTCAGGACCTCTGTAAGAGCAGTCAGTACTCTTAACCTCTGAGCCATCTCTCTAGCACCGCTGTTGTTCCCCCACACACACAGGGGTTTCAAGCACATCTATGCTGGGCACACAACATGAAGCCCAAGTTTGACGGCATTATCATCACCACAGTGACAAATATTTATGCTCTTTTCTGTCACAAGATGTTAATCTCCTCCTTTGAATTAAGAATGCTAATGCTTTATAACTGAAGAAAAATTAAGAAACAGTATTTGTTATGTATAAAATTACTAATACAGCAAGAACTGAATTGCAATTCAAGTGTATTAAAGATAAGCAACTGGAGAATATTTAAGGAATATGCTGGTTTTGTGTCTCCAAGTCACTTTTCACACATTAACTAAGTATCTTATTAAAGATTTCATCTTGAGCTCCAAATATGCAGCTTCCATCCTCCTTCCTTAATCCATTCAGTAGCAAAAGCAATCTAGAGATTCCCAATTAAATTTCTAACATCATTCACCACAGAAATAGACCCGAATAACAAGAACTTTAAGTACCTGAAGAAAGAAATTGAAGAAGATATCAGAAAATGGAAAGCTCTCCCATGCTCATGGATAAGTAGAACCAACATGATAAAAATGTCAATCTTACCAAAAGCAATCTACAGATTCAATGAAATCCCCATCAAAATCCCAACACAATTCTTCACAGACCTTGAAATAACAATACTCAACTTCATATGGAAAAACGGCAAACCTAGGATAGCTAAAACAATCCTTTACAATAAAGCAACTTCTGGAGGTATCACCATCCCTGACCTCAAGCTCTACTACAGAGCTACAGTAATAAAAACAGGTTGGTATTGGCATAAAAACAAAATTGCCTAGAAATCTCAAAAGAAGAAGCTGCCTCCAGCGTTTGGAAAGTTCTACCTCATAGCAGTCAGAATGTCTATCGTCAAGAAAACAAGTGATGGCATGGATACTGGGAAAGGGTGACACTTAGTCACTGTTGATGACAGTGTAAACTGGTGTAGTCACCATGGAAATCACTGTCTAAAAAAAAAAAAAAAAAAATGAAAAGTCACCACACACTATGCCCAAAGAACTCCATAACACACTAGAGACACTTGTGCATGCCTACTTATTGCTGCTCTATTCAAAACAGCCAGGAAACAGGATCAGCCTAAATGTCCCTCAAGAGATGAACAGATTTTTTTAAAATGTGGTACAAATACACAATGGAATCTGATTCAAACAAGGAAAATGAAAATGCAGGAAATGGATGGAACTGTAAAGTTGTATTAAATGAGGTAACTCTAGCTCAAAAGACAAACACCACATGTTCTCTTTCATATGCTGATGTTAGCTTTTAATTTTTATATATGTGCATTTATGTGAAGTATTATAGAAGTCAGGAAACCAGAAAGGGGCCCATGAGAGACATAAAAAGGAACGGCATAGGAGAAGATCAAGGAGGGTAGTAGAATACACAGACACAAAGTAAAAGGAGGACTACTGGGAATGAAAGATGGGGGGGCAGGAAGCTGTGAAGGGAGTCATCAATCAGAACTAAGGAAGTATGAAAATGGATGAAGAAACCTAGTATTTTAAACACTAATTAAATAAAATTATTTAAGTTTTGGTTTTGTGAGGTAGTTTGTTTTTGTTTTCAAATAGGGTTTCACTATGTAGCTCTAGCTGACCTAGAATTCGTTATGCAGACTAGGCTGGCCTTGAACTCACAAATACCTGCCTGCCTCTGCCTTCCAAGTGCTGGATTAAAAGCGTGCACCACTACACCTGGCCTTAACCATAATCACTAGAGCTGGTGAGATGGCTCAGTGAGTGATGGTTCCTGTCACCAAGCATGAGGACTGAGTTCAATCACTAGGGCCCACATGGTAAAAGAAGAGGGCTGTCTGCTGGTCTCTAGGCACACACAGTGACACACATGTGCCCATATACATGTACATACACACATATAAATAAGTGTAATTTTTTTTAAAGGGTAAAGACGTTTCAGAGTAAAAAGGGCTGGATGACCAATAAAAATGTGGGCTGGTAAGATGGCTAAGTGGGTAAAGTCCTTGCAACCAAACTATCTGCATTCAATCTCTAGGACCCATGTGGTAGAGACAGCAAATTCCCTCAAGGTGTGCTCTGACCTCTTCCCACATAGGACATGGCATGAATGTACACAAACACAGACTAAATGCAACAAAAATTATTTTATTATTTTTAAAAATGTTCATACTTGATTATATACATTTCCCCTCCCCCAACTCCTTCCAGAACCTTACTCTCACTCACCCAACTTCATATTCTCTCTTAAAACAAAAAACCACGGAGTCCTTTTTATGTTGTCCAGCTACTTCTGAGGGTGCAATCTGCCTTGGAGTGTGACTGATAGACTTAGTGTCATTCACTGAAGAAAACTGACTTTTTTCAACCCCTTCCTAGCAGGTATCTGTAAACATTTCTTGGTTAGGTGTGGGACTGTGTATCCACATCCCACTTCTCCATACTACAATTTTATCTGGCATAAATTCTGTACAGGTTTTGTGCATGCTATGCTATCAGTCTCTATGAGTTCATAATCCCAGCACTTGTGAGGCAGAGGCAGGTGGATCTCTGTGAGTTCGAGGCCAGCCTAGTCCATAAAGCAAGATTCAGGACAGGCACCAAAACTACAGAGAAACCCTATCTCCAAAACAAACAAACAAAACAAAAACTTAAAAAAAAACATATATAAGAGCCTGGTGGTGGTGGTGCACACCTTTAATCACAACTCGGGAGGCAGAAGCAGGTGGAACTCTGTCGAGTTCGAGGCCAGCCTGGTCTCCAGTGCTAGTTCCAGGACAGCCAAGGACACATACACACAGAAACCCTGTTGGGGGAGGGGATGGAGGAGGCACAGAAACCCACCCAAAAAACAAACACACCTATACAAAGAAGTACCTAAAGCCCACAGCTTATGATTTACCCATTCAAATTGTGCAGTGTTCACAGTTCTAGTGATGGACAGAAAAAAAGAGTACTCCCTCGTGTTGGCTCAGGTAATATATTTACATAGACATTTTATATTTTTGTACACTCCAGATACACAGTACACAAACACACAAATCCTCTCAAGAAGCTTTGCTTCTCTTCAGCCATTCACTGTGATGTCTATCCCTAGCATCTTTAGCAAATCCAGCCCAACCCCAACCCAAACACCTCTTCTTAAACCTTACTAAAAATAACAATATATAAATCTCTCATTTGGCCCAAGTCTCTCATCTTACAGATCTCATTCCTTCTTTACCCAGCCTGAACTAAAAACAATCCATTTACATATTTCCCTCATCAGTGATTTCAACTGAGACTGTTTTTCAAGGTTACCGTAATTCCTCATTCTACATCAAGCACACAATTCAACCTTCTTCCCTTACCAACCGAGTACAGACAAGCATCTTGCATTTGTGAACTGCTGACGCAACTAATTTATGGCTTTGCTATTTATTTAGAGACAGGGTTTCACTATGTAGTTCTGCCTGGCTGGGAACTCACTATGTAGATGAGGCCTAGCCTTGAACTCAGCCTCTGTCTCTCTTAAAGGCAAAGGTGATCACCATAATACACATTTCAAATTCATGGTTTCTAATTTCATGAGTCTAAGATTTTTGCTTCTCTGATCAGTGAACATTTACCATCTATCTAGATGTGGTAGTTTGAATGTATATTGGCCCCCATAATCTCAAAAGGAGTAGCACTATTGGGAGGTGTGGCTTTGTTGGAGTAGGTATGGCCCTGTTGGAGGAAGTGTGTCACTGTGTGGGTGGGCTTTGAGACCTCTTATAAACTCAAGCCGCACCCAGTTGTCTCAGACCACTTCCTGTTGCCTATGGGTCAAGATGTAGGACTCTCACCTCGTTCTCTAGCACCATGATGATAACAAACTAAACCTCTGAAAATGTAAGCCACCCCAATTATACGTTTTTCCTTTGTCAGAGTTGCTGTGATCATGGTGTCTCTTCACAGCAACAGAAACCCTAACTAAGACATTAGGTATGGAACAAAAGAAAGCTTTGAGATAGACAAATATATCTATATAGGGTTTCCTCTAGTGTCGACACTAACGAAAAGTAGGTCTTAAACACAGTAATTAGGACTATGACTAAAACACAATCTACGAAGGACAAAAAAGCAAAGGCTGGGGCGAGGTCAGTTACCCAGGGGGCCTGATGTGGTGTGGAGGTGGAAAGACTGTCAGACAGGCTTCCACAGCAGCAACACTTAAGTCTAATCAAATCAATTCCAGGTCACAGTCTAGGTCCTAATTTTCCACTTTGTTTAATCACACTACTACCTATGTAGTTCTCTAAGCCAGAGACCTAGGAGTCATCATCCTTACTTCTCTTCTCAGCTACCTCGACCACTACTCACTTCTTACTCAAATTTTGCAAGGTGTACTAGTCAAGTTTCTCTGGAGTCACAGAAATGAAACTTACGAAATGAATCATTGAAGATATACAGAAAGGGGATTTACTGGGATGACTTACAGGCTGCAGTCCAGCTAATCCAACAACGGCTAGCTGTGCTCAGTTCCCTAAGGCTGGATGTCTCAGCGGGCCTTCTGTATATGCTGGAATCCCAAATGCTAGCCAAATCCAATGCCAGCAAAGGAACGGATGTGCTGCTAGCAAGGTGAGGGCAAGCAGGCAAAGAGCAAAAGCTTCCATCTTCTATGTCCTTCTATAGACTTCCAGCAGAAGGTATGGCCCAGATTAAAGGTGTCTTCCTGCCTTAAAATCCAGATCAAAGGTGTGTGTCTTCAATCTCAAAGGTCCAGACTAAAAGTGGACTCACCCAGTTCAAACCAAACAGAAAACCTCTCACAGGTGTCCTCCAGATATAGTAAAATCGACAACCAAGAATGGCCATAACATGCCACAGAATACACTGGGCAACAACACACAGCACACAAATGTATCACCTACAATGGCATGCAATGATAGTCTGTGATGATCCTACTACAAAATCATATAAGGACAAATTTCTAAGAATGTATTACTGTCAATGATAAGTGCATGACTTAATAACAACTTTACTGCTGTGGATATCGCTCTGTGTAAATAAAATGCTGATTGGCCAGTAGCCAGGCAGGAAGTATAGGTGGGACAAGCAGAGAAGAGAATTCTGGGAGGTGGAAGGCTGGGGGAGGAGAGACACTGCCAGCCACCACCATGACAAGGAAAATGTAAGGTACTGGTAAGCCACGAGCCACGTGGCAAAGTATAGATTAATAGAAATGGGTTAATTTAAGATAAAAGAAGTAGATAACAAAAAGCCTGCCACAGCCATACAGTTTATAAGTAATATAAGTCTCTGTGTGCTTACTTGGTTGGGTCTGAGCGACTGTGGGACTGGTGGGTGAGATTTGTCCTGACTGGGCCAGGCAGGAAAACTCTAAGTACACTTTACTAAAGCCCTACTATACAGATTAAAGCCTCAATATTGTGTTACAACTATTTTCATATGTTCCATAACTTCAGAGAAGACTACTAATAACACAAGTCCACCCATATCACTGCCTTGCATTTAAAACTAGCACCTGAGAGGTAACATCAAGGCCTATTAGCATTAGATACTTCTCCATGGGCTTCTGTAGGCAACAATCACTATGCTGAGGCCCCTGCTCAACAGTAGCACAGCAGCAGAGGTACGGTGCTTGCTGGGCACCAGGCAGCTGTCTCCAACAGCATCAATGAGTCATGAACTGGACACTCTAATAAATGTATCAAATGCATTATTTAAGTTAGTCCCATGAGGTCAGCAGTACTGTTTCCTTTTCAGGACCGAGACTGAAATCGTTTACTGAAAGTACAAAATCACAGAGCCAGCAAATAGCAGAGGCATGATTTAAATGTCCACTATGCTTCTTGACAAAAAGTAACCGGTTTGTAAAACAGGAATTTACCTTTAAAATCACACACCATCTAGAACAGGATGCCCAAGAAGCTTGTCTACAACGGGGTGTAAAGGTGGCTGAAGAACAGAGGAGCCAGAACCAGGCATCTGCCTCTTCCCTCTTCTGCAGTGCTGGATGTTACAAAGTCTATCCTGACCACCACCATCTTCCAACAACTAGTCTGCACTCCTTCAGTTTGTTCACCTATATTATTACTCTACTATCTTACACTAGATTTCATTATTTATTACATGTCCATTTCTCCCCTTTCCTATAAATTTCTGGACAGTAGGGACCCTATTTCAGTGATGTATACAGCCCTGTCTTCATCCTTGTCAAGCCTTTAGTCTTAATTCTTACCCCAGTTTGTGGTAATCAACACAGAAACTTCTTCCTCCCTTTTCATCCCGATTGCAATCTACTCCTCGGCCACACTCTTTCCAGCTACCTTGCACACCAACATTACACATGGTACTCTTTCCCTAATCCCCAATTGGTTTTGCTGAATATGGATATCCTCTCACTTTCCTACTAACAATAAAGAAGATTCGCTATTACCTACAGAGTTTAGAGTTGCCATCAGGGTTGTCTCATATCTAAGTCCATTCTTTCTTCTGTCTGTTTCCATTACAATCCCCTAAAGTCCTAGTAGCACTGAGCCATAATGACTCTGCCAAAGACCACATGGATTCATATTCTACCCAAGACTACCTTAGTCATTAACCACCTTGTGGAATATTTTTCTCCAACAAAGCCTCTCAAATTCTTACTAATATTAAGTGCTAGCATATACTACTTCCTTGATACATGGCTTTCTTGAGCCAGAATTACTTCAGTTCCTCCATTTATGATCTCAATCTTCATTCAGTATAGACTGTCTTAGAGTTTTTTGCATGACTGCTCTGTCCTACCCACCCCACTGTACTTGCTAAATACAGTTTCTACTGCATGTCAGAAAGCCCACTAGATAACCATGAATAAGTAAGACAACACGAATAGGGTAATGCTGCTTAGGCTCACCTCATGGAACTTCTTACCATGTACCCAATAGACATCTGTTAAGTTGCTAACCATGCTTCTCAGTTACGTTACTTTCTCTTTCTGTGAGCACTCATTTGTTGGTAACAGCCACAGGAACTAGGAGGTACCCTTCTAGTCTCGTTTTTTTTTTTTTTTTTAAACCCGTGTAAACCAATGGCCAGAAGAGGGTGCTGAAACCCATGGAGCTGGAGTTACAAGGCAGTTGTGAGCTGCCTGTCAGGGTGCTTGGATTGAAGTGGGGTCCTCTGCAAGGGCAGTACATGCGCTTAACTGCCGAGCCATCTCTCTAGCCCCAGGCCTGTTTTTTTCATTTTCTCAAAGCTAGATAGGAAACTTTCTTTTCTACTCTTCACAAAAAAAAAAAATAGCTTCTGAAGTTAACCAGCATAAAAGGAGCACCTTGAGAATATATTATTACCAGCAAGAAAACTGAGGGACAGAACACAGACTGAAGAAGCACTTGCCAATTCTTCCAGAATCACTGTCAAACAGTGGTGTCAATATTTTCTTTGAAGAGTTAAAAATATCACGTGCATAATAAATTATAACTAAAAGTTCTCAAATAAAATTATCTTTCACAGTTTGAATTAACTATTTCTCTGCTACCTCTGTGTCTATTAGCATGCATAATTTAAAGCCTGAATGAAATTCTTGAGCTGAAAGTACATTCAGAAAAAATATTTTTACAAATTTCTTACCAGCCATTTATCAATATTAAACACATAAAGTGAAGATATACCCCTTAATATGTCTCCTAAAAATACAGTCATGTACATAACACAATTTAGTTTTTTGTTATGAAATCTGTTCAAATTTTATTTTTAAATTAAAAAAAATTGATAGGTTACTGCTCAGATAATTTGTCCTTATAAATTAAATTTTCTGAATATGCATAAAATTATGCTCAGTTTAAAAAAGCTAACTCAGAAAATTAACTATATTCTTTCATGTAGTAAAATTAATTTCCTTCAAGCCTTTTTCTCTGGGCAGAAAAAAAAATACCCCTCATAAGTCATCTCATAGTCATGCTCCTAACTTTCTTTCCTCAGCAAACCTAGAAACAATGCCCAGGGCAGAGGCAAGCAGCCTTCACACACACACACACACACACACACACACACACACACACACACACACACACAGTACTATAACACCACACACCTCCTGCTCTCTCTCTCTCACTCTGTCCAAAGAAGCAATCACAATAAACCCCTGTCATTTCATGGGTAAACTTGTCAATGACAATTTTTTCTAGAAAACTAAGATCTTGGATTCAAATAATTTTACCTGTCCTATTCTTAAACACAGTCTAAAGAAAACTCTATTTAAAGTGAAATAAACAAATAGATAGGCAAACATCTCTCCAAGAAAACTGATAAGTAAACTAGCTTGCTCAACCATGCCATCAATAACAAAGGGGTCTGTTCTCCAATATATGCTGCAGAAGGACTGCATCTCATGTGCATTGTGCTAAGTCGAAGATGCCAAACTTAAAGGACTACTTAAGTAGAATGATTCTGTTTATATGGCATTTTAGAAATGGGAGAAGTAGAGACAAAAACCATTCGATGACTGACTTGAATGCAGAACTGGAAATAACCCCACCCTTAAATCAGTGGCATACAGACAACTAAGAGTGTGAGCTTCATCATTAGCCTGATCAAAACGAAAAGGAGACACTATTCTTTTGGGAAAGAGGCAGTGACACACAAAGAAGACGGCCCGAAGCTAGGGCTTTCAAAGCTGAGTAGTTGAACTGGCAAATATGAAGAGGAAACAGGAAGCTAACTCTGGGGGGAAAGGAAAGGGAAAATAGAATGAACTAAGAAACCTAAGCCCACATGTGCAGAAAGTGTCAAAAAAGAGTCGTATAGATGAAGAGCAGATAAGAATTAAGAATTAGCATTTGGAAAAACCAGACATCATTACAACAGTGAAAAACCATGAGAACAGTGAGAATAAGGACAAAGTAATTATGTCATATGTTTATATATAAAAATGTCACAGTGGTTTGTATACTTTACCAAGATAATTTTTAAAGAGGTGGAAAAAAATAATAACAACAAAAAAATTAAACCCCTGACAACACAAGATGTGCCATTGAGGCAGATCAAGAGGAATATTCTCACTGTTGGTGGAAGTTCAAATTAGGCTACTTTGCAAAAACAATCTCAGTTTCTTATATAAAGCTAAAAATATGTTTTAACTACAATTTGGCAATCTTGTTCCTAGATATTTACCCAAGTGAAATGAAAACTTGCATTTACAGAAAAACTTGTACATATAAATGTTGATAATGGTTATGTTTGTAATCATGAAAACCTAACCCTTGGGGAGTGGGTTAGCATACTGGTTTGATCTTCCATACCCTCAGCAATAAAAAGGGCTGTTCTCCAAAATATGCAGCAGTAAAGATAGCTCTTGAATTCATTACATGTTATGCAGAGCAGATGCTGGCAGACTTTAGAAGGCTACATATTATGATTTCATTTATATGCCATTCTAGAAATGGCAAAAGATATTCAGAAACCCCATCAGTGGTTGCCAGGCTGGAGATAGGAAAAGGGTCATCTACCAAGGGACAGAGAGTGAGGGAACTATTTTACACACTAGTTATAGTGGTTATGACTACACATATTTATAAAAACTCACAGAACTCTATACCAAAAGGGACCAGATTTACTATATGCAAAACACACATAATTTTAAACATAAAGGGAAAGAACGGTGAGGAATCCTAGCTACATACAGGTAAGAAAGAATAAATAACTGCACAGGTTCCAATCACACCATAAATGACTCTGGTAAAAAGTTTCATATTTTAGGGGATTTAGTTCAGTGGTAGAGTACTTGCCTAGCAAGCGCAAGGCCCTGGGTTCAATCTTCAGCTCTGGCAAAAAAAGGTTTCATTTTTTTAGCCTCAAAGTATATGTTCCAAATGTTCTTAAGGAAGAGACAGAGCCAAGTCAGGTCTAAGGCACTGTTAACAGTTATAAACATGGAGCATCTGGGAGGTAATTACCAACTACCCGGTATGGTGATATTTTATTTGTACTGCAATGTGATTTTATTTGTATGTTAATAAATAAAGTAGCCTGGGGGTCAGAGCTAATAGCAAGCCATAGCAGAAGCCAGGCAGTGGTGGCATACACCTTTAATCCAGATCACATGACAGGCAGATCTCTGTGTGTTCAAGGATACAGCCAGCATGGAGACACACGCCTTTAATCTCAATACCAACCATAGAAGACCTGGAGGTCTATACAGACAGGCAGTGACGAGGAGGTCATGTGGTTGGGTTTACAAGCAATGAGAAGGCAGAAGAGAAAGTCTATAAAAAAGACAGACACACAGGAAGTAGCTCTCTTTGCAGAGAGGAAGGACAGCAGCAGTGAAGGGTAAGAAAAGGCTTTAAGCTCTTAACTATTGCTCTGACCTCTTGGCTTTTAACTCTGCAGTCGGCTCTGTGTTTCTTGTTTAACAATACGGTTACATCTACAACCTGGGAACTCCCGAGATGAACTACCAGGACCCATCCAACTAAGGGAGATGCCGTAGAGACAACAAGACAAAGATAAAGATGGGAAATCCTCAAGTTTATACCAACAGTGAAAACACTAACCCAACTGGTTTTGAGAAAAGCTTTTAAACACGCTAAATTGAATGGCTGTGGAAAAACTCAGTAGATGTACCTGACTGCAGCTCAAGAGAATAAGTGAGACACGGCACTAGATTTAAGGCTTAGGGTACCTACACCCAATAAAATGTGAGGTGGAGATGATTCATGGACTGAATACATAGAAGGAAAGCTATAGAGAACCCTGGAGTTCACAACGAGCAATGCCAGCATTAGGGAGCTGAGTAAGTTAGGCCAACGTCTCTCTCAGAAGCTTTCTCTTGGGAATCTCTGGTTTTATGTTTTGTTTGATGATGTTGGCAAAATAGGCAGTTAAAAAGTGGTCACTGTAGTAGCCCAAGCCTTCCCTTCTCCTTTCAGTATTCCCAGCACTGAGTATTTTCAGCAAAGTGAAGAATAATGTACTGGACATGTCTGTTAATTAAACACAGGTACATCAACAAGAGGGATTCAAATATAGGTCAGCTTACCTGAAGAGCCCAAGATCTTGATAGCTAGAAAAAAATGACCCCAGGTTGCTTAAAGGGCTCTCAAATAATCCAATGAAGTGTAAGAAAATAATGTAACTTTAGAGAATCAGTTCCTAACTAGGAATATGCACCAAAATTCCCCATGGACCTTTCTCAAAATGCCTACATCTTTACCAAAGGTCTACTTCTGAAAATTTTAATTCAGAGTATTTTAGTTAAGGCCTGAACTATATTTTAATAAGTGGTTCTGACGTACACACATATCACACACATCAATTCTAAGACTAAGAGCAATAAACAAAAGCTGGTTCCACAATCAACCAGACAGTCTTCACTCTGAAGCTCCCATACCATACACTAACCTCCTAGGAAGCCTCCTAATCAAGAACACACAAGCATCCATCTTCCAAGTATTAACTCAAACTCTAAACCCCACCCCTTTACAATACCTGCAAGTCACTTACTGGCTTTGGTTAACCTAGTGTTAGATCTAGCCTCTTGGCAGAACTCAGAATAATGAGTCACTCTATTGCTTAAACCTCAACTCTCAGTTCTCATAATGAACCTGCCAGAAAGACTATTAAAATCATGAACTCAAGCTTTAGTTCAACTAGGACTTAACTAGAACCAGAACCAATCTGCTGTACTGTAATATTTAGAGTCTAGTTTCCAAAACCAAGATTTAAGACTGCAACTTTCCAATTATATCATAAACATTTATGAATCATTTCAAATATAATTATCCAGGAACAGAAAATTGTCATGCCCACCAAAATTTACACTTACCCATCTCTTCCCTTACTGACAATTTTTACTTCAAAATAATAAATCCCGCAGGCTGCTGGTATGGGATGCGTGGCTCGGACAGATGCTGCGTCTTTGGGGGTTTTCCCATGACCTGCACGGGAAACAAGAAGAAAAGAGCAAATGAGATTGTCTGCATCTTTTGGGGCTTTACCATGTCTTGCATGGGAAAGAAGAAAGAAGGGCAATGAGATTTCAAGTGAAAATCTTAAACAATTCAAGAAAATAATGCACTTGAATAAAACTTAATTTCAAATAACTAAAGAGGTAATGAAACATTTATCATCACAATGAATCCAATATGCAAAACAGCTGAAGCCAGCCAAAGACCTCTACACTATCACTAGCTGAATTAAGAGTTCAGAGTCTGGCCAGGTGGTGGTGGCACACGCCTTTAATCCCAGCACTCAGGAGGCAGAGGCAGGCAGATCTTTGTGAGTTCAAGGCCAGCCTGGTCTACAGAGCAAGATCCAGGAAAGGCGCAAAGCTATACAGAGAAACCCTGTCTCGAAAAACAAAACAAACAAACAAACAAACAAAAGAGTTCAGAGTCTGAACACACTGAGTCTGGCAGGGGCCCTCAATAAAAACTAAAGTTTTGGATTAAAAAAAAAAAAAGTATTCTTACTTTATGTGTGTTTGCCTGCAACTATGTATGTGTATGCAACTGTGTGCCTGCTGTCCAGAGAGTGTTGGGTCCCTTGCAACTAGAGTTACAGGCTATTGTGAGGTTGCCATGTGGGTGCTGGGAATTGAAACCAAATCATCTGCAAGTACTACTGAGCCATCTCTCTAGTCCCCAAATTACAGTATTTTAAGGTAGGGTATATTTTTAAGTTATTCTGGACTGGAAGCACATGAGAAAAGGATCTCCTATCAGATCTAAATCTTCATTTAATTTCTAACAATCTATACATTCTTCTGCAAAATGAACCACTTTTTAAACTGGAGATATTTATATGATGGCATAATTTTAAATAAACTACATTAATAGGTAGATCTCAAAGAATTTATAATTCTGTTGATATATTCTTATTATTTCTAAAAAAAAAAAAAAAGACTAACTCACAATTCTTCAATGATAATCTATTGATAAGCACAGCTTTGTAATTTTCCCCCCTCTTTAGGAAAGGAAGTAACACAGTGCTATTGTTAACATTAGGGGCCGTCTGTTGAGTATTGGCTTTTAAACTTTCTAAACTTGCCATTCCTGTACTCTAACCCCCACAGGTTTCCATCACTCACAATTTCCTTACTTTATCAATTATTAACTCTTTCCTCAAGATTTAGATACCCTGAAAGCTACTCTGTGAACAAAATGAGCACGTGAAAATATGTCCGTAAGATTACAAAGCAGATAAAAAAAATCGTCTCGGCAGTGGAGAGCACATACTTGCCCTTGCAGAGGACACATGGACTCACATGCAGATACCTACATGTAAATCGGCTTCTAAACATTTATGTCTGTGCCCACAGACTAGTGCTGCTGTCAGCTCTGGTCAAAAGAACTTTCTTTCCACAGTGGGTGGCAGTTACTGGTCCAAGTGTGGAGAATAAGTGACCGCTGAATGCTCATCTATAGTATCCTCTCCAAGGCTCAGGGGACCATCACAGAGGAGATGTGAGGAGAATGTTAAGAGCTAGAGGATGGAGTGGAGTACTGTGGAATGCTGTCTTCCAAGCATGGAACAGCCAATACTTCTTGAACTCTCAAGCAGACAAGATAATTTGCACAAGCTTGGGTCTGCCAACACTGTGTTTCATGTGAAGGAGCTACAAGTAGTTCATGGCTATTAGGTGGAGGAGAGACATTTTCTTTAGTGGTATAGCCACTGGTAAGTTGTTCTTGCCCCTGTAAATAACCCATCACCCAAGATCTGTAAGCAACCCTAATGAAACTGAGTTACACACACACACACACACACTCACACACACACACACACACACACACACACACACACACACACACACACTCACGCACACATGTACGGTGGTATGCATGCACACACACGATCGCATGCACACACTGGTAATTAAAAGGAGACTAGTTGAACAAAGAGGTGGTTAGTGGGAGTAGGACAGGAGAAAAGAAAACCCTGACTGGAATTCTAAATCAATTATCTTATTATTGGGTTCTTAATATAAATAGTAAATTTTGGCAGTGACCAAAACTTATTCTAATTTACCAAAAATTTTATTCTAACAATGAATAATAAAGTTTCTGGTAGTAGCCACAACTTCTAGGAGTAATCTCAAGACAGACTTAAGAAATAATGGTTTACATATCTAGTACTATAGGAAAAGCACTGTTGAGTAGATTGTATGTAATAACTCATTTAATATTCAAAACAATCCAATGAAGGAAATACTATATAGCCTCATTTCACAACTAAGGAATCAAAGTGAGATAAACCATGTCCATTTTAGAACCCTGCTGATTGAGAATTCCAAGTCAGGATATGTGCTGCAATTTAAATTCAAGTAGCTTGATCCAGCAAGAGCTCTGACCACACATGAAAGATTTAGGGACACCAAGAATGATGGGAATCACTCCATATTCATCCTTATCTATTCTTTCTACATCAAGGCAGAAGAAAAAGAGAACTAACACTGGACGGCACACAACTTCTCGCAGTGGTGGGTGCTTTTTCTACACAATTTTCTCATTCAACATTGGTAACAGGCATTTTCTAGTGTCATTTTTTAAAATGAAACTTTTACAGAGGTGATATGATTTGTTGCAAATTGGTAGACTCATGTTAAATCCATGCAGATTAATGCTGTGGAGATGCTGGCCAGTTATGGGCTGGTGTGTTCTCTGATGAAGTTCTTCATGGGGCACATGAGTAACTTCAAAAACGTGGGGCTGGTGTTTGTGAACAACAAGAGAGACAGGACCAAAGCCACCCTGTGCATTCTCCAGGACACAGAGAAAAGCGAGTGATGAACTGTACATGCAGGACCCAGAAGAAAGTGATTGCTAAATTTTGCCAAAACAAGGTGGGATGGTCCACAGAAGAAACTGCCAGACGTTCTGCAGGACACAGAAGAAAGTGACTGACGAACTTTACCATTACAGGTGGGACAGTCTTTCAAATTTCCTGTTTCATTGAAAAGTCTTCCAGAGACTGTAGGCCTACAGGCTGAAGATGGATGCCCAAACGCTACAGAAGAACTTTGGGTGACTATCCAGGCAGCCAGTTGTCTTTGTCATTTCTATAATTTTGGAAGTTGCTTATAATGCATTTACTGTTTACTGAGGTAATATTCTATCTTTCTGAGGTCTTTGATGAAGTTGAAGACTAGATAGCTATAATTATTGTTTTCCTTATTCATGATAAAAGGTAAAGTAGATATGAAACTTCAGACCCACAAAAATAAGATAGATGACAGAGTATTTTCTTTAATTTTGCTAAATACAAACTGACTAGATATTATAACTATAATTCTTGCTTGGTAACTCTTTTGTTACATGTAATTTTACTGTATTAAAATGAAAACTTTCCTTTTTGATTAGACAGAAAAGGGGAAGTGCTGTGGGATGGTCTTTCTCTACACTGTGAATATGTGTTGCAATCATTGGTTAATAAAGAAGCTGTTATGCCCTATGGCAAGACAGAATAGAGCCAGGTGGGGAATCCAAGCAAAGAGACAGGTAGAAGGAACGCAGAGTCAGGAGAATGCTGAGTGCTGCCTGGGAAACAAGATGTAATGGAACACAGGTAATGCCACGAAGCCACGTGGTAATACATAGATTAATAGAAATGGGTTGAATTAAGTTGAAAGAGCTAGTAAATGCTGCTTATAAAATAATTTCTCAGAGGTTTAAATTAATTACAAACTGTTTGGCCTATGGCAGGCTTCTTGCTAGCTAGCTCTTTCATCCATTTCTATATATCTATGTATCACCACATGTTCTGTGGCCTTACATGCATCCCATTACTTGTTGCTCCTTGGATGGTGGTTTGGCATCTCCTTTTACTCTCTTTTCTCCTTTTACTATCTCTCTTGGATTTTCCCGCCTGGCTCCAACCTGCCCTGCCATAGGCCAATGAAGCTTTATCAACCAATCAGAGCAACACATGTTCACAGTGTACACAAAGACATCCCACAGCAAATTCTCAGCACAGAAACTAAAGACATAAAGAAAGACATAAATACAATTTTGAAAAAAATAAAAAAAAGTACTATCTCTTAGACAAGGCTGGTAATATCAGATGCATAGGGCCTACCTCTAACTATGCTCATCAAATGTAAGATTCCCCCCCCCTCCCCAAGACAGGGTTTCTTTGTGTAGCTTTGCGCTTTTCCTGAACTCACTTTGGAGACCAGGCTGGCCTCGAATTCACAGAGATCCGCCTGCCTCTGCCTCTCGAGTGCTGGGATTAAACGTGTGTGCTCCCACCGCCCGGCAAGATTATTATTTTAAAGTCTGTAGTTTTTAAGAACGAAAAGACGAGGTAGGTGAAGCCAAGCCCAGAAGCACAGGTTTGTCATATCCCACTGAAGCCGGAGGACAGAAATTCAGTGTCTGCTTGGGCTAGAAAATGAATTCCAGGTCAACCCAGTATACCCAGTGAGACCCTATATCAAACTAAAATGTAAAAGGAGGCTGGAGCTAGGGTGGCCGAGTGCTTGCCTAACATATGCAAGAAGGCCCTAAATTCAATCCCCACTGGAGGATGAAATGGAGGTGGGGACCACAGAACCCCTCACTTTTTCTGAGATTATAGATTCATGAATCCCACTTTAAAAGAATTCTTTCAATGTCTGGGGCAGGGGAATGTCATGTATGTGGGCACACATGTCACAGGGCACCTACAGAGGATCAGAGGACAACTTTGCAGAGTCTATTCTTTCCTTCCACTTTTGCATAGGTTCCCAGGATCACACTCAGGCCTTCAGGCTTCAAAGCAAGTGCCTTTACCTACTGAGCCTTTGCACTGACCCACCCAAACTTTAAAACTTTTTTTCTTTTTTTTTTTGAGACAGAGTCTCACCATGTAGCTCTAGCTGTCTGTCCTGGATCTCACTATATAGACTCAAACTCAGAGATCTTCCTGCTTCTGCCTCCCAAGAGCTGGGATTAAGGCATGTGTCACTATACCCTGTTAAATTTAAATCTTTATAACTGCAAAGTCCTCAATGTTAATAAGACGTTTATAGCTCCAGAAGAAAATTAATGTATTACTTAAAAGCTCTAAAGCCAGCAAGATCAGCTCTGTCAGATTGTATTCAAACAATCTTGTTGATTCCATTTAACTGAAATGGAAAAAGTTGAATGCAGCCACTCCCACTTACTTGCCAATGTGCAGCCAGCCAGTCAATACCTTTCTGGAAATAGTAGGTCAGCCTTTCTTTTTCTTTTCTTTTCTTTCTTTCTTTTTTTTTAAATTTTCTTATTTATTATGTATACAGCATGTATGCCTGCAGGCCAGAAGAGGGCACCAGATCTCATTACAGATGGTTGTGATCCACCATATGGTTGCTGGGAATTGAACTCAGGACCTCTGGAAGAGCAGTCAGTGCTCTTAACCTCTGAGCCATCTCTCCAACCCCTAACTCTTTTTTCTTTGGGGGGGGGGTAGGGGTTTGAGACAGGGTTTCTCTGTGTAGCTTTGGCGCCTTTCTTGGAACTCACTCTATAGCCCAGGCTGGCCTCAAACTCAGAGACCCTCCTGCTTCTGCCTCCCGAGTGCTGGGATTAAAGGTGTGCACCACCATTGTCTGGCTTGGTCAGCCTTTCTTACACCATCCCTCAAGAGACACTACTGAAAATTTTCCTGCAAAGCCTCCCCTATTAGCCTAGAAGACATACTAGCACTTATTTGTGATAATCACGAACTTTGTACTCCAACTTAAAACACTCCTTCCTGGACCCACACTCTAGATCTGGCCCCTGTAACTATTTCACCCCAGAAATACTAAATTCCAACCAGTACTGTTCTACTACAATAAAATACATTCCTTAAATACAAATTAACTCACTTGTATTTAAATATGGGAATATTATGCTAGCATAATAAAGATGCCACTTGGTCTATAACATAGCTTGTCTCAATACACTCATCAATTTTAAAAGCTTAGCAATATGCAAAGACCCTGAGAACAAACAGCTTGGATTCCTACACAAGTATGTATATCCCTACAGTGCACAAAACCATCAGGGCAACAATGAAAAGCCACAGGCTAGAGGTGCTAATAAGGTTTCCTCTATGAGTGTAGATTCATGCATCTCACTTCCAGCAAACATGTATAAGCTAACAGTATGAGAATTAGCATGAGAAAATTAGCCCACAACCCCACAGGATGTGACTTTTACCAACTAGAGTTCAGTATATAGTTTGCTTTGCCTTTACTTAGACTTCATTAGTTTTCAAAGTTAACGAGGTCAACACTTTACCCTCTTTCCCGCGGTTATTTCAAGCATGTGTTATGCAGTTAAGATTATTAAGCAAGCTGGGTGTGGTGGTAAACATCTGCAAACCCAGCACTTGGGAGGTAAAGACAAAGAATTATGAGTTCAAAGTTGTTTTCAGCTACACAGTGAGTTCAAGGCCAGCCTGGGCTACTACAAGAGACCCTATCACAGTGGTTCTCCACCTTCCTAATGCTGCAACCCTTTAACAAAGTTCCTCATGTTGTGGTGACCCCTCAAGCATAAAATTACTTTCACTGTTACTTCATAACTGCCAATTTTGCTACTGTTATGAATCATGATGTAAATATCTGCTATGCAGGAAATCTGATAGGCCACCCCTGTGAAAGGGTCGTTTGACCCCAAGGGTCACAACCCACGGGTTGAGAATCACTGCTCTATCAAAAAGAGCAGGAGAGAGGTGAGTGGAGAGCAAGGAGTGAGGGGTGGGGGTAGGGAGAATGAGAGAAGATGGAAAGGACCTAGATTATTTTGTCAAGTTGGGCCCAGTGGTACTGGCCTGCCACCCAGCTAACCAGGGTTCTGAAGGAAGAGGCTTGCAAAGTCAAGGACTACTTGCCAGCATGAATTGAGACTCTATTTAAAAAAGAATCACATTCTGCATTCTATGCCGGGATTTTTGCCTGTCTCCTAAATGAATTTTTAACTTGAGTTCATTATGGTTCTTGGTTTACAAAGTTCTATGTTTTGCCTAAGACTATTTATCCACAACTACAGTACCACATAGAATATTTTCATTGTCCTAAGAATACCCTCCATACTTTATATATTTGACCCATTCCTCCGACAACCACTCTTCTTTACTGTCTACAGTTATGCCCTTTCTCCTTAGACCTTTCAGACAGGTAGATCAAATTTATACATGTCCACATGGCCTGATGGCTTATTTCATTAGTGACTGATAATATCCCATGACATTAAACTTCTCACGAGTCTTGATCTTATCACCGATTACTTTAAGGTATCTTGGCTGCTACCAGTTTTTAAAGACCATGAATAAATTTGCTGCAAACATTGAAAGGCAGGGCATGGGGTGTAGTTCAGAGTAGTCTTACCTTGCATGTTCAATTTGAAGGGAAGGAATTAGTTCACATGCAAGTTTCTGTGCAGGTTTAAGTTTTCAGATGAGTTAGGTAAAAGTATGGTAAAAATACATTTGGCTGTGTCAGAAACTGGCAAAGTGGCCATACCATCCCCCCACTAACAATAATTTGAGATTCTGCTATTAGGTATCCTCACCAACAACTGGCACACTGTCAGGCTTTGTTTTTTTTTTTTTTAAATTTATTTTTATTTTACGTGCATTCATGTTTTTGCCTGTGTGTACTTCTGTGTGAAGGTGTCAGATCTCCTGAAAGTGGAGTTAGAGACAGTTATGAGCTGCCATGTGGGTGCTGGGAATTGAACCTGGGTCCTCTGGAAGAACAGTCAGTGCTCTTAACCACTGAGCCATCTCTCCAGCCCCGGCTTTGTTTTTAAAGAGGCTTTTGATTTCAATTAACTAGGTGTCAAGCACTTACACCCTAAGGAAGGAAGTCCAAGACCCAGGCTCAAGGGCTGCAGAGTCAGTCACATGCAACAGTGGTACAAACGTCAGTGGGAACTGAACTAGGCTTGCAGACCATTAGAACTGATCGCTGCAGTACTCTGCTGCATTTAGTGCCAAGTCCCACACTAAGTGACGACCCAGCCCAAAGCTCCCAGCTGTGGGAAAACAGGGTTTCCTCAGCAATGCCTCTGTGGTACTGAATCAGAGAGAACTATTGTCTTCTTACACAACACACTTTCTGAAGACTTCACTTCTAAACCTTATCTGATTCTCTGAATCTTTCCTTGGGGTTTTTCTCTTCCTTTCTCTTCGACCAGGAACAAACAATGGGAATCTCTTAGAAGGCCTCAAATGCCCTTGATTTCCTTCATAAGCCTATCCTTCCACCACCGACCAGGAAAGCCATAGCCATGGCCTTCCATCAGTGTCAAGTCCACTTTCCTGATGCCACCCTGGCAGTCAGCCTCTGCTGGAGAGTTAACAATGTGGCAAATGGTCATTGCTGTGAACTCATCACCTCACCTGGCCTTTCCCAGTGCTACTAAAGGTATGCTCAGAAATCTCCAGTCAACCTGTTCCAGTTAGTCCAAAAGGCTCATCCACCTCTTCTTCATTCACATTACACTAAGTTCAGGGAGCCTATTTTATGAAGAAAATGGGGGAGCCATTAGATGTGCTAACAGTCAGCTCTTCACTCTGCTATCCCAAAGTGACATGTGTCCACATCAGTTTATTACTATGGGAGGAACAGAAGGTTCTCTCCTCTCCAAGACCACCCACTCACCTGTGCTCTGCACTATCCTTCCAGCCTTTACCCTATTAGTCCATAAGCTAAATACCTTCAGCCATTTTCTCTTTTAATTTCACCTCAACCTTTAAGAGCACAATGTTCCTAAAATGTGTGTTTTTCTCACAAAGTTTTGTGCCTCTGTGTTATAAACCATTGCCAGTATTGTATTAAGGCTGGTAGTAAATAAAAACATTTTTTAAATTTCAAAGTAATAAAAAAGGCCTTGCTGATATCAGTTTTATTTATTAAATTTTTTACAATTATTAGGAATCAGACTTTGAAATAAAATCGTAGTGTCATACCAATTTTCATGTCACTTCAGTTTTACCTACACACTAAACGAAGACTGACTTAAAAATGTTTCTAACAGTACTTTCAGATTTTAAGAAGTCTTGATTATGTGGGATTTTCATCTATCCAGATGACATCCGAATCCAGCCTTAGCTAAAATGTAATTATCAGCCATCAAAAACAAAGATTTTCTCCCTTAACCTTCTCTAGATACTGCCTAATCTTCCTATGTTTCTCAAGTGTGCTCTATGTGCTGTATTCTCTCTACTTGGACCCCTCCACACCTGGGCTTTGTTCCCATCATGAAATCCAAACTGTTCTCCCCAAGGCTACAATGACCTTATTCCAAATCCAGTAATAAATTTCCCAGGCCTACTCCCTAACACACTACGCACACACAAACACTACCCACCCACCCACACACTACCCACCCACACGCACTACCCACCCATACGCACTACCCACCCATACGCACTACCCACCCATACGCACTACCCACACCCGCACTACCCACACCCGCACTACCCACACACCCGCACTACCCACACACCCGCACTACCCACACACCCGCACTACCCACCCACCCGCACTACCCACCCACCCACACGCACTACCCACCCACACGCACTACCCACACCCGCACTACCCACACCCGCACTACCCACACACCCGCACTACCCACACCCGCACTACCCACACCCCTGCACTACCCACACCCGCACTACCCACACCCGCACCACCCACACACCTGCACCACCCACACACCCGCACTACCCACACCCGCACTACCCACACCCACACACTAAGGGGCTCTTCCACCTTTCTCATCTCCTCTGCTGGGCTCCTGGGACACTATGCTCCTTTCCACTCAGGTTCCTTGAAGCGATTTCTTCTTGGCCCCCACCTGCTTTTTAATGATGCAGTACATGTTCTGCCTCTGCCATGGCGCTCCCTCACTCCATACACTCCAACATTTTCAGTTTCAATTAGCACCTCAAAGTGAGTCCTCAAAGAGTCTAACAGAGATCCCTCTTCCCAGGAATAAGGCCTCACAATGTCCCTAATGAAGACAACAGCAGGACTCAGTCTATGCTGCTGCTACTATAGTTTGCCTTTTATAATTACCCACAATCCAAACTAAGTCAACACAGCTGTTATGGTTTTGGGTGGGACCTGTCCCTCACAGGCACATGTGTTTGAACTGGTTCCCAGCTATTAGCTCTATCTGGGAAGGCTGTGGAACCTTGAAGAGGTGGTGTCCACTGAGCTGGAAGAAGTGAGTGGCTGGGGGCAGATCAGAGGCCATAGACAAGCTCTACTTCAGCCTAACTAGTGTCTAGTTCCTGATCCATAGTGATATAATCAAACAGTCTCCCAGTCCTGCAGCCATGTGCATCCACCAAGCCTTCCCCACTATGAAGGCTGTGGACCCTCTCAAAAGAGTCCTACCCCATGTTACTTCTGCTAGTTCTTCTGTCACAGTGATGAGAAAGTAACTAATCCAACATGTCAGCACCCCATCTGAAGACTACCAGCTCATACATTAACAGCCCACGAAAAGCTCTATCCAAGAAACTGAGAATTAGTACATCAGGTGCCCTAAGGCCCTAGGGCTTCAAATAGGGAAGGAAAGATAAGCAGCCCATAGGGGGAGACCCAAAATCTGCAACTGTAGCTGATTCTCAACTGCAGCATATCCAGAACCTTGTGGCTTTCCACTACTGAGATCACTTAAAGACCCTTGATTCTGTTCCTCTGCAGGGCATTCTCCCCCTCCCCCGCTCCAGCATCTCCTGGTTTCCACGAAGATCTCAGATTAAAATTCCCACTTCTGGGGCCTGGCACGGTGGCACACACCTTTAATCTCAGTATTCGGAAGGCTGAGAGGCAGATGGATCTGTGAGTTCAAGGCCACCTGGTCTACATAGTAAGTTCCAAGCCAGCCAAAGCTCCATAGTAAGATCCTGTCTCAGAAACAAACGAAAGACTCCCATTTTCATCTATCCCCAAAGACATTGTAACAGACAGTGCTACATCTTCTACACCTATCAGACTCAAGGTTCACTTTAAGAATAACAGAGCTAGAAATCCTTCTAGATTTCTCCCTTTATTCCTCCTATCTCCATACTACCTTTAAAATCTCACGGATATATGATGCGCTTCTCTGCCCCTTACACTGATCAAGTTAGTCTTCAAAGCAAGTTTTCTAAAGGAATCGGCTTTTTTTTTTGGGGGGGGGGGGTCTTATACACTTGGATCTATCTTTCAATCAGTTGTGAGGGCTGACAAAAATGTAAATGTGATCCAAGCACTTCCTATTTGAAATCTTCTGATGATTCTCCAGCTCCTATGAGTAAGGTCTAAGCTGTTGCTCTCATCTTTTAAGCTTGGCCACTGGGCTTAACTCGAAGAACTGCCCATGACTAACTCTCTAATCCAGTAGTTCTCAACCTTTGGGTGTCGAACAACCTTTCACAGGGGTCTCTTATCAGATATCCTGCGTATCAGATATTTACATTATGGTTCTTAACAGTAGAAAAATTAGTTATTAAGTAATAATGAAATAATTTTATGCCTGGGGGTCACCACACCATGAGGAACTGTATTAAAAGGCGGCAGCATCAGGAAGGTTGTGAACCACTGCAATCCTTTCCAGGGTCAGCCTAAGTTCGATGCTCCTATCTTCCACCGTGTCCTCTAACATTCCCCTTCCTACTGTTATGTTCTCTGAGTTGTGTGAGGCAAAGACAGTATTTTAATCATCTTTAGACCCAGAAATCAGTACCAAGTAAACATGGAGAAAAGCTCAAGTGAAAGAATGAATGAGTGGAATACATACAAACTCACCAGAATTTTCTGCCCCATGGCAACTAACTAGTTTTTTCTGAGTATAATTATTAAACTCAATCAAGGCCAACTTACCAAAATCTTAGCAAAGAGATCCCAGAGAAAACTCAGTTCACTTTTAATCTTTTTGATTCTTTAATACAAGATCTTCCTATGAAGGCCAGGCTGGCCTAGAAGTCCCGCCTCCACCTCACACATTCTGAGATTACAGGTGTTTACCACCATGCCCAATATAAATTTCTTGATTTTAAAGATCTCTTAAATCGCCCCATGAGAGTGAATTAATTTCCTTAATCACCTTTTAGTCTTATTTTATGATCCCTCACTGAACCTGGAACTGACTGTTCTCTGATTAACAAGTTCCCAAAACACACCTTTATGTCCTTTACTGCCACGCCACGCACTGATGTCCCCCACCCCACCCCACCCCCGAGTTTCAGGCACACACTAGCACACTCTGCTTTCCTGGGAGTGGTGGGATCTGAACTCTGGCCCTCCAGCTTGTACAGCAGACACTTTACCCACTAAGCCTCTTCTCAGCACCCTTAACAGGCCTTTGTCCTGGTAAGCAAACATTTGTTAAAATATTTGTTCAGGCTTAAGGAATACAAGGTCAGTGAGACGGCTCAGTGAGTGCTGCTAATGACCTAGATTCAATCCCCCAGGTCCTACAAAATGGAAAGAGAACCAACCAACTTTGGAAGTTGTCCTCTGACCTCCAAGCACATGGCCACAACACACAAGTCTTCATGCACACACATAAATTTAAAAAAAGGTATTAAGAAAAAAATACAAAAATTATAAATACTTATATTTAGTAAGGGTTAAAAACTAGTAACTTCAGGGACTTGGCTGAACAATTCAAGAGAGCTTAATGCTGTCCCAGGACCCATTCCTATCACCTACATCAGGTGGCTCACAACTGCCATAACTCCAGCTCCAGGGGATCCAATGTCTTCTGGACACCAAGGCACATGCATTCAGGCATAAATACCCCTCTACCCCACACACACCCACTTACATAAAAACAATATCTACTTAGAGATTTTACAGATGCTTCAATTAAAAAGTTCAATTCACTATTTCATCACTTCCTCAGGCTCCCAAGTTTCAATTCTCCTGCATCTGTCCTAAGCATTTTAAGTCAGGAGTATCAAAGAGCCCCAACTTTTCTGAAGCATTGTTGCATTTACCTTCAGTTACCTTTTCCCCTAATGGGAAGTGCCTTTGAGCACAACTGTCTTTTAGAAATGTGAAATTATTCTCACACAAATGGAAAGATGTAGTAAAAATAAAACAAAGATCACAAAATTTGGAGTCAACAAAAATTAGTTTTTTTTCCCTTAAAATTGTAAAGATGTATTTTATTTTATGTGTAAAAGTGTTTTGCCTGCATGCATGTGTGTGTTCCTGATGTCCAAAAAGGTAAGAAGAGGGCATCAGGTTCCTGGAACTGGGTGCTAGGGACTGAACCCAAGTCTCAGCAAGATCAACAAGTGCTCTGAACAGCCTCAGCCCCACAAAATTAATTTTTAAATTTGCCTGACTTGTGACTGAGAAAATCTAACCTTTAGATGCTTCCACTTTCCAGATCTACTTGGGTCTCTGTAAAGCATCCTAATAGTGACGGCACACATGCACGCATGTGTGTAATCTATAATTGAAACATGTAGGCTCACTGAACCCAATGTCGCATTCATTAAATGTTTATTTAATATTCACTAAAAAATAAAATAAAGTTATTATAATTAAGTCTAAACCTGTCACTTTAAAAATTAGTCAATATCGACAATTTTTTAAATAAAAGGGCCATCCCTGTTTTGATAACAGATGTGTGACTGTTAAATAAAAAGCCTCAGAAATTTTAATATAAGGCCAGCAAGGTGGCTCAGTGGGTAAAGGCATCTGCCAATAAGTCTGATGAGCTGAGTCTAGGCCCCACATGGTGGAAAGAGAGAACCTACTCTTACAAGTTGTCCTCTGAGCTCCACACTTGCACCATGGTGTGCACCTACACACATACCCCCCCCACACACACCATAGAGAAAAAACCTAAAATACACTATTCTACACACATGGTAACTCTTCTGCAATTCAATTCATTTTATCTAGGTATCTGTCATTGTTAACATGGGACCTTTAAATCACTAAAGAAACTGTTTCCATAATCAGCAATTCCAATTTAGAAAAACATTTAAACACAGAATTTATTCAGAGGAAAAGAAATCAAGATCATCATTCTTGGAAAACAAGTATGATTAATCTTTTAAAATTCTGTTATACAGAAAAATGTCCATTGATTAATTTGTGTTTAAAAAAAATCAAGGCAGCACAATGATACATTACATAAAACATCTACTCTTATTTGTGACTTGCAAGTTTTATTATTCACTACCTACAAGACTTCCTTTTTGCTACTGAGTCAAAGTTGCCCAGTATATTTGGTTTCCTCTCAAAAGACACACAGGAAAAACAGTAACAACAGAAAACACACAGACTTTAAAATAACAAGACTAGATGAAGGTTTGGAAAAGAGACACTGTCTTTGTCACATGGGGGAAAGGGAGAAACAAAGAGGAGATAAAACAGAGGAAAAGGATGACAACACACCTCTTCTTCCAGAATTAATTAATGGTTTATGTTTATAAAACAGAGATGCTTCCAGAAAGTGAATCTCAACGTTACACAACAGAAAGTCATAAAAAGGCCAACAGGAAAAATCATTGCGACAGCAGTATCATAATATTCAAACCCCAACCACATAAGCACACACTTGTCTCTGGGCCAGATGATTAATTTTACATAAAAGAAGTAAATACAACTAATCAAGGCATGTTACAATGTTAAATAAGCCATAATCACGAGTCTTAAGTTCTATGGAAATTTCCTTAGGGACTATGCAGTCCAACTCCCCACATCACTCAGAAGAAACTGAGGCCCTCTCTTGTAACATACCTAATATTACCAGCGACTGCCAGGACTCGGGAAAGCTACGATTCTTTGTTCACTAACCTCCCCACTATACAGTCTCTGCTTTTATAAGCTTTTTATTTTAAAATGATAAAGTTTTGTCAAATCTAACAAAAGCATTCTGGCAGCCAAAACAGAAGTAAACACTTCATAACATAGCACTCACTGTTCACACAAATTTAAAAACAAAATTAGGTAATAATCCAGAAAGAAATCAACAAAATGTCCTAACTAAGGGGGAAAAAAAAACCTTCAGTATTTTGAAATTTTCAGCCACTTAGATCAAGGAACACAGCGTTCGAAATGGTAAGCACTTCTTTGGATCTATGGCAAGAATAAAAAGGAATGTTCTACAAGGCCTATCTTTGTGTAGATTCTTTACAGCCAAATCATGCAGCAGATTTCTGTTGCCATACTCATTTCCAATTAAATAGTAGCTGATTTATCAAGATTCTTCTCAAAGCCCAGTTCTGAATTCTTTCAGAATCTTATCGCCAGGTTGTTATGCCCTCTTACATGCTTGTCACTAGGATCCGAAGACCCTTCCTTTAGAGCCAATCAAAAAGAACCTGGCTAGAATGTAAAAGCTCCTGCGTTAGATTTAGGGCCTGAAACACAGAATGTGCTTCCAAACTGATGTCACTGCAATTTTTTTTTACCCCTTCCACACAAGTAAACTTGATGCATGCCATTAATCTGAGCTACAATTCAAGAACCCCCTACTGCCATTTATGATTTTCTATACAACCGATTTGATTAAGCTTTGTTTTAACCTAGGAAAAGTGGGGGTGGGAAGAAGCAGAAGCCTAAGGTGGTTAGTCTGCTAACTGCAGGTGCAAAATACAAGTCAATTTTCTTCAAAATGCTAAATAACATGTCTTAAAACCCTTGTTTTCAACAGAACTTCATGTAACATCAACCCGGAAACACAGGGCTTTTCCCATCCGGAGGGGCGGGTTTCGGCTCCCCGAAGAAAACAGGGAATCCTGAGGTTCCCCCTCTCACCCTCCCGGTTGCTTTCAATAAGGTGCAATGATGGCCAACTTGAGCCCCTTGTCCTTTTGTCCCCCTAGACAATCTCCGGCCTAATTTGGGACAAATCCTCCACTGATCACGCCTCCCTCCCCCTCCTGTGTATCTCTGCGCTCCCTTAATTAGAAACTGTACCTCGGAATCGTGCCTCTCACCCGCGCTGCGTAAGAGGAGACCGCCTGACCCTCCACCTGGAGAACAATGTAACCCAACTCCGGCCCATAGATTTATCTCGGGGAAATCAGAAGGTGCGATGTGTCCGGTCATCCCGGATTCCCTCAAAGCGTCCAGCTCCCGGCCTAGGAATCCCACCTCCTTCCCACCTGGAGACCCACTCTCTCTCACCTTCCCTCGCCCAGAGCCTCGCCCCGCACCGTCGGATCTCTCCGCGGGACCCCGCGCCCCGTACCTTTGTAGTGCACCCGCAGGTTGTTCTGCGAGAGGCCGATGTAGCTGAACTTGTCCTTCGGGCTCCAGGACCGGGGCAGCGGCGTCTCCTGCTCGTCCACGGCCGGGTAGAGGCGCTTCAGCCGCCGCTGCAGTTCCTTCTCCTGCTCGTTGAGGGCCGAGTCGCCGTGCGGGAAGGGGGCCGCGGCGCTGCTACTGCCCGCCGCCAGGCCCGGGGCCGGGACGCCTGCGGCCGAGCCGGGGCCCGCGGCCAGGCCGGGCGGCGCGCTGGCGGGGGCGGCCGCCGAGGCGGGGGGCGGCGGCGCGGCGGTGGCCGGGGGCGGCGGCGGCGGCGGCGGCGGGTGGAGCAGCAGGGCGGCCGCCGCGGCCCCCAAGCCTCCGCCGGGCGAGCCGGCCGGAGAGGAGCCGGCGCTGGCGGCCGCGGGCGCGGGCAGGGCGACTCCGGAGCCCGGGGCCCCGGCGGCGGGCGGCGGCGGCGGCGGCTGCTGTTGCGGCGGTGGCGGCGGCGGCTGCCCGGACATCCCGGCCGCGACTCAGCCTGCGGCACCTCCACTCGTCCCTGCTTCCTCCTGCGCTTCCCGGGGGCGCTGTCGCTGTGGCCGCCGACACCAGGCGCCCAGAGTCCGCCCGCCCCGGAAGCAGGCGGCGGGCCGCGCGGCCCGGCGGAGCGCGGCGGTTGAGGCGACCGGCCGCGGGCGAGCGGGCAGGCAGAGGCGAGCGCGAGGGAGCGTTAGCCGGGAGCTGGCGGGCGCGCGGCCCGGAGCGACGCGGTGAGACGGCGAGGGGCACGGGCGGGCGGGCGGGCGGGCGCGCGGCCCGGGGCGACGCGGTGGAGCGGGGAGGCGGCGAGGGGTGCGGGCGGCCGCGGCGGCCGCTGCTCTCGCGGCTGTTTCCCGGCAGGCGGGCGGGCGGCGCGAGACGCTGCGCGCGGGCGGCGCCAGGCGAAGGGGCGGGCCGCGGCGCGAGGGGCGGGCCGGGTGCGCGCGCGGACCGGCTCCGGGGCGGCCTAGGGCTTGCGGACGCCGGCGCGGGGCGCGGGCGGCTGCGGGGCCCTTCGCTGCGCCGGCCCGCCGCCCGCACGTCTCGTCGTGTTGTCCCCTCAGCCGCGGGGAGCCCGCGTCGCGCCCAGGCGAGAGCAATCGAGCCCCGCTGGGCCGCCGGGAGCTGAGCCTGGGGTTCCTAAGGCCTTAAAGCTGGCGGGTCAATAAAGGGCCCCTAGAAACCATTTCTGAAGGCGAAGGCTCCCGCTTAAAATAGTGACTCTCGCACTAATTAATTAATTAGTTATGGGGAGTCCGAGTTAACTTAATGGGGGCGGGGGGGGGAGAGCCACGTTAGGAATACCAATCAAGACTGGCAGATCGTCAAAAGGTCAGGAACGGGAACTGCGTGTACATTTAGGAAGGGCTTCTGGAGACGTCAAAACATTTTATAAGATCATTCATTCTCATCATAGGCCTCTTTGTTAGGTGGCAGAGAATTATCCCCATTTTTTTTTTTTAAACATAGGATTATTTACTGAGGTCAGCAGAGTTGGTGTTGTGTTTTGTTTTTAAAGGGACTTCCTAGTTTGCAGTTCTCAGTAGAGTGCCTGGTCAACTCATTTGACACTGTTTGCCCAGTGTTGCTCTCTGAACCCGCATAGCATCACTATTCTGTTTTCACCACTTCTTTGTTTAGCTTACCCTTTCCTTAGCTGGCAAAAATCAGGCTTCACACATGTCAGCTACATAATACAGATTCTGATGCTGTGTTTGCTTCCCGAGATGATGTGGTGGTTAATTACTGGACCATATAAGCACTGAGCGTTTGGCCGAATGGAGGGCTAGTTATTTTGTTTTTGAAGAGCATGGGTCAATGGTGATTTAATTGAAGAGTCCCATAGCGCCTGGCCAGAACCAGCAGTCATTCCGCCTAATTTCCATCTAAAATTACCCACACTAGACGCTCCATTGTTCTTTAATAAAAAATATCACATAACGCTAACCAGTGGTCTGAATTCTTCAAGTCACAGCACTCCTACATGATGCCGTTGAATTTAAAGCACACTAAAACTTACATTTATATAAAAATAGCAATGAGTTCAATGGGAGCCACGTTCTTCTACATATTGGTAGCCAAGATGGAACATGGGCTCCAAGCCTCATCAAAGTTTCTTGAAAGAGTCATCAAGATTTACTCATGAAATGTACTATTTTTTTAGTCAGTTAGAACTTCTTACATATCCTAGGCATTGCTAAGGGAAGAGAATTCTCTAAAACCTTGTTGGAAGCTTTTTCTTGTAGGGACTGGTTGTCCTCCAGTCAGCCTCAAAAAATTAATGAAATGTGAGAGGACACTGTAAAATGGCACTTTCTCACATCAACAGAGGAAGAGAACATTGGGGATATCAGTTCGGTGGATATTGATGGGCACAAAGGTAACCATACCTTTGGGCTAACCAGGCTAGGGGGATGGTAAAGTGCTTGTTGTACAAGCATGGAGACCTGGGTTCAAGCCCTAACTAACAATTACATAAAAAGTGGGGTGTGGTGGCCTGCACCTGTAATCACAGTGGAGGGGCAGAGACAAGAGGGTCCTTGGGACTCGATGGCCAGCAAATCTAGCCTACAGCTTGAGTTCCAGGATAGTAAGAGGTCCTGTTTCAGAAAAATAAGTGGACAGTTCATGAGGAAAAAACACCTGATTGACTTCTGGCCTCTCTCTATGTTTGGGAGCGCGCGCATGCGCGCGCGCGCACACACACACACACACACACACACACACACACACAGAGAGAGAGAGAGAGAGAGAGAGAGAGAAAGAGAGAGAGAGAGAGCGCCACATATACCCTAAATAAATAAGCAGATAATAAAAAGCAGAAGCCAAGTGTGGGAATATTAATGGTAGGTGAATGTATAGAGCAAATGAAATGCCCAACATGAACAGACCAGTTGCAGAAATTATCCATATGCCACTTAATGGGATTATGGTTACAGGGGCACATAATGCATATCTGTGCAATTTTTTCGTCTAAAAGCCTCCCTTTCTGGCAGTGGAATTGCCAAAAGAGAGCCAAGCAATTAGATAAAGGCACCACTCACCACCCCTTTCAAACTAGTCAGTGGATCTCAGGCCCAATTTTTATGGCCTTTTTAAATGTGGTTTTACTGACATGGAAAAATTACTATGATGTACTAAATGAAAAGAGGCTATCAAATAATTATAGCACTGTCCAAATCATTACCAAAAGACATGAAAGAACATCATAAAATGTTTCAATGAGAGACAATTAAAATGCATAATTAAAAATAAATTATTACAAAATATTATAATTGTGCATAGACAACTGGTAAAAATCCATTAGCCATGAACTTGATCGCTCTTCTTGGGCCTAGAGTTTTCCATCTTTATCATATATTACTACACTGGTTCTGTTCATTCACATCTGCTGAGTTTCTCAGAGCCAAATCTGACTATCCTAAGCAGACAGAGAACCTAATGGAAAAAATTGGATGGTTCCCAGAATTGGCCAGAAAGCTGGGCAACCAGAGAAACAAAGGTCAAAAAGAGTAGGCCCAGACCCTGAAGGGACACAGAAATCACCCCCAAATATACCACCTTTATGCCAGACTCTCTGCTCTCTGACTTCTGATTTCCACAGCACTCATCCACATTTCAAAGCTGGCAAGTATTCATCTCATGCCCATGCCAGCGACTACCTATAGACACTGATAGCTTAAATCACACATTACAGAGATGCTGACTTATTGACACATTCAGCTCAGGATAGCCCTGCAGAAGCTGTAGTCCTCGGAGTCCACCCTTCAGAGAGTATTTATTGAGTAGTTGACATCTCATTTTCTGACTATGGCCTCACATGGAGTAGTCGAGAACATGCCGCCCTAGTGGGAAAAGATAGATAGAGAGGGTCTTGAACTCCAGAAAAGAGGTTCAGACACTGGCCAGCTTCATGTATGTCCATGATTTTATCCTTCTCTGTACTGAAAATTGGCACAAAATGTGTACCAAGATCTAGACTACAAGTTTAGGGTTTGTATTGGTTATCAGTTGCTGGATAACAAACACCCCCAAATTTAGTGGCTTAAAATTTATTATCAAACAATATCTATGGAGCAAGTTTCTTCTGTCTTAGTTACTATTCTATTGCTGGGAAGAAACACCATGACCAAGGTACCTCATATAAGAGGAAGCTTTAATTGGGGCTTGCTCACTATTTCAGAAAGTTAGTCCTTGATCACCATGGAAGGAAGCATAGCAGCATGCAGTCAGACATTATGCTAGAGAAGTAGCTGAGAACTAACAACTTGATCTGAAAGTAGCAGGGAGGGAGAGGGGGAGGGACGGAGGGAAGGAGGGGGAGAGGAAGAGAGAGAGAGAGAGAGAGAGAGAGGGAGAGAGAGAGAGAGAGAGAGAGACTGAGACTGACTGCGCCTTGTGTGAGCTTTTAAAACCTCAAATCTCGGGTTGGGGATTTAGCTCAGTGGTAGAACGATTGCCTAGCAAGCGCAAGGCCCTGGGTTCAATCCTCAGCTCAAAACAAACAAACAAACAAACAAACAAACAAAAACCCCTCAAAGCTCAACCCCTGTGACACACCTCCCCCAACCAGGCCACACCTCCTCCTAATCCTTATCAAACAGTTCCACTAACTGAGGACCAGTTAATCACTCAAACATAGCCTATAGGGGTTATTCTCATTCAAACCACCATACCTTTCCTGTGTCCTCTGCTTCAGACCCTGTACTGGCAGTTTTTATGTGCTAACACGTGCTAGAGTCATCAGAGAGGAAGGAGCATCAGTTGAGGAAATGCCTCCCTGAGACCCAGCAGTAAGACATTTTCTCAATTAGTGATCAGTGGGGAAGAGCCCAACCCATAGTGGGTGGTGCCATCCCTGGGCTGGTGGTCCTGGCTTCTATAAGAAAGCAGGCTGAGCCAGCTGAGGGAGCAAGCCAGTAAACAGCACCCCCCCCCCTCCATGGCTTCTGCATCAGCTCCTGCTTCCAAGATCCTGCCCTGTTTATGATCCTGGCCTATTTGAGTTCCTGAATTCCTTCAATAATGAATAGCAATACAAAAGTATAAACCAAATAAACCCTTTTTTCCCCAACTTGCTTTTTGGTCATGGTGTTTCATCGCAGCTGTAAAAACCCTAAGATAGACCCTATCTCAGGCATTCCAAGTGTGTTGGCTGTGGCTGTGAATCATCTTGAGACTTGCCTGGGGAAGGAGCTGCTCCTAAGATCACATAGGTGGTTATTGGCGGGATTCAGTTCCTTGGGTACTGTAAGGACCTCAGGTCATTGCTAGCAATTGGCCAGAAGTGGCCCTCAGAGTGAGCCTCTTCTAAATGGCAGCTGGTCTCACCAAAGTATGCCAATCAAGAAGACAGCAGCACCCCACTCCCACCCCCGGTTATTTTGTAGCTGCACCACAGAGATGACAACTTGTCACTTTTGCCATAATATCTGTTAAAAGTAAGCCACTACACCAGCTCACGTGCAAGGAGAGTTAGACATGGACATTGACAACAGAATTTGACATTTATGACAAGTTCCTATGACTCTCGGAGACTGCACTTGCTCTAACCTTATCATGAGCAGATTCTAAACCCGAGACTGACAAACCTCATCTGCAGTAGCTATGTACTTAATATGTTAGGTTCTGTGGGCCACAGTGTATCTATTGAAACTACTCGACTTCACCATTGTGCGTGAAATTGTCACTGACAATATGTAAACAAATGGACATAGATGTGGTTGTATGTCAACAAAATCTTTTCTTTTTTCCACAAAAATATACAACAAGCTAGACACTAGAGGATGTGGTTGGTGATACCTGCTCTAGATCATTATATAGCAAAACCAGGTCACTGGGGTGGGATCCCAGATGTCAAGAAGTTCAGTCTGTTACCCACAATCTATGCTACACTCGGACCCACAATGTATACTGCACTTCTATCCTAGGTGGGCTTGGGCCACACCTGAATAGGCTTTGGATATTTTGGCAGCTAGCCTGTGACAAATAAAAATAAATGCCAATAGCTATCCCAAGGTAGGGAGCTACAGCAAGAAGAGGACCAAACTGGGGTTTGTTTCAGTTTGTGTTTACTAAGTAACTGTAACACATATAGAATACCTTGTTAGGTGTGAGTCTAAAGAAGAGAAGAAAAGGGGATCGTTGTGTGATGTTTTAATCACATTCTGACAATAAAGTTTACTTTGAATCAGAGGGTGGAGCTAGCTACTAGATGACCAAAATTAACCATAGAGGTTTTGGAGGACTGAGGACAGTTAGTGGGACAGGAAGCAGTAAGGTGGGGCATAGAGAGGATCTCAGTCCTTTTGGGTGGAGGGATGGAAGAAATAGGAGGTCACTGGTTGCTTCTCTAACATTCAGGTTCTTACCCCAGTGTATAACTCCAGGCTTTATTTTTTTATTTTATATTTATTTATTTATTTGTTTGTTTGTTTGTTTTTGGTTTTTCGAGACAGGGTTTCTCTGTGTAGCTTTCCTGGATCTCCGTAGACCTGGCTGGCCTTGAACTCACAAAGATCCACCTGCCTCTGCCTCCTGAGTGCTAGGATTAAAGGCATGCGCCACCACCACGCCCGGTTTTTTATTGCTAAAGAATAATTAGGTAAACGCAACAGGGGATTGCAGGAAATACTGACGGCAGTCAGTGCACCAGATCACGAGAAACAAAGATTGAAAGCCTGTTGATGGGCTTTAGAAACACATGGTTCTAGTCCAGGGGCAGATAGACCAAGATCTAAAGAGGGGGCATTCTGCATCTGAATTGCCATGCTGTCTTGGACAGAACACAAAGGTGTACTGCTGGTGATTGCCACACACCAAAGGGACAATGCAAATGTGCTATTTCATATTCCTGGTTTTATAATGATTATAATTCAGAGTTCATGAAATAAAGTCCATGTGGAAAACCAGTTATTTTAGAGGAAACTGCATGTTTCATTCATCTGCTCTTGAAGATTTTGGACACAAAAATTACAATTTTGGATGAAATAATCTGCATTAATAATGATTTGACAAGTGAATAGCATCTCAACCTCTTGGTTTCCCTCTTAATTCTTTTTCTTTCCAAACTCCTGTGGCTTTTCTCTTGCTTGACAAAACTTACACCCTCTTTTCCACTGATGTCTCAGTCCCTCTAGTTTATGCTAACTGTCAATGCATTCAAAATGGAGTAGCCACAGAGAGCAGACAGCAAGAGCTCATCGCCTCCCTAGTGCTTCTGGATCAAAGGTCAAGTTCATGATGAAACTGTAGACAAGGAAGGCTGACCCAGAAAGTCTTGAGCCCCAGGGAAAGGCACCTGCCATCGTGGAGGTGCCATAGTTAAGTAGATGTTCTCTTGTGTAGGCAGCCAAAGGCGTATTTAGGAAGGATGACCCAGGAAAGGCGACATAGGAACCAAAAATAGACAGTGTAGGGAACAGGGGAGAAAATGATGGTGCTTTAGGGCCATGATAAATAGCTCTCCAAAGTGCCAGATATCATGGGGCTATAACTTGCCTACCCACTGTGGGTTGGCCCAAAAAGTGTCCGCATGACTTTCATTAACTATCCAGTGCCAATTGGATGAAATACACAATGCAAGCAGCACATAGAGCAGGGGCTACTGGAAATTGAACCCAAGACTTGGAGCTTGCTCTACCACTGAGCTACAATACTAGACCCTAGGGGTAAAATGCATTATTTTGATTTCCTTTTGTCTTGAATTTTTCAGACAGGATCCCCCTCTGCAGCTTAGATTCAGCAACTAACTATCTTGAACCCACCATGACCTTCTGCCTTAGCCCCTTGAGTATGATGATTACAAGCCACCACACCTGGCCCCAAACACCATTTTTGAAATATCTCACCATCTTTGACATTAAGAAGTGTGTAATTTGTGGGAAAGAATGTTACTTACACAGTCAGTTTTTTCAGAGTATGAAAAGTAGTCTAATAAAGGCAAAAGTGTCAGAGAATCCAGGTGTAGTAGTGGTTGTCCATCACCTCAGTACTGGGAGGCTGAGCAAGAGGGTAGTGAGTTCAAGGCCAGCTTGGGCTACTTATTAACCTGCCTCAAAGCAAACCAAAATGCTAAGTATCAGGCTAATATAACTGTATTCTCCAACCTAACCCATTATTTTGAATAATATGAATTAATTCTTGAAGTTTTTTTGTATGTTGTTTGTAGCATAAAGATAATTGATTTTTTGTTTTGTTTTGTTTTTTGTTGTTTCTTAATCAGGATGCCCTCAGAGAAGGCACAAAATTAACTTGTGATTGAAGTACCACAATCTGAAGTGATTTAGTGAAACCATTTCAGCAATAATTTCTTTCATTATGGCTCTATATGCTTGGTAAAGTTTTAACAACTTTGTTTCCTTTAAATACCTTCGAAGATTCATCAGAAGAAATATGTACAGCAATGTGTGAGGCTTTCCAGAACCCTTTGTAGTTCAAAGACGTTTAAACATCTGCATCTTTAAAATGATGAGGCTCTTTCAAATACTTAGTTGTTTTTCTGCTTCAGGTACAGTTATGTAACTTAGAAATGGACATCAATCATTTAAAGACTTGCTATGGAGTTACTGGCTACCAATAGCCCCTCAAATACACCCTTCGTCACTGTCCACATGGAAACTGGCTATAGGTAGTGTGTGGCAGATAAATTGCTCCACACAGGGCTTTGACTTTCATGAAAGACCTGGGTCTCACTGAGTCTTATGCCACTCCATAAAATTCAGTCAGTGTGATGGGTGTCATCTGAGGCATACTGGCTTTGGGTGTTGAGTGGCTGGCTAGTTGACAACAACCAAGGACATGCTACCATGCATTGTACCATCCTCTGTACTCAAGGGATCCTTAGTACTAGGTAAAATTATGTCAAGGACATTCGGAGTTGCTTCTAAAGTTGCATGTGTGCAAGTACTGCCCTGATTAGATTTTGAGGTTCTCTAGGGTTTTTTAGGGTGTTGTGTTAATATGGTTTTGTTTGGAACACCCTTCCTGTGTAGCCTAGCCTGCATTGAAACTTGGTAATCCTCCTGCCTCCAGCTCTCAAGTGCTGGATTTACATGAACACCAACTTTCCTGGTTATACTCTCCTTTTCTTTTTTCTTTCCTGTGTTGATGTGATTGGGGTGTGTGTGTGTGTGTACATGTGTGAGTATCTACATGTGTTTGCATGTTAATGTCTGAAGGTGAGCTTTATCACTATTGTGGCATTGTTTCTCTCTGAACATGCTCACCTATTCCAACCCGTGTAGATAAGCAGCTTGCCCAGGGCATCTCCCCCCCCCCCCCCCCCGTCCTGAGTGAAGGAATTACATGTGGTCACCAGGCCTGCCCAACCTTTATGTGGGTTCTACAGATCTAAACATGCTTGAACCCCATGTACTTTATCCACTGAGCCACCTTTCCACCCTTCCCCAGATTATAATATACAGATCCTTTCTCTCTTTGTGTTCTCTCTCTCTCTCTCTCTCTCTCTCTCTCTCTCTCTCTCTCTCTCTCTCTCTCACACACACACACACACACACACACACACACACACACACACTTCAAAGTGTCCCCCCAAAAATATGCCCACATCAGATACCTAGAATCTGAGAAAAGGGTCCTGGTGGATATCTTGAAAGCAGACAATCCTGGATTGTCCTGTGAACCCTAAATCCCATAGCAGGTGTCGATGTGAATAAGGCAGAAGGAAATCTGAGACAGAAAATAGAAGACACACATTAGACACTGTTCTATCACTGTGACAAAACCCCATGACCAGGAGCAGCTTATGAAAGAAAGTGCTTTAATTTGAGGTTCACAGTTTCAGAGGGTCAGAGCCCATGGCCATCATGGTGGGAAGCATGGCAGCAGGCAGGCAGGCATATGCAGTAGCTGAGAGCACACAACTAATTCACAGCTCCACAGGAAGCAGGGAGAGCTAACCAGGAAAGGATGTTAGCCTTTGAAACCTCAAAACCCATCCCACGTGACACCCCTACTCCACCAAGGCCATACCACCTGATCCTTCCCAAAACAGTTCCACCAGCTTCAGAATGAGCATTCAGATAGATATATGAGCCAGTCTCATACAAGCCACCACATACACCAGTGGTCTCAACCTTCCTAGTCCTGCGATCCTTTAACATAGATCCTCATGTCGTGGTGACCCCCAACCATACAATTATTGTGTTGTTACTTCATAACTTTAATTTAGTTACTGCTTTGAATCATAATATAAATATCTGATATGCAGGATATCTGACGTGGGACCCCTGTGAAAGGGTTGCCCACCCCCTCACCCCAAGCGGTCATGACCCACAGGTTGGGAACTGCTGATATACACAGAAGAAAAAGTCATGGTAAGGTGGGGCAGACAGAGATGTGGCCATAGCCAATAAATGCTCTAGCCACCCAACCCAGAGGGGGCAAAGAATGATTCTCCCTGTGGTGTTGGGTTAAGTACAACTCTGTGACATCTTGATTTTGGATGTCCAGCCTTCTGAACTCTAGTAGAGTAAGCTTCTAGTGTGGCAATCTGTTAAGGAAGGCATAGAAAACCAGAATACAGACAAGTACACCTCCTGTGTAGGCACAAAGTTGTAAGAACATTACATACACTGTGTGTTCTGGAAGGTTAAGTGAAATAGTAGGCATAGTTCCCCCATCAGAACTGTAATGCTTTTAATTGAAATGTACTTTTCTGTAAGACACAGAAGGAAGTATGCCACACAAATTATAAAATGTGATGAGGCAAATGGAGTCTCTTTCTTGTCTTCATAATGTTCTCTCTCTCTCTCTCTCCTTTCTCTCTCCCTTCCTCCACATTTCAGGAAAGAGGCAGGTTATATAAGTATCTGGGCTAGTGGGAAAGTAATTTTCTGACTGAGATGTGAGCTGGGATGTTCTAGTAGCAAAGGCCTAAAGACCATAAAATTATCTTTTAGGACACCATTAGAAGGTCGCCATGGCTGCTGGAGCATGGGTTATTACCTCTGAGCCATTAGACGCCTCACACCACATCTACTCACTTAGAAACTCAGCCTCCTCAGGACATAGTCATGTGCTGCCAAGTATTCCAAATCAGGTTTCTAGAACACCAGACTCAGCCCTGGAATGTCTGGTAGAAGTGCTTGAGAGAGGGCTCCCAACTTCCACCTGAAGAAAGGGAAGGGAGCGGGATGCCGAGGAGAGGGTGCAGTCAAGGCAGGCACAGACATTTACTCAGGAAGTCTGTCTTCAGCCTCCCCCCAGGGAGCTCATGAGCACATACACATCCCATAATTGTCCCTCCTCCCTGAGTAAGAGCCCAAACTCTTATAACCTGTACTAATTACTCATTAGCTGCAAGCCAGATCACCCCCTTGGGTGGCACTACATCCCTGCATGTGTGGGTAAGGAACCATTGGCAACCAACACTCCCAGAAGCCTTCAGATGGGTACCGCTTGGAGCACCAGGGCTTCAAAGGGGTATGTGTCTCCTACTTCCAACATTTTTAAAAAATAATTCTGTGTCTAATTTCTAATTTTCTTTTTTTTTCTAATTTTATCTCAAAGAGTACCTTTGCTTAAGAAACAAACATCCAAGAGAAAAGTAAGAGGGAAAAAAGGAAGACACAAATAGTATTGAACATAGTTGGAATTCAATGAGTCTTGCAACTCATATCAGGGACATACATTCAGCAGATGTATTCACATTTTCATACAGTAACCAGCTTTTAAACTGCAAGTTTGAAAACTTCGTGTGATGGCTGATCTTGGTTTTCACCGTGGCACAGCTGACAAGGGGGAAATCTCAACAGGAATTGCCATCAGATTGGCCGTGGGCAGGCATGTCTGGGGCATTTTCTTGATTTCTAATTGGTGTGGCATGGCCCAGCCCACTGTGGGCCTTAGGTATGTTCTTTGGGCCAGTGAGACTGGGTCTGTGTGAGAAAGGCCGCCAAAGCTCAGCTGAGGAGCGAGCCAGTGAGCAGTATTGCTCTGTGGTTTCCACTTCAGTTCCTACCCTTGGGTTCCTGTCACAGTGCCCTCAACAGTGGACTTTTGGTCATACTGTTTATTCACAGAGCAACAGAAAACAAACTAGGAAAGTTAGGTTGTGCTCATACTCTTTTGCCCGGGACTCTGTTTGGTTCTGAAGTCTGTGTGCCTTGTTCAGTTCTCCACTGGGGACACACACACACACACACACACACACACACACACACACACACACACTTGTCTGTGCCTCTGTGGCTTATCTCAGGCTGTACTGACTCAGTAGGTACAAGTTACATGTGCTTATTGTGTTTTAAGTATGTAGCTTCCTATTGCTGCAGTGCAGACATGGGACTGTTTGCTGTCCTGGAGGCAGTGTTCTCCTCTTTAATAATGAAGCTCTAACAATGTGGCGATGGCATCATCTCAAACCGGAATTGCAAATGTAAATACTCCATCCCTGTAGGAGAGTGAACCATGCCAGGTATAATAACAGATTGACGGGCATGAGGTCGTAAATCAGAGTGCTTATAATACTATACAGGGCAAACACAACACCTGTGGGAGGCAGAGCTGGCCAATGGGTCACCAGCAGGTGGCCCAAAGGCTCTGAATTCCAAGAGCTGGAAATGCCAACCAATTACAGGTATCATGGATCTGTTTTCTGTTTGTCTGGGTCACCAAGGAGTCCAAAGCTGTCATTGCCTGTCTCTACCTACGTTGAGTAGAACAATCCACCAGACTTGCCAGGCATGCAGCCCCATCCTGAAGAACCAGAACCAAGGATCTGTGGACACTCCCTGCCTCACCCAGGGAAGTCTGAGTCATGGGGCAGCTGACTAACACCAAAACACCTTGTAAGAGTGGGTTCTTCTTATATTGCTTCGTAAGCACTTTCTGGTGATGTGGACAAGCTTGTTCCATAAAGCTTGATTCCAGGTCTTTCTAACTCACATAGTGGATTTTGTTTTTTCATCCTGAGAGTAAGTTTTTTCATGGTTTGACTATGAAGCAAGATTACATAAGGTCCCATAACAAATGTTAGAGCGGATGTGAAGAAACCAGTCCCCTTTACATAGACTGCTGGTGTGGAAACAGTATGCTAGTTTCTCAAAGGCTTAAACACAGACTCACATATGACTCAATCTACTCCTAGGTATCTGCCCAAGAGAAAACATATGCCCACATGTCATCTGGCACATATTCATAGCAGCATTTTCACAGTAGCCCCAAAAGCAGACAACCAGAATGTCTCTCCATGATGGAATGGATAAATCAAATGTTGTACAACCACACAATGGGATTTTATACAGCAATGTCAAGGAATAAAGTTCTGATGAACATCATAGCATGGATGAACTTTAAAAATACAATACTAAGCTGGGCGGTGGTGGCGCACGCCTTTAATCCCAGCACTCGGGAGGCAGAGCCAGGTGGATCTCTGTGAGTTTGAGGCCAGCCTGGTCTACAGAGTGAGATCTAGGATAGGCACCAAAACTACACAGAGAAACCCTGTCTGTAAAAACAAAACAAAACAAAACAAAACAAAACAACAATACTAAGGGAGGAAAAGACACTCATAATGAAAGATCGCATGCTTTTCATATGTCCGACATCTCCAGGCAGCCTCTAGAGATACAAAGCAGATTTGTGCGTGCCAGGGGCTGGAAGAGGAAGGAATGGGAGGAAGTGGAAGTGACATTTCTTTTGCAGTGGTGAAAGGCTCCCAATGTACTGTGTTAGTGATTGCATAACCTTTTGAATATACTAAAAGTAATTAAATGAAAAAGTTAATATTCGAATTATATGTCAATCAATCAATTGAGAGATCAGTCTTACAGAATGGAGAATGTAGCTCCATTAGTGTTGTCTAGCATGCATGAAGCCCTGTGTTTGATCCCTAGTACCACACAAATCAGACAGAGTGGGAAATGCCTGAGACACCAGAACTTGTTACATGGATGCAGGAAGATCTGAAGCCAGCGGCATCCCCAGTTACATAAGCAGGTATGAAGCCAGCCTGACATACATGAAACCCTAAGAAAATTAAAATTAATTAATTGATTAATTTTATTCTTATTTATTTTTTGTTTTTCCAGACAGGGTTTCTCTGTGTAGCCCTAGCTGTCCTGATTTGTAGACCAGGCTGGTCTCACACTCACAGAGGCCTGTCTCTGCTTTCCAAGTGCTGGGATTAAAGGTGTATGCCACCATGCCCAGCTCAATTAATAAAATTTTAAAAAGAAGGGACTAGAAAGATGGCCTAGGGGTTTAGCACACTGGCTATTCTTCTAGAGGACCCCACCTAATTCACTTCCCAGCACCTACATGGTGGCTTGCAACTATCTATAACTCCAGTTTCAGGGGATCTGATGCCCTTTTATGACATCCGTGGGCACTAGGCATGTAAGACATACATGTAGGCAAAACACCCACACTCATAAAATAAAATAAAAACAAATCTTTACTTTTTAGATTTTTTTTTGTTTGTTTTTTGTTTTTTGTTTTTTGGTTTTTTGTTTTTTGTTTTGAGACAGCGTTTCTCTGTGTAGCTTTGCGCCTTTCCTAGAACTCACTCTGTAGCCCAGGCTGGCCTTGAACTCACAAAGATCCACCTAGCTCTGCCTCCCGAGTGCTGGGATTAAATGCGTGTGCCACCACCTCCAGGCTAGAATGTTTTTTAAAAGATTACGAGGCTGGGAGGCATAGCATTTACCTTGGAGTGTGAGGCCCTGAGCTTACTCTGTGATGGTGTGGATGAGAAATGTCCCTCATAGTCTTGGGTATTTGAACACGTGGTCTCCAGTTGGTGGCGCTGTTTGAGGAAGTTTGGGAGGAAGTATGTTTCTGGGAGTGGGCTTTGAGCTCTTAAGGCCTCACCCTACTCCCAGCTCACTCTGTCTGCTTCATGCTTTTGTGGTTCATTACATGAGTTCTCAGCTTTCTGTTCCTGCTGCCATGCCTTCTGCTTGTGGCCATGCCTCTGCTCCTCCATCATGGACTTTTAACCTTCTGGAACTGTAAGCTTAAACTGGAGCTGTAAGCCAGATAAACCCTTTCTTCAGTAAACTGGTGAAGTCATCATGCTTTAACAACAACAGAAAAATAACTAATATTGGCCCTCCAAAACAAAAACAAAACAAAACAAAAAAAAAACCTGACATGTGTCATGAAAGCTTTTGTCATGGCCACCAAATACTGTGAATGTGGGTCTCCCCTGCAGTACTTTTCTCATTTGGAACACAAAGCAAACAATATCTAGATGTCTGCACAATGGATTTGTGTAAAGCTAGAATATTCCACAGATTGGAATAGAGAATTATGGTCAACTCAATTTCCTGAAATTCTAGAGGGTGTCTGGAAAGCTGTGGGTTTTCTTTCCTATAGCAAAGAAACTATCATGAAGTCTGGCATATGGTATACTCTAAATACATAGTTCTGTCCTCTCTCCAAAAACAGTTCTCAAGGCTTGTAAATTTGTGCTTTTTAAAAAATACAGATACTATCAACTTTTGATGGATTGAAACAGAGGTAGAAATTAAAAAAAAAAATGTTGTTGTTCAATAGTGGGGGTCACACAGCTAAGGAAGTCTCTCCCCAGGCTCTGAGGCCTGCTTTTTGCTTTGGTTTGGATGTGGCCTGATCCCCAAAGGTTCATGTGTTGGAAACCTGGTGGTTTTATTTAAGAGATGGGGGTCTTGTAAGAGGTGAATAGGTCACTGGGTTCATGCCCTCAGGAGGGGTTAATGCAGTTATCATGGAATCCCTTGAGGGTTCTAGAAAAACTGATACCTCGACACTCTCTGGCTTTCTGTATGAACTCCACTATACTGTCCACCATATTGGGGAATAGCCAGAAAGCTAGTCCAGAACTGAACAGAAAAGCCAAGTTCATGGACTTCCAGAACCATGAACTAAGTAAATGACTTTTCTTTAAAATTTCCAACCCTCTTTAGAGCAAAATGGACCAATACATTCCATGTAAGAATGCCTCTGTCATCTGACTTGGGCTCTAACACACACATTTTGCACCTGTATGTGCAGATGCCTCTCACCCTATGGGAACAGATCCCTCATAGGAAGCCTTGCTTGACATGCAGGCCCCATCTGACCTTCATGACTCTGACACTCTGAAGCTTACTCTCTGGCCCTGCACCATAGATGTTTACCCTGCTCTGCCTCTTCTAGTGCTTTCCAGCTGAGTCATTCGGGAAGAAGAGAAGGGGGGGAAGAAATATAACACATTTCTTTTCAATGCTTTCATTTCTCTTCAGTAAGTGCTACAATTCTCTTCCCCTCCCTGAGAGATAGTTGAGAGTATAAAATATTCCCTCTACTGATGGTGTGAAGTGTGAGTGCTTGGTCTGTGAGTTTACAGCTTACTAGCTGGAGTGGAAAGGCGGTGGCTAATATATGGCTCTGTAACAGGAAGGGGCAGGGTATCCATAGTCCTTGCCTTCTTTCTTCATGCCCTGATGAGGCTTTTCCACATTCACTGTCAAATACCCAATTTTCTCTCTTTTGTATTGAATTACTTCAGAGCTGCACTTCCTCTATGGGCCAGCTTCTGAGATCTCCTTCTTCTGTGGAAGTCTATGACTGTCCCAGCCAGCATCACGCCCCTCTTTTACAATGCACACACCTTTGCATCCACTTTCAGCTTTGATTCCACATAACTTGGTACTGATCTCTAAGTTTCTCATGCACACATATTGTTTTTCTCCAGAAGTAGATAGATGTTCTTGAAGATATGATTTCCAGTGACTTTCCAACATGTGTTGAGTGACAGACATCAGCTACTCTCAAGAATATTTCCAGAAGGGTGGCCCATTAGCCATTTCATGTTGTACTCTCTTGTTGAGCTCTCTGTGTTGAGAGTAAACACAACATGGAAATGTTCAATTACTGTAAATTGAAGTCAAATTGATACTTATATCAACAGATCTCTCCAGAACAACTGACTATAGATACATGTATAATAAATGACACCCATTACAATGGAATGCATGCAAATTTAGGACAGTTTCACTGAGACCCCTGTTTTTCTGTCTCCTGTACATCATACTAATCCTAAATTAGAGACTTTCACTGAACATAGATGCATAATTATAAGCCACAGAAAGATGCCAAGTATAATGATGCATGTCTGTGATCCCAGTACTTCAGAAGTAGCATCAAGCAGATCAGAAGTTCAAGGTCATCCTGTAGTTTATAGCAAGTTCAAGCCCACCCTGAGCTACATTAGACCATATCTCAAACACCAAAAACAACCAAACAGGTCCTGGAGAGATGGCTCAGTGGTTAAGAACATGTGTCAGTCTTGTGGAGCACCCAAGTTCAGTTTCCAACACACATACCATGTCATTCACACTGCCAAAACTCCACTTCCAGGGGATCTGATGCCTCCTGCTGGACTCAATGTTCCCTCACAAGTATACATATACATATGTACATGCACACATATACACATCACTAAAATAAAATAAATCTTAAAAAAAATCTGAAATAGAAGCATCAAAGGTTTAGAGGGTCTTCTGTTTCAGGATTGGAGTTTGACAAGGTCACAGCACTTGCTGCAGTGGTAGATGAGGATCACCTTCCTAGTGTAAGCCTTGCTGCATCACAGTGATGGTGTTTAAGAATGCTGTTCCTCACAGATCTTTGAGTTATTCAGTGTATGAAGCTACACATGCTTTGAATGTCAGAGCTATTTATAATAACAAATCACAAGTGGGTCTAATATCAAAATCTCTAAGTAACTATGTAGAGATTGGACATTTACACAGGTTGTTTTTAGTTGTTCTTGCTGTTGCTGTTATTGTTTATTTAGAGACAGGGCCTCAGGTAGCTTTGCTCTGTAGTTGAGGTTGGCCTTCAACTCCTGATCCTTTTACCTCCCAATTGCTGGGATTACAGATGTCTGCCACTCTTGCCTGATAGGCTGTATATTAACTAGGGTGGGAGAATTTTTAAATACCTTGACAGGAATCACTAAAAAGCATCAAATGTGGAAAATCTTGATCTTTGAACCAGTGTATTTTCTTGGAGTCCTGTAGATATTACTTTTCCCCCCTCCATGGTATTCACAATTATGAATAAGATTGTAGCTTTAGGCTGCACACTATATTCCTGTTTTCCCTAATCACCCTGATCTGGCATCCCCCAAACAGATCCTTAGCATAACATCACACAGTCACCACCCACAGGACATCCATCACCTGCTGCCAGCCAGACAGTTGCAGCTCCACTCTGCTGTGTCTGGCTCCTTTAAGGGACAGAAGCAGGGAGGAATGCATGCAGGCTGCCAGAACAACATGTGAGCTGTGAACACGATCCTGTGTGCGGCACGTGCATCGGGGTGATGAGAAACGTACACAGTGCTCTTTCTTCCTGGCAAAAACAAGAGGAGACAAAAGATACCTCATACGGAGAAGAGGGGAAGGGAATTTTTAGATCTGATCATCGTGGCCAGTTTTAGAGGATTTTTACCCCATTGAATATAAAGGTTGTTGTTGGTTTTTTAAATAGATCATTTGAGTCCTGTTCTATAAATAATTGGACACACACATGTACACAGTCGGGCAGTTATCTAGTTAGTTGCCCAGGGGATATCAAACCTCCACATTCTCTTTTGTTCTCTGTGTTAAGGGCTTTACTGAGGTTCCTTCTGAGTTCTCCCTTTAAGTATTATAGGGAGTACCTTAGTGCTGAGTACAGGGCTAGCCTCTAGAAAGAACAGTCTGTGGAGGCTCTTCTGGTCTATTGTTTGCTTACCATCACCCCACAAAATCCATACCATCTGGGGATGAGGGCGGCTCCCCATTAGAAAGGAGGCTGGAGGGCTAGGGCTGTAGCTCTGTGGTAGTGCACTGATTTGCTCACATGCACACGTGTGTGAGGCTGGAGGTTCGAACCCTGGCACTGAAGAAAGAGACTGGTCGACTATAGGCAGCACCAATGACACACACATGGCTGCAAGGTTCTTTATCTGCAAATTGAGTAAAAAAGGTGAAGCTTTTTCTCAAGAGAGGTGTGGTATTTTTAAGTTTTAAAAAATATTTACTTTTTGTGTATGTGTGGGTATGTGTCTATATGTATGTGGACATGCACATGCTACAGTTGCATGTATGGAGGTCAGAGGACAACTTGTGGAAGTCGGGGCTCTCCTTCAACTATGCAGGTTCCAGGGATTGAACTCAGATTTTCGGGCTTGGTGGCAAGTATCTTTACCTACTCAGCCATCTTACCAGCCCATATTTATAATTTCGTCAATCCTCTATTTGCTCTGGACATTCATCTGAATCTTCAGCTGCCTTTAAGTTCTGTACTTATGTTGCTAGATGATGCTAGAAAAGATTGCCTTTTCCTGTCAGAGTGGAAAAGGCACTTTATGAGGGAATGGAAGAGGTGTGGACCTATCTGTAGCTCACTTTCTTCTGCTCCTATTTAAATAACAATAGACATGTCAGTTTGTCTCTCTGATCTTTAGTTTCTTTATCTGCAAAATGGGGAGGGGGTCACATGTGTAACCTCGGGTGCTCAGAACAAAAGGGAGTGCTCTCTTTTCACTGCTTGAACTGGTTAAAGTTTCTGAAGGGACACTTACCTTTCTACCTCTCCATGTTGCAGACTAGGAAGCCGAAGGCACACAGGGACTAAATGCCTTATCCCAGGACCCAGATCTAGTACGTATGGAGCTCGAATTTCCATCTTGGCTCCAGTGCCCTTGCTTCAAAAATGCCACATGCATACCTGGTGTATTTTAAATTTCCAGATTCTCCCACTTTAACCCAGACCTTCAGAATAAGAATTGTTAAGATTCCCAGGGGATTCCTGTGCACAGCAAAGACTAAGAAGGTCAAAGCCTATACTACTATGCAGCTAATGTCAGATGCATGATAATAGCGCATGTGTTCATACATAGAAAAGTTAACTTGGAAGTCTCTAGGGTTGTTTGTTTGTTTGTTTGTTTCTGAGACAGGGTTTCTCTGTGTAACAACCCTGGCTATCCTAGAATTCACTTTGTAGACCAGGCTGACCTTGAACTCACAGAGATCTGCCTGTCTCTCCTCCCAAACGCTGGGATTAAAGGCAGCCACTACCACCTGGCTTCTAATGTTTTTTTTTTTTTAAACAGTTAATTATAGAAATCAGACCCAAGAAAAATCTGTATTAAATTAGCAGTGGACCAGATTTGTCTATTAATCTATTTATTTATTTTTGTTATGTTTTGGATTAACCCTAAAGCGACAGGCACACGAAGCCAGAATTAGGTTTTTACCCTGTGTTATCCTGAATTTGAATTCTGTCTAAAATTCCCCATGTTTGTCTCCTGTAGCTCTGCCAAAAACTTTCCTGATTTTGTCTTTTATAGGACAATGACACCTTGGTGAGTTGAACTCAACTCTAAATTGTATTACATTCATTTGGAATATGGTGAAGTCTTTTATTAATTTAAGAAGAAACTCTTTAGCAAACAAGTTGCCATAGACTTGTATGGTGGTTTGAATAAGAATGGCCCCCATAGACTCACAGGGAGGGGCACTAGTAGGAGGCGTGGCCTTGTTGGAGGAGGCGTGGCCTTGTTGGAGGAGGTGTGGCCTTGTTGGAGGAAGTGTGTCACTGGGGGTGGGCTTTGAGGTTTCAGAAGCTCAAGACAGGCCCAGTGGCAGCCTCTCTCTTCCTTCCTGCTGCCTGCCAATTTGGATATAGGACTTCCAGCACCATGTCTGCCTGTGTGCCCCCATGAAGATAATTGACTGAATCTCTGAACAGTAAGCCAGCCCCAGTTAAATGTTTTCCTTTATAAGAGTTGTTGTGGTCCTGGTGTCTCTTTGCAGCACTAGAACTTTCCTAAGACAACTTGTAAAGGAACATACTTGACAACCTAAACAAAGCCAGCTCATTTTCAATTTCAAGGATTTTAATACACGATTGTTCCCGAATATAAGTGAGACATCAACATTTATTAAGAACATGACAGTGCCTCTTCAGAGTCAATCTGGAAGTACTTAACTAATTGAAATCTAGTCTAACGTGCTAGAATGAATTTCCTAGAAACAATTCTATAATTCATACACTTTTAAAAGTATAAATTCTAGCTCCCTCCCAAAACACCCACCCTTGCAACTGAGCTGAATTAATTAGGTTTCTTTTTTTTTTAAATCAAACTTTGACTCCTACTATACAGTTACTAAAATGTTGACTTTAACCCTTAACTAAGGATGTCTCTCTGACTCCTTTCATGCCTCAGTTCCTTGTTATGTACAATGAGTATGTTAAGCAGGTACAGGCTGAAAATCTCATATATCTAGGACTGGGGAGATGGCTCAGTGGGCAAAGCTCTTATTGTGTAAGTGTGATGGACTGAGTTGGAATTCCCAGGATGCCAAATAAAAAGCTAGATACAGTAGGGCACACATCTGTAATCTTTGGGCTCCTACCTAGAAGTTCAGGCCAGCTAGCCTCAAACACAGTGAGGACCAATTCTGACCTCCAAACCTTGTATACTGTGGCGTTTGTGCTATCACACCCACAAACATACCTCCCAAACCCACACACCCAAACAAAGAACTCTGTGCATCTGAGGACACCATACCCAACTGTTTGTCTGTAGGCTTCTCTTCTATGTGGAGACTTTCTGCCCTAATTAAATGAGTTGTATACAGGTCAGATGAGATCAAGCCCAGCACAGGATAAGCACTGTTGACGTGTTTAATAACTTTAATGGATAAGGTCTTGACTCAAGGGAGTACTGCCCTCACATAAATATTACAATAAATGCCAAGACAGATGAATTTGAGCCTAGCGTGGTGGTGTATACCTGTAGTCCCAGTTTTTAGAAGGCTAAGGCAGGCAGATTGCAAATTCAAGAACAGCCTAGGCTCCATAGCAAGACTCTGTTTTCATACAAATAAGGGAAACGAACATGAAGAGTATGATAGAAGCGTCCTTTCCTCCACCAGAATGAACTGATTTGGTAAATACTGATTGTACTCACATTCTTCCCTTTGGAAAGCTATAAAGAGAACTTACAATACAAAGAGAGAAGTAATCTAACCTACTCTAGACATAGGAATGTGACTCCCCAGAAAGGCAGCGAGGCTGCCCTGGCATCCCCAGCTGTGAAGCTTCACCTCCGCAGACCAGCCTCTTTAGTGTAATGGGGGACAGATGATGACAGCATCCAGCTGTGGCAAGGGCAGAGGGAGGTAAGGCTCGCAAAGCTCACGCCTCATTGCTGACATCATTTGGTTCTGCTCACATGCTGGCAGCGGCTGCCTCTTCCTTTCTCCTAGTGGTCCCACAGAACACCACAGTCTGCCTCTCCCCCCTCCCCTTCCCTGTGTGCCTGCTTCCTTCTGGAGGACACTCACCCTGTCTCCATGGTGTCGGTGGTTATCACTTCCATGGACTTAATTCACAGTATTTATTCTAAATCCTTAGCTTGGTCTATTCTGAGACTCTCCTTCTTGAGCCAAGGCTTAAAGGAAAGGCCAAGGGAGATGGAAGTCCAATCAAACTGGTCATTTTGTAATAATCAGCATCCACACCTGCCTCTCTGGAGGAGCAAAGCTGGGAGAATTTATTCCTCATAATCTGGTTTTGCTATACAGTGCCATGACATAAATGTCCTCCGGTACATTAAAGACACGCATCCTGGATTTTTTTCTTTTCTTCCTATTTAGCTCCACATTGCAGCTTTAACGTCTTAACATAATTGTTGCCATACTTGGTGATTTTTTTTTTTTCAGGTCACATCTGCATACAGTTGCCTAGTTTTTCACGGAAGGAGTCTACTGGCGCACATCCTATTGGGTGGAGAGACAAAGGCGTAAGATGATGATGGATCCCTCAAGGGCCATCCAAGATTGTCAGAGAATGCCAACTCTTCCCACCGGCTCGGGTTGATTGCTTGGTCCCGAGCTGGTAATGGTATTTTTGGGGAGTTACTTAAATTTCGGGCCCTGTGGACCTGTGACATAGCACATCTGGTGAAGGTGCCTGCCGCCAAGCCTGACAACCTGAGTTCGATCCTCACATCTCACATGGTGGAAGGAGAGAACTGACCCCTATAAGTGGTCCTCCAACCTCCATTAACCAAGGTGGCCTACCCGCCTACATACACACACTAAAATAAATATATTTAATTTAAAAAGTTTGAAAAATAGGGCTGAAGAGATGGCTCAGCAGTTAAGAGCACTGGCTGTTCTTCCAGAGGGCTGGGGTTCAATTCCCAGCACCCACATGGCATCTCACAATGGTCTGTAACTCCAGTTCCAGGGTAGCTAACACCCACACACAGACAAACATGCAGCAAGACACCAATGACACCGATTCATATAGATTTAAAAAAGAGAGAAAGAGAAAAAAATTGAAAAATATAAAAATTTAAAAAAAATTGGAGCAGTGGGGCCAAGCTTGAAGTGGTGGTTACAGAGGGAAATGGACCACTAGGGGGTGTCCTAGAGGTGGCTTCATTGTCCTGGCTCCTCCTATCCTCTCTCTGCTTTCTGTCACCTGGAGCTGAATAGACTCCTACATACTTGTCACTGTAGCCATGGCCCAGTATCCAGAGCCCATGGCCATAGAGGGAACTCTCTGAAGCCATGGCCCGGTATCCAGAGCCCATGGCCATGGAGGGAACTCTCTGAAGCCATGGGCCAAGACAGATCTTCTGCTTGTATGCTGCTCTCTCACATAATGTGACCCTACGTACTTCAAAAATAACTAACATGTTCACATGGAAGGTTATCAGCTTATAACCCAGGTAAAGGCTTGGGTCTCGCCAAAGAGTACCAGACTCTTCCGTCCTGCTTCACACTTGGGAGCTGTGCTGTTTTTGTTTTGTCTTTGACTTGACACAAGCTAGGGTCATTTGGGAAGAGAACCTCAGTTGGGAAAATGCCTCCATCCGCCCGGTCTCTGAGCATGGATGTGGAGCATTTTCTTGAGTAATGATTGATATGGAAGGGCCCAGCCCACTGTGGGGCAAGCCACCACTGGGCAGGTAGCGTTGAGTGTCTAAGAAAGCAGGCTGGGTAAGCCAGAATTCAGCATTCCTCTATGGTTGCTGCCTCAGTTTCTGTCTCCAGGTTCCTGCCCTGACCTCCCTTTATGACAGACTATAAACTTTAAGATGAAATAAACCCTGTCCTCTCCAAGTGTGTGTGTGGGGGATGGGGTAGGGTGGGGTTGAGATAGGGTTTCTCTATGTAGCCATGGTTGTCCTGGAACTCGACCAGGCTGGCCTTGAACTCACAGAGATGCACCTGCCTCTGGGATTAAAGGCATGCGCCACCACCGCCCAGCAGTCATGGTGTTTTATCACTTTAGAAAGCCAACTAGTACAAGGTCACTCCCAGCACAGAACACAGAACAAAACCAAATCCAAAAAAATTCAGGGTGGTCTGTGTGTGTATACTTGTGCATATATGTGTATGTGCATATATGTTAAATATGTATGTATGTGTGTACATGTGTGTAATATGTATATATATGAGTGTGCATGTGTATATGTACATGTATGTGCTTGTGTGTGCATGCGTATATGTGTATACATGTATGTATGTGTATGTGTGTGCACATGTTTATGTGAATGTGTGTGTGTATATGTGTGTGAAATGATTCTTTAGGCATCACAGGGAGGAATTTATTAAGACCCCCAAACTTTTCTACTCCTGAGAGAATCATGCCCAAAATATTAAAAATGATGACAAAATCATATAAGTGTTTAAGTGTCTACAGAGTGGAATGTACTATCAACCACATACAAATTCAAGTGACATTCATAAAAGTTGTCACATTTGAAATCAATTTTTGAAGCACTTTTTTTCCCCTAACCCCTAGGTATACACAATTACTATGGATTGATTGAGTCCATTTCCAAACAACATCATAAAGCCCATTCCAAAATATTTCCACCATTAAATAATGTTTAATTTGGAATCCACACATATCTTGGTACACTTAATGGAATGTGAGGTTGGCATCCAAGGGCAGTGGGGAGGCCCACGGACAGTCTTAGAAAACCTTTGCTCCTCACTGTGTGGGTTCCTAGAACCATGAGTGACCTGGAGAAGGGGCCACAAACAATTGCCTGAAAGAAGTTCCAAATGGAGAGCTCATATGTTGAGGTAAAGTGTCCCTCACAGGCTCCTGTGTTTGAACACTTGGTCCCAGCCGGTGTCACTGTTTTAGGAGGAGGTGAAACCTTTGGGGGAGTAGGCCCTTGCTGGAGGAGGTGACTCCTGGGGTGGGGTACAGTTGGGGTTCGTAGTCCGGCTCTACTTTCTGCCTTGTCTCAATTTTCTTGTCACCTGAGAGGTGAACTACCGCCATGGAGTCTCTTGCCATCCCCATGGCATATGATGGACTGTATCCCTTGAGCCCAAGTAAATCTCTGTCCTTAGCTGGATGCTTGTTAGGAATCTGGTTATGATGGTCAGCAAATAACCAACACAGAGAACCAAACTAATTACCACAGGGAGATGGGTGGTTGTGCTAGTTAACCAGGGCTGCCGTTAACAAGGCACTGAGACTCCATGGCTTCAACAGCAGGGATCTCTGACACTGAAGATCTGGAGGCTGGAAAGTCGAGGTCGGTGCTGGTGTGAGCAGTACTGTTGCTTCTCTGGGGTGAGTAGGAGTGTTCCATGTTCCCAGCTTCTGGTGATGGCCAGCCATCCTTAGTGCCCCATGTGGCAGCCTAACTCCAGTCTTGCCCTTGAGTCGCTAGTGGCTTAGTGTGTCCAGATCAGCCCCTTTCGGAAGAACAGGAGTAATGTAAGAGGCCGCCCTACTCTAGTGTGACCTGATTGATCTATTTCTGGGATGATGCTATGTCCAAACCTGCTCACATTCTCAGGTTCTAGGAGTTAGAACTTCAAGGTATGGTTTTTGTTTGTTTTGGAGATAGTCTTGATATGTAGCCAAGGCTGGCTTTTAATATACAACCCTCCTGCCTCTGTCTCCGGAATGTGGGGCTTACAGGTCCACCACAGTGCTCAGCTCAGTATGAATTTTTTTGGGAACATAGTTTGGCCCATAGTAGTAGCTAAGGAAGTGATGAGAGGAAGGCCAGGGCATTATGCAAAGGCCTCCCAAGGAGGACGAGATAGGGGCTGTTCTGTGAACACAGAAAGAGGAGAAAGCTGGGTATGGTGGTACAGACCATGAACCCTGTACTCAGGAGGCTAAAATAAAATGGTTGTAGTTTGAGGCCAGCCTGGGCTGTAGAGTGAATTCAGGAGCTGAGGGGAAGGGAGGGGATGGGGAAAGAGGTAAAGGTGAGGTGAGAGGTGAGGTGAGGCTGTTGTGAGGACTGGGACAGATCACAAAGCATCTTGTAAACCGAACAGGGCTTTCATTTAAAGGCCAGAAGTTTTCCATGTGATATTTAAATGTCAAAATGGAACAACAAAGCAATCCCTCCGCTTTTCTGCCCGCTGCTTGCTAACACTTTAGGATCTGGAAGGCATCTGGGGAAGAACTCAGCTCAGAGTTCCGATGAAGCTTCTGGGTCCTTCAGCTCAGTCCGTGCATGACCCAGTTAGAGTGCAAGGGACCGGTGAGTGTGCAATTCTCTACCTCCACCCACCACATTACTGTTATGGTGTGCTTAGAAAGCACCCTTTGGTTAGTGTGGGATCTTTGGTCATAATTCCTTGGATGGTTCCTCCTCCTTGGATATATTTGTTTTTTTACTTTTTGGTGTTGAGGATTTAACCCAGGGCCTCACACACACACACCCTATTATCAATAAACCACTTCCCCAGACTCCTTAGACCTGCTCTTAAAAATTGCTTAAACCACCACCAACAACAAATAACTTGTTTTGAAAGACAGTCTCGCTATGTGGCTCAAGCTGACCTCAGACTTGTGACCCTCCTGACTCAGCTCCCAAATGCTAGAATTGCAGAAATGTGAGTCTGATTTTTTTTAAGAGTTATGGCAGCTAGGGACAGGACTTACCTATGTGCACAACACCAGCACCACATAAACTAGGAGTACTGTGCATACCCATATTCCTAGCACTTAGGAAGCAGGAGGATGGTTCAAAACCAGTCTGGGCTACACAGCAAGTTCAAAGTCAGCCTGTCTCATAAACACACACACACACACACACACACACACACACACACACACACATACACACACACACACACACACACACACACACAACAAACAATAGAGCTTTGTAATAATAAATCAAACAATCTAGTCCACATTATTACTTTCATGTATATGTCCATGAGTAATGAGTTTAGTTAATGTGAAAGGAACAGGAGCCAGAGCTCTCCAGCTGTGGTGGCTGTCCTCAGTTGGGTATCTTGTGGTACTTAAGGGAGAGTCAGGTGGGCCTAGTACTTTGTTCAGTCCAAGGAAGCCATCACCTATCACCATATCTAGGTGGTCCAGGGCAAAAATCTCACGGTAATCACAGTCCTAACAGTGACCCTGCCATAAAAAGAACAGCCGGCTATGCATCAGAAACACAGAGCCAGCCTTCTTTTACAAAGGCACGATCCAGAAGACACAGATTGAAAACTGGTGAGATGTGACTCCATCTGAGGTACCTTGGGAGACCTTGTTTAAAAAAACAGAAAACTAAAGCCAGGTATGGTGGCAGAGGCCTTTAATCCTAGCACCTAAGAGGCAGAAGCAGGAGGATCTCTGTGAGTTTGAGGCCATCTGGTCTACACAGCAAGTTCCAGGGCAGCTAGAGCTACATAATAGACTTCGTCTAAAAAAACAAACAAACCTATAAACACACACACACACACACACACACACACACACACACACACACACACATTTTTATAGGGCCAGAGAGATGGCTCAGCAGTTAAGAGCACTGGCTGCTTGTCCACAGGACCAGTGTTTGAATCTCATCACTTGTATGGTAGCTCACAACCATCCATAACTCCAGTTCCAGGAGGTCCTACAACCTTACAATCCTCTTCTGGCCTCCTTGGGCACCAGGTAGACACATGGTACACACACATATACAGGCAAAACATTCACACATAAAATAAATAAATCAAAGCTTGACCATGATAGTCTAGAACAAAATATTTAGGGCAGGGCATGGTGATCAATGTCTTTAATGCCTTGGGAAGCAGAAATAAGGAGGACCAGAAGTTCAAGGCCAGCCTTAACTCTGTAGTGAGTTTGAAGCCATCCTGTGCTACACAACACCATCTCTCAAAAAACAAAAACAAAGTTTACACTATATATTTTAACTAAGATTCAATAACTTAAATTCACACAAGGAGAAAGAAAGAAAAAAAAAAAGAGGAAAAGACACAAGCCAGATGAATAGCTAGTGTTGTAGCAGCAAAATGAAAAGTCTCACTAGTGATTCAAAATGTGTAAACTAACACTGTAATGGGGAACTTGTTTTCTCCCCATTGGACAGGCAAAATGTGTGTGTATGTGTGCACATACACAAGTATGTGTGTGGTGTGTTTGTGGTGTGTGTGTGTGTGTGTGTGTGTGTGTGTGTGTGTGTGTGATGTATGATGTGTCTGTGTGAGTGTGGAGGTCAGTGCGTGTCTTCCTCTATCACCCTCTATTCCTTTGAGGCAGGGTCTCTCCCTGAGCCTGGAGCTCCATGTATGGAGTTGCTGCTCTTCCTCCATCCTGCCGTGGGTCTCAGGGATTGAACTCAGGTTGTCATGATGGAACAGCAGATGCCTTTTCTCACTGAGCCATCTTTGCAGCCCAACGTTTGTTCTTTGAGGAAGCATCTGTTCATACACTTGAACTTTTTTTTTTTCTATTTTATAACTAATTTTTTTTCTGGGAATGAAAAAATATGGGGGTATTTTTAACTCCTTTCTAATGGGAAAACAGGACATAAAAACCATGTCTTTTTAGGCAGTTGGGTTCCAGGTGGGTGCTGAATGGTGGACAGAGGGTAGGTGGAATGGTCCGGGAAGAACTCTCTAGGTAAAAAGGGGTCAGGTGACAAGAACAGAAATAAACTCAGCGTGGACGTGGCCAGTGAACTAAGGGCAGCAGTGACAGTTTCAAAGGATTTAAAAGCAACAACAGATAGGCAGAGAAGAGCACTTATGGAGGGCACCCCGTGATCGATAAAACCTAAAATATTTGCCATTTGCTCTCTTATACTTGCTGAGCTCCAGAGGGGTGACCATAAAAAGAGGGCTCTGCACTGGGGTCATCTGAGAGAAGGAAGGAGACACTGATAAACAGGCCACTCAGACATGAAATAAATTACATGTCTATGAGACCAGAAGCGGAAGAGTTCTGAGTGTAGCCAAGATCTAGGTAAATTGAAGACCAAAGAGCGCTTTGGAATCGGCAATTAGAAAGTAGGTCATTGTGAACTTTGACAGAGAAATTTTGAAGGAGTGTTGATACTCAAACTTTCGAATCACAAAGGAAACACAAATGGAGGGAAGAGAGGGTGGTAGTCATAACAAAGTGAGTGTTTAGTGTAAGTTCATTGAAAACGGTTGCATGGTGCTCTTTAAGTCAAATACTTAGTATTTTGATTTGCATAGTATTTACTTAGCAAACATCAGAGGTCTTTTGGTCTAGGCTATGAGTCTTCTCATTTCTGATCCGTCTCTCCATGAGGACTTTGGATGGGAGGCACTCCATCTTCCAGGCGGCCAGGCTGTTAGCGAGGCAGCAAGTGCTCCCCAGAGAAGAAGTGATGTCATCAGGCCACCACGCTGTAACTAGTATCAGAAGCTGCTCCTGCTAAAAGCAGCACTTTTCTCCTGGGCCCACAATGCAGCGCAGGCAGGCGGTCCTGACATCTGAACTTGCATTCTGCATGGCTCCCTTCCTTTCGGTCATCAGCTTACCTATGCCCACAGGCATGTTAATCACTCAGAAAGCATCTCTCTAAAAACTGGCATCACTTAATCCATCAACGTTGAAGGCACAGCCATAAGAATAACCAAGGCATCTTACTGTCGCCTTTTACAGCGTCCTGTTCTAGAATCCCCACAAAAAGGAGCCCACAGGTCTCCAGTCATGGTCCCAAATCTGTAGTCACCTAGAATTCCAGAAAGAGCCGAACTTCACGGACATATCACTCCATGAGGAGACTTTCCCTAGTTGCTTCCCTCAAGCAAAGAGGACTTCTAGGGTTGTCTTGCAGAACCAGAGCTGAGACAATGAGAGGCCAGACCACACTGGACCAGGACTGCTTAATTTTGCATACCCATGGCCATTGCCTCAATTATTCTGCCATTTAATCCTAGAGTTCATGTCTGTATGCTAAAGATGGACTTGTGGGGGAACCCCCACCTCATCTGGACTTTCCAGTGTAGTCATGTGGATTAACTCTCTTTTCTCTGCCTGTGGACATATTTGTTCTCTTGGCATGTTAGGATGGGTGGCTAAACCTGGCTGGTCAGGCTGCTTAAGAGTTCTCCCAAAATATATGTTTCATTTCCAGACATTGCATTTCATTCTTTTTCAACCTCCTATTTTCAATACTTTTTTTTAAAGGTAAAACCTATATAATGGAATTATAAGCCACCTATAAAATGCCCCACTCAGGAAAATCATTAACATATACTTTCATGTGATCATCATCATAAACAAGATTTTGAATATTTCTATCATCACAAAATATTCTCCCCTTGTTCCTTCTCACTCTCTGGCCTTTGGTATTGCTGACTCTGCATTGTACCCTTTCCTAAGTGGGATTAAAGGTGTGAGTCATCACACCAGTGTTTATGAGTTCTTATGTGGACATGTTTGCATCTCTCTTCAGAGTGGAACTTCTGGGTCATATGACTAATGTGAGTTTATAAGTGACAGCCCAGATATTTTCCAAAGTCGTTGTACCATTTGAATTTCTCTTATCTCCAGTGGCTCTTCTCCCTTGTCATAACCTGATGTTATCAGATATAAAATTCTAGCTATTCTAGAGGCTGTACAGTAGTATCTTACTGTAGTTAAAAACTTTTATTATATTATTATTATTATTATTATTATTATGATGTGGGTGTTTTGTGTGCCTGGTGCCATGAGAGGCCAGAAGAGGGCTTTGGATCTCCTGGGATTGGCATTACAGACAGTTGTGAGCCCCCATGTGGGTGCTAGGAATCAAACCTGGGTCCTCTGAAAGAGCAACAAGTGCTCTTAACCATTAGTAATTGCTCCAGCCCCCTGATGTAGTTTTTATCTTTCTGTGGTGAACAGAAATATTGGCCATTTTTCATGTGCTTATTGGCCAATTTCGTATCTTTTTTTGCTAAAACATTTGTTTAAATCTTTTATCCAGATATTAAAAATTGAATCTTATGTTCTCATTGTTGATCTTAAGAGTTATTTATATATTATAGCTACAAGTCTTTTCCAATATATATGTTAAAAGGGTGGAGTTGTTATGGTTTGAATGTAAAGTATCTCCTATAGGTTCATGGCTTTGGACACTTGGTTCCTAGCTGGCCCTGCTGTTGGGGGCTTATGAAATCTTTAGGGAGTGGAGTCTTACTGGAGGAAGTGGGTTGTTGGTGGCAAGCCTTGAGGCCTTGTAGACCAGTCTTGTTTCCTGTTCACACTCTGCTTCCTGAAAGTAGACAATTTCCTCTCCTGCTGCTCCCCTCCCCCACGGTAGATTGTATCTCTGAAAGTGTAAGCTGAAATAAACCCTTTTTCCTCCAGTTGTTTTTGTCAGCTTATTTTACCACAGTAACAGGGAAAGAAACTAAGAGGGGGTTAGTTTATTAATTTTTAATTGTATTGTTCACATCTTTGTGTCCCATCTAACAATCTTCACACCAGCATGAGATTGTAAAGATTTTTTTTTTTTTTAAGACAGGGTTTCTCTGTGTAGCCCTGGATGTCATGGAACTCACTCTGCAGACCAAGGTGGCCTCCAAATTCATGGAGATTCCCTTGCCTCTGCCTCCCAAGTGCTGGGATTAACTCATCTTTTTTTGTAGAAGTTTGAGACAGTCACATGAAACCCAGGCTCTCTAAAACTCACTATGTAGTCAGATGTGCCCTTGACTTTCTGACCCTCCTACCTATATATCCATCTAGAGTGCTGGAGTCATTGGGATGTGCTGCGAGACCAGGTGTGTACAGTGTAAGAGATCAAACCCAAAGCCTTGTGCATGGTAGACAAGCACTCTACCAAATGAGCCATATCCAACCCCTTCTTCTAGTGCTTTTATAATTCCAGCTTTTTAAAGGTATAAGCGTATGATCATTTCAAGTTCGATTTTGTATATGGTATGAACTTAAACTCAAAGTTCATGTTTTCTCTGTATGGGTATCCTGTTTTCCAACATACTATATTTGAAGAAACCTTTGCATTTTGAATTATTGGCACTTTTGTTAGTAGGCAATTGACCGGATATTAGATTGAAGCTTTCCCAACTTCACTTCAGTCCATTCATCATTCACCTCTCCTTGCCCCATATTGCACTACCTTGACTTCTGTAGCTTTAAAATTAATGTTGAAATTAGTCAGTGCAATTTGCCCACCTTTGTTCTGTTTTTAAAATTCTTGGTTCCTCCATGTCCTTTGAAAAAATCCACATATTTTAAAATAGTTAAAAAAATATTCATACAAAACAATGGGTTTTGTTGTGACATTTACATACAGATTTCAGAATGAGCTTGCTAATTGAAAATGTGCTGAAACATTGATAGATATCAGATAATGCACAGGCCCTTCTTCAATAAGGGACTATCATTCAAAGTTTTCTGGCTGTTCTGCAGGATGGCTGCATGATCTGAGATAGTTTATTGGTGAGCTCATACTCCTTAGAAATCTACTTCTGGTGATTTGTTGATGTCTGAATTTAAAATATACATTTCTGTAGTCAGAGGTTGTCCTGTGTCCCACCTGGCCCTGTGGTCCCATGGCCACTTATAAAATAATAATTCAGAGGCTTAATATTAATTACCAATTTATGGCCATGGCCTGTGGCTCAAGCTTCTTGCTAGTTAGCTCTAATAACTAAACTCAGCCCATTTCTATTAATCTATATGTCTCCATGTATTATTCTGTGGCTTTACCTGTGTGTCATTACATGTTGATCCCTGGATGGCAGAATGGAGTCTTTCCCTGCCTCTCCTCTCTCCTCACACTCTCTCCCTTGGATTTTCCTGCCTGGCTCCATCCTGCCCTGCCAGAGGCAAATATAGTTTTACTTATCAACCAATCTGAGCAACACAGATCCACAATGTACAGAAAGACATCCCACAGCACTATACCTGTTTGTTTCCTAGGCATAATGGAAAACCCAGGTTTACTTTAAACAACAGCAAAATTAAACAAAAAACCCTTTTGTTGTTGCAGAATGGCACTCGACTCTCATTTGTCCTTTTTTTGTTTTTTTCTCATAGATAGATGGGTGGAGAGGATTGACCAATTTGTGCCACTTTACATCTGTGTGAAATAAAGTTATAATGATGCAGTATCTTCACATCACATGGACCAGCTCAGGTGGCAGAGCACTACATTAAAAAACAAAACAAAACAAAACAACAACAACCTGGGTTTAGTCCCCAGACGAAGGGGGAAAATGCTGCAATGTTAGACTTCCCAGCACAGAGGACACTTCTTAAGAACTTAGATGAGAATTCTGAGAGAGTGACAACACAGTAGTTTACCTTTCTGTCACTGTGATAGAGTGCCCGGACAAAAGCAACTTAGAGGAGAAACAGTGCCAGAGCAGATACAGTCCACCATGGTGAGGAAGTCACGCAGCAGCGGCATGATGCAGACTGATTACATTTCCTCAATGAGAGAGAGAGACAGAGAGACAGAGAGACAGACAGAGAGAGAGAGAGAGAGAGAGAGAGAGAGAGACAGAGAGAGAGAGAGAGAGACAGAGAGAGAGAGACAGAGAGAGACACAGAGAGAGAGACAGAGAGAGAGAGAGAGAGACAGAGAGAGAGACAGAGAGAGAGACAGAGAGAGAGACACAGAGAGAGAGACAGAGAGAGAGAGAGAGAGAGAGAGAGACAGAGAGAGAGAGACAGAGAGAGAGAGACAGAGAGAGAGAGACAGAGAGAGACACAGAGAGAGAGACAGAGAGAGAGACAGAGAGAGAGAGAGAGACAGAGAGACAGAGAGAGAGAAAGAGAAGGAGAGGGAGAGAGAGAGATATGAAGGAAGGGAGGGAGGGAGGAAGGGTGGGTACAGTATAAAATTCTCGAAGCCCACCCCCAGTGACATACTTCCTCCATGCAGGCTCCACCTCCTAAATGGTCCCTAACCTTCCCAACTGGGGACCAAGTAGTGTTCAAGCATGAGACCCTTTGGAAGGACTTTTATATTCAAATCACAGCCCAAAGCAACTCAGTTACATTCCTTTACTGGAGTCAACCAGCAACTGATTTATGCTAAATCGTCTCTACTGAAAGTGAACCACATAATTCTAAAAATAGAGAACTGGGTTCATGATAGTCGCCCCTGGTGTGTGGAGGCGTGTTTCTGTATGTCAGCATTAGACGAGAGTGTGAAGGTGGAGGGAGAGGAAGGCTGTCCTCACATTCACACCTCAGCATATGGGATAGATACTCCAATGGACAACAAGTGCCAAGGGACAGCAGCTGGAGCCTGCCTGTTGGGGCAGGCTGTTTCTGAGGGGGATTGATTTCATCTAAGAGGGACCAGGAAATCAAAGCTGGGACAAGATATAAGAACTGGGAAAACAGATCCAAGATCAAAGAACAAAGGAGAAGCCACAGAAAGAGAAACAAAAGGGATAAGAAGATGGTGAATCCTTTTATTTTCCGAGGCTTGGGAGCTAAGCTGTGAGGGGGTCCAGTTGGACCCCAGTGGCCTGCTTTCCTCGTAGGCTGACAATGACGGATGGACTCATTCATTCATTGAACACTTACTGAACATCTACGGTTTATCAGCATTCTTCCAGGTTCTGGAGATGCAACAGTGAGCAAAACAGATTCCTGGCTCTCATGGGAAAGAGACCGTCAGCCAATAGGCAAACGAGCATGGAAAAACATCAGAAGAGACCATGTCTGGAAAGCAGGCAAAGCAAAAGGTTAGAGACTGTGTGACCTGCGTTGAGGTGTAGAGCAGTTACTTGCTCATTGCTGTCACAAAAGTGCTGGGCAGAAAACAAGTTCACAGAGGGAGGGTTAATTTTGTCCTACAGGTCAAGAAGGTGCAGTCCATCATGGCGGGGAAGGCCTGGCAGAAGGAGTGTGGGACGGTTCACATGTGGGAGGGGCGGGAGACAAAAAGATGAATGCCTGCTTTTCCTGTTTGTCTTTTTGTTTTTTACTGAGTCTAGACCCTCGCCCGTGGAATGGTGCCACTCACATTCAGGGGGTGGCTTCCCGGCTCAGTTAAATCCAGAAATGCCCTCATAGACACACAGAATGATGTGTGATTATAAATACAGTCAAGTCATAATGAACCATCACACTTGGCTATTTTACACAGGGCACTCAGGATTGGTACCTCTGGTGACAGTTATTAAAGTCCCAGAGGAACGGAGGGAGGAGGCTTTGTCTGCAGAAGCCCTGTCCACTCCACACCAATTAATTGCATACTTTAAATCACAGTGACTCTGGGAGTCACAGGACCTTATGTTAGTCTTTCAAATCTACCCCATCAGCTCATGAAATCGCTGTAAACGGCTGCCACAGCACCTCATTAAGTAAGATGCCTACATACTTTGTCGGATATATTTGTACCTCATCAATTAACTCACTCCATAACTGGATTTAGATGGAATAATGCTGCCCTGTGGGATGGAAAAATTTTTCTCGACTAAAAGATACTTCAGGTAAAACTTTAAGAATGATAGAGGCCATTTAGGGAAGCAAAAAGGATTGTGGTAGCTTTCTCATCTTGAGGATGTCACTGTCGAGGTGACATGGTCCAGCCTTGAATTTCTAAGCACCAGATTCTTATTGTAAACCAAAATTTCCCCCCTATCCTGTGTGTGGGCATTTTGGGGTACACATGTCCTTTGTGCCCATTCCCATGTTGTGATCAGGTGTGTTCCGCACACTGATGTTTTATTACATGCTGATCTTTAAATGGTGTGTGTGTGTGTGTGTGTGTGTGTGTGTGTGTGTGTGTGTGTGTATACATGGTTATGTATGTGAGTATGTGAAGACCAAAGATTGGCATTAAGAGTCTTCTACAATCTCTCACCACCGTATTTTAGAAATTGTATTATTATTACTATTGCTATTATTATTGTGTGTATGCCAGGAGCAGGCATGAGTGTGCCATAGCATGCGTGTGGAGATCAGAAGACAACTTTTTGGAGTTGGTTCTCTCCTTTCACAGGGAATTCCAAGGATGGAACTCAGGTTACCAGGGTTGTATAGTGCTTTGACTTTGCACAGCCATCTCACTGGCCCTCCACTGATTTTTTGAAACACTCTCTCTCTCTGACCTGGAGTTCATAGATTTGGCTAGGCTGGCTGGCCAGTGAGCTCCAGGGAAGTGCTCATGCCTTCCCACCAGCACTGGGGTTACAGGAGCATGCTGCTGCACCTGGCTGTAACAGGTTTGGGGATCTGAACTCAGGTCCTCATGACTGCATGGCGGGCACTTTACCAAAAAGCCATCTCCCCAGCCTCCTGGTCTTTTAATTTCTTAAGGCCCTCCCCGAAACCTGGAAAACACTCCCATTGTTCCTGATATGTGTTTCCTTTAGGACCTGAGGGTGACTGGCTTTGTGCCTCTGAAGTCTTAGTCCCCACTTCATTGCCAGGCTTGGCTGGGCATTTATTCCGCAACATCTGGAAAATAACTCTCCTGCTCCATGTTTTCGCTTTTGAAAACACATGCTATGCTTTCATCTCACAGCTGTATCGTGATGGCCTCAAGTTTGTTTTGTTTTTTTTTTAAACAAATCTCTGTGACAATTTGAAGAAAATATTATATAAGAGCTTTTAGTTCTGTGCTAGGTGGACAGAGAAGCAGAAATGTGATTAGAGATGTACCCAGGTTTGGAAAAATGGATACATGGAAATTCTTATAGTTTAGCTCTATTTAGAGATCATTCATGTTAAAAATCTCCACTGTTTTCTTTTAAATAATTCCTCCAGTATAGTTAAAATAAGCACATATTTTCCATAAAACTGGGTCCCTATCCAACTTGTCAGCCTCCTTAGTAATCCATTTATTGGATGAAGAAAAACATGTGTGCATTCCCATTCCCCTTTCTCTACTGGCCACACACACCAAGGCATGCTGGTCTCCTCTCCCGTTGTACTAAACTCTACTCAGTTGCCCACTTTGTGCCTACATGCGTTAGTCAGCTTGACTGTAACATGCATTCGAGACAATCAATCAGTGTGCAAAGAGAAAAGCTTCCCTTGGCTCCTAGTTTGGGAGGTTCCTTTTATTTTTTCTTTTTAGAGTGTGTGTGTGTGTGTGTGTGTGTGTGTGTGTGTGTGTGTGAGAGAGAGAGAGAGAGAGAGAGAGAGAGAGAGAGAGAGAGATGCATGCATACTCATATGTGCTCTTTCCTGTGCAGGCCCATGGCTGCCTTTGGATGTTCTCCTCAATCACTTCTCCACCTTATCTTTTGAGACAAAGTCTCTCACTGAACCTGGAGCTCACCAATTCCATTAGGCTGGCGGGCCTTGTGAGCCATGGGGGTCTGCATGTGTGTGCCTCTCTGCTGCTGGAATTACAGGTATACACCGCCACACTTGGCTTTTTATGTGTGTGCTGAAGACTCAGGCTCAGGTCCTCATGCTTGCACAGCACCCTAGTTCCCAGTTTTGGAGGTTCAGCTCACCCTGCATTGGCTCTGTTGCTTCTGGGCCTGTGTGAGGCAGTGCAGTGTGTTGGTAAATGTAGTTAAATGTTCACCTCAGGACCAGAACAGGTAAGGGAGGAAAAGACAGATGTGCCAATAGTTATGTAAGGGACACACCTAATAACCACAAGACTTCTCACTAGGCTCCACTTTTCAAGGGTTCCTCCACCTTCCAAAAGTGTCATGTGCGGGGGACCACACCTTTAACACCTGAATTTAGTACCACCCACAGATTTGGCTCAGCCCAGAGTCAGCTAGAACCAGGAACCCATGGATTGCTGGCATAGGCCTGATCTAAAACCTACTTGGATTACTTCTCCTTCTCTTTGCTCCTGTTTCCCCACAAATCCCTTCAGAAGTTGTCCATACTTGTTTTTTTCTCAGTTATATCTTGAGTCCATTTTAAAAAGGTTACCATCTCCTACGCTGCTTTTTCCAGGGACACCAACCAAATCTAGTAAGCTCAGCTCAGTCCTCCTCTAAATTGCCCTCACAGTGGCCCTTACTCTCTCTGCTCCGAACTCTTTTCTTCTTTTCATGACAGGGTTTCTTTGTGTATTCTTGGCTGTCCTGCAACTCACTATGCAGGCCAGGCCTGAACTCAAGAGATCTGCTTGCCTCTGCCTCCTGGGCACTGGGTTTAAAGGCACCCACTACACAGGGCAGAATCCTTTCTTCGCTTGGCCTCTTGACTACCATTATCTGATGCTGCTCCTCCACTTCCGGATTACTGTCAGTTGTTTTTCCTGATCTCCCTAATCCTACCCACTGGAATATCCTGGAGCTCAGTTCTCTGGGCTGAAAAGAAGGAACCCGAAGCATCTCATCGAAGGCCCTTCCCACACAGCAGCACTCAAACCAGACGACAGAGTGCAAGGGCCTGCCTGGCTCTTCCTAGCAGAAATGCCTCTCACCATTCACTGGGTCCTCAAACCCCTCTACGTGGGTTTTGAAAACATCCACTGTGCCACATGGCTCATCTTCTGCTCAGGATTATTCCTGCTTCTCTGCCCTATGATAATTTCCTAATAGACATCACGTGTTCTGAATGCCACCTCAGACACTGCTTTCCGGGGACCCAGCTTGTGAACGAACCTCTCTGTTATTCCTCAACTCTGCAAGCACCCCTTTGCCTCAGAGCTTTAGCAACGGCTATTCCTTGGCTCATTTCCCTGCATTCACAAGCTCGGTCCTTTGCTCTCTCAAGGCTCTACTCAAATATCCTGTAGCATTTCTTGACGACCTTACAGGGACCAGCCACCACTGCCATCAACACCAGCACTACCATCTCCCTTAGGCATCTCAGGTTTCCTGTAGTATTAATCCTCAGCAGTTCTACATTTCCTTGTTTTTCTTCTCCTTGGACTCCAGCTTCCCAAGGGCAAAGAGTTGGCTATTTTGTTTCCTGCTATCTATAGACCAGCTAGCACAGAGCCTGCTGGGTATCGAGTCAGGAGGGTGCTGTCTCTGCCCTGACTTGTTTCGTGTCCTTTGCTCACCTGCCTTATCCCTCTAGGGAAGGTCCCATCCCCAGGACAGCTCCTTTCTTTTCTTGTCATTGTCACAATATCTAATAGAAGCATCACAGAGGAGGAAAGTTTGGTTTGGGCTTATTGTCTCAGAGTGTTTGGTCCCTTAGCCCCGCCGAGTGCTGGGGTAAAACATGGTGACAGGACCCCGTGGCAAAGGAGCTTCGTCATGAAAGCTAGGAGGCAGAGAAAAGGAGTGGGGAAGGGAGCTAGGAAACACAGCAGATGGGTAGAGGAAGAAGACACTATAAGGTATACCACAGGGACTTGCTCCATATGTCATATTTCCTTCAAGAAGGTCTGCCCCCTACCTTTCAGCACCTCCCAATGATGCCACCAGATGATGAATCCACTAACCGAGAGCCCTCATCATGTAAACTGTTTCCAGAAAACACCCTCACAGATGTCTCCAAACCTTTGCTTCATTAATCCGAAAGCCTCTCTTAATCGAATCAAGTTGACAATCAAAATGAACCACCCGGACTGCTTTCTGTCTGGACTTCTACCATTCACTGATTGGCACTGATCCCAGAGGGAGGGGCGCATGCTATACCACCTAGCTACATCTCTAGCCCCTATCCTATGACATCCTCTAAGGCTAAGGATCTGCTTTGAGGTCGCCTCAGAGTTTCTAGAGTTTATAATCTGGTACCCAGGTCCCAGTACCTACTTTCTATTTAGCCTAAAAGGAATCCCACCTCTCAGGCTCTAGAAGCCCTTATATTGTCCACTATTAAGACATACTGCAAAGACTGTGTCCTCATCAATGTCCTACCCAGGCAGGGCCTTCCTGAAAACCACACTCAAATTAGGAGCCACACCTCAATCTCTGCATCTCAGAGGGTGCTGACACCAGGGAAGAACTTCCCACTAGGGCCAGGATAGCATGGGATGTGAATCCCAGCTCTGTCACCTACCGTCGGGGCCACCTTGGCCGGTGTCTTCCTTTGTAACAGCTTCTTCCCTGGAGAATCCAAGTTGGTGATGCCAGCCTGGCATCTTGCACAGCCGAGCTGCTGCACAACAAGATATGAAGACCTCTGCAAGTGCCCAGCACACAACTGGCCGAGACTGACTCCTGACTCTACTGAGGTCCTCTGGAAAACCTGCCCCATGGTGTTCAATGGAGAAACACAACCTCCTCAGCCGGACACCCTTGAGACCAGGCAGTTCCAGGCTCAGAGGAAAGCATTTGCTGTGGACCTTTAGTACAACAAGGAGTTCCATGATAATTCCACACATACTTTACGTACGAAAATTACATAGCTTGCTAGGACCAGGAACTATCTCACATCTAGGAAAACACGGTTTCACCTCTGAAGGGCAGCCTTATTTTATCTTTTGAGTCCTAGGGATGGAATCCAGGACCTCACTCCTATTAGGCAAGGACTCTGCTACTGGGCTGTATCCGCAACCCCAAAGGGGAGCCTTTCCTGACCAGCCAGGGTAACTGTAGCAAAAGGGTGGACTTCTCTTTACCACCGCACTTTCGCCAGATCTAATGGAAACATTTACTAAATCTTGCCAGATTCCCAGGAAGTTTCTCTAGTTCCCATCACTTTGCTATTCAGAAGGAACTGTTGCTGTAGAAGTGGGGTGTGGCGTGTTTAACTGAGCGCTGAAAGCACACTCAACACAAATAACCGACGTGGGCAGATTGCACAATCCCCAAGTTATTTTTGTGATGGCAGTGTTTTTCTTTCTCATTCTGTTTTCCTGCCTCTCAAGTTGGCTAATGGTTTCCAATGACTAGAAACCTGTCCGGCATGATCCACTTATCACACAGTGGACCCTTGCATCACCGGGAGATACTGTACGGATACTCTATTTTGATGGATTCCCAGCAGAGGAAATACAGAAAAGGAACTACTGTTGGGGACTTCGCTTTGTAACTTGGTTTGGAAGTGGGTCATCAGCTCAGCGAAGTGAACACAACATCACAAAATAAGGTCACAGCAACTTCTGGAGTCTCCAAGAAGCAAAACCATGTGCAGACACATTGTGAAAGTGTACTTAATATTCTGCGTGACTGGGTAGGACGCTTCCTTGGCCAACCCGGTGAGCTGTCTCACGTTGGTTTGGCAGGAGACCTCGGTGGAGCATGTGATGTATGCACTCAGCTCCATGTAATCTGCCCCCGCTGTATTCCCAACCAGCTGCATCTTTTTCTGCAATCTTGCCAGAGAGAATGTGTCTCGAGTCCTTGTTGATTACTCTTTAATCCACACTGTGGAGTAAACAGAATCGAGTCTGACAGGCCTGGTTCCCTTCTCAGCATACTCCCTCCAGTCTAAAGGACAGGGGTGAGACTGTGTGCCTGCTTCTGAGAACCAGGTATCCACCTTCCTTGTTTTCAGCCCATGATAGTTCGGCTTCCCAATTTCTTCCTGGGAAGCTGAGGGTGGGGGTCAGAAGGGATATTTGAGTCAAGTATTTCCCCAAAGAAGCCTAGAGATTTAAACTCTGCTTTCTATTTTTAAGTATTACAGGCTATGTTTGAAAATGATCAAAGTTAATACACATCAAGAGCTGTTCTCTCTTACTTCACTGGCCCCTCCCCAGTTTTCTTCCCCAGAGGCCACTGACATCAGTCCCTTCCTTGTCCTTTCTGTGTCTAGCCTGAGAAGGGAAGCTTTGAGCTTTGAACGGCATTTTTATACGTTCAGCTTGAGTGGTTCATAAAATGCCTTTTCCAAATCACTCTCCATGGCAACATAGCTCTGGAACACACACACACGGACAGACATATACATGTCCACACGCCCGTCGTTCTTTCAAGCACAAAATGGAGGGGAAATGATGCAACCGAGGAGGGAGTGAATAGAAGGCACGTTGCAGTCAACCGCAGTGGTTAGTGGCTTCTCAGATGGTTCCAGACAGCTTTTTATACAGAAATAGCTCAGGGAGAGCAGCCCAGCCTACTCAAAGTGCAGAACAGATCCCAGCGACCTGCCTTTGTGCAACTTTCCCTGAAGCTCAGGTCTAAACACATCCTAGCTTGGCAGGGCTATGTGCAGATACATTAGCACACAGACACACACCTCAGCTCCCTGGCTCGCCTCGTTCTTCCTCCTTCCTCCTCAGAACCAGCAGTTTTCTTACAGTTTACACCTGTTTGCCCCAGCCTCAAAGCCACCCAGAAGGGGAAAGCCCTTCAAATTGTTAGTCAGGAGCTTGAGTAAAAACCCAGTTCTCACACTCTGAAAAGGAAAAGTAAATACAGAGTTCCCCCCCCCCCCCCCCCCCGTGTGTGTGTGTGTGTGTGTGTGTGTGTGTGTGTGTGCATTTGACAAAACTAAATTTAGAAAAAGCCATTTTGAAACTAAGCAATGAGTAGAAGTATTCTCAGTTAGAAGGTGTACTTGTCATCAGAACAGAGTGGCTGGATAGGAGTCACTTCATACCTTGTGCTAGAAATTCCCCATAGCTCAACATGAGTGCGGGCAGGTAGGCACTTTTACCACTGACATTGGAAGAGACAGAGATGTGTTGTGCTGGGATTGAATCCACGACCTTGTGTGTTCTAGGCACGTGCTCTACTCCCTGCCCCATACAGAATAAAAAGCACTACTTTCTAGTAAAGGGCCGGGGAAATAGCTCAGCTGGCAAACTGCTTGCCATACAAGCATAATGGCCTGAGTTCAGTCCCCAGAACCCATATGTAAAATGCCACCTGAGGTGGCTTGTGCCTAGGACTCGATGGCTAGCTGGCAGAGCCTACTTGTTGAGTTCTAGGCTGTGAGAGGTCCTGCCTCATAAAAACAAGGTGGCTGAGCCTAAGGAACTATGGCCAAGGACGCCCTCTGGTCGCCATGTACACATGCGCATATGTGCACCTTCACAGACAACTGTAGGAGTCCAAGTAAAAAGTCCCTCACTGATAGCTACCTTCCGGCCAGCAATGGTGGCTCGTGCCTTTAACCCCAGCATTCCAGGGGCAGAGGCAGGCAAATCTCTGAGTTCAAGGACAGCCTGGTCTACAAAAGCAAGTTCCAGGACAGGCAAGGCTACACAAAGAAACCCTGTCTTGAACCCCCTACCTTCAATGCACATAAAAAGAAAGCAAGCTGAGTTTTAATATTAGAGCCATATGGAAACAACAGAAAAAGGATGTTTTCATCCTAAAAAAGACACTCTTGCGCCTGAGAAAAGAAAATAGTTATTTGTGTATATGCTTTAGAATACATCAGAAAGATGAATTTCCAAGAAAATACTGCCTTATCTTCTGGTTAGTGCCTGGAGATCATTTGTTGAGAAACACCTAAATTCTACCATAACATAAAAGTATAAGTATAATATGCAAGTTTCTCTGCAAAGCCCATCATCTGTAATGCTCATTCCCCAGCACTTAGGTTAGAGCAAAGCCTTAGGTCCTCACTAGGCAGGACTTCAGATGATTTCCTTTAGTCCCTGCCTGAGGTGGCTGCTCCCCAGAGCCTTTGCCTCTGTGTTTTCATCTGTGCTCTGGTGGGTGCCTTTCCTTCAGTAACCAGTAGGATGGGGCAGAAGTGTGGCGTTTCTAAGGCTGGATTAGGAGAAGCTGTAGAGCGCCTGCTTTGGCCTCTTGGGCTACTTGTTCTGAAGAAAGTCAACTGGCACATTCAAAAACAAAAGCAGGGACAGAGGGATGGCTCAATCAGTAAGTGCTTGGTGCACAAGTAGAAAGATTGGAGTTCAATCTGAGAATCCACATAAACTGGATGCACACACCCCTAACTAACCCTAGTGCTGGCGAGGCAGAGACAGGGCTCATGGAACCTGGTAGCCAGCCAGTCTAGCCAATGAGAGACCCTGTCTCAAAAATTAAGGTGGAAAGAAATAGAGGAGGACATACAATATTGATCTTTGGTCTCTACACACACACACACACACACACACACACACACACACACACACACACACACGCACTCCTCTTGGGATTGCAATATTGTAAGAAAGCTGAAGTTTTGTGGGGAAAGAGATGATTGGTCAGCCCTTAGCTGTCATATACCAGATAGTTGAGTAAAGACACCATCTTGGCTGTGCAGCTCAATAGTCTGGATGGCTCGGGTCAACCAACAAATGCATGTGGATGGCTCCAAGTGAAGACTGCCCAACTGGGCCCAGCCAACCCCAGAAACATCAGAAACAGCACAGTGTTGCCATTTTAAGCCACAGGACTCCTGGGTGCATTTTCACATAGCAACAGGTGAATGAGATAATCTCCACATTTCCTCTGCAAGTTTTTGGCTCTCACAGTCCTCTCTGCAACATCTGTTTCACCCCTTCTTCACTGTGCATTGTGGGAAATAAACTGAGGTTACCATCATCCCTGCATAATCTGTGTGTTCATTGTTGTCAAGTGTGAAGGTACCAATGTCACTTCAGAACTTGTTAGAGAAACACATTCTCAGGCTTTCTCTGGACCAAATGTCTCAGGGTCTGCAGCTGAGACCCCTATTCATGTTTAAAAAGTCTTTTAGGGGCAGGGGATGTAGCTCAGTTAGTAGATGCTTGCCTAGCTAGCATGCACAAAATCCTAGGTTCAATTGGCAGCGTCTCATAAACTAGGTATGGTCATTCTTGACTGTAATCAAGTACTCTGGAGGTGGAGGTAGGAGGATCCGAAAACTCAAAGTCATCTTTTTGGCTATACATAAGTTTGAGGCCAGCCAGGCTATATGAGGCCCTGTCTCAAAACAGTCCTTTGGGGAATTCTGGTAAGTATTCAAGCTTTTGGCCATTCTCTGCCAGTCATGGTACTCTCGTCTCTCCTTGCTAGTACATAGCATTCCTTGGTTTTAGTAATTCCTTTGTGGCTGAAGGAATGGCTCTCTTTCTGAGGTAGGTGTTCCATTAGGAAGGGAGCCAGCCAGAATATGCTGCTGATACTGAGGATGAAAAGCAGTGATTTGGGGGAGAACGCAGGTATTCAATCAGCCCATTTCTCATGTTTGGGTCAAAAAGAGTCCTTGTTGGTCAAGCGTTTTTGAGTCAGCTGTTGAGTTCCCTGCAGCCACTAGGGCACCTCCAGATACAATGGGCTTTGCATCCTCTGTTTCACAGGGGGAGATTAAGAAATTTGCACTAGGCAGTTAGGAAATGAATTGCTAGGCTCTGAGCCCCAGGCTTTGCTGTCAAAGGCCATCATGAGGTTAGAGCTGGAAATGAGAGATGGGCTCTGCTTTCTTAATGGGTTAGGGTACCAAGCAGACACGAAGGCAGTGAGTATGTGACAGAAGAAGCAATCCCATGGAAGAGAAGGTCTCCAGAGGAGTCATTCTCCCACAGGACAAATGACTTTTGCCTGATTCTATCCAGAGCCTATGTTTGTGTTCCTAAATCAAGTGATGTTCTTTCTCTTCTTCTCTCCCCCAAACAGACTGACAGAATGTGTTGTTTTGCAAGACCCACAGGAGAAGAGCATAAAGCCAGTGTTCCTTTGAGGAGTAGGCAGATTGGTCCAAGTGCATCTATAAACTGTAACCACCCACACATACCATTCCAAAGGCAGTGCCTAAGACAAAAAGCGCAGTCTGGAAGATTCCCATTAGTGCAGCTAAAAGGTAAGAGCCGCAGACCTCATGTCCAACACACATATAGCATGACATAAATTTGGTGTCTTACAACCCTGGGGGTCTGCAGACCATGTGTGTCTCAGAGGATGACCACATATGAGGGAGGCTGTGCCTCCTGCTCACTACCCTGTTGTCTGCATTGCGGGTGAGCTCTCACCCACTCCCACCATGTTCCTGCTCTCTTTGGCGCCCCTTCAGAGCTGTGGAGCTAATTTTAACCTGTAAGCTGAATCGCAGAGCAAAGAAGACCTAGGACTCAGGGTGGCTGTAACTAAAGGAAACAGGACCTGAGTCTTCAGAGGAATAAGGCATGCCAGGCACTAACCACTTCTCTCTGTGACCATTACCCAGAATTTAAAAATAAGGGCAGATCATCCTTGGTAAATATCTTGTCATGGGAAACAAACTGCCATGGCAAACAGCAGGCATTTACTGAAATGTATGGGACATTGTTTCAGAAGGGACCTGGCTAAAAAGATGTGCTAAGTTGTTTCTGGGCTTGAGGCATATGTATACGAACCAATATAACCAAGGGAAGGCAGGAGAGCAGCAGGTTATTTGGGAGGAACACGGAGAAGAATGGCTTGGATCAGGAAGCTTCCCAGAAGTATGATTCGTCCAAGAGTGATGGCCGTTCAGGGAAATGTCGGGAATACAAAGTTCCCCCATTTGCTAACTGCCGTGTCTGCATGCTTGTTTTTTGATACAGAGGACTGCTTTGGGACAGATGAGAGGGACCCATCATTACCCAGAGTACTGGGCAGGTGTTAAGCACTGTTTAAGCACTCTTAAAATCAGTTAATACTAACGCTCAGCCCTCGTTGTAAGCGCTCATTCTGATGTTCATTTTCCTGTAAATAAGCAAAGATGTTGGGGGATGGGCCATCTGACTTCCTAATTGGCAGCTGTTGGACTCTCCTTTGTTGCCCTGGCTGCCTTGAGCAAAAGGAGTGTCAATCAAAAGCCAGCTGGACTACACTTAATGCCAACACTGGCTGCGTCAAACACTCCACAGGCGCTCCGAGAGAACTGCGCTCTGATTGCAGCTGGCTGTCCCTGCACCTGAAGGGGCGGCCGCAGCCAGGTTGTTCAAACAGACAGCGCTGAACTGTTGGCTATCACCAGCCTCGGTGAACTCAGGTTACCCTGTAACCACTTCCATCCTGGGCCAGAGGGGGAAGTACCTCTGCTGTGACTGGGGCTAAAGGGACAACGCTCTCTCTGATTGGTGCAAACAGAAACCATCATGGGCATGTGGTTTGCTGTGATTGGTGCAAACTCCCCTCCTCTGGCTCCAGAAGCAAGCAATTTAGTAAGCTGCCTGGAAGACCCACCTTCTTGTACTGCCTGCCTGGGTTGTAACGTTAGGCCCAATAAAAGACTTCTCCTGAGTGATCTTTTCTTGCCTTTTTTATTGTGTGGACTGAGCTGATAACATGAAGAAATTAGCAGGCGAGACAGTGCAGCAGCAGTGCCAAAGCGACCAAGGTGAGTGTCTACTTGACTGCCGAAGGACAGAAGGCTGCAAAAAGTTAAAGAAAAAAGCGCAGGACCGAGTTACCCCAAGAGTCCTAGTGCGCTGTCAGGCCTTTTGGGTCACAGATCTCTGACACCTCAGGCCAGGAGCTGTCACACTGGCCACTGTCAGCGTGAGGAATCCTGAAACCTGCCATGTCAATGCTGCTAAAGGCCGAAGGATCCTGACTTTGTTCCTACAATAGCAACAGCAACTCTTGTAGAGCCACGGATCCGGTTCCCCAAAGCCTCCTTAGCAGCTATGAACACTAGAGGGCGCTGCTTGCTGCAGGTAATGGAGTAGTTCTGTCACCACTGAACACAAACTGTTGAGACCAGCCAGCTTCCCACCTACCCGCAATTTGTCACTCTTTTTCTCCTAAACTCTAATGACATTGTTCTCAAGCCTCAAAAACAAACAAACAAACAAACAATAAAACAACTACAACAAAATAACCAAAGCTCCCATGCTAGATGATGGGTCGCAGCTATGTAGCCAAGACTGACCTCCAACTCACCATTATCTTCCTGCCTCAGCCTCCTGAGTGCTGGGATTGTAGGCATGTACTACCAGTTGAGATGAACTTGTGCTACTTTTAATGACTGTGATCTCTCCTCATGTGCTTCCATCTGCTGAGTGCCCGAGTCCTGGTGCAGAGCATGTAGTGCTTTGGGGGCCAGGATGGAAGAGTATTAAGGCCCCAGCAGTGGGCTGGGCAGGACCACTAGATTGTTGCTTCCTTTTATAGCTTTACAGCTGAGGTAAGAGAGAGGGCCAGAGAGCCTGTGGTGGCACACACTGTCCTCCACTCTGTCTTCCATGTCCTAAGTTTAGAGTTTGAGCACTCACAACCCTCTTTTCCTGAGGTACTTGGGAAGGGAAGCACATCTTGGTTGAGTCTAAGGAGGCTGTTCCTGACTAGAGAGAACCAGGATCCCTTGGCTTGCTTACCTGGGTCAGTCCTGAATTTGATGGATAAGCAGGGGCTTCCCCAAGGACTTTTTCCTGGTACAGGTGGTTTGGGCTCCCTGGATGGCTAACCAGAACCTTCCTGCCCTGAATCTGGACTCCCTCACTGACTTGCTCCAGGGAAGACCCCATGAGGGATGCCCTCTATCCCCACGATGGAGAGATGTCTCAGCAGACAAGTGAGTTTGGATCCCCAGAACCACTGTGTAAGTGGGCACTGGGTTCAACTGCCTAAGCAAGTAAGATGGGGAGTGATTTAGGAAAATGTCTGACATCAACCTGGGGCCTGAATACACATGTGTATGTATACATATGTTCCTGCACATATATGAACATGATACACATATGTATATCACATATACATATGTCTTAGGGTTTCTATTGCTGTGAATAGACACTATGACTACAGCAACTCTTGCTCTGCAACTCGAGGCTGGCCTTGAACTCACAGAGATCCACCTGCCTCTGCCTCCTGAGTGCTGGGATTCAAGCAAGGCATGCACCACCACAGCCCAGCTACAGCAACTCTTATAAAGGAAAATACTTAACTGAGGTGGTTCACTTACAGTTTCAGAGGTTCAGTCCATCATCATCATGGGAGGAGCATGGTGGTGTGCAGGCAGACATGGTACAGGCTACATCTTGACCAGAAGGCAACAGGAAGTGGTCTGAACATCACACTGAGAGAAGCTTCAGCAAAAGAGACCTCAAAACCTATCCCCCCCTCCCCCCCCCCGCTACAGTGACACACTTCCTCCAACAAGGCCACACCCACTCCAACAAAGCCACACCTCCTATTATAAAGGCCAATTATATTCAAATCACCACACATACAAAAAAGAAAAAAAGAAAAAGAAAGGAAGGAAGGAAGGAAGAGAGGAAGGAAGGAACAAAGGAAGAAAGGAAGGAAGAAAGAAAGACAGGTACATCCTATCTGTCACTCTGGCCAGAAGTTATGGAGATAGACTCTAAGCAATAGTTTCAGTTTCTTTACATGTGCTCCCAAGGATTTTTTGGTTTTGCCATTCATCAGACATTGTAAACATAGGACTGCTGGCTGGATGTCACTTAGTTTTAACTGACCCCTAATAAAAGTTACCACATGGGCTCAGAAAGGTGGTGTTCTGTAATCACAGCACTGTGAGGCTGAGACAAGAGGTCTGAGTTCTAGGCCAGCCTGGGCTAAGGCAATGAGATCTCATCTCCAACTTACTCTTCCATACAGAAAGCCAGTTCACAGCCACCAGAGCACCATCTGTGGCTGGAAACCAGTCAGGCATTGAGTGGCATGCAGAAGACTGAGGGGTTGGCTCTTCCAGCAGCAGGCTTTGTGAACAGTTTCCTCAGACTTGTAGCTGCCTGGCTTGAGCTCTTCATGTGAAGGGTAAAGGTATGAATGGAAGGGACAGGTGGATTCTGAGGGTCTGCTCAGCATGGACTCTGGGTGTCTTCATTAGGGTTTCTATTGCTGTGAAGAGACACCATGACCATGGCAACTCTTCTAAAGGAAAACATTTAATTGGGGGTATTTTACAGTTCAGAGGTTTAGTCCATTATCATCATGGGCAGGACATGGCAGCATGCAGGCAGACATGGTGCTGGAGAAGAAGCTGAGAGTTCTGCATCTTGATCCTCAGACAGTGGGGAGTGAACTGTGTGCCACACAGAGTGAAGCTTGAGCAAAGGAGACCTCAAAGCCCACCCTCACAGTGACACACTTTCTCCAAGGTCATACCTATTCCAACAAAGCCACACCTCCTAAAACTGCCACTCCCTTTGGGGGTCACTTGCATTTAAACCACCACATTGGGGAGGGAGAGATGGCTCAGCGGTTAAGAGCATTTGTTCTTGCAGAGTGCTGGATTTCCATTCCCAACACTCACATGCAGTTTACAACCATTTGTAACTTTAGCTCCAGGGGATCATGTAGTTGGTTGTTTTTACTCTTTTGTCTTTGGAGAGCCCACCACCCAGCTTCCAAATAAATCATTCATGGAGGCTTATTCTTATGCCAGGCCTTAGCTTGGCTTTTTTCTAACCAGCTTTTCTTAACTTAAATTACCCCTTCTACCTTTCTCTCTTTTATATGCCTTTCTTTACTACTTGCTCTATGGCTGTCTGTGTAGCTGGGTGGATGGCCCCTGGAATTCTCCTCTCCTCCTTTTCTCACTCCTCAATCTCCTCTTCCCAAATTTCTTCTCCTATTTATTCTCTCTGCCCGCCAGCCCTCCTATCCTTTCTTCTGCCTAGCTATTGACCATTCAGCTCCTTACTAGACCAATCAGGTGTTTAAACAGGCAAAGTAACACAGCTTCACAGAAATAAATAAATGCAGCATAAAAGGATGCACCCCATCTTTGCATCATTAAACAAAGGTTTCACAGCATAAACAAATGTAACACATCATCAACTAATATTCCACAACAGGATCAGGTGCCTTCTTCTGGCCTCCAAGGGCACCAGGCATGCACATACATAGATACAGATAGAACATTCATACATGTAAACTAAACTAAAATTAAGTAAAGAAAGAAAAAAAAAAGAAAGAAAAAAGAAAGGTTGCTTTCTGAAGTTGTATATTATTTTTATTTTATTTTTTGAGTCAGAGTTTCCATATGCAGCCCTGCCTGGCCTAGAGCTTTCTGTGTAGACGAGTCTGGTCTCAAACTTATAGAGACCTGCCTGCCAAGTGCCGAGATTGAAAGTAAAGGTGTGCCACCATGCCTGGCATTATAGCATATTTTTGACAGACAGAAACTAAAAAATAAATAAATAAATAATTAATTAAAAAAAAGGATTGTGAGTTCCTGTTTTGCTTGGGAAGACTGAGGACACATGATTTCCATAGACTCACTAGGAAGCTGACAGTAGGTAAGAATGAACCAGAACCCAGAGGTGAGTGCTTGCAGAGGCCTGGCTCCAGCTTTCCACGGGATGTTGGAAAAGCTGCTGAAGATTATTCATTTAATGTTACAGGTGGTCCACTGACAGGACACAATGAACAATGATGTCACAGAAGACGATGGACTCAAACGGCAGGCCTAAGCTCAGATGAATCTAAGGCCTACACAGAGAGTTCCATGCTTATATCAACCCCTTTATAGGCACATTGCTCCCTCCCTTGGGACATGAGCGAAGAATATTCCCCAGGGGCAATTTGTACTCTTCTACTGCCTGTCACAGTGATGTCTGTACTAGCTGTTCAAAGGAAAAGGTTGTTTTGTAGGCTACTGCATTGTTCTCAGTCTGTCTGTCTATCTTGGTACCCTGGATGGTTGCTTTGGAGCATTCAAAGGGAAATGTATTCACCTGGGCAGTTGTGCAAATATAGTTATAAGCACTAGTGAATGACTTCAGCTATTGCACACAGACTGCACAATGGTTTCTAGGCACGCTTGGGGTTTGACTGTTTAAAGAATGTTTTCACATTAGACCTCATTTGATTCTGAGTGAGGTGTCTATTTTCTGGCGGTAGCATGTTCGGAGGAGTCACTCCTCTCAGCTAGGTGCTTGGGGCAGGGGAGTTACTTCAGTTTTCTATGCTTCTGTGCCCTCATCTGGAAAGCAGAGACAATCCTCGTACATTCTTCATCAGTGTAGGATGGATGAGGTGCACACATGGACTTCAGAGCTGTACCCAGAACACAGTGCCTCAAAGCTCTCTGTATCCCTAGCATCACCACCACCATTATGTTAGAAATCCAAGAGCTGTGGTGTTGGTGTCCTCCCAAGGTCATGTTGAAACCTGAGTCTCCAATGACTCTGGGAGGTGGGGCTTTGCAAAGTAATCTGGTCTTGAGGGTGGACACCTTCTGATGAGTTTTCTTTCTGTGTCTGTGCAGGGAGAGCACAGGAGAGGGATGGCAGGTGAGCATGCACATCTTTACACACATGGCAATTGAAGTAAGTTCCCTGCTCCTTCTAGGCAGAAGAGAACCCCCCTCCCCAATTCTCTGGCTAAAATAATATACCAAAGATGAGGGTATATAACTGTATGAGGTTTTGAGAAATACCCAAATGTGTATGTGAACTTTCCCCCTCCCTCTTCAAACATCTAAGTTAGTTCAGAGTTATGGTAAGAGTCTATAAAACTGGTCATGTGATTTTCAAAATCAGTTCAAGAAGTGGGGCTGGACAGATAGCTCAGAAGTGAAGAGCATTCACTGCTTTTGCAGAAGACCTGGGTTTGGGTGTTAGCATCCACTCACAGTTGTCTGTAACTCTGACTCCAAGAAACTCAACACCCTCTTCTGGCCCCCATTGGAACTGCACACACATGATGCACATACATGTGGGCTAAACTGAACTTAAACGCATACAATAAAAATAAATATTAAAAAAGTAATCAAAGAGCTAGTAAAAACACTGTTGAGAGGGCTGGAGAGATGGCTCAGAGGTTAAGAGCACAGGCTGCACTTCAGAGGTCCTGAGTTCAATTCCCAGAGATATGATGGCTCACAACCATCTATAATGAGATCTGGTGCCCTCTTCTGGCATGTAGGCAGAACGCTGTATACATAATAAACAAACAAACAAATAAATCCTAAAAAACAAAACAAAACACTGTTGAAGTGGAGTAAAATAAAATCACCCCTATGCTGTTGGTATTAAAAGAGACATTCTCAGGTGTTGGTGACCAAGGGATGGCAACTTCATGCTGATTGTGGGCTTTCTACCATGTGCAGCCTGTCTTAGTTTCATAACATTGTAACCAACACTGTTGCATGACAACCTAACAACCATTTCCAGACTTGTCAGGCTTGTCCACTTCCCTACCAAAGAGGCTAAAAATGTTAAATATTTGATTTTGTCTGTTTATCTCAGTCTGGTGTATCACTTAAGGAGATGAGAAGTGCTTCCCCTCACCCCCACTTAAAATGCTGTCATATTGAGGATGTGATGTCTGAAGTTGTGGCAGCCTTCTTGTGATCAGAAGGCCTCCAGCTTGAAGCTAAAAGCTAACACAAAGGGATGTAAGACTGGGAAGATGAAAAGAATCCCCATGACAAGAGTTTTTCATGCAAAGATGCAACATACACATCTACTTACTCCAGAAAGGGTGCCAATGATAGACCAAAGTACAGATAGCACCAAATCCCAACTTGGTGAACCAATGAGTTTTATTGGAGTTACTTACAGGACTATGGGTAACTTACAGGAGCAAAAATATAGGGCTTTAGATAGCTCCAAATGACCCGAAGACATTCACTATGCAATTACAGAAAGCAGCTTTATTCTTGAGGAAAAAACAGCATGCTGAGGCCCACCCAAAATGGCTTTGACCCTGGGGGAGGGTAAGGCAGCCCCTTTTAAACCTGCTTAGGGGGAATTCCAGCTGTGGTTTAGTGTACTTTGAAGTGATTGGGTATAGACCCTTACTGATACAGGAATCATTTTACGATTGGTTCATGACATCTGGTCAGCAACTATGGTTGCAGTGTTATAGAATATCATTTTAATGTCTGTTACTTTGGTTTATGCTTTGGAACATTTGTTTAATGATGGAAAGATTAAATAAAATTCACCTGTGGTCAGGAGGCTGAGTCAGCAACTAGCTGACAGGAAGTGGTAGGGAGGAGGAGGGTTTCTAAAGAGGGATGAGGAGCAGCACAAGGGCTTGTTGGAGGATGAGAGCAAGGAGAGGAGGTGAGCTATTTGCTATGCAGCCTTTGAAGAGCAGAATTCAACCTTAATCTTTGAATCTTGAGTTCTTTAGAGGGGCAGAGGTTTAGTTAAGTTTCTTTAGTAGCTGTGCAAGAGTTGGAGCCTGAGGGAACAGAATTCCCTCCAGCTATGGCCCTTGTGGCCTAACCACAGCTAGTAGCAGTGGAGTTGTAGTTGCTGATTTTGACAGCCAATTAAATTAAAGGATAACAATTGGCGCCCCACGTTGGACACCAAAATGTTGTTGGTTGATCTTTGGTCTTTTGTGGGGCCTACCACCCAGCTTTTAAATAAATCACACAAGGAGGCTTATTCTTAACTATGAACGCCTGACTTAGCTTAGTTTCTTGCCAGCTTTCCTTAACTTTAACCCATCTAGTTTCTGCCTCTGGGCTTTTCCTATCCTCTTACTTCTGTAAATCTTACTCTGTGGCTTGCTGGTTGTATAGCTGAGTGGTTGGCCCCTGGAGTCCTCCTCCTTCTCTGGCTCTTCCTTTCCCTCCTCCAATATTTCTCCTTCTATTTATCCTCTCTGACTGCCAGTCCTGCCTATCTTTTCTCCTGCCTTGCTATTGGCCGTTCAGTTCTTTATTAGACCATCAGGTGTTTTACACAGGCACAGTGTCACAGCTTCACAGATGTAAACAAATGCAACATAAACAAAAGTAATGCACCTTACAATAATATTCTATTACATTGTGGTGTCAGGTTAGGACCCTGCTTGTGGCTGGGTAGGACCCTCACTGGCTACCAGACTGGACATACTTCCTGAGGGTCTGACTGAAGCCAGACATGAGTCAACATAGGATGGTGAGGTGATATGGGGCAGAGGTGTTAGCAAACTGGCCCCTGGAAAAAAACCAAAAAAACTGTCCCTATTAGGGTGAGAACTGTTATAAGAGGGGACAGCTGCTTCATTGAGGAAAAAGATTGGTTTAAAGTAAAGAGTGAGGGTCTGGTTAATACTTAACACTACAATGACTCATGTTTTAAAACGTTGGCCTAAATCAGTTATTTACCTATGGGGCTGGCGGGATAGCTCAGTCAGTAAGATGCTGGTTGCACACAAAGGGGACTATGTTCAGATTCTTAGCATGCACATCAAAAAGCCATGCATGGTGGGGGTGCCTAGGATTCCAGCTTTAGAGAAGTGGAGGCCTCAGGATCCCTGGGGCTGGCTGGAATCTCACTGAGCCCCAGGTTCAATAAGAGACCTTGTTTTTGTTGTTGTTTGTTTGTTTTAAGAGGTAGAGTGCTATCAAGGAGGCCTGATGTTGACCACTGGCTCCCACATGTACACATTGCATGAACTCACATAAATATATATATACATGCACACACACCTGCGTATTTGTGATACCCATCCATAAAAACAGAATCTCTTGGCTCTCAGTGACCAAAGCTGATTGATGCAGGTGGCAGTCTGCCTACCCCTCCCCTGGGCCCCTTGATTCATGACCTTGTGGCTCCATGGCAATGACCTTCTGTGGAAACTGCAAGTTTAAGAGAAACACATGTCTGGCAATATAACAAACAAGTTAGATGGAAATCTGTTCCTAGAAAATGCCTTCCTTTCAATAGAAAAATCAAAGTGCCTAGACAAAGGTTTTGATTTGCTAATGATGTGAATGGGGTTGAGGAAGACAAGGAGATACAGGGCTGAAATACAAAACGATGCATACTGACACCGAGCTGAATCTTTGAACCTCTCAGGACCTCAACCTGCCTCATCCATTTGCTCTTCATCTTTGATGAACCATGGCTCGCTTGGAAATCACTTTGCTTCTTTTTTTGAAACAGGGTCTTACTCTGTAACCCCAGCTAGCCTCCATCTCATGACAGTCCTGCTACCTCAGGTTCCTAAGTGCTGGGAGGGATTGCAGGTGTGCGTGAGGCACTAGGTTGATCCCTACCAAGTACCTCAAGAAAAACAAAACAAAACAAAAAACTGGCTACATCTAGTTTCTTGACTGTCTTAACGTGGATGAAAGATTTCTGGCTGGAGAAGAATGAGTCTTGCTGGCTCTCATGACACTCCATTTTCCCACATTCCCAAACACTTCCTTTGAGTGCCTCTGGGGCAGCCATTCCTGACTCCAGGACAGCCTGGAGAGTCCCACCCAGGAAGAGCATTTCTAGTGGAAATCTGTTTGCTGCTCCCCAGTGCTAGCTCCAGAGCCATTCTTTGTGGATTCTTCAAAGGGGAGCTCTCTGGTCACTGTGATGCCCACAGAAGACCCTCAGTAGTGTACAAGCAGGTCTGAGACTCTGTCCATCAGGACAAGGTGAGGCACAGAGGAGCAAACCCCAATGGCTGCACTACTGCTTCCCACAGCTCCGGTGATAATTTAATCCCATGTAGTAACTTCGCCATTTCCCCTCACAGAGGGAGTCAAAACAAGTTACACAAAGATGCTAAAAATTCTTTCAAATAAAAATTTATTTTGCAAATCAGACATTCACTTTCAAATATAGTTTCTCTGTAAATCCAATTTTTTTTAGGTATTGTATTTACTTGTAATTCACTAGAGGCAATTGAATGGTATCATTTTACAATGGGTAGTATTATTAGTTTAGATGCAGTTGTTTCAGATAGAAGGTATATTCTGTTTCATACATTGAGTCTGAACCAGAAAGTTCTATTAGCCACACAAGCATAAATCTTTTATCTTAGATAATAAAATATATTCACTCCATACAATAATAAAAAATAATAGAATATTTGCTGAAGTAATAAAAGGTTTACAACATGATCTGGGTTGTCATTGAAGGAATGTAAGTACAAATCTGTAAAAAGATGTTTTCTGAATACAATTCCAATAAGGCTGAACATTTCCAAGTATCTTACATACATAAAGAATAAATTATTTCTGGTTAACACATTTTTGCATTAGGACCATAAAAGCTGTAACAATTTTGATTACCTTAAAGTCCCAAGTTTTCTAGAGTTGGCTCTGCCAGTTCTGGCACATGGCATACAAAAGTTGGAGAAGGGAAATGCTCATAGTAGTGACAGGGATAATTAGCAGGCAGACCGGCCTGGGGTGGAGGGGGACAAGGACAATCAAAGGGAAGAAGATGCCAAGACATTGGACAGGCCAGCCCAAGCACAGGCTTGTTGCGGCTCAGGCTCCCGGTGCTTAAAGCGTTCTGAGAGATCCCAGCAAGACTTCTGCTCTGAGTCAGGTCTTTCTTCATGAATGTGACTTTCTACCTGAGGTGCTGGGCATATGTGAAGGAAAAATCATGTCGCCAGATGTTAAGCAAGAAAAGCAGTACAGAAATCAAAGCACACGTCTCCAGTAAAGAGCCCCAAAGGGGTTTTGCATACAAATGCAGGAAAGGGGTGAAACTGCCAGAGGGTGGCAGACATGCTGACTAAAGCCTATCATCTCAGCACTCGGGAGGCTGAGGCAGGACGATAGAACATTGAAGGCCTGTGGTTTGGTCCCTAGCAAGTACCACAGGAAAAAAAGAGGGGACAGAAACCACAGTACCCAGCAGAAGGCAGAGGAACACTTTAAGAACTGGACTCTTCTACCCCATGTAGCTACTGTTAAATGTCCCCACAGGCCTGACCCATGGTCTCTGCCTGGAAACCTGCCAGACATTTCCTAAGGGCTCCGAAGCCTCAGTGAGGAAAGTTCAGTTAGTGTCTGGTCACAGCACCCACACACTGAATGTTCAAGGCGGCGACAGGGAGGATGCTTATTTATAGCTCAATGCTTTTTAACTTTATTAGGAAATAGGGGAACCTAGTCCTGAACTCTCCTAACCTTCAGATACGCATGGCACCCACACTCTCAATGACAGCACCATTTCTAAGGCCAAATAAGACTGTCATGTGCGGTAAAGAAACAAAATCTAGAGCAAAATTAAAGATGACACAGCCTGGCAAGCCCAGGAGTGCTGTGGAATACTTTAAGCAGACACACAGATGTGTTCCTTAAAGAATACTTGATCAGGAAACGTACCCTCTGTGAAATATAACTGCATACCGGGCTTTTTCCTCCGAAAGAGATAAGAGCATCTGGGCTTGGAGCCCTTGCTCTGAAGCTGTGCTACCAGGAAGCAGTTAACTGGTCTAACTGGGACGGTTCATGGAGGCCTGCAGTGTGTAAGGGGACTGCAGGATGGGCAGGCTTTGGGGACTCTTCCGAAATAGGGGGAGAATACATCAACAAAGTATTTTATTAAGTGGATAAGACCCTTTTTGTTGTCTACTTGAAAAGGATAGACTTCTATTTCACCTTGATACTGTTCTAGTACAAAAACACTTGATTTCCATATTATGTGGGGCTCGGAGTCTTTTTATGCAAATGTTTTCTAAAGAGGCAAGGACTTAATGATTTCTAAAACTTGGAAATTACATCCAAGGAACAAAAGGTGGTTTTTATTTTTAGCAATGTGGTTGGAACAGTGACAAGGGGTGTTTTATTCCACAAATCTGATGGTGCAGTCTCTTGGGGTTTCTGCATTGTGCACCAGCTTGTGCATTTGTGCCTGTGTGGGGAAAGCCAGGAAGGGTTCCTTGGTGTCACTGCTTGCTGAATGCTCACTCTCATCCATCCGCCAACAGCTTAACCTGGAGGAGAGTGTGTCTCTCCAGAATAACCTTGCTGCTCATTCTAAATACAGAGGAAAGGTGGATGTGAGGGTGTCTTCAGGCACAAAGAAATCAATGCACGTGAGACCAATGGCGAGCATGGCGGCCCCCTCACTGGGCAAGTGACAACCTGAGCTGCTGCTCACAGGCACACGTGCACTCATCTAAAAACCATGTACACTATCCAGATAGCCCACAGGAAGAAAGTGCAGTGTGTCATTTTATAAAAAACAGGTGGACAACCAGAAGGAAGTTCACTCGAAACCACAAACTGAAGCAGGCTTTCGTTCCAAGAATTCTAAGTTTTTTAGGTAGGTAATGCCTGGAGTGTGGTGTTAAACTCCCACATCATGAGGGGAAGTAAGAGGATGGCGAGGGAGGAAGGCTAGCATTCTGGAAGGTTAAGAGGCTGGGCATGGTGGTCTTGACTAGGGACTGTGAGTTCAAGGCTAGCCTGGGCTGAATAGCATGACCTTGTCTCACAATCAGAACACATGAGTGGCAGCAGTTAGAATTACAAAGCTCCATTAGGTCCCAGACTTCCAGCTGCAAGGCACATTAACAACAACCAGGCGATGTTATAATGGAAAGCAAAGACAAAGGCCCGGAAGGTGGTCCAGCATCACTAACGCTGCAGCGGCTGCAGCAGAGGGAGGCTGCGAAGGGAGCGCCTGGTGATGAGGCAGAGAAGAGCTGGTATTCTGGGTTGAATTCCAATGATTCTTCCGATTTACATGAGTTCCCCAGTTCTCCACATTACAGACTATTTCAAGCTGTAGAGGATGACACTAGTATTTGTTTTTATCATATACTGCAGGTTAGACCAAGTCCATTGGTTTGGCTGAATGGAGTCTTGAAAGCGTGGTCCACACTGCTCAGTCAAAAAGCCAACTAAAGAGAGGAGATCTGAAAAATAATCACAGAAATCCCGACTTCTTCTCGTTGGCTATAGATCCACAGTTTGCACAGAAATAAGTAATATGCATGAAGTCAAATTAGGATTAAAACTTGAAACAAGAAAAAAAGGTGGGGTGGGGTAGGTGAGATAACAATCTGGTACTCTTAAGGCAAAATCATGGAAATTTCTTTAAAGAGACATTTTCTTATATCCACAGGCGATAGAATCCCAGAGCTACTGTTAGGCACGTAAACACAGACCCTGCAAGAAAAGAACCAAGAGTACCGTTAGCCCCTTGTCACTCTCAGGGATTTTCTTTTGTACTGTACCAGATGTGAGCAGCCCCTCAGAGGGCTGAGTGAGGAGGGGAGTGAGGACGGACGGCTACCCGCACTTCTTCACTCTTGTGCTAGTCAAGACCTGGAAACAGTGTACCAAAGGCTTGCAATCCAGGAAACACTGTTTGTTAAAGAACGAGTCTCCACCTGGCAGCCAGCATCTTCCTGGTACAAACGTGTCCAGAGTCAGGAAACCCTTCCAATGCAAGTCAGAATCACAGCAACTATAGGATCAAAGTGAATTCGTGTGTGCTATGCACTGCCATATAAGGAGCAAGATTTCACTACTAATACTGCTATAACTTTAAAATACTTGATTAATCTGAATCATCAGAATTGACTTGAAATAGTGATTTTAAAAAAATATTTATTTTTTTATTGTGTGAGAATGAGTGTTTTGCCTGCATGTATATATATGCAACATGTACATGCCTGGTGCCCATGGAGTCCAGAAGAAGGCATCAGATCCCCTGCAACTGAAGTTACAGGCAGTTATGAGCTGCCATGTGGGTGCTAGGAATTGAACCCAGGTCCTTTGCATGAGCAAACAGTGATGTTAAGCACTGAGCCATCTCTTCAGCCCCCTAGTGACTTTTTTTTGATGCCAAAATATTCCTTCTTTGGCTTAAGAATTACAAAAGCAAAAATAACTTCTTTACAAGATTGTCCTGTGGCTGGAGAGATGGCTCAGTGAGCGCAAGCTGGGTCTGAGTCTCTAGAATCCATATAAAAAGTGTGCATGCCAATAACCCCAGCTCTGGGTGGGGGTGGGAGGGTAGATGGGGAGCGTAGGCTGCCAGAGAGAGAACAAGGGAGAGAGTGACAAAGTAGGGAAGCCATGTCATCCATGTCATCCTCTGTCCTCTTCGGGTACACACGTGGACACTCCCTTCAAAGTGTCGCCAATGAAGTAAGATGGTCACAATCAAGGGCCTTCCATTCTATTTATAAGCAATTCCCTGTACTGAACTTCACCAAAATCCCTAAACCATAGGGAAAGGATAGCATCCTATCAAATCTAAGGTCCCATCAATTAGAAAGTACAGAGGAATCTTTATTCCTAAGGAAGAAAATGCACTTTAAAGGAGGCACTCCATCTACTGGAAACTGCAGGATATGCTGCAACCAAAGGACGATAAAACAGCAGAGACGGGCGTCAACGGCATGTGCTGCTGCCCCCGACTGTTCTATGCCGTTTGAAATGCTTGGGTGTGAAGCATCTCACCTGCTAAGTATTTGATCGTGTCAAGCTTGTGTGCCTCCAGCAGAGTCTTGAGGCCAGCCACCTCGGTTTCTATCTTCCTGTCTGTCTGGGTCAGGGCTCTGTCTTGCTGGGCATGCTTTGAACGCAAAGAGGTTGAAAACGTTAGAGTCTGTGGGTGCTGTTCTGTTCCCTGTTGCTCTGACGCAGAGCTCTTTTTCAGCAGGGTGCAGTCCTGGATTGAGAGCTGGAGCTGGGTTTAGTCTAGGCTCTGCTATCCTCAGGCCACACTGCACTGTCCAGGCCTTTCATGTCTCCTGTCTCAGTTTCAATCTGTTTGGAAAAAAGGATTAGAAAGAGAACAAACCAACAACCTACCACTAGTCTTGCCTCCAGAAGAGCTATTGAGAAAGTCAAAGACAATTATCTATATGGCAGTTTTTGAAACCAGACTGCTTTACATGCTGTGGCATTATGCGACCAGCCTGCTCTTGTTGGAGTGATGTCTAGTTCCTGTCTGGCCCCTGCAGCGGACACCGGCAAAAAAGTTCTGCTGAGAGACGACCATGGCCTTAGACCTAACAGCAACAATGCCAACTCAATACTATTTCTAGCCACATCTTTTCAGGCTGTCTTCTCTCACAGGCCAACACCAAGTGTTTTATTAACACAAAGCTCAGCTACCAGGGGTTGATTTATGTCCTTTTCCAAACATAAGACAAGTCCAGACTACACATTTAACCCTCAGTGGGCAATGACTGGCTGTCATACTAATGCATAAAAACACTGAGAATATTCTACTGAAAATCCAAGGATAAGTAGTTTTTTTCTGTCCTTCCTTCCTTCCTTCCTCCCCCCTTCCCCCTCTTTCCTTCCTCCCTCCCTCCCTTCCTCCCTTCCTTCCCTCCCTCCCTCTCCTTCCTTCCTTCCTCCCTTCCTTCCCTCCCTCCCTTCCTTCCCTCCCTCCCTCCTTCCTTCCTCCCTTCCTTCCCTCCCCCTCCTTCCTTCCTCCCTTCCTTCCCTCCCTCCCCCTCCTTCCTTCCCTCCCTTCCTTCCCTCCCTCCCCCTCCTTCCTTCCCTCCCTCCCTCCCCCTCCTTCCTCCCTCCCTCCCTTCCTTCCTTCCTTCCTTCCCTCCCTCCCTCCCTCCTTCCTTCCTTTCCTCCCTCCCTTCCTTCCCTCCTTTCATTTTTGGTTTTTCAAGACAGGCTTTTGGAATTCCCCTATAGACCAGGCTGGTCTCAAACTCACAGAGCTCCTCTGCCTGTCAAGTAGTTTCTTACCAACATCAATGCGGGTAAATAATAAGGAAATGAAGCCATTCCAGAGAAAGACCCTTCTATCCCATGGAAGGTCCTGCAGCACAGGTCCCAGGCAACACAATATGGATGTCTCCTTAGCTTATAAGCTACACTTAGGCCACTCTACTGCTAAGCTATGTATGTATGTAATATATACAGAAATACAGAGAGAGAGCGCACGCGCGCGCACGAGAGAGAGGGAGAGAGGGAGAGAGGGAGAGAGGGAGAGAGGGAGAGAGAGAGAGAGAGAGAGAGAGAGAGAAAGAGAGAGAGAGAACAATTAATCCATGCCTTAAATTAAGAATATAAGTAGTGTTTTATATTTTGTCATTTGTCAATCACTGAGACTTAAATGTTCATATTATTTGTCAATTACTGAGACTTAACATTTATAAACATGATTTTGTTTTGTTAAGTCTAAAAGTCCTAAGGTATTGAACTTCTGGGTATCTACCCCAAAGAATCCAGAGCTTGTCACATTTTACACAGCAGCCAAGTGACACGAGGAACCCAAGTATGCATCAACAGATGAATGGATGAGATGTGGTAATAACAGAATGGCTCTGTCTTAAAGAGGGAGCCTGTGTGTGCAGCAACATGGGCAGACCACGGCACTCCACTCACTGGAGCCGGTTAGCTGTGGGAAGACAGATATGCCCTGACTCCACTTACACAAGGTTGTCTACAAGAGCAGACACACAGAGAGCAGAGAGGTGGTTGCTGGGGCTGGGAGGAGGGGTAGAGAACTAGGGTTTAAGAGACACAGCTTTGGGGGGCCAGAGAGACAGCTCAGGTGTGGAGGTGTGTGCTTGTCATTCCAGGGCCGAGAAGCGGACAGGTGGATCCTGGGGCTCACTCGCTGGCCAGCCTAGCCAGTCACTGAGCTCCAGCTTCAGAGAGAGACCTCGTCTCGAAACAGACAAGGGACAGCTATGCAGGCAGACACTTGATATTGACCTCTGATCCCTAGCGGTGCACACACAGTTGTGCACCCCTCCCCAGAAAAAAACAGTTTCAGTTTTGCAGAAGAAATGGCTCAGTAGTTAAGAGCACATGCTGTTCTTCCAAAGGACTGGAGTTTGGTTCCCAGCACCCAGGTTGGATGGCTTACAACTTCCAGGGATCTAACCACCTCTTCTGGCTTCTACAGGCACTTTGCACTTATATACACATACCCATAAACAGACACTAGAGAACCCCCTCCCCCCACATACACACACAATTAAAGCAAATCTTCAATACATGCCATTGAATTATACACATAAAATCCTCTTTTTTTTTTGGTTTTTCGAGACAGGGTTTCTCTGTGTAGCTTTGCGCCTTTCCTGGAACTCACTTGGTAGCCCAGGCTGGCCTTGAACTCACAGAGATCCGCCTGCCTCTGCCTCTCGAGTGCTGGCACCACCACCCGGCAACAGTGATAACTCTTACATACATTTTAGCACAATGAAAAAGAAGCCCACGCTAAACGTGCACATCCTCCTATAACACATCCGACGATGGTTAATGGCAAAGCCACGCGTGGGGAGAGGCAAGAGGGACAGGAAGACAGTAAGGCCGGCTCAGTCCTTACCAGGGACACCATTTCTGTCCTCAGCTGCAGCATCTTCTTCTCATTCAGTGAATACTGAAACAAACATGAAACACGGTTAGTCCAGGCACTGGCTCTCTGTGGCTGTCAACCTTCCGTGCTCACTGCTTCCCTGCATCACTGCGGCCCGCAGCTCTTGCTTTGCCGCTGAGCCTTCTTCTTTATACCCACACTGGTTGTGCCAGCTGCTTTTGATGTCAACTTGAAACAAGCTAGAGTCGTTTGGGAAGACAGTACCTTAGTTGAGAAAGCAGCCCACCAGACTGACCTTGGGGCACTTTCTTGATCTGATGTGGGAGGGCCCAGCTCACTAGGCTGGTGCTCGGGGAGCTCTAAGCAGGCCGGACAAGGCAGGAAGTAGCACTCCTCCATGGCCTCCAGGTCTCTGCCCTGACTTGCCTGGATGATGGACTGCACGCTGTAAGCTGAAATAAACCCGTTCTTCCCCACGTTGCTTTTGGGGAAGTGTTTGCTACAGCAACAGAAAGAGAACCAAGACACTTGGATGTGTGGTCCCTTTCCACTTCTCTTGCTGTTTCTCGTTTTATCTCTTGCTATGATATCGCTCGGTCCTGCCCACTGTTAGAACAGCTTATTTTGGGTCCCACTTAGATGGGTGCTGATCAAAATGCTTTTGAGGTTTGGAGGGTTAAAAAAGGGGAGGGGCACCAGTTTAATTTAGGAACAATGCTCCCATAAGTACAAGCATGACAGACATCACTGACAGAGGAATGACAGGAACAACGTATTAGGAAAACCTAGTTCAAGAAATGATTCTGTAACAAGATATACCGTTGTTATAAAGCATAACATCAATGCAAGAAATCAGCAACACATCACCAACTGTCTTAACAACAGTGACCAAAAGAACCCCGCTGTGGGAAACCACATGTAGCCCAGTGTTTCTGAAGGCCTTTAGCCATTAATGGTAGTAGAAAGACTTAGTATAGTTCTATTGACAATAAAATAAAAATCAGACATGTTTCCATAATAACAAGCATTAGTATTTAGTTGAGCAAACGGGAACTGTAGTTTAAATGAACATTCTAAAGACAACATTGTCAACAGGAAAAATGGTAATGTCTTAAAGTACCTAGAAAAATTCCTAACTATTAAATATTCTTTTCAAACTACCGAAGCAATAGAATGTAGTAACACAGTGGTCAGAAGTCAAAATGCGCCCCCAAACTCCGGAATCCTATACTAAGGACCAGCCTGGTGACTCGGGACCCTGTTACATAAACTAGGATGGTTTCAGATTCATGCCATTCATCATATTACCACCAGAGGGCAGAGTGGAGCTGCATGGTCTGAACACCTTTAAGCTCACAGCATTAACAAATCCACAGGGAAAGAAAGGCCTACATCTTGACACTGTCACGATTATTAAAATGACACTTCTCTGGCCCTATCTCCTGGAACTTCAGAACATCAGTATTCTATATTGCTATGGAAATTGGCTGTAAATATCACCACAGCTGATTTTTGCTGGCTGTGTTGGGTATCAAACTCAGGGCTTCACACATGCTAAGTAAGTTGCAACCTCAGCCCTAATTTAAATTTGAAATTAGTATCAAGAAGAAAGTCAAGCCTCCCTCATTTGCATTAGTTCACTGTCACATATTTACTAGGTACCATGCAGTCCGGCCTGGTGCTTCAGAGGACCAAAGCTGACTTCCTCACTCAGCAAATCCTATACACTCACAGGTTTTCATCTATATTCACACCCTGCAGCTCCCAGTCTCTGAGATATATTTCTTTCCAGCTTGGTGATGCATAAGCACACCATTATCTTACTAAACCAAGTGAATTGCAGCAAAACCTAGCTGTCAAGGAGCTCACAGACGGCTTCCATATGCTGGAGACTGGATCTTTGTGACCGAAAAGTTTCCTAAGATTTTAAAGACAGGCGATGGACTCAGCAATTATTTTGCATAACAAAGCTCAGTGTAACCATCGAAATCCAACAGCAGCTCCAGATACAATTATGCACTTGTCTGAGTTCCAAGGTTAGCTTCATTCATCACTGGGACCCATTCTGACCGAAAACAAACTGAAAAGTGTCAGAATACAACACATGAAGGGCTGTGAAGACTCGTCTGCATGGGACTCCGTTCACACTAAGTGTGAAAATGCTCCACGTGCCACAAGGAAGAAAGTTACCTGATTATGTTACTCAAGATAAAGGAGCTGAGCAAGAAGATGGGAGAATTTAGACAGGGTTAAAAAACAAACAAACAAACAAAAAAACCATGCATGGCGGGTATTGCGGCCCAGGAGGAGCATGGGATGGGGGTACTATGTCTGGCTCAGTGGTATCACACTAGAAAGTGGGGGACCCAGAGTCTGAGTCTCAGAACTGCTAAGAATATAAAAAATAAAAACCCACCAGAGCAACCCAAATACGTTCATTGACACCCACAACTACTCATAGTATTTAAAACACGATACAGAAATACACTTCGCCAAAGTTCTATGTTAGAATTTAACATAATAACAATATTACTTATGTCAGAAAATCAGGAGCTTTTGAAAAATTAGGGACTGTGGGGATTAAATCAGTACTAAATAGATTAAGATTGAGTTTAATTTTCTTACTAACATCTATATAACATATAATCTACTATGTTTGAAATAAAATATTCAAATTCAACTTGAACTTTTTAATTTAAAGGATACTTTTGGGCCAAATTTAAGTCTGATCTAAAATGTAATTAAAATTTAAAATAAAGTTGTGAACTCTGATAAATGGACAAGTGTCTAATGATATTTGTGCCTTGTACATAAGATTAAGACTTCAACAAGCATTCCATTCTAAGAAGAAATTAATAATTGACTTTAATCAAGGAACATACCAGTTCTTTTACTCTGCTCTTTTCTAGATTGAAGTTTAATTTGGTATCTGTCCGGACTTTGTTCACTTCATCCTGGGCAGAGGGCAGAGGACAAAGAGAATGAAGAAGCCAGTGTAAGAAATCCGAACCTCCTGAGGGCTTAAACTGGGGACTGCCTGCTGTCTGTCCCAAGGGAGCCAGCCCATGAGGGACATGCCAGAGGCCTTGGACACAGGGATTCAGGAGCAACCTTCTCTTCTATCAGCTCTGGGTCTGGCCCTCTCAGATATCTGCACAGATAATCCCAGCTGAGCCCAACATCAGCACGCTACCTGTTTTAACCTCAAGACTCTCCTCATGAAATCTGTGAATAAAATTCTTCAGACCATTTAAGAAACAAAGATGGACCAAAGAACAAATACTCAACTCTGCTTACAAAAAGCAGTCTCACTAAGACTCACCAAAATCTTTCTAATGCCACTGTTCTTTCCCACTTTACAGAGTGACCAGCTGCTGGGCGAGCAACTATCTAAACCCATGTGGAATCCTATAAAGCCACCCTCTGCTAGAAGGGTCTCTTTAGAGAAGTTTTGATTTACCACGACTTAGCCAGGAGTGGTGGCAGAGGTGAGCAACCCCAGCACTCAGGAAACAGAGCGAGATGGAGAGCTGATGTTACACACTGAGACCCTTTCTCAAGAAAGAAAAACACACCCCTCCTGTAACACAATTTCCTTAATGAATGTGGCCACAGACAAGGGTAACTGATATATCTCCTGATGTATGCTTTGAAATACATTCTACAAATTCACAGAGTTGAGTTCTCCAGCACATGTGCTGTATTTGTGACATTTTATCCATCAGTAAATGGATGTGATTACATACACGCCTGAGGACAGGAAAGAGAGCTTACCATCACTAGTTGTTTTAACTGATGTAGTTCAAGTTTTATTTTCTAAAAACAGTAAAGAGAAAAGAGTCAAGGACGTGTAACAGTTAGAGGAAAACCCAAAACAAACATCACCGTGAACATGTAAGCACACGTGACTATACTCAGAACACAGAACTGCCTAGGCTGGGTGTGGTGGTGCAGCCTCCGATCTCAGTGCTGGGGACACTGAGGCAGGAGGATTGCGCAATGAATCTGAGGCCAGCCTAGGCTATATATCGAGTAAAACACTAGCCTGGGCTACATAATAAGACTCTGTCGTAAATGGGGTGTTGGTTCGTTTAGTTGGCTGGGGTTTGGGTTTTCTGAGACAACCAACTAAACGAACCAACACCCCATTTATAGTCATCCTATAATACATCATGTGCACCTGGGAAGTATCCTCAACCCCTTGTGGGTCACATCAGGCAAGGAACAACCGTGGCACACCTCTGTCCTCACAGACCTCGTTTTCTTTTTAATTCCTCCTTGGTTTTTTCTTTCAACCAATTCTGCCCTCTACAAACTGAGTTCAAAGACACCCATGTGAGCTCAGCAGGTTGAGTCTTCTTCCAGGACTTCAACAGGACTGAGGATGAAAGCAGGCTGCAAAGAAGCACTTCCCTCAGCCATCCGACACCCGACACTCCAGACAGACAGAAAGTAGGCGGGGGGGGGGGGGGGGGGGGGTGGCTTGGTGGGCAAAGCACTCATCTTGAATTCTATTCCCAAATCCCATGCGAAGGTGGAAGGAGAGAGCCAGCCCCACAAGGTCACCTTCTGACCTCCACAGGCACGCTGTAGAATTCATGTGTGCACATGCACATACATGCACTGGACTCATATGCAATTAAAAAAAACAACAACAATTGGGGCTGGAGAGATGGCTCAGTGGTTAAGAGCACTTGCTGCTCTTGCAGAGGACCAGGCCTGGTTCCCAGCACCCACACAGCAGCTCACCACCATCTGTAACTCCAATTCCAGATGGTCTGACACCTACTTCTAGCCTGTGCAGAAATAGGGCAGTGCATGCAAGTGGCACACAGATACACATGCAGGGAAAACACCCATAAACATAAGCTTAAAAGGAAATACTATTTATTTATTCATCTATTTATTTTTGATAGGAAAGGAGTATTTTGTAGAACTATCTATTCTAACCCTCTAGACGGGGGGGGGGGGGGGGGGGGGGGGAGAGAACGACACAAAACCCTAATATCCACCACACTAGGATGACATGCACATCAATATAATACCACAGAGGGTGAAAACAAAAGGTTCTGTTATTGTAGGCACACTTCAAACAGAAGTCTAGAATGGGCAAAATCAGTGGAAGATTAGTCAGCCAGGGTTATTTTCCTCTCGAGAGGAGGGACTGGAAGGAGCCTGGGCAGTCTTCCCAGGGCTGGGAATCATCTTGATGTGCTGAGTAGTGCAAATCCTGAACAGATCGTGTGAGTTATTTTCTTGTGCCCTTCTAGGTGAGTGTAGTTCAGTGTCTTTACAGAGAATGTTAGAGTGGCTACGCAGTTTTACCTCATTTTCTGCTCTGAGGGCTGAAAACTCACTCTTCTCCAAGATGACCATATCTTTTTTCACGTTAGCAATCTTCGACATTATTTGCTGAAGAGTGATTTCCTAGAAAAAGAGAGAAACAAAACGCGGACTCTCGTGTGGCCTCTAAACCCACCTCTTCTCACCTCTGCCTGCTAATCCGGCTAAAAAGAAACTGGAACGGGGGTGTGTGTGTGTGTGTGTGTGTGTGTGTGTGTGTGTGTGTAAAGGGAGGACTGGTAAGAGCACCCTCTGCTCCAAAGTGGTGAGGGAATCCACAGCAAAAGCAGGTGAGTCGCAGCGTAGTGGGAAGGAGACAACACTCAGAAGGCTCTGCTGTCACCTACAGTGCTGGCCACATCCCCAGTCATGACCACGCGCTTGCCTGGAACAGTCACGTTGACACAGTGAGCGTTCAAGCACAGGCCCACAATATAGCTTCGATGAAGTACTTTTGTTATGATTTTTGCCTCTGAACTATGGTTAAAATTACCATACACCTTTCAATAGAACATCATCCAAAAGGCTACTTGAGTATTTATTACAAGTAATATCCTACGTTCAGATTTCCTATGTGCCAATCCACCCTGCCCACATTACCTGCTGCACCTTGGTGACCATATCATTGTAGACGATGTCCATGTTGGTCTCTGTGTTCTTGACCAATGCAGACACAATGATTTCTGCTTGTTGAGTGGTGAACCCTAGACAAGCACAGAAACAACCGGACTCAGAAGAAAAAACCAAGACCAAGACGTAGGAAGCACACACGTCTCTATGGAGGCCGGAATTCTGAAGAAGGAGGAAAGAATGGCATAGTGGGAGAGTGAGACATACAGGCTCTGACATGTCTGCCACTCTGAGCAGAAGGAAACACCTGAATGTGTCTCAGCGGCTGGGATCATCCGCAATCTCTATGGCCGTCCTCAGGTTCCAAACCAAGAAAAATAGAACATTTCTGCTTATCAAGACAACTTTATATGTCCCCCTTCTCATCTCTTAAATTCTAGGCTGGAAGACATTTGGTGGGAAAGGCCTGCTGTTTTCATTTGATGAGAAAAGCTGAACAAACCATTACACAGTGTCTGACCATTTTTCCAAAGCCCATTATGTACATTATTGCATTTAATACCCAAAAGGAAAGGAACTTTGGGATTCTTTTTATGTCTGTGGTACAGACGGGCAGACCCACAGAAGCTGAGGAGATAAGGCTTCCACAGCTACCCAGCAACCAGGGTGTCTGCCTGCCCACCAGAGGCCGCTGAGCTCCCCCAACACCAATGTGTATAACGGGGTAAATATACTCAGTGAAGGAAACACAGACATGTTTATTTCAAAGGCATATTCTATGTTAACTCAAAAGTTGGTTTTGAGAATATATGTGCCATATAATGGAGAACTGTAGTCAGCATATTTCTCTGGATATTAATTATAAAATGATATTCTGTGTTCCAAGTGTACTTTCAGTGAACAGCATTTGTGTCATGGCAACCTTTCTGGTCTATGTGTGAGAGTGTGTGTGTATGTGGGATTAGGGGGTGATAGTTGAGGGTCTTCCTCAATCACTCCCCACTTTTTAATTTATTTGCTTGTTTGTTTATTTAGAGGTAGGGTCTCTCACTGGACCTGGAGCTTGCTGACTCAGGTGAATGGGCTGGCCAGCAAGCTCTGTGGATCACTCTGTCTCCCCTCCCAGTGCTGGGATTACAGGCATGTCTTTATGCCCGGCTGTTTACATGGGCGCTGGGATCTGAACTCAGGTCCTGTACTGGCCAGTTTTTGTCAGTGGTTAAGAGAACGTGCTGCTCTTCCGGAGGGTCTGAGTTTGGTACAAAGTACCCTTTTTGGTCAGCTTACAACTATCTGTAACTCCAGTTCTGATACCCCTTTCTGGCTTCTCAAGACACCTTCCCCACATACGTTTAAAAAAAAACACACACACACACACACAAAAACAAAAAAAACCAAACCACAATCCCAAACAGAAGAAGAGATGGTTCAGAGCTTAAAGGTGCTTGGTGTCAAGACTGTAGACATGAAGTCTGTCCCCAGAACTCACTTGGTGGAAGAACCAGCTCCTGCAAGCTGTCATCTGACCTACTCAACCACAATAAATATACATAAAAACCAAATAAAATACCCCAAACCCAAACACCCAAAATATAAAACAAAAAACACCAATAAACCCCCAAGAAGCCAAAATGTACTGTCTTTTCAATAGAGAAAAACTGTTAAGAAAAGTCTCCGTTGTGTTGATAAAGAAAAAAAAAATGCTTAACCCTTAAACAGGGTCGAGGGAACAGTTTGACTCACAGGGTGCTTACCTAGCAGGCACTGTGCTCCATTCCCCAGCCCTGCACAAACTGTGCATGGTGGTACATGTCTGTAATCCCAAGGAGAGGCTGGAGGATCAGAAGTTCAAAGTCACCTTCAGCTATACAGTAAGTTTGAGGCCAGCCTGAGCTATATAAGTGTCTTTCTCAAAAAAGACCTCAAGCCAAAAATAAAATAAAATAAAATAAAGTGAACTTAAAAAGAGGCTAAGTATCTGTCACCGTCAGCTCCAGCTGCCAATCCCACACACCTGGGAAGAGGAAGCAAGCTTCACTGAAGAACTGCCTCCATGACCCATGGGCATGTCTAGGGGGTGGGGGGGATCTTTTTTAATTGCTAATTGATCTTAGAGGGCCAAGCCCACTGTGGGCTGTGCCATCCCTGGACAAGTGGGATGAGCTACTGAAGAAAGCATGCTGAGCCAGGCAGCGGAGTAGGTCAGTAAGCAGCCTTCCTCTGGGGTCTCAAGTTCAGTTCCTACTGAGTTCCTGCCATACTTCCTATCCTCAATGATGGACTGTAATATGTAAGCCAAATAAACCCTTTCCTGCCCCAACTTGCTTTTGGTCACAGTGCTTACCATAGCAACAGAAAGCAAATTAGAACACCAACCAAAAGTTTCCTGAAGGCTGAAAAGTCGAAAGAGAAATACCGGGAAGGAAGCACACACAAGAAGTCCCCATGAGCTGTGCTAATCCAGGGCGCAGGCGCAGCTGATGGCTGCGGGACTTACCATTTGCTTCAAGTAAGCACACCAGAGCGTGGGTGTCAAAGTAGAGCTTCCGACTCACAGAAGAGGGTAAGTTCCCCTTTCTGTGCTCTAGCTGCCGGCACCCAGCAGACAGGCTTAGCTCTAGAAGGGAAGAGAAAGGAAGCCAAGATCAGTTAGCAAGAAACAAAAGTCATTTGATGCTACAGGTTATGTTTCAACACCTCAGAAACCTGTCTCATTTTTTACAGGGCCAGAATGCACACATATGATGCAACCTGTTTCATGCATAAAATTCAGTTGTTTCTTGTATATTTAAGAGTAGGCACTTATCCCCGCAGTCAACTTTCTCCATCCTGGTCAGAACTGGACCCTTCAAACAGTACTCCATCTTGTCTTGTCCCTACTGTCTCAAACAGGGTCTTACTCCACAGGCCAGACTGACCTAGAACAAACTACCTGGCCCAAACTGGCCTCAGACTCACAGTCACACCACTGCCTCATCAGCCTCCCATGTCTTGGGATTGCAGGCTTGAACCATCACACTCACCCCTCTCCCCACTCTCCATCATGCCTTAGACACCCAGAAATCTATTCTGTCCTACTGTCTGCCCACTCTGTAGACTTCAGGGGCATGGAGTCATACAACGTGGTCTTGGCATTATGGTCAATGGTCATCCACACTGCAGAACGTGCCAGCATTTTATTTCTGCATCACTGAATAGTCTTGGACTGCACAGCTGTCCCTCACTGTGTGCTGTTTACACCTCCTGGATCTCATGGATAGTATTGCACTGCACAGCTGTCCCTCACTGTGTGCTGTTTACACCTCCTGGATCTCATGGATAGTATTGCACTGCACAGCTGTCCCTCACTGTGTGCTGTTTACACCTCCTGGATCTCATGGATAGTATTGCACTGCACAGCTGTCCCTCACTGTGTGTTTACACCTCCTGGATCTCATGGATAGTATTCCATCCACTGCACAGCTGTCCCTCACTGTGTGCTGTTTACACCTCCTGGATCTCATGGATAGTATTCCATCCACTGCACAGCTGTCCCTCACTGTGTGCTGTTTACACCTCCTGGATCTCATGGATAGTCTTGCACTGCACAGCTGTCCCTCACTGTGTGTTTACACCTCCTGGATCTCATGGATAGTATTGCCCTCACAGCTATCCCACACTGAACAATGTGTACTGTTTACACTTTATGGCTCTCATGAATGATCCTGTGGCCACTGCTTCAGTTCCCTGGAGAATGTCCCTGGGAACGGAGCTGTAGGGTCATATGGTAACCATTTAAGGAATTGCCAGATTTTTTCCAAAGTGGCATCACCATTTTACTTGTTTGCCCATAGCCAAAAGGCTCCCAATTTCTCCACATCCTCACTAATACTTAGGATGTTTGTTTTATAAATTATAACCACCCTAGGGGTACAACCAGTACCATGTGGCCCTCACCTGCAGTTCTCTGATATCTAACAATGTTGGTCATCTTTGCATATGCTTACTGGAAGTCTAAGAATCTTTGAAGAAATGTCTATCCAAGACCTTTGTCTACTTAAAAAAATATTTATACAGGTGTGATGGCACACACCTTTAATCTTAGCACTTGGAAGGCTGAAGCAGGAGGATTTCTGTAGGTTCAAAGCCTGGTATACAGAGAGTTCTATGACAGCCAGAGCTACATAGAGACCCTGTCAAACAAACACACAACTCAGTTGTAAGCCACCCCATGTGAGTGCTGGGAACTAAACTCACATTCTCTAGAAGAGCAGCAAATGCTCCTTTAAAAAAAAAAGTTTCTTTGTACAGCCCTGGCTGTCCTGGAATTCACTCTGTAGACCAGGCTGGCCTCGAATTTACAGACACCCACCTGCCTCTGCCTCCCGAGTGCTGGGATTAGAGGTGTGAGCTATCATGCCTAGCTTGCTCCTAACTACTGAGTCACCTCTCCAGCCTTTCTATTTCAACTGGGCTTTTACTTTTCCATTATTGAACTGAAGAGTTCTTCATATATTCTAAACACAAGTTCCTTACCAAACTATTTACAAATACTTTCTCCTATTATCAGCTAATATTTTTATTTTTATATTTTCATATTTATTTTTTATATATTTTGAACTTTTAAAAAGTTAAATTTGGATGATGCTCAAATAACCTATTCCCATTCTGCTAACTCTACTTTTGATGTCATGTGGAAGAGACTATTGCTAATCCAAGTGTATGAAGCCGTGTTTTCTTCTAAGAGGTTTCCAGTGTTAGCTCTTACACTGAGGCCAATGATCGGGGGGAGTCATGTATGGCATGAGGTAGCCTCATTGTTCTGTGTGAAGACATCTAGTTCTATCAGCACTGTTTTCTCTGTGACACTGGCCTGTCATCCTGGTTGAAAGCTGACTGTGTGTGAGGGTTCACCTCCGGACTTTCCATGTATTCAATTCCTCCAGAACATCTGTCCTCATCAGGAAATACATTTGGTTTTTATTCTGACTGTTGAGCTATTATATGTCAATTTTAGGATAAGTATGCCATTTTTTTTGTTGTTGTTGTTGTTGTCGTTGCAAAGAAGAGGGTCTGAGATTTTTGAGGCCTGCATTCTATGAATCAGAGGGGACTGTCATCTTGGTAATACAGCATTCAGATCAATAAACACGAGCCATCTTTCCACTGATTTAGGTCTTTGATTGCTCCAGTCCTGTTCTGTAGTTTTCTGAGTACTTTGTGATCTTGCACAGACTTACCCTAAGGGTTAATTAAGGTCTTTCAAACCGTCACTGGAATCAAATTGCTTCACTTTCACTTTCAGAGTGTGTACTGCGGATGCATAAACACACACCTGACTGCACTCACAGGTGCCTTGCTGGACTCTGGACTGGACTCGGGCTTTTCCTAGTAGTTCAGGGGCATCCCTGGCATTTGTACAAACAAGGTCATGCCACCTGGGAGAGAAGGAGAGCTGTACTTCTGCTTTCCAGTCTGGATGCCTGTTTCATTTTCTTACCGAACTAACTGCCCCGGCTAGAACTTCCGGAAGTGCAAGGCTAGACTCTGATCTGGGAAGGAAAGTTCAGTCTTTCTTCATCGTATCTACACGGGTTTTGAAGACCTTCTTTATCACTTAAATTCCCACTCTATGGACAGTCCACCCCCTGTCCTCACCTTTTTTGGTCTTACTATGCAGCCCAGGTTGACTCTGAACTCAAGATCTCCTGCTCCTGCCCTCCAAGTTCTGAGACCACAGATCCAACCCATCCTGTACACTTACTCCAGGTCTTCATCTGATGCAGAAAGCATGGCACACTGCAATGTTTTCCTGGCTTTCTGTGCTTCACCAACCACTCAAAGTTTAGTTTTGGTTTTAAATTAGAATACCATTTTGGGGGAAAAACTGACATGGTCTATGTAGATCTGGTTCTTCTGGAACTCTCTATGTAGACCAGGCTGGTCTTGAACTCAGATCCTCCTGCCTTGGACTCCTGGTACCACCAATTCTTTCTATTTTATTTGTGTGTGTGTGTGTGTGTGTGTGTGTGTGTGTGTGCGCGCGCGTGCGCACGCGCGCACGCAGTAAACAAGCCACAGAGATCCTCTTGACTTCCCCTCCCAATAAGGTCCAGATGCAGGCAGCCTTGCCTGGCATCTTACACAGATGCTAGGTTTTGAAGCCAGGTCCTTTTGCTTGTTCAACAAGTGCTGTTACAGCTGAGCCATTTAATTTTGTCAAGAAAGGGTGTTTAAACCTAGTCGTTTCTTATTAAAAGAAGCATTTGACACAAAAACAGGGCAAGTTAAAATAAAGACTTGGTTCAAGCTTTAGGAACACGAAAATCTTGCTACATACTGGTCTTTTCTAAATTCGGCACAGTGTGGCTGCAGTGTGGCGAATAGGAGAGAGGAATCCTTTACTAACTCAGGGATAAAAGAGTTTCTTCAGCAGGCCTCCCTCCCTCATGACCAGAAACACACTTAAGCTGATCAACCACCATTCTGGAACCTTCAAGGTAGCGTGGGTGAGGCCCCACAGATCTGATGTTTCTCTGTGGCCTTCAGCACTCATCCTGAACTACTGGCCACTTGGGAAGAGGTAGCTGTGCTCATGGTGAGATCAGGCCAAGAACAACAGATCCAATGATTGTATCCGCAATGTTTGCTGCCCAACGAAATAGGAAATGCAGGGACCTGTGCATCTGATGGTAAAAATGGGCCCTTATTGCTTTAAGAGGCTGCTTCCTTTCCCAGCTGTCATACTTTTGGCATAAACTTTGTCTATTTCCTCCACACAGGTAAAGAACAGCCTTTATCGCTCCTTTCTGTGTTCTCAAGATGGCACAGGAAGCCTTGCTACAGCACTTATTACTATAGTTCCACATCTGCATCGTCCAGTAGTCCATGTGGTCCAGAAGCAGCCAGACTCACTGTTTTCAGTTTTAGCATCCATCAGAGGGCCAGGAATAATTTCAGACTTTGTAATTAAACTATAACAACATCTAGGATCTAGACTATGATACTAGCTAGTCTGCCTATTCATGTGAGTGAATTCACGTCACCCTGGGCCTTTTCCATCACTATTCATCTCTAGTTCAGGACCAGAATGTCTAGGGCTGGGGATGAGGCTCAGTCGGTAGAGTGCTTGCCCAGTACACTTGAGGCCCTGGATTCAATGCTCGACACCATATAAAATATAAAACCAAGTGTGGTGGAACTAGCTCCTACCTTTTAAAAGGGTTCCTATGAGGAGGAGAGGGGGTTAAGAAACTTTTAGATAGAGAGCAAAGAGGAGAAAGACAGAAACACAGGATAGCTCCAGTAGGACCTGGATCAAAACCCAATGGTCCCTTCTGCCTCTTCAAAAGGGCTTTTTGTAACAATGCCGGGGCGGGGGGTGGGGGGTGGAGAGGGGCGCAAAAGACCTCCCCCTTGCTGGATCAAAGCATACTGCACAGCCAAGTGTAGACCCTTCCAAACCATGGTAACCACGCCTGGGGACAAGCTATCCCTTATGCAGCCCTGCTGTGTAAAGCAAGCTCAGATTCTCAGACCCTAAGTTCTCACTAGGAAACCTCTGTGGGTCTCTACAACACCTGATATCCTAGCATTGAGGAAAAGGCAGGAGATTCAGGAGTTCGAGGTCATCCCTGGCTATACTGGGAGTTTGAGGCCAGCCTGGGCTATGTTGAGACCCTGCCCCCAGCCCCCCCCCCAAAAAAAAGGTTTGTCCAACATAAAGCAAAGCTAGCTCGAAAACCAAAACCAGCTTTGAATGAATGAAAGTGTTCCTCCAAGGGTCCTCCTGTGATGGGGGATGTCTTTCTGTGTGCTGTGAAAGAGGGGGGCGCACGGCCCCTTTAAGAGGTGCTGCAATTCAGCCAGCAGCACTAAATATAAATGGTAAGATAAGTCAAGTATGCTTGTGACAGCACGGGTACCAGCTTCCTACATCTAGGAAGGTTTAATCCAGTTCTCAGTCACAAACTCGGACAAGGCTGAAAGCTTTACGCTTGGCTGTCACGAATCTAGAAGTGAGCAGAGTCAGCCAAGAGAGCCACATGGATCTAGAGGATCTAGGTGTAGCTTAGTAGTCTAAAGTTTGCTGGTACAGTCAAAAAAGGCTAAAAGATACATAGTAGAAGAGGTCCAGACAGAAAAACCTCTAAACAGTTTCCAGTGTGTTTAACAATGTGTGTAGGCTTAAGAAAGAAAGAAAAGGGGTATGGACAGTCATAGAAAGAGAGAAATAGTTTAAAAATAATAAGGCCTTTAAAGAGAGAAGTAAAATAATAATAATAAAAAAGAATAAGCTGCATAAAGATGAGAAATACACAGGGAGTCTGGGTCCTGTATAGTATTGTGTTGACTTTGAATGTTTTGAATGCTGACAAGCAAACAACAGCTGCTGAGGGACATGGGGTTATGGATGGACTGATAACTGGACCAACCTAGATACTTTAGGAATGCCTTAACTTTAAAAAAGAAGTCAAAAATATATTTGTCAAATGGAAATCAAAAATGCTTTCAAGTTTTGTTTCCACAGGAGACGAGAGGTTGTGGATTCCTTCAGGAATAATATATGGATCAGGTTTGATCAAGGGAGACCTCCTGAAACTTGACAGGTGATATCTATCAACAAAGGTTATAGCTGGTCTTCCCAGGACTTGGCCATTATTTCAAATTTTCTCAAGGACCCCAAAGATACTTTGTCCACAGATAGCAGCAAGTGGTTTGGAGAAAGTGACACCCATATTCCCAAGAGGTGGGTAGAATGGTATTTGGTCATTTGGTGGGTTATGGATGTTTGTCATCCTTTATAGGGGTTGTTTATTAATTGTTACTGGTATTGGCAAGGGAGGAAACTGTACAAATGAGATTACATTGAATTACATTCAGGGATCTCTTTCAAAAAAAAGGAGGAGGAATATAGGAATGATAAGATAAAAGGGTAGATTACTGAATCTACTTTAAATAGTAGGGTAGATTGCTGAATCTACTATAAACTAAAGAACAACTATAAATTCAGATCTTTTGTATTTGTAGGGACATTTGTATATTGATCCAAATTTAAGGTAATTTTTGTTACAACACTATATATGTTTCTACTCTTGTTTAAAGGATTTGTATATTAATACAAATTTAAGGTAATTTTTGTTACAATACACTGAATATATGTTTCTACTCTTGTTTAAAGGATTTGTATATTGATACAAATTTAAGGTATTTTTGTTACAATACACTGTATATATGTTTCTACTCTTGTTTAAATAATTTTTGTACATTCATACAAATTTAAGTTTATTTTTTGTTACAACATATTATATAAATGTTTCTACTCTTGTTTAAGGTATTGTACCTATGCAGTTCATTTAAAATATAAGGTAAAGTTCTAGTTTTTGAAAGCTATGATTATAAACAACTTAGGATAATCAAGAAACATAGGTTAGTAGTCATCTATAACAATCAAATTTATAGATATGTTAGGCATGTTTTCTAGATCACGAAGAGATATATTTTAGATAGATAAATGGTTTTCAAACACTTCAAAGACCTACAGAATATGACATTTAAAATGTTTTGTTAACCTAAGGGTTTTTTTTTAATGACAATGAGACACATCTGCTCCTGGCAGCACCAATTTACTTCAGAGATGATGACACTGAAGAAACTCCTTATGGGAGTTTGCTTTCATTGTGGCAAGGTTAGCCACTGGGCAAAGAAACTGTTCTTTCCTTTGACTGCTGACAATGTGCTGTGAAGACTGGACATGCAGGACCTACAAGAAAGTGACTGTTGAACTTTGCCCAAACAAGACAGGACAGTCCTTCAAATTTCCTGCTTCATTGAAAATTTTGCCAGATATTCTGGGCCTGTAGGTTGAAGATGGATGCCCCAACATTGCAAAGGAACTCTGGATGACTGTCTAGGCAGCCAAACGTCTCTATTGTTAGATAGTATTATATCCTTCTGGGGTCTTTGATGGAGTTGAGGACTAGATAGTTATAGTTGCAGTTTTCCTTAGTTATGATAGAAAGTTAGGTGTAAAACTTTGGACTAAGATAGAATAGATAATGCATTATTTTCTCTGAATATGCTAACTAAAAATGTACAGAATATTGTAAATGTAGTTCTTACTTGATAATTGTTTTTGTTGTATATAGTTTTACTATGTTAACATTAAAACCTTTCATTTTCATTTAGACAAAAAGGGGGAAATATTGTGGAATATTATTTTAAGATGTGTTAGCCAGGTGTTGGTGGTACATGCCTTTAATTCCAGCACTAAGGAGGCAGAGTTCGGCCATGAGAATCTCTGTGAGTTCAAGACCAGCCTGGTCTACAAAGTGAGTTCCAGGACAGGCTCCAAAGCTACACAGAGAAACCCTGTCTTGAAAAGCCAAAAAGGAGAAGAAAAAAAAAGGGTATATTACATTTGTTTATGCTGTGGAACATTTGTTTAACTCTATGAAGCTGTGTTACAGTGCCTGTCTAAAACACCTGATGGTCTAATAAAGAGCTGAACAGCCAATAACAAGGCAGGAGAAAGGACAGGCAGGGCTGGCAGGCAGAGAGGATAAATAGAAGAAATCTGGGAGGAGAAGAAAGAGCAAGAGAGATCAAGGAGTGATAAGAGAAGGGGACAGCCACACAGCCACCCAGCCACACAGCCCAGAGGCAAAGGGTAGATGGGATAATTTAAGAAAAGCTGGCTAAAAACAAGCCAAGCTAAGGCTGGGCATTTATAATTAAGAATAAGCCTGTGTGCTTGATTTATTTGGGAGCTGGGTGGCAGGCCCCCTCCAAAAGTCCAAAAGAGTAAAAAAACCCAAACAACAGGCAGATCACTATGCAAGCCCAGTATTTATGTTCTGGGGATCTGAACTCTGATCCTCCTGCTTCAGTATTTTATCCACTGAGCTAGATCCCAGACCCACACACCACCACTGTTAGCAAGAGCTAGCTGTGATTTGTACACTTATGTTTTTCTTTTTCTTTTTTCCAAAACAACTGGAACCAGAAATAGCAAGCTTATTTCAAGAAAGCTATCTTCTAAAAAGTAGGGAAAAGGGCTGGCCACTTCTCAGTTGGCATTCCACTCCTGCCGAGGGAAGGGAATGCCACTTCATTCTCTGTCAAAAGACAACTGTGGATACAGTAGTTCTGAATTCCTAGGGCTCACAGTAGGAAGCCAGTAACTTGAGGTGCATTAGAATGCAACACATAATTCTCCTTTCTGGAAACCTTCATCGGAGCAAAAGGATGTTAAAACCCGTAATTACAAAAGAAGTCCAAAGTTAACCTCCAAGAGAGGAGAAAGCAACTGCAAATTTTCAAGGCACAACCTCCTGAAGTGGATCTATCTATTGAGGACCTGAGACACAAAACCAAACCACCAACCCTGGGTTGAGAATAAAGGAACCAAAATGGCCATGAAAGCTTCCTACTGTCTCTGCTGTTTCCCTTTTAAAAATCCATCAATCCTCATGTCTGACTGAGGAATGCCACTAAAATGGCACCATCTTGCTAATGCAACAAGAAAGAACTCCTTCCTGAAGGAAACCGATTGGAAGGCAACAGTTTGTCAAAAGGACAGCAAGCCGGGGGTGGTAGCCTTTAACCCCAGCTCTTGGGAGGTGCAGGAGACTGCACTAAACTCGAGGCCAGCCTGGGCTACACAGTTCTGACCCTGTCTGAAAACAAAACAAAACAGTACATAGAAAGGCAAGGTGTGGAAATAAGAAGCCAGACCCACCTCCAACTCCTAGTTCCTACAAGGCTGACCTAAAGCTCACGGCTCATTTCCCTAGCTCCGTGAGAGCTGTCCTCACCCTTTTCCCCAAGAAACTCCTGAGGAGTGAGGGATAAGCGATTTAGATAGAAATAGAGAGGGGAGAGACAGAAACACCCGATAGCTTCAGGAGGGCCTGGTTCCTTACGCAGAACTTTATTCAAAAGGCTTTTTATAACAATACCAAGAGGCAGGCAAAAGACCTCCCCCTTGCTAGATACAACCCTTCCAAACACCTGGTACCTGTGGTCCAATCATCCTTTTATGCAGCCCTGCTGGGAAAGCAAGCTCAGCTCTCACTAGGAAACCTCTGTGACACCTATCTGCGTGTAAAGCGACCTTCATTCTTTCAGAACTATTTATCAGTTTCTCCCCTAGCCACAGGTATTCTTAAATTTTAGACGCAGGCAATACTCATCGAAAAATACGTGTGGGTGCGGATGGCTACTAATGGACACAGACAGGTTATCCAAGGTGTAATTATGCCACGTTTTCTGATTAGCCAGCACGATAAGATTTTATCTGCTATTTACTGGGAGCAAATTCCAGCCAGTTTACATTCAAAATCTTAAGCAATTCAGTGATGTCCCTCCCCTCCTTCAAGTACTTAAATGACACATCAGTGAAATCAGGCCACAGTCACCCAATTTAACGCACAAACGGAGGTCCTTTTCCATTCCTAAGCATACTGCCTCTCTTTTTCTCCAAAGTATTTGTCAAATTAATAAAGTTAATATGGATAAGTACATATGCATATACAAAACACACATACACATGCTGCATATCTTGCGTGAAGTAAGCTTCAGGGAAAAAAAAAATTGTTGAATTATCCCAAACAGCTAGTAAAGTGCCAGGCACAGAATGGATGACAGCGGGCCAAGAATGAATCAATACAGTTTGGAATCAAATCAAAGCGCAATACCATCCCTTCATTCCCGGATCTGCTCCCCTAAGCCCTGCCACGCCTGGGCATCCCCTTCCACAACTTTCCCCACTTCTCCCTGGCTCCAACAGGTGCGCTGCCGGGGCAGACCGGAGCATGCTGTCAGCGGGTGCCCTCCCATGCGGGCAACCTGGGTGACCTGTCTCCCGCCTGCCTCACCTCTCCGGCTGCTGGCCAGGGCGGTCACACGCCCGACGCCCAGCGGCAGACGGCCCTGCGCGTTCCTGCTGGCGCCGAGCGCAACCGCGGGGACGGCGTGTCCCGGGCGCGTGCGCTCAGCCAGCGTCCTACGCGGGGCGGTGGCGGCCAGGCGCGGGGAGGGCACGAGCAGGACGAGCAGCAGCGGGGACGCGCGGGCGGCCCGTCCGCGGAGCCTCAGCCAGCGTCGTCCGCCCGGCAGCGGGGAGACGCCGGGGCGCGCCTGGACCCCGTAGCCGAAGGGCAGGAGCCGCTGACGGCTCGGCGTGCGCTTCGGCCGCTCGCCCGCCACCGAGCCGCTGTCCATCCCCGAGCGGGTCACAGGCCCGGGCACGCAGGCATGTCGCTCCCGCGCGGTCCCGACCACGAGTCGCCGCGGGAGCGAGCGTGGGCAGCGGTGCAGACCTGCCCTTTCCTGCCCGAGGGCGGCGGGCGCGGTAGTCCGCCCTTGCCACGCCCCATCCCATAGCCACCGTCCTCGTTTAGGCCCGCCCTAACCACGCCCCTCCCCAGGGTCGTATAACTCCCCTCCTATGGCCGCTCTAACCACGCCCCTTCCCTCTTTTGTCCGTAGCCACACCCTCTCGGGGGACGGTCTTTGGTTACCACGCCTCTCGTCCCCTTGCAGTTGCCTGTGGTGACCTCGTCTCTGGCACCCCGGTTAGGGCGCGTCTTAGCCACTTTTCGCTGCAGGGCATCATGGTTGTTTATCGGGGTGGAGACACTCAGAAAATTACGTTGCGCTTTCTGCTGCAGCGATTTACATTTTCATTACGCAGTTGTCCTTAAAGAATATTAATGGCTCCTTTGTCCTTCGCAGACTTGTGAAAAGTCCTTGGCCACTGGACTGGATTAGATTTTATTAACTACCCGGGTCTCAAATTCCCTAGGGTTGCGTTTTAAGGAATTATTCACAGGGCATAGGGAACTATGCTTTCAGAGTTAATACACTTACAAATACACTTTCACAGTTTCGTTTTTTTTTTGAGACAAAGTCTCACTATGTAGCCCTCAGGCTGGCCTGGCTTCCTAAGCGTTTTGGGATTAAAGGTATACACCACAACATAGGCTACAGGTTTTGTTTTGGATTCGAGCACTGATAAACATTAGAAGGTCCTAGTGTGGAAATGTAAAACCTGGGATACTAGTGTTAAATTAGACTATTGGCATAATAAAGAGACACTTGAAGTAGGCAGTGTTTAATTCAGAACTTTTTGAAAGACTATTGCACTTTATTTACTGGTCCTTTGCGTAAAATTGAAAAAGTTTGTTGAATGAATGAGTAAACCGCACAAGACACTACTAAGAGAGAGAAAAAAGAAATTGTTGTTGAATGAAAAAAAAGAAATGAAAAGAAAGGACATGACTGCTCCTAGCTATGGTGGAGGAGAAGGTTTATTATTGCATATAAAAGAGAGATCATAGCTAGAGGCAGAGACATCTGGGAGAGTCCAGAGTGAACATAACCTTTAGCCGAGCCTGTTGGGGAGACAGGGAAGGAGAGAGGGGGGAAGTCAGGAGTGTAAAGAGTAGAGGAAAAAGAGGCAGGTACCCAAAATGGCTGGATTATGTCAGGAAGGACATCTGGAGGAAGGGTAGCCCAGCCCCTGCGCTGGAGAAGTTAAGGGTAGGGGCAGGGTGTGATAGCCAGAAGGACCCTGTAACAGGTAAGGACTGAGGATTCTGGAAGAACCTGGCATCCAGGTCCACTTTTATATGTTCAATAGGCACCTAGCATGTTTGTCTCAAGTTTGAGACCTAACAATTGTGTTCCTGGAGTGATCAGTATTTAGCTAGGGTGTTTGGTTTTTTGTTGTTTGTTTTTGTTTTTATAGTTAAGGACTGTCAGCTGTACACATACTGATGCAGAATGTGTGTAGTAGGTTACTGGGCAGTGGAGTGTGTAAACAGATGGGAAGATGTGCAGGTGACTGCAAAGTACAAATAATTCAAAGTAAGGTACAAGGAAGACACTTAAAAGGCTAGAATATCAATTTGTAGAATGGCAGGTAAAGGAAGGCAGGAGGATCCACTGCAGCCTTTTGTGTTGAAGAATTTTGCTCATACCCTTTTCTGAAAATGTAATCTAAGGAAATAATCCAAAAACATTAAAAAAAAAACCCTGTTAGTTTAGATCATAAGCATTTTTATTTTTATAGGACAAAACTATTGAACATTTGGTAATTTCATATAGGTCAATTTAATACACACACAAAGGAAAGACTAGATGTGGTGGTGCCGTCCTGGAGTCCCAGAATTCCAGAGGCAGAGGCAGGAGGATCAGGAGATCATCGTCAGTCTTTGCTGCATAGCAAGTTCAAGGCTAGTGTAGAATACACAAGATAGTTGTGTATGTGGAGATAATGTGTCCTTATTTGTGACTGAAAAGGTGAGCAAACAAATGCACACTGTTAGAGGCATGGTTACGTGACAGTGGCACCAACAAACTTTAAAATTGACCACAAATTGTATATATTCAATAATAATTGCATTTAACAATTGTATATACCACCCAAATAAGGGCTGGGATATTTTCATTTCTCTGGAATATCCCCTTGTGTTCCTTTCCAGTTTCAAATCACCCGGCAACCCAGTGAGAGGCACCTGGGCTCCGATTTCAACCACTACAGAGTAGTTTCATGGTTCCTGGACTTCAGTGGAACCCTACAAAAAGCATTGCCTGACTCCTGCTTCACGCCTGCCCTGGTACAGCACCTGTGAGAGTCATTTACACTGCTTTAGTAACTACAGAGCCATCTAAGCTGCATCACTAGCTACTCTCATGATTAAATACTACCCCGACTAACAACGACCATGTATCCATTCTACTACTGACCACCATGTGGTCTGTTTCCAGTTTGGGGTTACTATGAGTAAATCTTTGTGTAGATATATGTCTTAAGGAAAATATCTAAAATTCAAATTGCTTAATCAGATGATAGTTGTAATTGAACCTTATAGGTATCAATGAATTGTTCTTTCAAAGGGACCACATCCTTTTACACTCTTGCCATGGGATGGGATTTTCAGTTATTTTACATTCTTGACAGGCTTGAGTATTGTTGGGCCTTTTTGGAAGTTGTAACACTGTCCGGTGGTTTTTAATGTTTATGGATATAATACAGGGCAGCCACAAAATAAAGGGCTGAAGACAGGGAGACAAGAGATGGTCGGCAAGGATTAAAACATTTTTTAGAAATCCTTAAAAAGTAGAATAAATAATTTAAAAATACATCAATGAATTCAATTAAAAATAGGCAAGTACAAATTTTAAATGGACCACAGAAAAGTAAAGAAAAATGAACCATGAGTTAACAATATTTTGTCTTCAAGAAACTTGTGTGAATTATAATGTATCTGAGCTAAAAATAATGGACGAGGAAAGGGAGATGCATTTTGTCCTCTTCCTGAACAAATAGAATTACACGCTGATAAAGAATACATAAAAGCTCTGGTTTTTCTATGACTAAAATGTATCACAATATAAAAAAGGGTGAATATGATAATAAAGAGCAGAACACACTTGGGGAGCATGGGGGGCAGTAATGGTTCTTAAAATGCATGTGTTTATTTTTTACAGTATAGTAAAAATGTTTAATATATTTGTGTCTATTCCATAAATTAATTCTTTCCTTTATTTCAGCAAAATCAGTATGTTATAGTATAAAAAATTTCACATAATTTATTATCTTAGGCTAGAGACTACTTAAAAGATTATGGCATGCTGGTGGTGGTGGTGGTGGTGGTGCACGCCTTTAATCCCAGCACTCCGGAGACAGAGCCAGGCAGATCTTTGTGAGTTTGAGGCCAGCCTGGTCTATGGAGCAAGATCCAGAAAAGGCGCAAAGCTACACAGAGAAACCCTGTCTCAGGAAAAAAAAAAAAGATACATACCCAGGGGTTGGGGATTTAGCTCAGTGGTGGAGCGCTTGCCTAGCAAGGCCCTGGGTTCGGTCCTCAGCTCTGGGGGGGGGGGGGGGGGGGGAAGATTATGGCATAAAAATTGAACAAAATGCTGGGTGATGGTGTCACACACTTTTAATCCCAGCACATGAGAGGCAGAGGCAGAGGCAGGCAGATCTCTGTGTGTTTATGGCCAGCCTGGTCTATGAAGTGAGTTCCAGGACAGCCAGGACTGTTACACAGAGAAACCCTGTCTTGGCAGGAAAAGAAATGAATAAAATTTGAAATATCTACATCAAAAGCATTAAGTATATGTTAAAAATGTTTAAATTTAAATTGTCTTAATGTTTTATATATATTTCTATTAAAACTGAAATTTTTTATTGAAAGACCAAATTATTGCAATGATCAAAATGATTCCAAGTTGATATTTCTATTTACTATTTTAAAAATTTCCTGCAACCTTAGTGAATGTTTTTATATTGAACTGCTATTTGTAGTTTCTGTGTTGAGTGTCCACTGTCTATCCAGTCACTAAGATAAAGAATTGGGATCATGATTTACATATGGCATGTCTCACTCACTAAACACTGTGAAATGTGGCTGAGAGGTCATGTGTCACACCTGTAAATAAAACTCTAAGTTTTGTATCTTTAAGACTAACAAATTAGATATAAAGATAAGTGAGAAAATGGATGCTTGGCCTTGCAGGAATCAATACTTGGTTAGGCAGGAATCTATTCCTTTGTCTGGTATTGGTGAAATTATTAAGGCCACTCCACGTAGTTAAAAGGGAGGTTTATTTTGTGGGCTAACTTACAAATGAAGGGATAGGTTGTAGGGTCTGGCAAAGGTATGGCGCAGTCTGACGGTGTTCTCTGGAGAACTCTGCTCGGTCTACCTCCAGCGTCCAGGTTCCCAGAACCAAGAGAGCCCTCTCCTCTTGACCCTGGGTCTTCAGCGTCCTCCCTCAGCCCTGCCTTGTGGGTGTGACCATTACCGAAGCCTCAATGGTTGGAACTTCTAGGCCAATGCTGGGATGGCTACCCACTACATTCTGGTGGTCTATTGATTGGCCTGTCCTTGCTTGGCTCCTTCCTTCTTTTCTTTTATCACAGACATGCTTGGCCATGAGCATTTGCTTATAAAACTTTATTATATATTATTTTTGTTATCATCATTGTTAATTTTATTAACCTTATTGTTTTTTACTATTTTATTATTTTTATTATTATTTAGCATACATGGGTGTTTTGCCTTCATGTATGTCTGTGTACCACATATATGCCTGGTGCCTGTGGAGGCCTGAAGAAGGCCTCAGATCCTCTGGAACTGGAGTTACATTTGTTTGTGAGCCTCTATATGTGTCCTAGGAACTGAATTTGAGTCTTCTGTAGTAGCTCTTAACCTCTGAGCTATCTCTCCAACACAGTGACTCTACCCTTGAAATGCTCTTACAGACACACCCAAAGGTGTGGCTCTTAGGTCAGTGGTTCTCAATATATGGGTCATGACTCATGGGGGTGGGGGAGTGGAGAAGTGAGGGGTAGTTTTGAATGAGCATTTCACAGGGGTCTATGATATGCTGCATATCAGATATTTACATTACAATGCATAGTAGTAGCAACACTACAGTTATGAGGTAGCGACGAATATATATATATTTTTTCTTTTTGTGGGTTTTTGAAACAGGGCTTCCCTGTGTAGCTCTGGCTGTCCAGGAATTCACTCTGTAGATCAGGCTGGTCTTGAACTAACTGAGATCCTCCTGCCTCTCTGAGTACTGGGATTAATGGCATGCACTACCACCACCAGGCTAGCAACAAAAATAAATTTGTGGTTGGGGGTCACCACAACATGAGGAACTATATGTATTAAAGGGTCACAGCATTAGGAAGGTAGAGAACCACTGTCCTATGTGGTTCTAAATCCAGTCCAGTTGACAATGGAAATTAAACTTATATGGTACACATGCAATTTTTACCCTAAATAATTTTCCAAGTGAGGTTGCTTGACTCCTAGGGTTAGGGAACCTGCAGAGTCAGAAGGCTGACAGCATTTTGGAAAAACAGTTAATCCACAAGCCGCTGGAAACTGCGGTTTTCATCTGAAGACCTATGCTCATTTCTGCCGCTGGCCACTCAATGTGGATTTTTGAGATTTTTTTTTTCCTTTCTCCAAAACATCACTTACACGTGTATTTCGGTCATCAGATGCTTTTAACATTTGCGAGGATAAAAACAGAAGAAGGTCGGATTCATCCCTCACTCTTCCCGCAATCCTGGAACTCTCCACTAGGGAGAGGTTTCCCCACTTTTCATGATGCCAAGTCCTCTGTTTACTGTGACTTCCCCTCCTTCAAGTTCCTTCTCACAGTACCAGCTGATAATTCCGAAGTTTCTCAAGAATTCATTGTGCTTAAACATTTTCCGTGTTTCCCTGCTTAAGCCATTTTGAACTTAAAAGACAAATATTTTGATATTTCCAAAGGGGCATGCCTGCTCGGGTTTCCACAGAGGGAAAGATAAACTTGTTGAAGACAGAGGACACCATTTCATCTGGTTTTGCCTGTTTTGCTTGTGGGCAGGTGCAGTAAGCCTCATTATCACGCCAAACCCTGCTGCATTCACAGTTCTCGAGTAACAGGAAGGCTTTAGGCTGTGGGAAATGTCTACATTCCAAAAGTTAAGATGAAATGGCTGGTGTTATTTGCAGATCATGCAGTGGTTGAGAGTACAGCACCCACACTGACCCCACTGTGTCTTTTCCACACTGCTTCCTTCCACTCTTGAGCCCTGTCAGAGTGATGCCATCTGTATCTTAGAGGAGACTGACAAAGAGACTAGCAACCTGAAGCATATGCTCAACGAACAAGGCTTGCTTGGTTGTTTATACTGGGTAGGAATTTAAAGAGCCTGAGGAGAGAACTATATCTCTACAGGGTAATATAGCCTTCAGAAATGTCTTTGTGCACATATGTGTTTGTGCAGGAGTGCACATGCATGTTGGTAACATGCATGGGTGTGTCTGAGTGTGAAGATATTCACCTTTTGTTTGGGACAGGGCCTGTCACTGGCCTGTAACTTCACCAAGTGACTCCCTGGTCAGTGAGTTCCAGGGATCAACTTGCCTCTGTCTTACACCTCACTTCTGACAGGGTTACACACCACTGTACCCAGCATTTTACGAGTTCTAGAGTTTGGACTTAGGTCCCTATGTTTGCAAGGCTGGAGTTTTACTGACAGCCATCTCCCCAGCTCCTAGAATTTTCTTTTAGGAACTTTAGTTGAAATAACAGTGAACTTTGAGCTATGCTAGCTTAAACAAGCAGGGATTTCTTTACTCTTTCAAAGTATGATTGGACACTGCCAACTCAGGACTGGTTCAGTGCTCAACAATGTCCTGAAAAGACTCCAGTCCCTTCCCATCCCTCTCATTTGTTTTGCTTAGTGTACACTTTTCTTCTAAAAACATTTTATTTTTAATGTGCTATTGCGTCAGTGCCTGAAGAGGCCAGATGTGTTGTATCACCTTAGAGCTGGAGTTACAGACAGTTGTGAGCCACCTGGCATGGGTGCTGGGAACAGAACTTAGGTCCTTTGCAAGAGCAGCAAGCACTCACTACTGCTGACCCATCTCTGCAGGCTTTCAATCTCAGGCTGTAAGATTCATGGTCACAGGATGGCTGCTGTACCATCAAGTCTCACAACCACATTCCAGACTGAGAGAAAACAGAAGGTCAAAATGGCCAGAAGCTTTCTCCAGCTTAAGGATTTGCTTTTCCTTTTGGGGAAGGAGACCTCCTCAGGGCCTTCTGCTCAAATCTCAGCAGCTAGAACTATGTCACACGGTCATTGTTGGACACAGAGAAAGCCGAAAGCAAGGCAATTAGTTTTCTGCTTTAGAAGAAAAGATTCTGAGGAAAAGGACGGGAAATGGATCTTGACAAACCTTTATGCTCATCACAAAGAGATGGTTTAATTCAGGGTACACACAAGGCCAGCTCTGTAGGAGGTTGCCTCCCTTTCTTATCCCAGGAGCTTAGGCAAACCAAGGTTCTGGATCCAGACAAATGCCTGAGTGGAAAAAGGAAAGGCAGGCTACTCCTTTCTACTTCTGTTTCCTTTTTTTTTTTTTTTTAAATTTTTATTTATTTATTTTTTTGAGGCAAAGTCTAGCTGTGTAAACCAGGCTGAATTCAAAGTTGCAATCCTTCTGTCTCAGCTTTCCCAAGTGCTGGATTTCACTAACACTTACTGAATGAACCTGGAATAGTGACTCAAGCCATTAATCCCAGCACTCCAGAGGCAAAGAAAGGTGGATTTCTATGAGTTCAAGGGCGACCTGCTCTACATAGTGAGTTTCAGGACACCCAGAGCAGATTGAAACCCTATTCCAAAAACCACACAACACAACCTACTTATTGAGTGACTGTTAAGCAAGTGAGAACGCATAGCTGGATAATGCTGATGTGACAGCCTCTGTGTTTGAAGGTGGAGGAATGTAGGCTTGTCACATTGTATTAGGTGACATCTGTTAAAGCTTTGCCTTACTTACTTTTCCAGTTGCTGACTACAATTTCCAAACACCTGACTGCAAATGTTTGGACTCACAGCTTGAGGGGATACACGAGACCACATCTTTACAAACAAAACCATTCTGAGGAGGACCAAGGTCAGCTTGAGGAAAGTAAGCTTGGGTTTGGCTCATCTGAGCTGAGTTTGAGGCTCTTATGGAACATTTGCACAGCATGTGTGTAGGAGGCATCCTGGAGTCTGGAGCATTGCGGCCTGGAGTGCTGGGGACATGGTTTGAGTGGTTAGAGCATTTGCTTAGCCTGTGAGGTCCTGGGTTCAATGTCCAGTACCACAAAAAGGAAAAAAAAAAAAATAGAAGTGTTATCTGGGCAGGAGGTGCTGGTGTTTCATCTGCAAATAAATAATGTCTGTAGGCTCTAAAACGGTGTGGGCTGACCTTGTTCAGTGGAGCACCGCAGACTGCACAGCCCCAAGTTGCAATGTTGAGTGAGTGTATTAACTCTCAATAAAGCAACCATAAAATCGGTCCACATAAACGCTACAAATCAGCTTTTAAATTGTTGTACATTTATTATTTTTATAAGTATTCCTTTGGGGATAGATATTCATAACTTTTTTTTTTTTTTTTTTTTGGTTTTTCGAGACAGGGTTTCTCTGTGTGGCTTTGCTCCTTTCCTGGAACTTGCTTTGGAGACCAGGCTGGCCTTGAACTCACAGAGATTCACCTGCCTCTGCCTCCCAAGTGCTGGGATTAAAGGCATGCACCACCACCACCGGGCCATACCTTTTTTAAAAAAAAGATTTATATATATATATATATATATATATTGTTCTGCATGTGTCCCTGCAGGCCAGAAGAGGGAACCAGATCTCATTATAGATGGTTGTGAGTCACCATGCAGTTGCTGGGAATTGAACTCAGGACCTCTGGAAGAACAACCAATGCTCTTAACTGCTGAGCCATCTCTCCAGCCTCAGATATTCATATCTTTTTTTTAAAAAAAATTTATTTATTTATTATGTATACAGAAGAGGGCACCAGATCTCATTACAGATGGTTGTGAGCCACCATGTGGTTGCTGGGAATTGAACTCAGGACCTCTGGAAGAGCAGTCGGTGCTCTTAACCTCTGAGCCATCTCTCCAGCCCCAGATATTTATATCTTATTCTATACATATATAACACTCTCAGGAATACAAATCAAATTTTAGAAAGTACTATTTTTTAAAAGATTTATTTATTTATTATGTCTACAGTGTTCTGCCTGCATGTATACCTGCATGACAGAAGAAGGCACCAGATCTTATTACAGATGGTTGTGAGCCACCATGTGGGTGCTGGGAATTGAACTCAGGACCTCTGGAAGAGCAGCCAGTGCTCTTAACCTCTGAGCCATTTTTCTAGACCTGAAAGTACTTTTTTTTTTTTTTTCTTAAATTAAGACTGGAGGTTGTCATTCAGAGTAGCCATTGTGAAAGGCAAGCTGTGAGATGGTCTTCATAGTCTGCCTCTTGCTGTTCCCACGCAGAGCATTCTCATGTCATGAACAGTACCAAAGACAGACCCACGTAGAGAGGACCACAGGCTTTCTGCTGCCAGCCCTGTGAAGGCACCAGATTGGATGCAGATGGCCCACTCTTAGTGGACTCTTCAGCTGTCTGTAGCCCTGGCTAACACCTGAGTCGTGAGAGACTGAGCAGAATGGCTAGGCCAAATGCTCCCTGATCCTAACTCATATTCATTGTTAGGGAATAAATGTAAATCGCTTTAAGCCTCCAGGTTGCTTGGTGAGAGTTATACAACTGCAGATAACTAAAAATAGTATATACTGTCTTGAAATATAAGTATATGCAGCAGGATTCTTAACAGGTCTTATTAATAAAATCAAACCTGAGGCCAGTTATTGGGGTGAATGCTGGAAAATCAGAGAACAAGCCACAGCTTCCTTACCTCACTAGTTCCTCAGCTGGTCTTGTTTCCTCAGACTGGAAGCTTCTGAGTCCTCATCCCAATGGGTCTCAGCTGAACTGTGCTGCTCCAAAGCCTAAAAGCTTAACCAGCTAAATGCTGCTAGTTTCTGGTCTTCACACCTTATATATCTTTCTCTTTCTGCCATCACTCCCTGGGATTAAAGACTCACTTTCTGGGATTAAAGTCGAGTGTCTCCCTGCTGGCTGTATCCTTGAACACACAGAGATCTGCCTAGCTCTGCCTCCCAAGTGCTGGGATTAAAGGCGTGCAACACCACCGCCCAGCTTCTGCTATGGCTTGCTCTGACCCATTTTCTAGCCACCATTTTTGGCTCTGTATCTAGTAGCTGTCTGTTCTCTGACCCCAGATAAATTTATTAGGGTGCACAATATTTTGGGGAACACAATACCACCACAAGTATATGCCTTTTCACAAAAATAAGCTTCTTGTATCTGTTTCAATGCTGGTTTCACACAGATAATCCCCCTGCCTCTGCCCCTGGAGTGCTGTGATCGCCGCCACACCCAGTTTCTAATATTTCACTTTCCATAGAAATGACCTTTGATTTTATAACCTTGCTTTGAGATAGTAAACCATAAACAGGTTTTACATAATTTTTAATTTTGAGAAGCTTTATTTTTAGTACAAAGGAATAATTAAATATCTGAGCATCTCACGTCAGAAGTCATCATACTTTGAAGTAATCTTGCAGAGAGTAACAAGCTGATGAATCTCAACGCCTGCTGACATTTTGTACTTATTATCATTTCATAAATAAATGATTGCTGTAGCACAACTAGTCTGCCATTGCTTAGTCACTCCTGATTAATTTCCATATGTTAGTTATGTCTGTGAATTATTCATGGTAACTAATGATTATTCCACCCTGGCTTGGCCAGAAGCAATGCTCTTCTTGTTAAGTGAATGAGAACACAGGGTCTCAGACTCATTCTGTAAAATTATTTTCATTCTAGCTCTCCTAGGGTTACTAAGAATTTCTATGTCCCTCTAAGTTTTCTTAGAGCATATGTAAACTTACAGCTGGCTAAGCCCAGCTCTCAAGGTTGCTGTGGGTGCCGGATGGGACCCGAGAACCCAGGGTAAAGTGGGTTTCCTGGAAGGCAAACTTTTGAATTAATGCTTGGATCTGGTGCCAACTATTCTGTTACCTTCAGAAATTTATTCAGGTTTACTTTATGCCCTCACATGTTTGGAAAATGAGAATGATTAATAAGTTCTCATGACAAATTAATGATTTCATAGGTTATATACTGTGCTGGCTAGTTTTTGGTCAACTTGATACAAGCTAGAGATATTTGAGAAGAGGGAACTTCAATTGAGAAAATTCCCCCACCATATTGGCCTGTGGGCAAACCTGTGAGGCGTTTTCTTGAGTGATGATGGATGTGTGTGTGTTGGGGGTGGTATTTTCTAGTTCATTGTAGGTGGTACCACCCCTGGGCTGGTGATCTTTGGTGCTGTAAGAAAACAAGCTGAGCCAACCACAAGGAGCAAGCCATAAAGCAATATTCCTCCATGGCATCTGCATCAGTTCCTGCCTCTGGGTTCCTGCCCTGAACCCTTACAATGATGGAATGTGATGTGGAAATGTAAGATAAAATGAACTCTTTCTGTCCTAGGTCCCTTTGGGTCCTGGTGCTTTATCTCAACAAGAGAAGAGTCACTAGGACACATACTGACATTTCAGCTTCCCAAACCTTTCATTCAACTTGTCACTGAGACAGGGCCTCACGTAGCTGAGGCTGGCTTTGCACTCTGGATCCTCTTGCCTCCACCTCCCAAATTCTGGGCTTGCAGGTGTGCACCTCTCCTGCCTGTCTTACCATTCCTTTAAAAATCCCACCTCTGTGCAGTCATGAGGGCTGCTGTCTGGAAAGGAAGTTCTTTATCTTTTTGCATGCATGTTTGCATGCATGTGAGATCTTTTCTTACAGAGAAAGAAACATACATGTGTGCCTGCATACACGGTTCCAATAATCTGACTGAGACCAAATGAGAAATTCCATTGCTGCCCACAAATACAGCTCCATTTCATGCCAGGCCCATTGCTGCATCCCAGACACAGCTGGCCCAAACCCTAACCTTCCAAGGGCGGTCACCTCACCTTTGAGGGTTGGAGAAAATGAGCATCCAACATGCATCATAATGCTGTTGATTGACAGGTTCTTACTCTGTGTGTTTAGTGATGAACTCAGGAGGCTTTATAGTGGAATAAACATGGCTCATAAACACAGCTTCTCCATTTTGTAGTGATCATGGGCATGTGTGAGACTCAGTTCTGACATCCTGCCTCACCAGAACCTGGTCTTGCATGCATGTCTATTATCTTTTGCATGTTAGGTGCCTTTGGAGGCCAGAGAAGGTTGTCAGATCTCCTGGAAGTGACATTATGGAATTGTTGTAAACCACGATATAAGTGCTAGAATTGAACCTGGATCCTCTGGAAGTGTAGCTAAGTGCTCTTACCCACTGAATCATCTCTCCAACCTCAGGGACCATTTCTTGTAATGCTGTTGGTACCACTTGGCTATATTGTTCTAATGATTGTATTTTATAAAAATGACAGTCACTGCATATTGCAAATTATATTTCACCCACTTCATGATGACCTGCTTTAGACCCAAGCTGGGTCAATCTCCATGACCAGACCCAGAGCTGCCCAGCACAGCTGTTGTGGCAGAATGCACTGTTCTCTTCCTCCCACTTCCCATTTTGCCATGACTTATCAATTCCTCTCACACTGGGTTCAGAACAAGGACTCTGTTCTCCTGGTTTACTGCTGGTTTGTGTGTGTGTGTGTGTGTGTGTGTGTGTGTGTGTGTGTGTGTGTGCGCGCACACACACACACACACATGTGCACATTTCTGGGAATGGCCTTGAATATGTTAGGCAAGCACAGTACCACTGAGCTACCTTCCCATCCCACTGCTGCATTTTTGAGGTAAGCACAGGGCATCTGAGGGGATAAAGATGACTCTTTGTACGTGGCTCCAAGGAGAATGACATCTGGAACCCCATCAACTGGCTGACTCTGAACACAGCTTTCTGGGTCCTACAGAATAGGACAGAGCTGACAGTAAGCCTAAAATGCTGCCCTTGGAAAGATCTGCTGCTTAGAAAAGATTGCAGGGAGGCTTTCACCACTGCCTGCGAGTGGCTTGTGTCTGCCAGCTGTTCACACAGCAGTGCAGTTCACGCCCACAGAGTGTGAATGTCATGTGTACTCAACAGGCGCGTGTGTCTGAACACTGGGGCCCTGGATGTTGATGTTGTTTGGAAACTTGTGGAACCTTTTGGACATGTGGCCTGGATGACCGACTTGGGATGATGTCTGAGGGTCATAGGTAGGCTCCACTTGCAGTCCAAACTCTGCTTCCTGAAAGTTCCTGGAATGAAACCAGCAGCCTTACACTCCCACTATCATACTATGTGTATTGGTCAGGGTTTCTATTGCTGTGAAGAGACACCATGACCACGGCAACTCTTATAAAGAAAACATTCAGTTAAGGTGGCTTACAGTTCAGAGGTTCGGTCCATTATGGTCATGAAGAGGAGCATGGCAGTGTGCAGGCAGATGTGGTACTGGAGCTGAGAGTTCTACATCTTGACTCAGAGGCAACAGGAAGTTGACTGACTGTCACACAGGGGGTGGGGTAGGGTGTGTGGGGGGCTTGTGAAAAGAGACCTCAAAGCCCGCCCCCACTGTGACACACTTCTTCCAACAAGGCCACACCTTCTAATAGGGGGCCATTTTCTTTCAAACCGCCACATCATGCCTTCCTCACTAAGAGAGATGTGCCACATGAAGCCCTTATGGCCTTAAATTGCATTGGTCAGGTTTTCTGTCACAGTGAGAAGAGAAGGGACAAATGCTAACCACTGATGCTGCAGGTGGCTTCTGATAAACTGGACACTACCACTCTGGGCCTTTGGAATGGGTTTCCAGGAAGAATACGGAGGTCGTAGAATACTGTAAACAATGTTTTGAGGGAATGGCTTTCTGAAAGCATTCAGCCTATGGCATGTCAGCAGAGCTGTGTGAAAAAAACCAATACACTGCCTAATTTTATATTGTGAAGATGTTTGATGTTTTTCCACTTCTAGACAGGCAAGCATTTCAAAATTTCTCCAGTACCCACTTCATATTTGTCTATGCAAGTTTACTTAACATTTCCATAGGATTTTGTTCTTGTATACAGATTCTTAACTCTAAGCAAACACTTCTAGTGGTTTTATTTTGGAGTTACAAAGAAATTACTGAGCCAATGATTTTGCATGATTATATCTGTGGGGCTAATTGGAATCTAAGCATTATTGTTTGAAACTTTTTGGAGTCAACTGCAGAATACAGCTCCAGCAACTGTACAACCAGCAAAGTGCAGTGTTTGTATTTTCTTTTCTGTGATCTGTGAAGCTGTCTGTAGAGGGGTGGAGGCAGAGAGATGAATGCTGGTGCTCAGCTAGCCCTTTCTTGCCCTCCCTTTTCTTCAGTCCATGACCCCAGCCCAACAGAACCGTTCCACTCACTTTTGGTGTGGGACTCCTCTTCTCAGTTAAACGTTTTTGGAAATGTCTTAACAGACATTCCCAAAGATGTGTCTCCTAGGTAATTCCAAATCCAGTCAAGTGGACAATAAAAATCAACCATTGTTGTGTGCATGTAAAATGAGGGTGTATATCCTTTTATCCACCGGAGAAGAAAAGTCCCCCGGAGTTGCTAGGCTAACAGCAAAATTGTTTTCATGAGCAGTGTTTGTGGAGAATCCTCCTCTGCTTAAGTTGCATTTGTTGAATTCTCTGTCACTGCAACAAGAGAAGTAGCTCACACAAGCAATTGACGCTGGAAGGGCTGCTGCTGTGGTAAACCCCACCACGTGGCTCATAGGTGTTTTGCTTGCATGTATATGCATGCACCACATGGGTGCCTAGTGCCCGTGGAAGTCAGAACAGGGCATCGGATCCCCTTGAACTGGAGTTACAGATGGTTGTGAGTCACCATGTGGGGGCTGGGAGCTGAACCCCAGTTCTTTGTGGGAGCAACACGTTTTTCTTGTCAGACATTTAGTCACAGTAATGAGAAAAGTACCTATGACAGGCCCTAAGAGAGGCTCCTTTAACAGGGGTGGGTGGTGTCTATGGAGAGAGAAGAAACAAGGTTAGTGCTTCTCCCAGATGGAGAGTGTGGCCGTGTCCAGAATCGGCATTCCAGAGCTGGCAGTGGGATGGGTGCCATCTGCTATGGCAGTGCGGCGCTGGCCTGTCCCCAAGAAGCAGCGTCAGTGCCATAGCCCCCTGTGAAACTGAAGAAAATGATTACGTTTCAAAACTTTCTGTTCTCTTAAAGTTGGTGAGTTTGCACATGTAGAAATGCACATTCATAAATGGGTGAACACTCTCCTGAGCACAAAGGCTGCAATTCTAAGGGCTTGAGTTAGATCGGCTACCCAGTCTAAGGTGTGATTCTAGCACACACCACACCTGTGAGCAGGTGAGCTATCCTTTTGTGCCTTTTCCCTCTACAAAAGTGCCTATTGCATAGCTGAGAAAAATAACGATACTGCAAAGGCGAAGCACAGATCACGCAACAAAGGCTCCCTTGGTTACCATCAACACTGTCATTTTGTGAAGGTGCTCCATTAGTTGGTTAGAAGTAGCTTAAAGTCTCTCTCTCTCTCTCTCTCTCTCTCTCAAATAGCCCGTCAGAAGACACCAAGCATGAATTAGTTCTCTCCTGCCATGTGAGTTCCAGTGGTTGAATTCAGGTCATCAGGCTTGGTAGCAAGCACCCTCAACCACTGAGCCATCTTACCAGCTCTCGAAAATTGTCTGTTATGTGGTAGAATGGAAAGGGCTGGGTCTGGAGTTAGAACCAGGGAGCCGGCTCAGGTTTGCTACTACTCCTCGGGGATTCTTGAGTCACATTGCTTCCGTCTCCAAGCCTAAGCTTCCTCATCTGTAAACAGAATGGGAAGATTTCTAAATGTGCTTTCGACACATATTCTACTTGTCTCCTTTTCCGACATCTGCCCTGTGGAATTGCTTAAAGGACCTGTCTTAGATTTTGGAAAGCATGAGGAAGGCTGAATCTTGCATGCCTCTACTCAGTATATTTGTATGAATGTTCTGGAGGGGAGGGTGCCCTTAAAAAAAAAAAAAATAACATTTTTAAACTGATGCTCATGAAGGTTTTTTTTTTTTTTTTTTTTTTTTTTTTTTTTTTTTTTTTTTTTTTTTTTAACAGAGCTGTGCCGTGTCATCCTCTGGACCCTCTGCTGGAAAAGTAGAATCAAGTCTCAAACAATGTGTCTGCTAGCACTGTAGAGGCAGCGTGGACTATAGCACACCTCTGTGCGTGGGAAGTAGTGTGCACCTGTTTTAGAATGCTCAGTATTGACCGTGCTTTTCAGAGCCATCTTTAATGATGCTGCTCAGAATGGTTTGGTTTTTTTTTTTCTCTCCAGATGGTGATTAAGAAACTAATTTTTTTTTTAATGGCATCTGGTACCAAAACTGAACCAGAACTGTGCTGTTTTCTAAGATTTTTGTTTTTTATTATTTTTTTTCTAACACAGTATGCTGGGTATCTATATAATTTTGCTCAAATGACTGAAAAACCTGGAAAAATTGTTGCTGCTATAGATGTATAACATACTCTGTTATTGTGTGTGCTCTCTTTCTCTCTACACACATGCACACATGCATGTACACATACACATACATATGTGTACATATTTGAATTTTTGAAGCTTTAGATGTATTATCCTCTTTGGAGAAGAGTGTCCTAGTTTACTATTTTGAGTTGGCATCACAGAAATTAGCAGCCATCTGGGTCTAGAAATGTTAAAACTTAACCTCCCACCCCATTTGTACTGGGGTAACAGAGTGTCTTAACTGTGTTAAGGTCTCAGCTCCATGTGTTAGATTACAGAAACTAAGAAAATAGTGTCTAAATAATGAAAGAGAGAGCTGGTTTAGTACTGAGATGACACCAGTAGCATCTACAGACCCACACGCCACACACTCTAGGCAGTGCTTCTCAACCTTCCTAATACTGCAACCCCTTAATATAGTTCCTTAGGCTGTGGTGACCCCCCAACCATAAAATTATTTTGTTGCTACTTTATAACTGTCATTTTGTTACTGTAAAGAATCATATTGTAAATAGTGGATATGTAGGACATCTATATTGCAACCTCTGTGAAAGCGTTGTTTGACCCAAAGGGGTCTCGACCCCCAGGTTGAGAACTACAGCTCTAGGGTGTGAGACATGAGGATGTTTGTTGCCTTGTTAGTAGACTCTAAAAGATGATGTTGATGTTTCTGCATTTCCATGCCATGCTTGCTCACACGCAACTGACAAAGGCCCTCAGAATGCTATCCCTTCACTGCTGTGGAGAAAAACCTGCTCTGGTCAGCAGTATAGAACTGAAATGTTTAAGGGATTTAGAGTAAGTAGTATTTATACACTTATAAATATATATTTATATTTAAAGTGTATGATATGATGTCTTGGTATATTTGACTTGACATAACTATATATCTATATTCATATCATTCTGTGTCCTTGGGGAACTGGCTCCAGGAACTTCCCCAAGAAATGATTATCTGTGACATTTAAAAAAATGTCTTGTACAAAGTGGCATTGTATTTATATAGCCATGTAAATTCTCCCATAGGCTTTAAATCATGTCTAGATTACTTATAGTGCCCAATATAGTGTAACTGTTATGCAAGTAGTTTGTGACATTGCACTGGTTTAAAATTTGCATTGTGTTTGCTGTGTTTGTTTTGCTGTTTGAGGCAGGATCTCATTACCTAGCTTAGGCTGTTCAAACCTAGATCTTACAGCCTCATCTTCCTGAGAGAGATTACAGATGTTCAGTAGCACACCTGTCTTGTATTTAATTGTTTAAAAGCCTTTAAAATATTTATTTATTTATGTATGATGCAAGCACATGAGATAGCTAGCTAGATAGGTAGATAGATAGATCAAGAGAGAGAGAGAGAGAGAGAGAGAGAGAGAGAGAGAGAGAGAGAGAGAAAGAGGGAGAGAATGTGTGAGGATGTGTGTACTTCAATCTGGAGGTCAGAGGACCAGCCTTCTTTTCTCCTTCCATCATGCAGACTGCAGGGATTAAACTCCCTTGGTCAGGCTTGGCACTGAGCCCCTTTACCTGCTGAGCAGTTTAATCTGTCCTAGAAAAATATTTTCAATCTGTAGTTGGTTGAATTACAGATGTGGAGGCCTGAGGATGCAGAACCCATTGGCACAGGGGTCAATTGTACCTGATGAATTGATTACGATAGTCAAACAAACCAGTATCACCCACCATTTTATCATTTTAAATAGATAGCTGCTCTCTCTCTCTCCCCACCCGTGTGTGTGTGTGTGTGTGTGTGTGTGTGTGTGTGTGTGTGCGCGCGCGCGCGCGCGCGCGCGCCCGCGCGCATGTAGCAAATAGCATGTATTGTTATTTGTTCATCATTTGGTGGACACTTTCACTTTTTGGCTATGGTGAATAGGATGTCATGAACAAGGACGGCAAATACCCGCTTTCAGTTCTGGAGGTTATATACCCAGAAATGGAATTGCTAGATCACATAATGATTTCACTTTTTAAGAAGCTATATTTATTTTTATTTTGTGTGTATGGTTTTTTGCTTGAATTCATGTCTGTGCACCATGCTTGTGCAGTGTCCACGGACACCAAAAGAGTGGTCAGAACCCTCCCCCCAAACCTCACTCTACCCGATCTGAACTGGAGCTACAGTAGGTTATGAGCTTTACCACACGGGTGCTGGGAATCAAACTTGGGTCTCTGGAAGAGCAACCGGTGTTCTTAACCTCTGAGCCATCTCTCCAGCCTCAATGATTTCAATTTTAATACTTTGGGGAACGTCAAACTATTTCCCACAGTGGTTACTTTTACCCATAGTGCCGAAGGACCGCTGTGTCCCCATATCCTTTCAATATTTACTTATTAATTTTTTACTGTTCTTTTTCAAACTCTAGCCATCTTAATGGATTTGGAGCATCCCTTTTCTTTTTATCACTTTATTTTTAATTTGCTTCTTTTTACATGTGAATGCATGTATGAATATGAGGGCACATGTATACATGTGTGTGTAGAGGCCAGAGTGGATGTTGCGTGCTTTCCTGTTCTCTCCAGCTTAATGTCGAGATAGGGTCTCTCATCTGGACCCAAAGCTCTCCCATTTCTCTGGTTTAGCTAGCCAGCTTTGGAGTGCGTTTTCTCTGCTAATTGGTACAAAGACCGGAGGACTCTAATTACATGGGATCCTTTGCTGCGGTCTCTGGGTAAAGAAAGCCAGTAGCTCTTGGCAGCGATTATGGAAACGGGGCACAAGATATATTGAGCTAGAAAATGCTTTGCCGCACAGAAGTTAATTGGGATCACAGAAAATGGCTCATCCCAGCCATTTATTGTACTTTAATAGACTCGGGCAGCATAACGGGAACAAAAGCTCTTCGCTCCGGTGCTGTGTGAAGTATGAAGAGGCGCCGCACACGGCTGTTTATTTCAGAGTTCCTGCCAGAATTAGAACGTGGTGGGTGCTCAGGGGTGCCGGGCGCGGTGTTTGGGGACCTACGGTCAAAGTTGATGCGCGGGATACTTTGGTGAGCTCCTTCTTTGAACAAACCCATCTACCGTTCTCAGGAATGTTTACCATGGATATTTAAGGCGGTGGAAGGAAATGGTCCAACTCGGTGTTGTGACATCTTGGAGCTCAGCCATCTCCAGCACCACTGGCTCCACCATTCTTTACACCACTGGCTCCACCATTCTTTATCCCTTTTGCTTCTATGAGGGTGATTCAAGGAGCTTTATTTGTTTGATTACTTATTTGTGCAGGCTTTCATGTAGCCAAGTTGATCTTGAATGTGAGATGTGGTCTTGAATGTGATCTTAGCTGAGGATGATCTTGCATTGTGTGTGTGTGTGTGTGTGTGTGTGTGTGTGTGAAGTTCAGGCTGGCCTCAAACTGTCTTGTAGCTGAGGATAACCTTGAACTTTAAGAAAGTCATTTATATGTGTATGGCTGTTTTGCCTGAATGCATGTCTATGAATCTTGTGCATATGTGTAGTGGCCTCAGGGGCCAGAAGAGGGAGTTGGATCACCTGGTTGTAAGCTTCCACACAGATGCAGGAATTGAGCCCTGGTCCTTGGGAAAAGCTACGAGTTCTCTTAACCATGAAACCATCTCTCCAGCCGCTAAACCTTGAACTTTTGATCCTCTTTCTGACTTCTTTTCCAAGTACAGGGATTGTAAGCCTATGCCACCACTCCTAGCTTTAGGTGGTGTGTGCTGGGAACCAATCCAGGGCTTCATCATGGTAGGCAAGATCTCTTCCAGTTGAGTCTATCTTCATCCCCCACTTTCCTTTTTGAGACCAGATCTGTCACTGGGACTTGGGTCTTGTCTATAAGGCTATGGCCAGAGAGCCCAGGGATCCATCTAGTTCTGCTTCCCTAGAGTCCGATTATAAATGCTTACCACGACACTGGGCTTTTTCATAATTTTTATTTATTTTATTTTATTTTATTTTATTTTATTTTATTTTATTTTGTTGTTGTTGTTGTTGTTGTTTTCAAGACAGGGTTTCTCTGTGTAGTTTTGGTGCCTGTCCTGGATCTTGCTCTGTAGACCAGCCTGGCCTTGAACTCACAGAGATCTGCCTGGCTCTGCCACTGGAGTGCTTTTACATGGGTTCTTGGTATCAAGTGTGAGCCCTCAGGCTTATGTAAGCTCTTTACTGAGTAAGCTATCTCCCCAGACTGATGACCTTGAATTTCCTATCCTCTTGCCTCTATCCCCACTCTGGGTTACAGGCCACCACAACCTAAGGCTTCCCAAATGCATTCATGACAACTGAGCTATCCTCAGGCTCTGACATTTCCTTCCTATGCTCAGGGACATGTTTACCTGTCCCTCCCATCCTATGCAAGGAATTAATGGCCACACCCACCCACAAAACACTAGCTTTCAAAAGTATTTTCCAGGCTGGGCAGAACCTGGGCTGGGTAGACTGGCTGGGTACCTTGAAGCAAGATGGGCAAGGATGTCAAGGAATTTCTGAAAGGCACACGGTGGGTAGAGGACAAGAAAGAGCGTTTCTCTCCGTTTCCACGAGTTAGGATCTCCGTTAGACACTTGGAACGCCAGTCCCAGAGCGTTGAGAACTCCGGGATCATTGTCACCCAGCACTCGAAGCCAATCCTCCTGTCGCAGTGCAGAGCAGGAAGCGGCCGCTAGAGGTCGCCAGAACTGCAGTCTAAAGGGAAGAAATCTAAGAGCAGGTGAGGCACGCAAGAGGGGTAGGTGATGTACAGCGTTGTTTGCTAACAGACGTCATCTGGACAATGACTGTAGCCAATGAGACTCCCTCAGGACACACTTACTTGTCCAGGCGAAACCACAACGCACTCAACCGGATTGAAATGACCCGAAGAGACTTCAACACTTAATTACTAGCTTTTCAATTTTCTTCTGCTCTGTTCTGCCAAAAAGGGAGTGTGGGCACAGTTCCACAAGACAAAGTCATCATCAGCTGCCAAGAAGAGGCAATTGCCTCACGTTGAGTTGAGCTGATAAGCCTGAGCCTTGAATAAGAGTTCGTTGAGGGATCATCTCCAGACAACCATCATGTACTCCTTTGATACACAAAGCCGTGCTAACCACAACTGTGCCCATGGGTATCTGGACTCTAAGAGGGACTTAACTGGGGACCACTGTGCCGGAGAATATTATTACTACCTCCAGAAGACTGCAATATCGGATATACTGAGGGTCACTTCATAATGACATAACATTAGGTTACAGGAAAGAAATAATGTATATAAACACCGACAGAGCCTTGATATGTTTCTGAGAGAAATGAGGGGCATTAAGAAAAACAGACAAATCCATCCTCATAGGCAAATATTTTGAATGCACTTTTCTTGACCATTGGCAAAGTATTATAAATCAAGAGGCGGTGGAAGATTTCAAGAGTGCTACATACACTTACAATGTATCAGTTCAGTGCATGGTAAACTCCTGTATCCAGGCCTCAAAAGATGGTTCAGTGGTCAAAATTGCTTGCTGCTCTTTCAGAGGACAGAGTTTGGGCCCTGGCATCAGTGCCAGGCAACTCACTACAAGGTTTGATTGTAGGCTCTAAAACCCATCTCAACAAATGTCCACGGCCATATTCTAGCTCTAGTGCAATCAAAGTCAATGTCAACAGGAGAAGGACAGAACTCCCCTGTTTACACAGTAGAGGGCACATGTCTAAATAACTGGTAGCTTTAAATAAGAAAGCATGCAGGGCACAGTGGCACATGCTTTTAATTCCAGCACTCAGGTGGCAAAGGCAGGAGGGTCTTTGTAGGTTCAAGGCCAGCCTGGTCTACAGAGAAAATTTCAGGACAGTCAGGGCTACATATGGAGACACTGCTTCCAAGGTGTGTGTGTGTGTGTGTGTGTGTGTGTGTGTGTAAATAATAGAAATTAAAAACCACTATAAATAGAATAATATGACTCATCAAGATTTTAAAATGCATCCAAAGAATGCTTGTGAGAACTTCCAGGTTTAAAAAGGAAATAAAGAGCAGTGTGGTGGTTTGAAAGAGAATTGTCCCTATAGGCTCACATATTTGAATGTCTAGTCCCTAGTAGATGGACTGTTTAGGGAAGGATTAGGAGGTGTGGCTTTGTTGGAGGATGTGTGCCACTGGGTGTGGGCCCTGAGATTTCAAAAGCCCACGCCAGGCCCAGTGGTCTCTATCTCTCTTTGCTTGCAACTTGTGAATCAGGTTGTAAACTCTCAGCTACTGCTCCATGCCACGCCTGTCTGCTTCCGGCCATGATGCTAACAGACTCACACTCTGAAACTGCAAGCCAGCCCCCAGGTACATGCATTCTTTTACAGGAGTTGCCGTGGTCACGGTGTCTCTTCACCGCAATGGAACCGGGACTGAGACAACAGGGAGTGTGACGGAAAATGAGCTGGTGGTTCACCAGGACACTGCATTTCTGGCAATGCTAAATAAGAGGAAATCTTGAACAGGCGTGAAGGCACAAAGCCTCAAAGACAACAAAAGCCTTAAAAGTCTACAGCCCAACACAAAGAACAGAATTGTGGTATCCATGATAGGGTCAAGAACAAAAATAGCCAGATGTGTCGGCTCACGCCTGTAATCCTGGCACTCTGGAAGTTGAGGCAGGGTGATGGCCTGGGTCGCAGTGTGAGCCTGCAGTGTGAGACTATTTCTCAACAAAACTAAGAAATCAAGCAAAATTAAAAAAAAAAAAAAAAAGAAATCAAGAGAACAAAGATAGAAGCCAGAAATGAAGTAATAAATTCAAAATATTGAGTGAGGGCAACCGTCCATCTAGAGTTACTTTCCCGGCCAACCTGCTTTTTAGAAGACCGGTGTGGTGGCACCCGCTAATTCCACCTTTCAGGAGGCTGATGTGGAAGGACAGCCATGATTTGAGTCTATCCTGGGATAGTGAGAGAGACCTTGTTTTTAAAAACCAAAATCAAACTACTGGCAATTTTAATAAGTGCAAGTTGATTTTTTTTTACCAGTGGACTCTCACTAAAGGAATTTCTAAAAGTCACACTGCAAGCTAGACAGAGAAACAGGCCTGGAAAATGTCAAGATGAGCTGTGGTGGGTAGAACAGAAGCCCCCTCATTTGTGAGGCGTGTGTGCTGAGACTCCCTGTGGGTTCCTGTAGCCATGAGAGCACTTGCCTTTGTACATACTATGTGTGTACTCCCCATACATGCATACTGATGGCAAAGTTTAGCTTATCAATGAGGGATAACATTGGTACACACACACACACACACACACACACACACACGCACACACACACACTTACATTTTCTTACTCAGTTGGAACTCACATTTTTCTGTTTAGCGGAATCACAGGGTGGCTTCTCTTTACCACACCCAAATTGCCAGCATCTCTACCCTAGGACTTCCAACAGCTGTTTGAATTCCTTCTGGATGAATGAGTGTGTGAGTATGGGCCTGGATGTGTGCATGTAGAAATATGTGTGAGCCTGAGTCCTACATGTGCATGTGTGTGAATGCATGTATAAACATGTATGAGTAGTTGTGAGCATGTGAGGTGTGTGCACGTGTATACGAGAATGTATTTGAGTGTCTGTGAACACGTGGGTTACATATGCATGAATATGTATTTGGGTGTGAAGGATGCGTGAGAACATGGTTTGTGTATGTGTAAAACAATGGCCTGAGTCTTCCCTCCTTTCCTGGTGCTCCGCACCCCCACATTCTGAATGTGTATATCGCTGTGGAGCCTGTCTCTACTCAACCCTTGTCCCTCTGCAGCCTCTGGCATCCATTGGCCCAGGCTCTGTACTCAGGCTTTTCTCACAGGACTCTGATGCCGTGCTGTGCCCCCCCCCCCCCATCTTTACCACCCTCAGTGGTGGCCCGGCTTCATTTTCAAGGACGTGTTACTAGAGATCCCCTGTAGTCCATCTGTGAGTCTGATGTACTCATGGCTCTTCTGAAGCACCACACTCCACAGAGTAGCATGTGCACAGTCTCCTCGATGCAACCAAGCGTGCTCGTTTATATCTTATATAAAGCCTGACACAAGTGTTTCCTCTACTCTAACTTCAACTTTTCCTACGGAAATCAAGACGCTCTCCTCCTCTGGAAACCTCTTCTGGTCTTCACAGATCCCTTTGGACACCCCATCCTCATTGGAGTTTGAGTGTGCTTGGCTTTTGGAAATGATTTTTAACTAGTTCTAGAAGTTTCTAGTGCTTTCTTCCTCTAATTGCTCTTTGGGTCTTCTCCAACATGATAGCATTTCTCTCCAATTAAAAGGTGCCAAAAACATGGCCACATTTCTTCCCCCAGCTCGGAGCTGAGCTAATTTACTTCTTAAATGAGCCAGTCCTTTTCTGAGTACAACTGGTTTTGCTGTGAAGGAGACAAAGAGTCAAATTTCAAAATCCAGGAAGGCTGATTTATAAGGGATTCAGTGGTTCGTTGTTTTTTAATTGAGGCTCATAGTCCTATCTGTAAAACTGTGGTTGTCAAACTTTAGGTGGATGGAGGTCTCACCAAGAAAGTACAAGGCTAGGATCCCTTCCTGTTCAAGTAGAGTCTGTAAGGAGTGGGATTTCATCGCTCCTTCATGAGTCTGTCTGAAATGATTCCCCTTGTGCACTTATCATCGGTGGTTGCTTGTCCGCGTTTGGAATGCACTTCCTGAATGCTCAGTCCTTGGAGAATGCCTGAGAGATAGCAGGTGCTCAGAGGTGAATGAATGAAGTATAGCAGGGGTACCATACTCTTGATCTTGGTTTTGTTCTTCTGAGTCAAAGTCTCCTGTAGCCCAGGTTAGTCTTGAACTTGGTATGTAGCAGAGGCTAGCTTTTCATGTCTGATTATCTGTAGTGGTATTTGTTCCGCCCATGACCCTGGGCAATAGGGCCCAAAGGAAGCAGTGGTACATGACCTCTGATAAGGACATAGGCCCCTTCTCCTGGCCCCTGGCTGCGAGGTGGATTTACTCCCAGTCAGATCAGGGGATGACTTCTACTGTCTACTCCGTTCTGTAACTGTGAGTGTATTTCCTCAATTTATATCTTAATAAATTCCGTTACCTATTTAGTAGATTCATGTGGATTGATCATAATAATCCCTTCTCCATTTCCCAAGTATTGAGATCACAGGGACGCATTACCACCATGCTTGATGCTTGATTTAACTTCATTTTCACAGCAACCTAGTGGATGTTATTCTCCCCATTTTACAGAAGGAGAAACCAAGGATCAGAGCAATAATCTTTTGCCCCAAGGTCACTGGGTTAGTGGCTGCTGGTATTGGACTTGGAGCCTGATTCTGCTGGACTACAGAGCCCAAGTTCCTTTTAGAGACAGACTTCTATGCCCGGAAAACTGAAATGTGCATGACATTACCCCATCCTCGAGGTGTCTCCTCAGGGTAGAGATGACAGGCAAGGTTTGGAAATGATGATAGCTAAGAAGGTGGTGGCTGTTCTGGGAGTCACCCCTTTCTCTGAGAATGGAACCTCTGGATGTTCACACGAGCCTTCTCTTTGCGCTGTCATCTTGGGCCAGCCTATTGATTTCTACCTCACATTGCTAGGGCTGTGGGAATACGGCTTCACACTTGCATCCTTCTGAGAGGCCACCGTCCTTCCTCAGATGACTTAGAGAAACAGCCATGCTTTGCCACAGTCTCCATCTGCAATCCATCTACCACTGGGGCAGTTCTGCCGCCAGCAGACATTCTGGGAAGCAGATGCCATTTCATCCCTGTGTTTCAGACTCCAGGCTCCCATCCCTGTGTTTCAGACTCCAGGCTCCCGTAGCTCTTCATAGAACATCTGGAGCCTGTGAGGTTCCAGGCTCTTCTCTGGTCATGGCTTCCTCTCACCCAGCATTCCAGTCTTTGGCTTCTTGTGCCATTTGCTCTTGCTTCCTTCCTGACATGAATTCGTTTACTCCCAGATCGCCCATCTCCTTATTCAGCCTGATCATCTCCTCACTCAGAAGCCCTTTCCTTTTTTCTTTTTTTTTTTAAATTTTATTTATTTATTATGTATAGAAAAGAGGGTGCCAGATCTCATGACAGATGGTTGTGAGCCACCATGCGGTTGCTGGGAATTGAACTCAGGACCTCTGGAAGAGCAGTCAGTGCTCTTAACCTCTGAGCCATCTCTCCAGCCCCTCAGAAGCCCTTTCTGACCACCCTGAGCTAACATCTCCTCATCTATATGCTGCTCTTGTAGTTACTTGCTGGTCTGTATCCTTCAAGAGGGCATGCTCACCTCTGTGCTACTAGTTCTGGCCTTGTGAATAATGATGCATTCTCTCTCTCTAGCTGCTGGTATGTAGGGATGACCAATAATGGACTTTCAGACAGGAATAATGGACCCACTTTGACTGACAAAGGCTGCCTCTCTGCATTGTATTCATTTGCTGGAGCTTCCATAACAAAACGCCACCTGCTGGGTGTCTTAAAGGAATGTATCCTCTCACAGAGGTGTGGTTTGAAGTTCCGGGTCAGGGCTGGAGAGATGGCTCTGCAGTTAAGCTCACTGACTGCTCTTTCAGAAAGCATGGCTTAGATTCCTAGCACCCGCATGAAGGCACAGAGCAGTGTCTCCACCCTTGTGGGTGGGACCTTGTATCTGTCACTCTCACATTTTTGTCTGGTCAGGAAGAAGAAAACTTGGGCTGATCAGAATCAAATCTAATATTTAAGATGTGCCCTAGTGACCTACATCTGCTAACCAGGCTACTTGTCCCAAAGGCGCTACAATCTCCCCAAATTGTGCCACCAACTGGGGGCCGATGTCCCAGCATATGAGGCTGTGGGGGCATGTGATAGTCAAACCACAGCACTCTGCCTCTCCTGTTAGGATTCAGGTTACACCAGTCCAGTCTTAACGGCCTCGTTTTTAACCCAATTGCCTATTTAAGGGCCCATCTTCAAGTATAGTCACATTCTGAGGTACTTTGGGTTAGGATCTGTCTTGGATACTTCTCTATTGCTGTGATAAAACAGTGTGACCAAGACAACTTAGAAAAGAAAGTGCCTAATTTTTGTTACAGTTTCAGAAGGTTAGAGTCCATGGCTGCGGAGCAAAGAGCGGTCGAGAGCTCACATCTTGATCCATAGCCATGAAGTAAGGAAAGCTAACTAGGAATAGCTCAGTCTTCTGAAACCTCAAAGCCTGCCCCGGAGCCACACCTCCTCCAAGAAGGACACACCTCCCAGTGCTTCTCAAACAGTTCTACCAACTGGGGAACAAGTATTCAAGTGTGTGAGCCTATGGAGGCCATTCTGATTCAGACCACCACAGGACTGAATCCTGTCCATAATACGCTCACCTCCTGAGGGACTGCAGTGCTGGCCCAGCACTCCCTAAGGGTGAGCTCAGGGCACAGGGAAAGAGCTCTCTTTCTCAGTTTCCACCTTCCTTATTTTCTTTTGTTTGCAAACAAACCAGCTCCATATCACCCTTAAAATCTGGGAGAGCTTGTCTGTGACCCTCAAAGGACAGGATACACAGGTGATTTATTGCATCTACACATACTGCAAATTCGGGTCTTTCTTAGGGGATTTGAAACTAAATGTGACTGAAGAAGTTACTCTCTGGGGAACAGCATGACTCATGAAGAAAAGATGTGATGACATTCCAGGCCAGACGGATGATATTTATATAATCCTTTGTAGTTGAAAAACCTCACAGAAAAGACTATCAAATGACGTTCAGCCACTGTGACCCATTTTACACACCTGCTTTCTCTTTCCTTGAGTTCATTTTTGGAGTCTTTACATTGCTAAAAATATCCGGAACCTATTTTAACTCCAGGGCTTCCTTTCCAGCAGGTGCCTATTTTGTTGACTTCTTCTCTACCCACCAAATGTAGCCTCTCTACTTGCCACACGGCACATGGGCATGCTAGATGTTAGGTGCATGTTTAAAATCTCATTTTACCTGGCAACTCTTTCAAGACAAGTAGGATTATGCTTGACTGGTACTTGAGTGTAGATTGTAGAGTAGCTCAGTGCATTTAGGTGATAGTTTAATTATGACCTCCCTAGGAGGAGGCAAAGAATATAGCAATCAATAGATTTGAAAATGAGTTAACATTCTTACCATGTTTCCAGGTGGATTCTGGGTCAAGGGTCATTTGGGTAGCCATGACACAGACATTCCAGTACTGATGGAAGGTTCCAACTCTTCTGGCATCTGCCCTACCCTGCTTTCCCTCTAGATGATTTTGTTTTTCACTTATAGAGGCCACCAGCTGTTCTGTCATGAGGCATTGGCTAATCATAGCTGGCCCTGTGTGCATTGTGCCAGGAGTTTGAGGAGCCTTACAGTCATTTAAATTAGGCATCCAAGCTTGGATTGATAGACTGTGCCAAATATGACTTTAGCCAAAGTGTATTTATTGAAGTGAAAACGTATGAAACCCAGGAATTACCAGGGCTTCAAGTACTCTGAAGCACAGCCTGGAAACAGGTGTTCTGAAATCACACATGCACATGTGCGTACACACACACACACACACACACACACACACACACACACACTTTATTAAGCCCATGTTGGGTTTATTAACTCAAGAATTCATCGATTAATATGTGTTGAGTTTGTTTCTGGCACTGAACTTGATCTTGATCCTGGGACCAAAGATTGAGAAGACAATGTTTGTATCTTCTAGGCTAGGAGGTGGTGAACTTTTTATACGGGTCTGTGTTTGTTACTTCCCTGGTCATTGTGCCCAGATACCTGACAAAAGGGAGGGGGATTTATTTTGGATCATGGGTAAGGAGCACAGTACATTGTTCTAGGAAGGCATGCTGGTGGATGGCTGCAGGAATGAATGGCAGCTGCCTGCTTACATCTTGGTAGACGCAGGAAGCAGAGAGAGTGAGTGAGGGGGGCTGAAAGCCAGGTGGGGTGAACTATTTTGCCATTACTGAAAGTCATGTCTTAAATAAATAATCATGAGGGAGTATGTTCACCACATAATAGTAATGGGAAAATGACTAGTAGTTTACAGTATAATCCCAATTGCACTTAATGCATGCATGCAAACACACACACACACACACACACACACACACACACACACACACACGCTTTGTAATTTGTGTAACACAAACCACATGCAATACAAACTAAAGACAATCTTAAAGAAAGAAAGACACAACAGTGTTAATCGTGGGCTTGACTGGGTAATGGGATGGTAGAGGACCTCTGTGTAGTATTTTCCAGTTTTACTTCCTCCAATTTTTCCTGTAACCAATCTATGTTGTTTTTATAAGCAAGCCTCTGGGCTTTCTCCTCATTACCACAAATGTGGAGCTTCAGTGAGTGAGCATGCCTTGAGGCAATGAGGCTTGGCTTGATAGAGCAAGAGATTGCATGCCCTGCTCTGAGTTCTGCATGCATGTGTACAGGTGTGCATGCCTATACACTTGTGTGCATGCACCATATACACAACATATGCACCACCACCCACACAAAATAAAAATAACAAAAAAGAAATACAATCCATCTTTTATATTGCAGAAGTAGCACATGATCATTGTAAACACTGTATAATACAGAGATGCATAAGCTTAAAGGCAAAATTTCTTTTTTTTTTTTTTTTTAATTTTTTAGAAAAATTACTGCTTATAGTTTGCTGTATTGACCTCCAGAGTTTTCAGTGTGGATGGCCTGATATTTATTGTGTGTGAAGGCTGGTTTAACACTGCAGTTATTGCAGTATTAAAAGCATGCACAACATCGTATGCCTTTCATTTCTGCATTGACTGCCTTGTCTGTGACACCTTGTCACTCTGGTACACATAAATGGCTTCAGTCACTCTCATAGCTGCATGGGATGAACATAATACAGTGGCATTATCTCCTTTCTTTGGTGGGCATTTGGGTTGCTTCCAAGCTTTTTCTCTGTCTCAAACAATGCTGCCATGAGAGTTCTTGTATGTTTAATACACATTTACTGCCATGAAATGTGACTTGGGATATAACTGTTGGCTACACGATTCTGTCGCAGAATGTTGAAATGCACAATATTCAGATGGTATCTAAAATTTTAAATTAGAAATGACTCATTTCCATTAGAACCAGGTTAGAGTCGCAGGAGTGCCTCCCCCTTTTGTAGGAATGAATCCTCTTACTCCAGATGGGATCCAAAGCTCCTTAAACTGAAATTCATTGCATGGGGGTTCTGATAGGTCTTAACAGATGGAAGACAATCTCACTTGGGCAGTTATGTAATTCAGCGATTATCATGGAGCCCTTCAGATGGTGTCAGACAGAAGGTGGACAGAGGAAGGCTCTGTGGGAAAGGCAGGTGACAAGGCTGTGGCTTCTCATGGCATGCACTCCTTTTGTATTTGCTTGCTAGGATCAATAACACTACATCTGAGGTATCAGCAATGCAGCATTATCTAACTCAGGGATCTTGGAAAGTCACATGGTTTCTTCTTAAATAACCTTGGCAGTGAGGTTGGGGGAGGTCGCTCCACCTCTGAAAGCCTAATTTTTACAAATGTGCCAGACGATGCTTCGAGTACAGGATATTGCATTCATTCAATAGCTATTTGTTGAGAATTTAACAGAATTGTGTCTTTACATTAACCACTTTATGTCAAGAATTTAAGTGTTAGGGACCCAGGTATAAATAAAATAGATGGGAATCTCTTTTTATTTATCAAAAGTGACTGCTTTGTTTTTTTTAGCTGAAAGTAATCAAGCGATCTGTCTGAACTGAGTCACACCTCATCAAAGCCTCACCTCTCTGCACCATCTTCTTGGTAATGTGTGCTGACACCAGAACAAATGTACTAACCAATCAAAGATCCTCCTCAGAGCCTGTCCACTCCAAGGGATGCTACTTCACCTGCCTCTTGGTCTCATTGCCCAAGTTAGTATCAATGTCAATACACACTGAAACCCGCTGTCTCTCTTGTTCTCTGTCTTCCATCCTCCCTCGCTCCTTCCCTCCTTCCCTCCCTCCCTCCCTCCTTCTCTCCTTCCTTCCAAACTGCTAACACCATGAGGAGCAAGCATCCACAACAGAAATTATCACACAGTAGATATAAAATAAATTATATTGACTAAGTTGTTACAAATATTTGTGACTAAATTTAAGACTTTGGTTGCAAGGTGCAGAAAAATCACTTACTGGACTGACTAGCCAATCCCTGTTGCTAACTGATGGAAAGTGTTCTGCAAACTGCAGGAGTGGGCACATCAATAGTCTTCTCCAGTGTTGGCCCCTACACACACACTCCAATAATGATCCAGCAGACAAGATGAGCCCACTCCTGCAGTAGAGGCAAGGCTGTTTATGGGGTAACCAATGGCTTTCTTTTTTTTTTTTTTTTTCATTTTTCTTTATTAAGAAAGTTTCTGCTCACTCCACATAACACCCACAGATCCCCCTTCTCCCTCCTCCCACCCCCCAGCCCTTCTCCCAAGCCACCCCACACCCCCACACCCCCCAAATCAAGGTCTCACATGGGGAGTCAGCAGAGCCTGGCACACTGAGCCTAGGCAGGTCCAAGACCCTTCCCACTGCACCAAGGCTGTGCAAGGTGTCACACCACAGGCACCGGATTCCCAAAAGCCTGCCCACATACCAGGGGCAGATCCCGATCCCCCGGCCTGGGTGCCCCCCAAACAGTTGGAGTCAAACAACCGTCTTCCGTATCCAGAGGGCCTAGTCCAGTCCCTTGAAGGCTCCACAGCCACCAGTCCACAGCTCATGGTCTTCCACTAGTGTGGCCGGTCATCTCTACATGTCCTCTCATCATGATCTCGATGTCCCTCGCCTGCAGAATCCCTCTTCTCTCTCATTAATTGGATTCCCGGAGCTCAGCCTGGTGCCTGGCTGTGGATCTCTGCTTCTGCCTCCATCAGTCACTGGACAAAGGCTCTATGATGACAGCTAGGTTATTCACTAGACCAGTCACCAGAGTAGACCAGTCCAGGCACCCTCTGGACCACTGACCAATGGCTTTCTTGATGGGGCTTGAGGCCTGCACCACAGGAAGGAATTCTTGAGGGGTACTATAAACAGGGTTGAAAACAAACAAACAAACAAAAACATGGCTAGGGAAATCATAGCTCCTAGCAGAGAACCTACTGATGTCATTTTCTAAATGTTCATATTATCAAATTGCCTTCTAAACATCTATGTTTATATCCTTAGATCTGCACTTGCTCAGAGAAGTTATTACAGTGGACAGTGGCTGATGTAAAGACACATTTCTGTTCAAAGTGCTTAGCTATAGATGGAGCATCCATATCAATACTCAAGTCTAGCTTAAGGAACATCTTGAAGGGGACCCCAAAAGAATGTAAGAACCAGAGGACGGGGGAAGTGTGCTATGAAATGCTGTCCCTTAGACATGATTTGGCTGTGGCACACAAGAACCCACAGCAGCAATGGTTACCTACACAATACCTGTACAAGATCAACCCAGTTAAAAAGTCTACTATGGAATGGGGAGGATGTTCCCAAGTCTCACCAGTAGCTGAGGAGCTATTGGTGGTTGATGGCTGCTGGGTGAGGAGAAGTAGCTTTTCTTTAGGAGTCTGGCCATTGGTAGATTCCCTGTTTCCTGGTGGGTGACTCCATACCCATGTGCTTATGGCAGCACTAACAGTATATATATAAAAGGAAGGCATGAAATTGAGAAAGAGGTTGTAGGGAGAATTGAAGGGGATTCATAAGGGGTGGGTATGATCAAAATACACTGTATATATGTATGAAAATTTCAAAGGATAAATTACTGTAGAATATCATTTTAAGGTGTGTTACTTTTGTTTACGTTGCATTTATTTAACTCTGTGAAGCTGTGTTACTGTGCCTGTGTAAACACCTGATGGTCTAATAAATAACTGAATGGCCAATAGCAAGGCAGGAGAAAGAATAGGTGGGGCTGGCAGGTAGAGAGAATACATAGAAGGAGAGATCTGGGAGGAGAAAGGAAGTAGCCAACCACTCAGCTTCACAGCCAGCCATGGAGTAAGAGTAAGATACACAGAAGTAAGAAAAGGGAAAAGGCCAGAGGCAAAAGGTAGATGAGATAATTTAAATTAAGGAAAGCTGACAAGAAATAAACTAATCTAAGGCTGGGCATTTTTAAGTAAGAATAAACTTCCATGTGATTTATTTGGAATCTGGGTGGAGGGCCCCCAAAAGAGTAAAACACAAACAACAACAATAAATAAAGTTAAAATGAAAAAGAATTATTATTTCTAATTTATCAGGTTTTCATATCTAGTTAAGAGTCACACCAACTGGATATACAGCAGATACTTTAAGAATCATGTGTGAAACATGTTATCTCCATTTCTCCGAATGAAGAGTTGCCACTCCTCATTTTTTTTTATTCCACCTATTCTGGACTCTTCTTTTTTGACTTTTTAGACAAAGCCTTACTATGCAGGCCTGGATGGCTTAAAACTCACTATGTAGTAGACCAGGCTGCTCTGGAACTCACAGAGATATGCCTGCCTCTGCCTCCTGAGTGCTGGGATTAAAGGCAAGCACCACCCATCCATCATGGACTTTTCTTTTTAAATTTTAATTTCCCGTCCACCCATCCATCCATCCATCCATCCATCCATCCATCCATCCATCCATCTGTCCTTCTGTCCATCCATCCACTCATTAATTCATTCATACATCGAGGCAACTTCACTGCCCATGCTGCCCTTGAACTTGTTGTGTTCCTTTGACCTCAGTCTTTCAAGTGTTGAGATTATAGATTTGCATTTGATTGGACTTTTAAATTTATATAAAATTGGTGATAAATACACATATAGCGTGTGCAAGCACACACACACAAACAAACACACACACATTGATGAATCAAGGAATGAATTTGTATCCTTTTCAAAAGTGTGTTTGGAGGCAGATCTGGTAAATGTTTTATACTTGTTTGCAGAGCTGGCATAAATATTTCAGGATACAACTGAGCTTTTCTCATTAACATCCATTCTCCTGCTTCTGTGCCTGGAAGTTCCTAGCTGAGGAAAGAGTGTCGTTAAATCATTGTGTAGTTCCGAATTCCCCGGCAACTGTGACAGATGGACTTTCCCCTGCCAAAATAGGTTTGGGTGAGCCTCATTTTAGTCAAGACAATGACAAATTTTGTTATTAAAATGTCTTTTAACCTAATTTGATCTCTCTCTTTTTTTAAAACCTGCTCTCAGTTAAAGAATGTTGTGCCAGACAACTTCAAATCTACCTTTTTAAACTGAATGCCACAGTCTGAATTACTATTCATGAGAGTTGATGCTATTTATTATAGCATTGGAACATATCTACTAAATTGTTCTCTTTTTTCTGCATGTTGAGATAACTGTGCACAAACCTAAGCTTGTTTGGTACTTTCCTTAGAAATTCATCACAGGGGCAAGCCATTATGTGAAATCAAATTTCTCCTTAGGTCACTTTTAATGTTTTACCCGTAGAGGGCAGCAAATGACCACCCTGCTGAGCCACCAGCCTTCTGGCCAGTCACCTGCAGGTCACACCTCCAGATTACTTTGGAAGTTCTCTCTCTCTCTCTCTCTCTCTCTCTCTCTCTCTCTCTCTCTCTCTCCCCCCCCCCCCCCGCGTGCCCCTGTGCCCCTCCTCTCTCTTTCTTTTCCTCCCACCCTTCCTCCCTCCTCCTTTCCTTTTTTTTTTTTTTTTTTTTTTTGAGACACGGTTTCTCTGTGTAGCTTTTGCGCCTTTCCTGGAACTCGCTTTGTAGACCAGGCTGGCCTTGAACTCACAGAGAGATTCACCTGCCTCTGCCTCCCGAGTGCTGGGATTAAAGGCGTGCGCCCTTCCTTTCTTTTTTAGGGTGTGGTAAGGATACCAGAGTTTTTAGGGTCAGAATGTGGTATTTGGCAGCCCCAGTAATCTGGGCTCAGCCACTTGTCCCTGTTATACCAGTCACAGAAAAAAGGAATAGTGAAAGGCAGAGAAAAAGAACTTAGTCACTGAGACCACACTGAGGAGATAAATAAAGGGACCCAGTGACCCTTCAGGATGGTTTGGGGGCACTGGGTTAGGATTAGATAGAAGGCAAGAGGTTTGCATAACTCAGCATTCCTAGTCAAGATGTGGTCCTGCCCATTGCCGACCCATCACTATGTCTGCTCTATCACTAACCCATCTCTGTGATCCATGTTTGTAATCCATCTCTGTGATCCATCCCTGACCCATCTCTGTGATCCATCACTGACCCATCTCTGTGGTCCATCACTGATCCATCTCTGTGATCCATCACCAATTCATCTCTGTGATCCATCACTGACCCATCACTGTGTCTGCTCCATCACTGATCCATCTCTGTGATCCATCACTGATCCATCTCTGTGATCCATCACTGACCCATCTCTGTGGTCCATCACTGATCCATCTCTGTGATCCATCACCGATTCATCTCTGTGATCCATCACCGACCCATCACTGTGTCTGCTCCATCACTGATCCATCTCTGTGATCCATCACTGATCCATCTCTGTGATCCATCTCTGTGATCCATCACCGATTCATCTCTGTGATCCATCACTGACCCATCACCGTGTCTGCTCCATCACTGGCCCATCTCTGCATTTGCTCTATCACGGACCATCATTCTGCCATCACTGTGTCTGTTTCAGTGGTGCAAGGCAGTCTTGCTTCTTATCAGATTGGTGGGAAAGCCTTTCCTGGGAGGTAGGTTCCTCCTCTGGTTGGCTCTGAGGCTTCAGCTTTTCCTTTCCTCCAGCAGGAGATTCTTCCGGAGATTTTAGTTCTTTTAAAATTAATTCATTAAGTAAATATGTGGGGGTGTTTTGCCTGCATGTTTGTCTCTGCACTGTGCTCATGCCTGGTGCCCACAGAGGTCAGAAGAGAGTGTTGGATCCCTTGGGACTGGAGCCTACAAATGGTTGTGAACTGTCTTGTGGGTGCTGGGAATCAAACCCAGGTCTTTTAGAAGAGCCATATCTCCAGCCTGAGATTTTAGATCTTAGGGATCCATTGATCTGATCGTCTGATAGCACAAGTGTCTCTCTTCTGTCTTACCAGGATGGTTACAGTAAGACTTCAACCTGGCTTATTGCATTAAGTATATTACAAACCATGTAGAGAGTCCATGTCCATAGAGACTTTACAGTAGGAGGCTAAACACACAAAAGGCTATTATTTAGCCAGCAGAATTGGCAAAAACCCATAATTGAGATCTATGATGGTTCATCTTGATAGTCAACTTGATTGATTGAAGACAACTGGTGTGTGTGCATGTGTGTGCGTGCGTGCGTGTGTGCGTGCGTGTGCGTGTGTGTGTGCGTGTGCGTGTGTGTGTGTGTGTGTGTGTGTGTGTGTGTGTGTGTCTGCAGAGAGGATTCTCTATGTGAGGAGAACTGCCCTGAGCCTGGGAAATGCCACCCCACACCCTGGGAGCCCAGGTGGAATAGGAGAGAGAAGAGACCTGGTCAGCACAGATGTCCTGTCTTTCGTTCCTTACAGTGGGAGTGGCTCTGCTCTGCCACAGCTCCCCTCTCAGGAGGGACTGAACCTTCTGGAAGGCTAAGTCAGAATAAACAGCTTCATTCCTCAAACTGTGTTTGCCAGAGGGATGGAAGCCTGATTAAGGTAGCACCTCTGGGAGACACTGGAATAGGTGTGTTTCTGGCTTTTCACAGAAATGGGAGACTCCGAGAGAGTCAGGGAATGGAAAAGGGGCATGTTTGAAATGAAGATGTCTTACTCTCACAGCCTGCCTTGTTTTTCATAACATTGCCCATGTGGCTTCTGTGCTCACATTGCAAAGACAAAGTGATAGTGAACTGGGTCCTCAGACTCTTGTGGGGTATAGGTGCTGGCCTCCTCTCTAAGTGTTTCTTGTGGTCCAAGGTCTCCTTAAGTACCAGCAGTAGATGTTTCACAAGAACCTGCAGCTTACCTGTAGTGACACATCCACTGATGTTAGAACTAACTCCTGCCATTAGAGAGATGTAGATCACACCTATTGGGATGGCTAGCATTTGTTGCTGGATCGCCGCAAACGCTGGCAAGGTAGAATACTGGGACCCTCACACGCTGCTGGTGGGAACAAAAACTGGTGCAGTCACTTTGGAAAACAGGCTGGTGGCCCAGAGTTATCACAGGATCATGAAATTCCACTCCTAGGTTTACACCCTAGAGAAATGAATATGTACAACCACACACAAATCTGTGCACAGATGGTTATGGCCGCACTATTTATAACACCCCAAATGTGGAAACAATATGAATGTCTATCAGTTCAGCAATAGAATCTGTGGACATGACTCGGTGGGTAAGAGCACTTACTTTGCAAGTAGGAAGACCTTAGTTCAAATCCCCAGAACCCATGTAAAACACTGGATGTGGCTGCGAATGCACCTTCAACCCCAGCATTGTGTGGAGAGGGTACAGAAGAATCTCTGGACTTGCTAGCTGCCAGCCTAGCTCCAGGCTCAGTGAGAGATCCTGTCTCAAGGGAACAGGGCAGAGAGTGATAGAGCAGGGTACCTGTGTGAGCATGTAGACTTTAACACAGGAATAAGCACATACTATTATATACACAAAGAAAAATAAAACAATTACGAAGAATACTATCCATCAATAAAAACTAGGAAGTACCGACACATCACATGATAGATGATCTTTGGAAACACATTAAGGGGGAGAATCCAGTACAATAGTATGATTGTGCTTATATAAAATATCAAGAGTGGGCAAATCTGTATAGAAAGAAAGTAGATCATTGGTTGCCCTGAGCTAGGGTGGGTGTGAGAGGCAGGGGGATGTTAGCTGAAGGATTCGGAGTTTCTTCTGGATGGTGCTAAAGTCAAGGTCTCAAAAGCATGGTGACAATGATTTCCTGGCTCCATGAATACCATAAAACCATTGAGTGATGCACTTAGAGCAGATGAATCCAACACTATGCAAATTACAGCTTCCAAGTCTTGTTTCAGGAAGAAGCCATAATCTGTTGTGGCCACTTACATTACGTAGATTTTGTTTTGCCAGGTACTACTCTAAACACATATGCCAGAGCATATGTTGACTCTCTCCATCTTCATCATACTCTCACCAGGTAAGCATTTTAATCTTTCTGTTTTATAGACGAGGAAGCCAAGTCAAGGGAATGGGGGAATGATGAGGGATTTTGCTCAAGGTTACTTAGCTTGGGAAAGGCTTCATTAGAATCTCTTGAGTAGAACTAGGAAGGTTCCAGGATCTGGGCTGCTTGTTAACCACCGGCTGTGCTGACTGGAAGAGAGGAGATGCTGATGTGTGGTCATCTAACTAACCCCTCCCGGATTTTGTGTGTGGGAAAATAAGGTACAGTGAGGGTGGAGCTAACTTGGAGTCAAGACTACCACCTTGGTGTAGACCTCTCTCCATTATATCACAGGGCCTGGGTTTTAAAGGGTTAGCTGGGAACACTCAGAACCATCCACACACACATAGGAGTTATTTTCTTATAATTTATTATTATTATTATTATTTTGAATCTGGGGGGACGAGTTAGGTCAAAATGCATCACTGGTGGTGGATGAGTATGTATTCAAAACAGGGAAATCAAGCAGCAGACTACAAAATTGGTTGGGGATTTGGGAATTTAGAGAGGAGACATGAAATGATATGTAAGCATATTCATGAATTATTGCCTGTTTCATTCTTCACTTTGTATTAGCAGAAGATGTCAAGGGAAGTAAATGGGGAGGAAGACCTTCTCTTAAGACAGAGTGCTTCTTTTGTTAGGAGACACATAGAGGCTGCAGATAGGACTCAGTGGTTCCTTGCAGCCATGAAGAACTGCGTTCAAGTCTCCAGCACTTATATAAAATGTGGGTTCTGTGACATTTACCTGTAATCCCAGCACTGGGGAGGCAGAGACAGGAGGATTCCTGGGGTTCTCTGACCAGCCAGTCTAGCCAGTCAGTGTGCTCCAGGTCCAGTGAAAGACCATGTCTCAAAAACAAAGCAAAAAAAAAAAAAAAAAAAAAAAAAAAGCAAAAAGCTGAGGAAGCAATTGAGGAAGACATACACGTGCAAACACATCACACACATAGTAGGGAGAAGAAACTACAGACTGGGGTCTTTTGTTTGTTAGTTTTTGTTTTTTTTTAATCTGAGATGCTTGGAACCAGAATTGTTTAGGATTTGTGCATAGTTTCAGATTTTTGAATATTTGGGTAGACTTGGGAGAAATCCTAAGAAGGGGACCCAAGTCTGAACACAGACCTAGTATGTGCTTTATTATACCTTGTACACATAACCTGAAGGTCATTTTAGATAACATTTGTATTAACTTTGTGCTGGGAACATAGTTCCTTCATCTAGATATATTTTTACTTGGGGAACTTCAAAATTTCAAATTTGGGAACCTTTTGGATGTTGGATTTTTGGGTCAGGGATGCTTGTCCTGTAATAGATATCCCTTGTTCCGATGCTGTTTTTGCCTAATTTAAGCTGAAAGGCTATCCGCTGTCTTACATGTGACCTGTAACCTTGAAGGCTTCCCTTAGGGGAATTTATACCGGTGTAGGCCATGTGAAGATGGCAATATGTTCAAAACACGGCAGGTGATGTGTGCATGCAAGACATGGGGGACAAATAAATCCACGAAACATCAAATGCAAAACTTGATATGAGAAGGAACAATAGCAGTCGGTAGGAGGCAAGGGAACACTGTGGGAAGCGGAGGTAAAAGGTGAGTGGCAGCTAAAATTCAGGCCACAGGAGGTAGAAGGTGGATAAGCAGTCTGAAGGAAAGCTCACAGTGATTGAGGATTGAAAGGAATTCCCCTCCAGGTGAGGCTGAGCCTCCAGGTTCCTTCATTGGACACAGATAGAGTGCTATTTGATTTAGTAACTACTATGAAAAGAATCAATAGTGTTAGCCTTCCAGCTTAAATTAGGTGGTGTGAGATCAATGTTTTCAGGAGTGGTATATCGAAATGAGGAGGAGAATTTTTTAGATCAGGTAGAGAATGTCAGGATGTCCGTCCTTCAGATTCAGCCTGTCATCAGCATCCCTTCCCATAATAAAGAGGAGGATGCTAAGAGCAGGGTGTCGTTCTGAGATTAGATCTGGGTTAGTTTGCACAGAAAATCCTTTATTCACACTTTCATTTCGTGGTCTTCAAGAACCGGTGTGAACTAGATGGAATGGTATACAGCACTCAGCAAGTCCAGGAGGCTTTCTACCCAAGAGTCCTTTCCAGGTCTTATTCCCGGAGCCTCATTCCTTCTAGAAAAACACATTTCATCGCGCCTCCCCCTGCTGTTTGCATTCAGGCATGGGAATACACAGGCTTTGGCTGTTTCTGACTCAATGTATTTAGAAGGAGGTCACTGCCATAGCACTGAGAACTTAGAGTCAAGGCCCTAGCCTGTGGGGGTGCCCTGGACTGCTGGAGTTCCTGTGACCTTTTGGTTTGTAAACTAAACATCACTGAGGCAGCATTTGGTTTGCTCCTGCCTTCCCTGTGGTTACCACCAATCTACCTCACATGGGTACTTTAAGAACAGTCACCTCCTCAGATGTGAGAATGGCCAATACATCTGTCTGGGGTGTGGGCTTTTTGGCTGTTCCCAGGTCCCCTGAGGTTGGGCTGGCTTTCTGCTCCTTGCCATTCCTATCTGCATTTACTCTGGTTGGAGTAAGAGCCAAGGAAACAAATGTGTCTCCAGTGCTGGGGAGTTCAGGGCTGTGAAGAAAGGCAGATATCCAAGAAAGCGGAGTGGGTGGGGGTGGGTGGGGGTGTGGGGGGAGAAAAAAAACCACTCTCCAACAAAAGAAGTGCTCATGAGTAATTAGGGATCCGGGAAAGCAAGCTCAAATTGCAACTGTGAAGCCAGGAAGGCTGCCTTCAGAGCAACTGGACAAGGAAATTTCCAGGCCACATTTGACAAATTGGCACCTCTTTAATTTGTCTTCACACCACATAACCAACTACACCCCCCACTCAGTCTAGAAGGACAAAACAATCCTTTGAAGTGTGCGCACTTTGATTTGACCACTAGATATAAGGTTGAAGCAGGACCCTAATGGAATTCATACCTGGGATGAGACTCCATGCTTGAGGCTGGGTGGGATTCTGGGAAAGGACATCAAACTCTGTGTACCAGAGGTGTTCATTATTGCCCTGCACATGTATTACTCTAGCATATATTGTAATGTTGTGAATTTTACAAGAGAGATACAGAATTATGTGTTATGGGAGATAGCAGATGAGAGAGTTTCTGTCTCATCCAAAGGATGAGCTTGGGTCTTGAAGTAAGCTTTGAAGGGTGGGTAGTATTTGAACTTGGGCATGCTGGGAAAAAAGGAGCCTTCAAACAGTACAGTCACTTCACATGAAGAGAACCCTGTGCTTTGCTTTAGTCTAGACATGAAGACAATACAGGGGTGAGTGAGGAAACGTGCCAGCACCAGGTTGAAAGAGCAAGAGCTGGGTGAGAGAGTCGTTCACCAGCAATGCGAAGCATGGAGGGATCAGAAGCAGGGCATGAAGCGTTTGAAACTGGGCTGTAGGAAGGCCGAGCCTGCAACCCTGCACAGACAACAAATGGTGTAACTAGCTGAGAAGGGATTGCACCATCTCATATTAAACAAGATCCTTATGAAGTGTGTTAGTCCGCTTCCTACTGCTGTGTCAAACACTTGAATCAGTTTACAGGTGAAAACACCTCATGGCTGGGGGGTGGGGGGAAAGATGAAGAGGGGAGCCTGGGATTTCACCATTCCCTTCAAGGGCAAGCTGTCAACCATCAGAAGACCAGTTACTAAACCCTACCTCTTAAAGGCCTTGTACCTTGAAATTATACCACGCTGGGGGCCAAACTTTAACACATGGATGGGCCTCTGGGGGAAAATTCCACATCCAAATTATAGCACTAGGGATAGAGACATGAATGTAGGTAGAAGAGGAGACCCAAAACCTAAATGTAAAAGGGAAGAGTTGGTAGAAACTAGCAAATGGCAGAAATGTGGAGAGAAACAGAAATCTCTTCATTCTCTCATCTGAAAGAACTAGAGAACTGTTGCCTTGACTGCCTTCCATGTTAAGTGAGTTACTTGAAGTCCCTTGTGACTCCAAGTTTCCCATGGGCTGACACAGCAGGCTGGCTGTTTTCAGCAAGCTGTCCTCCAGGAGGCAGACAATGGCGTGGGTCTTGGCGATGCTAGATATCAACCATGGGAACCTGGACCAGGACCAACATCCTTTTAACTTCCAAGATGCTTCATTATTAATAACATGCAGCATTGGTATTGCTAGGATCTGTCCAGCACAGCCTCATAAAGATTGCCAAAGAGCATGTATGAAAGGGTGTGTGAGTGGGTATGGCTACCTCAGGGACCAAGTCCCTGATCCTCCTCTGCAAGGATGAGATGCCTTGGAGGCCAGCATAAGTGTGACAAAGTTAATGTTGAGAGCTTCTGGGGGAAGTTTGAACCAGAAGGAAGTAGAGTTGGGAATCTTGGAGGTCTTGACCAAGAGAAAACTATTTTTCCAGGGATAAAATTTGCTCTCCTGACTTTTAATCCTGCTAAAGAAAGTGGGGTTATTTTTATTTTATTTTATTGTATTGTTGTTTTTGTTGTTTCCTCATGGAGGTCTGGACAGCCTGGTTTTGCTTGTGTCTCAGTGTAGTTTCCTGTCCCTGTAAACGTCCTGGATCCTGGCCCTGTGGAATTTAATCTGCAGACTCTGTCTCTCTATACTTTGCATCTGTTACTCCCTCTAACTGGAGTGACCTCCCTGCCATTATTCCCACGGGACCAAAGTAAATATTCCCTCCTGGATGTTTCCCTGGGGCCCCAGCATGATCTGGTGACTGCCACAGAGTATTGTGCATCTAGGTTGTCACTGGCTGCTGCCTTGACCTGCTCTTTTGCAGACCACCTTCCCCCAGGACTTGGGCTAGACCTCATTATTCATGTCTGAATTTCTGGTCTAGCCCAAGGTTGCATATGGAGGGGAGATGGCATTTATTTTGCAAAGGAATAATATCTTTAGTAAGCTGGTGTTCCCAAGGTGGCAGGATGGCCAAGGGTGGCACTTCCTTTTCAGGATCTGTTTGCACACTGACAAACCCATGGCTCTCAGTAGAGGCAAACACAGTGGCCCATTCTTTGACCTAATCTGCTGACTTGGATTCCCGTGTATCTTCTGGCATCCCCCTTTTATTGGTAAGGAAAAGAAACCACTCAAAGGAGGTGGAAAGACAAAAAAGTTGTCAGGACATTATTTCCCAGGAGCCAAGGAAAGAAATGGATGACCACTGCTGTCTGTGAGCTAGAACTGGGGAATCTCTTTGCTCATTTCTTCCTCATCTGGCTCCCAAGGGCCCACTAGGCGCTGTTTCAGAGTTGAAGGGGTCAGTATGAAGAAGGCTGGGTGAGTCCCTGTGGTCCGGGAGCTCATATTCAGAGGGCTTGGGGACAAGGACAGTATATAGGTGAGCAAGTGATAATTGAAAGATGTTGAGTGTTTTGGAAACAACCCAGAGGGTCATGTGATCATGAGAAATGGGTTGCTAGTATTCTTTTTGAGCAAGTAACATGAGAAGGAGAACTGAGAGGCACAGGGAGGTCAGTCTTGTGAGCCCCGGCAGACAAAATCCTACCAGGTTAAGAACAGACAGTGGGAGACGGAGGAAGGAGTGCGTTCGATGGGCTCCAAGGATAGAAAACAAGCTTGTGAAGTCCCTGTAGGACTCACACAGGCTTCAGAGCTCTTGAGTTAGTTTTTGTAGCTGCTTATCTTCCCTGCTTAAGGATCAGCACAGCAGGGAGTCAGCTGTGTGCCAGGACACTGCGGCTCTATCCACCTCCACGATCTGAGTTAAGCCTCTCCTCACAGGAAAGAAGGTCTCATTAGCTCTCTTCTCGCTTAACACAGTATCCTCATGATAGGCCAGAGCCTGGATGGATTCTTGGTACTTTGCCCTCCCCTGAGTCCTGGAAGAGCAGCTCACCAAGAGCCTTCTGCTCTGTGCAGAGTGTTTCTTTAATCGGCTCCATAACCCCCCTCCCCACCCAGCACTGTTCCTCACTTGAGGGATTAGTTTAATAGGTTTTCTGATTTTTAACTGACCACTACAAACTCTCTTTGCATAAATAGGCCTTTTAAAACCTTTTAGTTGGGGGATGGCTTCTGTTCTGGTGTGAATGTGTCCCCCAATGTTCTCTATTTCTCAAACAGTGTTGAGACATGGGACCTATGGGAAGTGATTAGGCCACAAGGGCTCTACCCTCAGGAATGGATCGATGTCACTATTGTGGGGCATGGGCTCCTAGTAGGAAGGTGAGTTTAGCCATTTTGTTCTGTCTTTTATCATGGGAAGATGAATAAAAACAAAACCAAAACTTCACAAGAGGTGGTCCCCTTAATGTTGGACTCCAGAAGCATAAGGAATAAATCTTGGTAAAACAACTAGCTTTAGACATTGTGTTATAATAGAGCAAAAGAAACTAAGACATGACAGAGGTATGTTTACACCTTTGGCTTGGAAATGTAAAGTGAGATTTTCCTGATAACACTGTCTGGTTTTGTGAGAAGAACACTCTACTGACTCACCATCAGTTTACTCTTTGTGAAGGTTAGTCTGGGTGGCTAACATGGCTGCATTTAGAACCACGCAGGAGACCAGCCTCTGGAGGTACCTGTGAGGGTGTTACAGAGAATATCAGCTAAAGAGAGGTGATCACTCTGGATGCGGGTGGCACTGTGCCACAGGTAAGGGTTAGGGACTGAATAAAACAGAGAAAATAAATAGAACTCCATCTTTCCTTTCTCTTTGATCCTGCCCATGATGCAGTGTGACTAGCCAGCTACTCTTCACTCGTCTTGCTCTGACTTCCGTTCTGGATAGACAGCACCTTCAAATTGTCAGTCAAAATAAACCCTTTCTTCACAAAGTGTTTCTGTCAGGTACTTTGTCACAGTTACAAGAAAAGTACCCTATCCATGCTGGCTAGGGTAGTGTTTTGTCTGACAGTCCTAGCCCTGGCTGGAGATGGTCTCACCCCGGGGAGCAGAGTTTGTTCCACATGTGATACATCAGGCTGTAGTTAACAGGCGTAGGTATGAGCACTTCTTGTGACCTGTGCCCATCTAGCAAAGCAAGGTACGCTCTCACCTGGATGGCAAGGTGTAGTGGGAAACACTACCATGTGTCTTTTTCCTCTGACATGTGGCATACTTTGTGCATGAAGAACCTGTCTGGTCACAACACCCTCGGCTTGCTTTTGATGGTCTAGAATGTTCAGATGGTGTATACCATTCAGAAGATCTGGTCACCAAGAAGGCCTTTGAAATGTTTTTACTATTATAATGATGCATATAACACACGGTTCCCCTTTGATACTTGCTCTAGCCTCTTACCCCAATGGTGTTATGACATTAGAGCCTCATGGGATCTCTCTGATCAATGTTTTATGAAAGTGTACTGGCCTCAACACCCTCATTTAATAGACAAGGGAATAAGCCGTTCTAATCGTGCTAAAGACTAATTTGTGACTGTATGAGGGGTCAATAAGGGAATGTCTTCGATAGACAGTATTAGAAGTGGTTCACGTTCTGATGTATTCTTGCCAGAGGATGAGGCAGGCTGTGAAGGTGGGAATGGTGGATGCTGTATCAGTTACTCTTCTCTTGCTGTGACCAGAAACAACTTTAAGAAAGAAGGACTTATTCTGTTCATGGTTTCAGAGATTTTAGCCCATGGTGGCTATGCCCCCCTGAGCTGGAATGGAACATCTGCTATTCAAAGTCTGAGAGGCTCAGAGAGGTCCCGAGAAGAGATGTGGGCTTCACCACTGAAGAGGAGGAAACAAAATATTCTTTAAACAGCATTTCCCAACCAAATCTACTTGAACCAGATTAAAGTCCACCGAAAATTTTGCCTTAATGTGATCTGCTCAATGTCAAATGAATAATTTGGCTAAATAACCATGTTGAGTCTTGCCGTGGGGAACTCTTGCCAGAGAATTACAAATTATTTACTTATTTTTTAACTTTTTGTTTCCATGTGGTTCTCATTGGCAAGTAATATGTCTATATTTTTAAGTGGACTGAATAATAAATACAGGGGGCTAGTGAAGGATGAGTAAGACCATCTTTCTTAGTCTGATTTAATTTTTTTTGTTTGTTTGTTTGGTTTTTTAGATTGGGTTTCTCTGTGTGGCCCTAGCTGTTCTGGAACTTGCCCTGTAGACCAGGCTGGCCTCGAACTCACAGAGATCCGCCTGCCCCTGCCTCCCGAGTGCTGGGATTACAGGTGTGTGCCACCACTGCCGACGCCCGGCTTGTCTGGTTTACTTCTATTTCAAGTCTCCAGAGTTATGAGGGGCAGTGTTCCTCCTGTTAGCAGCAACTTTTCTCACAAGGCTACTGATAGGCCAGACAGCTCAGCGTTTGTGTTTGGCCAGGATTGATTATTGTTCATATTTTTCATCATACCTGCTTTAGCAGAAGAGATATTTCAGAGCCTATCTACATCTTTGTAGTGTGGGTTTTGAGACTGAGCATTGATGAAAAGGCTGGATGTCCTTAAATTTCTCTCTCTCTTTCTCCCCTCCCCCTCCACAAACCCCCCACCCCCCACCCCACACACTCACTCACCCTTGCTTGCTAGCTCTGCATAGGGCACTTGCCTGTGCATATGTATGTAGAGGCCGGGGGTTAACATTGAGTGCTTTCTTTATCATCCTCCACCTTATTTTTCGAGACAGGTTCGTTCTCGCACAGAACCTGGCATTAACCACTCTGATCAGGCTGGTGGGCCAGTGCAGCCCCCGGATCCACCTGTCTCTGACCCCTCCACCCACCCAGCCCTGGAATATGCTGCCATCCCCCGCTTCTACATGGGTGCTGGAGATTTGAACTCAGACCCTCACGCTTACTGAGGACTTTACCCAGGGAGCCACTGTCTAGCCTCTAAATTCTTTATTGCTAAAGCCACAAGGGTATGCCAGAGTCTTTTGGAAGCCAATGTACCGTACATAGAACTCATATCAACTCAGGTTTATTTCTTGGAAGATCAGTGAGATGAAGGCACTGAGAATGTTAATAGGGTACCTCTTTGCAGCATTTGAAACAAATTTGACTTGAACTGCTCTCTGGGGTTTCAAGTTGAGGCCAATAAACCAACAGGCCCCTTTGCATGAGGATGCCCACACCATTGGGGGACAGTGGTGAAAGTGTGGCTCCCCTCCACTTGCCAGGATACGAGAGTTAATATTTGCTCTTTAGAGCATATACCCTCGGTACCTTAGGGCAGCCAGAGAGGAATTTCTGAGTTCTGAATTTCCAGCCTTTTAACCGTTCCAAATGCTGCCCTCCCCTCCCCCACCTCTCAGATGAATTTTAAAAATTCCAGAAGAAAGGAAACTTGAAGCCATAAATGAATATTTTAAGCTAAAATTTAAGACAAAAACAAGTGTGTTTTACAAGTGTTTTGAATGTGTTCACATCACCTCATTAAACAGTGTCAGAACATGGCTGGAAGGCAGGGGTCCAAAGAGCTGCTTCCTAACTGAGGTTGTAATGAGGGAGCGTTGCCGAGTCTGTGTTTTTCTCTGCCTCATCCAAAATTTAGAGCTTAATGAACCACATTTGGACTCAGGCTTTCGAATAATTTAAAGATTTTTTAAAAGGATAGTTGTTTTTCTTTTAGTTTTTAAAAAATTCAGTTACATATAAATTTGTGTACAGTGTGTGTGTACGTGTGTGCGCACGTGTGCATGTGCCCGCCTCTCTGTGTGTACAGGTGTCACAACATGCATGTGAAGGTTAGAAGACAGATTGTGGGAGTCTGTTCTATGTGGGTTCCAGGGATCTGACTCAGGCCGACAGGCTCTGCCATCTGAGCCTTCTTGCAAACCTTTCTTTTAGCGTTTGGTCATGTCAGGAAGTAAAAATGAACACGTGTTCTGTTCCCTTTTGTAAAATCTGTAGTGTGAAGTGTTTTAGAGTCTAGCAAGTTCACTGTGTGGACATTGTGACCTTGGACACTCTGTACAATAAATATGAGTTATCATTTGAAGGACAGAATCGAAATTATAGAACAGGAAAATTCTTATAAAAATGCTTCAGTAGGGAGGTGTCATTTACTTTGCATGATGGAATTTTTTATTAGAATACATTGTTTGCAAACCACTTGAGGGTGTTTGCTGTGTTTTGTAAATCTGGAAAGGTTAATATTTATCAAGATGGAATTACAATGAATGTTTTTCTGGTAACTCAAATACCTGTTTTATTTTTGACAACTTTATACCTGGTTGATGGGGGAAAGAGTTCAACTCTGATAACTTGGTTTAACTCTTTTCTGAGCATCTAGAGCAATGGTTCTCAACCCGTGGGTCACAACTCCCTTGCCAAACCTCTAGCTCTAAAATTGTTTACATTGTGATAGATAACAGTAGTAAAATTACAGTTAAGAAGTAGCAATGATGGAACTGTATGGTTGGGGGTCACCACACACGAGGAACTGTATTCCAGGGTTGGAACATTAGGAAGGTTGAGAAGCACATGAGCTAGAGATGCTAGCCTGAACTGAAGGTAGACGAAATTAGTGAGAGCTGTAACGAAGAATAATAATTAAAACACAGAAACAGAAATTATTCAGCCTCAGAGATTATACTCAGGGCCCCATCTATCTCACTGTGAGTCCCCCTTCACAGGTGACAGATTCAGGGTGAACAGTCTCACATTAGTGTCTTGGCTGAAATGTTTCTAAAATCTACATGCATGAGCAAAATCTTGTTTTTCCCTCAGCATTGTTGAGTTTATTTTATTCTTACTTTTTTCATGCCTCTCTTTTGTATTCATTTTACATACCAACCACAGATCCCCCTCTCTTCCCTCTTCCCACCCCCCAACCAGCCCCACCCCAATCCATTTTCCATTCCCTCCTGCAATAAGGTAAGGCCTCCTATGGGGAGTTAGCTGAACCTGGTACATTCAGTTGGGGCAGGACCAACTCCCTCCCCCTGCACCAAGGTAGTTGGCTTCAAAAAACTAGCTCATGCACCAGGGATAGATCCTGATCCTTCCAGGGGTCCCCTTATGCAGAAGACCTAGTCCAGTCCCAAGGAAGCTACATAGCTGTTGGTCTAAAGTTCATGAGTTCCCACTAGCTTGGTTTGGTTGTCTCTGTAGGTTTTCCCATCATGATCTTGATGCCCACTTGCTCATAGAATCCCTCTTCTCTCTCTTTGACTCGACTCCTGGAGCTCTGCCTGGTGCTTGGCTGTGGATCTCTGCATCTGCTTTAATCATTTAGTGGATGAAGGCTCTACGATGACAGTGCGGGTATTCACCAATCTGATTACTGGAGTAGGCCAGTTCAGGCACCCTCTCCACTATTGCTATTAGTCTAAGCTGGGGTCGTCCTTGCGGATTTCTGGGAACTTCCCTAGCACCCAGTTTCTCCCTATCCCTACAATGTCTCCCTCTATTATGGTATCTCTTTCATTGGTATGAGCAAAATCTTATGATAGCTTTCTATAAAGAGAAAGTATTTGCTAGTAATTACCCTTTACATATTGATGAGCATTAATGAGGTAATTTTATTTTATTTATTTGAATTTTTAAATTTCTTGGTCTCACATCTCACCCTGTGTGCAGCCCATAAACATCAACTTTTAAATGGTGTCCAATATGGCACATAGGTAAATTTTAACAATGTCTAGTTATTGTGTTTGAAAGTGAAAAGACATAGGTGTTATAATTTTAATAATATATTCTATTTAATCCAATATATCTAAAGTATTATTTCAATATGTAATCCATATCAACATTATTAATGATGTAGTACTTACTTACTTAAAAATCTTACTGTTCTAAGTCTCAAAGATTTGGCCCTTTTCACTTTGTTTGCATGTCAGATTGGATTAGCTAATGGCTAACTCACATGCGGCTAGTGGCTGCTGTATTGGACTGTTTTGCTTCAGAGAATCACTTTAGGAAAGTGAATTTCTTAATTAATCTCATTAAAAAAATCATGAGAATATAAAAGACCAGTTGTAATGGTTGTACTAGTCTAAAGGAACAGAACTGATAGAATGAATATGCACATATTAAAATATAATATATATACTAAAAGGAGATTTATTAGAGTGGCTTACAGGATGTGGTCTTCACAGTCTAATGATGACCGGCTCGCACTGGAGAGGATGAGGCTCCTGCAGCTGTCCATCCCATGAGGCTGGATGTCTCAGCAGTTCTAACTGGTGCTGAAGGCCTGGAGGATTCCTGGAGAGCTGCTGCTTTAGTCTGTGTTGGAAGTCGGTTCTGATACCGGCAAAGGGGACAGAGGAACTTGACAGTGAGAACCAGGGCAAGCAGGCAAAAGGCGAGTCTCCCTTCTTCCTTTTGTCTCTGCTGTCACCGGAAGGTACGGCCACATTTAGGGTGGGTCTTCCTGCTTCTGACAATCAAAGCAAGAGACTCCCTCACAGGAGTCACAGCTGCTTGTGTGTCAGTTGCTCCAGATGCAGTCAAGTTGACAACCAGCATTAGCCATCACAACGGTCAGAGACATATCATGTAATTTTAATGATTTATTTTCATGTGTGTATATGCATAAGTGTTAGGAATGCTGTGTGTGTATGCCCATGGAGGTCAGAAGAGTGTCAGGTCTCCTGGAGCTGCAAGTGGTTGTGAGCCACCAGATGTGGGTGGTGGGGACTGAACTCAGGTCCTCTGGAAGAGCAGCAAGTGCTCTTAACTGCTTCGCGGTATCTCCAATCCCACACAATGATTTTAATATCCTATTACAGTCCCTTCATTTTTAGGTTAGATAGCTGGCTTAAAGCTACCTCTTTAATCTGTTCCTGTGATCCACCCGGCAGGAAAGAGGGCACAGTGGGAATGATAATTTGCTCACAACTTTTTAATTCTGCCAAAGAGGTGGTATGGAAGCAGAGCTTAGGCTAAAGCTAAGCCTCCCAGATAAATGTGAATGTCTAGACCAAAGGTCCTTAAACTGTGTGATGTGATTTTGTAACTGAAGGTGAGGGTCACAGTTAAAGGGTTTGGAATGCTAATGACCAAAAATTAATCCAAAATGTAGTGATAAATGAGTGCAAGGAGCTGCTGGCTGTGTGAGCCCACGCTGCATCCCAAGAAGTCCCTGCAGCCTTGGTTCTGAACACACAGCACATGCACTTTGTACTGTGCATGTCTCCATGCACACACCACCAACAAACACTACCCGGTTTTAAAACTATGGCATGCTGTGAATAATGTTCTCTGCCCCACTAGAAATACAATGACTTCATCATTACCGAAGACACAGACTTCAGATATTTTCCTGATGCCATTTCTCAGCATGTAAAGATATTATTAACTTATCTTTAGGTTATATACTGTTAGAATGTTTGATTTTTAAAATTGGTCTTTGAGATTTGAATTGATTAAAAAAAAATCATCCAGTGATTTTGGCTTGGGAGTAGGACAGAATGAATTTCCAACAATTTCTGAAATGGCTTTAAACCTACTTCTGCCATTTAGTATTAATGCATTTAGGTGAAGTGGCCTTCTGAGTACTGATGACTATAAAAACAAAATATCAACCAACTCTCAACAACATTAGAGATGTTCCATGTCCTGCAGTGCTGAGCCAAGATTTAATTCTTTATGAAAAAATAAATAAGCACACCCATTTCATTAGAATACAAATTCATTTCCATCTTCAATAAAAAGTAAAATTACATATACTAAAGAATTATTTTTGAAAATTAGTTGCCATTTATAATTAGTAAATGTTTGATTGATTTGTATACTTATCTTGTATGGCTCATGTTGAGATTTAAGAAGTCACCAGTGGAAAAGGAGGCCCAGGCAAGAAGACTGTCTCATATATTAAGGCAAAACCAGGTTCTTCAGGAATTCTCTAAGTAGGGACCCCATGCAGATTTTTCTAGATGCCTGATGTTCGAAGGTGGGATTGGTCACTTAATGACCCTTCTTTCTTCTGTATTTAGTCTCCAATCAATACAATAATATGTAGGTCCATGAATATTCAGTTTCCATTCAAGGCAATATTATATTGGTCCATGAATGTTTTTGTTATTTATGAATTGATAAAGAATCCCTGGTTTTAATTCTTTGCCAGACTAATAGATGCTCATTTAGGAGAACAACTACCAAGAGTCTAAACAGTGCTGAATTGTCTAGGGTAGCAACAGTCCGTTCCATTCCTACTCAGGTTGTGGGGTACGGATCCTGTCTCCTTCCCCTGCTCTTGTGCCCTCCCCCCTCCCCCCTTTCCTTGTTCATCTCTTTCCCTTTTATTTGTCTTTCTTAGCTCGTTTTGTGTCACCACAACAAAATATTCAAGGCTGGACACTTTATAAAGGAAAGAGGTTTATTTGGGTTCAAAGTTTTGTTTTTGTTCTGTTTTGTTTTTTTGAGACAGGGTTTCTCTGTGTAACTTTGGAGCCTGTCCTGAAACTCACTATGTAGGCCAGGCTGGCCTCGAACTCACAGAGATCCTCCTGCCTCTGCCTCCCGAGTGCTGGGATTAAAGGCATGTGCCACCACTGCCCCTCTGGGCACAATGTTTTGCCAAAGAGCACGTGCAAGAGAGAGATCACGTGCTATGGAGAGAGAGGGAGCTAGAGAGGAGAGGGGCAAATATTTTTTTTAATGATGGAAAGAAACCCGCAATATAATCTCACATAAACTATGATTCTGGGGTGCAGGTGTCCACAGCATTCTTTCAATAGGAAACTTAGTACGTATTTATTGTGCGTTTTATTATTTTTAATGGATGCATAGTATTATACAGTGCAACTGTACCAAATTTATTTAACCAGATCACTGTTGGTTGACATACAATCTATTTTAATTTTTTTTCTTTTTGGCAGAACAATGCTGGATGTGCAACCTGGCATAGCTCTCATTACGTGTTCATGGGTCTCTGTGTAACACTTTTCAGATTCAGATAGCTGGGGAAAACATACATGCAGTTTGAGTTTTGATACATGTCTCCAAATGACTTAATGGCTTGTCAGAAAGATTTCTTTCTCCTGACTTCATCTGGAAGCACCAACCTTCTCATCAAAAAAGAGTAGGCATGCTTCCTCAGGAATGAAATGTTTTCATATTATTACATAAAATGAATCTTCCCTCTTCATCAGTTAATACGTATGGCCTCGGTTGGAAATACGGTTGTTTTGGTGTATCCTAGTCAGATCGCTAGCAAGCCCAGAAAACAACAGCTCTCCAGGGGGTTAGCATGTTATCGACACTTCTTTGGCGATTCACAAATGCCAGGAAGTGAGTGCCCTGCTCTCTGAGGTCCAAAGGAAGGCACTGTAGGATTTGGATTTAATCACTGAACTTTCAAGAAAACAGTATGGAGGGATGACTCACGGGGGGGGGGGGGGGGGGGGGAGCTGCCCTCCTGCTCTGCCCTTTAAAGGAAGCATGACCCCAAGGCCTGCTAGTACTTTTCCCTCCTACTCCAAAAATTTCCTCGTGTGAGGATGCCTAGACTGTGCCAAAGGATCCTAGTTCCTTCCCTAAGGGTCACAGTCTGCAGTACTGGGCCAGTCTGTGGCACAGTCACTGGGTGTTCGTGGTAGGTGCTCAGCAGTCGTAATCAGTCCCTAAGCAGTGTGGCAGCATCTCGAATCCACATTGCAGCCTGTGTGTGAAAGTTGTGGTTTAGCATCCTGTGTTTATAACCAGAAGTAAAGGCCCCCTTTCCCTTTCTACCGGAGCCCCTGGCAAGGCAGGTGCCTGGCTTGGTTGGCGGGAGACCAGAAGTGCAGCAGAATCAAAGCTTGCTGTGGGCCGGTGATGGCACAGGAGGAGGAGGGAGGAGGAGGAGGAGGAGGAAGGGGGGGGGGCGTTGTCCTCTGTTGGCTGCTTAGTACCTGCTGCAGCAGCCCCAAAGGGAGCACCGGGTACCAGTTGCTCAATAGTTTATCACTTTGTATCGCCCTTTCTTCTCCCTTAAGTGAATTTCTGTTTCGAGGGCACAGCTTGATAGAAGAAAGATGGGGTGGCGATGGGGACCTTAGGGCTTTGGAATGTCCAGTGTGAGAAAGCAAAGCAGTGCTGGCACGCCAATAAGATCTGGCTCTGGGCTTAGGGCTCCCTGGATCCTCCCGGTCTTTGGCAAGGGACTCTTGAGACTCGGGAGTGTCTACGGTGGCCGTGGCTCTGGGTGGTGGTGGTGGTGTGTGTGTGGGGTCCTTGTCTCGGCTGCACAGCCCATCTGCTGAGAAGGGCATGGGCCTCGCGGCCCGGCGGGGTCCTGAACCCTGGTGCCTCTGGGGTTCAGGCTCCCGGCCGGCCCCGGCCCTGGCGGTTGCCATGGTGACGTAGGGTCGGCTGTGCGCGGTGGAGACAAAGCGGCCCGCCCGCCCGCAGCTCCCGGGCTCCTCCTCCGCCGCGCCTCCCTTAATCCCCGGCGCCGCCGCGGGAGCGGCTCACGGTCCTCCCATCGATCCTCCGGTCCGTCCTCCAGCCGCCCCCCCACCGCCGCTGGCCAGGTAAGTAAGGCGCGCACCAGTCTGAGGCCCGGGAAGGGTCCCAGGAGCTCCTGAGTGTGGGGTCCACCCGCCCCGGGGATGCACCAGATGCCCTGCCGGGCCACTCTAATGCCACCCACAGGCACGGCCTCCGGGAACCCCGCGCGCCCAGCACCCGCAGCAAACTTCGGGCCGCGCGCCGGGCCGCGGGACAGAGCCCTCGACACTGTCTGATCTGTCCCGACCAAGTTGAGGGGCGGGCCGAGTCATAACCACCTGCCGGGGTATCTTCTCTTTTCTCCCACCTCTCTCCATCGCCTTTGATGATTTTAGAAGGGAACAAAATTGCCCCAGGACTTTCGTGTTGTAAGGTTAATTTCTTACAGAATAGGATAGATGTAAGAGGAACACATGAGAGATTTTTTTTTTAAAAAATTAATTTGAAACAAACCTCCGAAAAGTCAGCTCATTCTGACGCTTGTGGTCCCCGCATTTAGAAGTGGTTTCTAAAGTTCCTTAGGGTTTTGAATCTGAACCTGGAACTGCATGGTGGGAAAGAGTACCCAGGCTCCTCATCTAGCCTTTCCAGGCTATTAGCGGAACCAATACCTCGTCATCGAGATACTTGGCACTGACATCGTTGCTATTGTTTTTTGGAAGACATTGTGTTCACGCTTTAGGCAAGGGGAAAATGCCTTGTGTATTTTTGCGAGGGAGCCATCCAAAGCACCCCCGGAGGCAGGTATCCAGGCGGCGTTTGCATCAGTGTTTACCAGTGTAGTGGCGAGGACTGGGGTGCAGTTGCCAAGGGCACTGGGGTACCGGATGGGGACCTGCTCAAGTTGTGGGTACCACTCCTTTTCAATGGCCCCAAGTCAGCAGATTATTTCATGACAGTTTGTTGCAGACACAAAGAAAAGAATTGAAAATGTCATAGTGAAGACTTAGGGAAGCACTAGAAATGATATGTACGACCGTGAGAGGAAGACGACTCTGTTTTTCAGGATTACAGTTGACCACTTAGGGAAATTGTACGTGTGCTGATGTCACTGGTATTAACCCGGGACAGATGTTATGTTGATAACTGAAAAGAGCCACCTGATTAAGTTGTATAACTCAACTTAGAAAAATCATGTGTAAGTAGGTTAGAGAACGTTGTATGGAACGAATGATCGGAACTGTATTTTTGTTGTTGTTGTTAGCTAATATTATAGTTAATGAACCGGTAACATCTATCATTTTGAGTTGTGGTTAAGTTGATTAGAATTCTAGATAGTATAGCTACAGGAGGTGTCAGCCCAGAGTGATCATCTAATATTCCTCCTCTTTCTTTGGGATTCCAACACCTGTTAGCTTGTTTGATTACTGGGTTCCTAAGCCAGTTCTTGTGTGCCCGCAATTTTGAGTAATGCCACTTCATTCTAAGACTGCATTGGAAACTAAAGGACTCATGTTACAGTAATTTCCAGATTATTCCACAATTGGGCTTGTTTTTAACCTGAGTTTTACCTGCAGAATGGCTCTTGCAGATGCTCTACTAAATACCCTTTGATGAGGTAATGAAACACTAGCCTGATTAAAATGAAGTGGAGCGGGTTTGAGGAGATAAGCAGGGGAGGAAATCAGCATTTTCTCATTTCTGCCTGAAAGGCAATCAGGCTATCACAAATGAAGGCACACTGCACAGTCACAAAATGTAGTTGCCCGGTTTGTCCTAAAAATACAATTTGAGTTCTTTTTAAGGTACCAGGAGTGCGGCTTTATTTAGCTCTTTGTCAGCAGCCCTAACATTCGAGTACAGGGACTCTGTACATGTAACTATATGAAACCCACACTGGGAATTCTAGCCTGGGTGTTTGTGGCTCACAGTTAGTTAGTGTTGAAGCACAGAGCTGCTTGGTGATAATACAGCAAGACAAGGGCTCCTGTTCACCCTTCCATGCCAGCTCACACAGGCATACGATTCAATAGTTTGGCATCTTCAAAACAGCATCATTTTGTGCTCCCTTCCAAAATAAAGCCAGTAAATAGAAATAAACAGCCACGGATTGAATGTACTGCTTAACTGTATTGGTGTATGTTTACATGTATCACTGGCATTCTGCAGTGTGTATCTCACCAGGTGCTAAAAGAAAGCCACACCGGGACAGTCGTGTTATTACAGTAGGAAATGCAGAATGTACCTTAGGGCCTTGACTCAGATCAGCCACCTGGGGGAAACAAGCACGCCCTTAGGTGTGAAGGGCTGATCGTGGCTCTCCAGAGTTCCCAAGGGTGCTAGTCTTTCCCCTGCACACTCTGATTTAACAGTCTGAATTTTTACAAAGTAAAACGGGCCTTAACATTTGGTCCAAGTTGTTAAACTACAGTTTGGTAATTGATGGTATGGTCGGTTGCTAGACCTGATGAATCTTGTCCTTTAAATTTACCAAATGTATCCAGAGATAGACACCAAAGAAAGCCCAGGAATTTTCTTTAACTTCCAATTGACGTTATCTTTGTGCAGTTGAAAGTCAGTTGTCTGTAACCATAAAGGCTGCCTGGCAGCCTAAAGCCACTGAGCCTCTGTTGGCTGTTTCTGGGTCATCATTCTCTTGCAATTTCTGGTTGCACTGTGATAGCACAGTTACTGCTTGGTAATTCAGCATCTAGTGCAATGTGCTGTAGCATTTATAAAATCACATTGCTGAAGGATGATAGGATTTTAATGACTTCATTACCCAAACACTGGCTTAGATATGTGGCTGGAGAAGAGGCGACCCTGAGACCTCGAGGCTAAGTACTACAAATCTATCATTTTCTGACCCACTCTGTACCATGGGTATTGATCGTAACCACTGTGCTGAGGACAGGTGGGGAGATGCTGGCCATGGTGGCAGCAAGGGATGTTTAGCGGCACTGATTATTAGTAATGATTGATAGATGTGGAAAAACAATTGTGGGTATACTCCAGTTTTGTGCTCTAAGGAAGGATACAATAATTTAAAGCTATTTTGTAAACTCTAAGTGCTGGGTGGAAAATGTGTATGTTTATATTTATGAGGTGGAAGTATAGTTCGAAGAAAAAGACTGAGTTTTCTTACCTTCGAGTTACTTGTCACAGTTACATAGTATATAGATCCAGACACAGTTAACAAATGTGGACCAAGTACTTCCTTCTTTTTATTTTATTGTTTTCAAGACAGGGTTTCTCTGTGTAGTTTTGGTGCCTGTCCTGGATCTTGCTCTGTAGACAAGGCTGGCCTCGAACTCACAAAGATCTGCCCTGGCTCTGCCTCCCAAGTGCTGGGATTAAAGGTATGCACCACCACCGCCTGGCCCAAGTATTTCCTTCTTATAGATGAAGCTATTGGAAGTCTTTGGTTGAAGAAGTATTTGTTTATACACGCTCTGATTATTTCTTGGATTTTCCTGTTTTTAACTTACTAGATCGGCCACCCCAGTCCACTCCTGTGGCTTAATTTGATGCCTTCATTTCTTTTAGGGGAAAAGTTACCACTTAATTCCATACTGGTTAAAAGCAACTGTTTATACCCTCAGAACTGCTCCTTAAAATGTGGTCTGGTTAATTTGTAGTTCCACCAGAAAGATATTAGAAACCCTGCCTTGCACGCCGTGTGCTTCAGTCTGGCTGTTTGCTGTGGTTCTGCAGCGGGTAGGAGCATTTGGGTTTCTGTGAGTTCTTTGATCAGTCACATCCTCAAGTGCCTTATGCTAGATTCTCGCTTTTTCCCTTCAAATCGGTCAAAAGTGAAACATGGAACTGGGAGGTGAGGGTTCAGTGTGTGAAAAGGAGGTCTGTTCACATGGGGGCCTCGGGGCCCAGTGTTCAAGACGAGAGAGGAAAGACTGGCGGCTCCAGAAGTCCTTGCAATACTTCAGAGTTTGCACTCCCTGGCAATCAGCTAATGTCATTTACTTAGGGTTTCTGAGACTAGGCACTCTCACACCAGGGGTGCTCGCTCTGGTGGCTGAGACCCACTTTCCTCTCTGACTAAAATGGGTGTCTCTGGAATTTTGGCGTATGTGCACTTTTGAGCATTGCAAACCAGACGTGAAGGGCTGAGAAGACATTTTTCTCCATAAAGGCCATGGAATCCAATTGGCCAGGTATGAGAGTTAGATACTCAAGATTACAGTGGATCTATAGATTATGTGCTTGTCTCAAGTGTTGGGAGTGTTTGAATGGGCTTTGTTCTGAGTATTGATCGCTCGTCAACTGTCTTTCCTCCTTGCTAACTGTAGTCATTCAAGCCAAACAAGGCCCTTTATGCAGTTTGAGCACGATGTGGTGTTAAGTATAGTTCTGTTGAAGAACAGATATTTACTCAAGCTTTTGAATTATAAATTGATGGGAAGGGGCTTCTCTGTGATCCTATCTGGCATTTTCTCTGGTTATATATTGATTTTCTGTTCGAATGCAGTCATTTGGATTTCCATCTGTTTTTTTTTTTTTTTTAGAACCAATTGGTCAGTTAATCAATCAACCTATCAGCCAGTCAATCAGTAACAACCAGTGTGCTTGGCATTATGCTGAGCACATTACAAATATGAACTTGTTATTTTTATACATGAACCTTAGGAGGCAGGTACTGGCCATTGCCCTTATTTTATGGGTGATGACTCTGATAGGTTTTCTCTGTTATGTTAACTTAAAGGTATACAAAAATCTATCAGATTTTGAGCTTTATGTTAAGCAATGTAACAAGCTTTAATTTCTATTCAGCAATATATACTAAGTGTAGAAATAACAGCAGTAATTATTATGCTTGGACATTTTTTGTTATTTTTTCCCTATCTCTTTCATAAGGAGAAACAAAACCTGAAGTCACAGAATAAGATACATTTCTTTATTGTATATCACATGTGCCAGCATTATTTTCTTTTGGGGGATGATGGAATTGAGACAGGATCTTACTCTATAGCCCAAGCTGGTCTACAGCTAAATATGTAGTCCAGTGTGAACTAGAACAAGTGACCAAGTTGGACTGCCTCAGCCTCCTGAGCGTTGAGATTATAGGTGTGAGCTAACACTTTCTTACAGTCCATGATTCAAAATTTATTTTATTTGTTTTTTGTTTGTTTGTTTTGAACAGGGTCTCTATGATGGATGTAACTCTGGCTGTCCTGGAGCTGACTATGTAGACCAAGTTGGTTTCAGACTCAACAAAGATCTGCCTGCCTCTGCCTTCAAGTAGGATTAAAGGTGTGCACCATCACACTTAGACATGTTTGTTTGGTTTTGAAACAAGGTCTCACTCTGTAGCCTAGGCCCAGCTAGTCACAAGTTCTCCATGAAGCGGAAGTTGACCTCAAACTCATGTTTCTCTTGCCTTGGTCTCTTAATGCGGGGACTACAGGCACGTGCCACATGCTTGGCTCTATTCCTGTTCTCCTCAGAGTCTAGAATACATTAGTTAGTTGAAGGGGACTTCGGAAGGGGCTTGATGTTGTATTTATGATGTGAATTTACATGCTACAAGAACATGGCTTTCCCCTGGTGTTGGCTTTACTGGATTCTTGTAAATATATCACAGAAATGTCTCACGAGTCTCATGAAGGGCCTTACTCCAGATTGCTTGTTCTTTCCGGGGCTATCTCTGATGTGTCCTAAGGATTGTGTAGGATATCTTTTCATTCTCTGATTGCCTACCTCCTTTAAGAACTTTACAGGTTGTGGTTTTTTTTTTTTTTTTTTTAAATAGGTCATGCCAGGCATGTTGATGCACACCTTTAATGTCAGCACTTGGGAGACAGAGGCAGATGTGAGTTTGAAGCCAGCCTGGTTTACAAATTGAGCTCCAGGACAGCCAGAGCTACACAGAGAAACCTGTTGTGGAATGTTACTTTAGCTATGTAAAGATGTGTGACATTTGTTTATGCTACATTTGTTTAATTATGTAAAGATGCGTTGCTTTGTCTGACTAAGGCGCCTGATTGGTCTAATAAAAACTGAACAGCCAATAGCTAGGCAGTCGAGGGACAGGAAGGGCTGGCGGGCAGAGAGAATAAGTAGAAGGAGGAATCTAGGCTCGGGAGAGGGAGGAAGGAAAGAGGGAGGAAGAGAGGGACACCTGGGGCCAGCCACCAGGCAGCCTCCAGCCAGCCAGACATAGAGTGGGACATACAGAACGAAAGAAAGGTAGAAAGCCCTGAGGCAAAACGTAGATGAAGAGAAACAGGTTATAAGAGCTAGCGAGAAACGAGCATAAGATAAGGATGAACATTAATAACCAGTCATAAATCTCCATGTCATGATTTGGGAGCTGGCTGGTGACACAAAAAAAAAGAGTGATACAGAAACTCTTGAGCCCCCTCCCCAATGTACACTGTCAACAGAAGTGGGCTTTGTTTACTTCCAGGACCAAGTATGAGGCAGGCAGAAGTCTGCTGTTCTTAATTAGATACTTCAACGACTTTCATGTCATGTAGAACTATGATGTTTGGATCTAGTTCCAAAGTCAGTATGCTTTAAGAGCTGGCTCAGGTTCCTTATAGTATTATTTCAGTTTTCTGAAGTTTGAAATGTATTATGAGGGCAAGGTAATATTTGAAATTGTAGTTATTTGAATTATATTATTAAAAATAAAATATTACAATTCCATTTTCAACTTATGTGGGTTCTGAGGCCAATGACTTACAAGATTGTATGTAAAAGAAAGAAAACAGTAGCTAGCTTAGTTTTATGACATCGGTTATGATTAAGCCCCTTTGATTTTTCTAGTCAAAGAGAACAGAAGATGGATCTTCTACAATTTACACTTGTCTTTTGAATGTTCTTCATGTTTTATCCACTGCCTCCCATCTGCTCCCCGACCCCATAACACATGTTCTCTTGTTCTCAGTAGAACAATGATTAAGAGTTCTAAATTCAGGGGCCTGTTTTCTTTAAGCTGTATGAAAAGTGGGATTAAGTATGAGACAGGTATCTATGAAGCAGCAATTACCCACAGTTTTGTAGAGTCTTTTAATAGTAAATACTACCTTAGCTTTTATTTAGTGAGCACTTACTTGGTGTGAGGAACCCTACTAAGGGTACTATATAAGCTCTCTCTCCTGGTCTCCACAGTAACCTTGTCTTCTTAACTATAAACTGCCCACAGTTTATCCAGCAGTACATGGAGTTGGTAAATGGAAAAACATGATGTGTGTGGCTAACTCTCCATCTGAAGCTAACCACGATGGCTCTGCTAATTATCAGAAACCCAAGAATGTCTTCCTGCTGCAGGGAGGGTGAAATGAAGTTATGCATGCTCTGGAAAGAGCTGGTGCTTAGGGCTGCCTAGTGGGTAGATTGTGAATGGCAGGCATGCTCACCTTGGATTAGGCAGTCTTCAGGAGGTAGGGAAGGGAAGGGTATCATTGTTGAGTCGGCTTGGCTACAGATGACAGGCGGGGGTTGGGAACAGAAAGAGGGGGAGGACTTAAGTTTTTAGAATTAAAGGCAGAATTAAGTAGACTCAAAATCCCCTGAGTTTGCTTTACTTTACACTGGGTCCTAGATTAGAAATTAATTTGGAAAGGGCTGTATGGAATAGCATAGGATGAGGAAAAGAAATGAAGGAAGGAAGGAAGGAAGGAAGGAAGGAAGGAAGGAAGGAAGGAAGGAAGGAAGGAAGAAAACAGGCTGGAGAGATGGGTCAGTGGTTGAGTGCACTGGCTGTTCTTGCAGAGGACTGAGTTTGGTTTCTAGCATCCACATGGTGGCTCAGGACCTTTAACTCCAGCTCCAGGGGATCTGATGCCCTCTTCTGACTTCCACAAGAACCGGGCATGTGACACACAGACACACATGCAGACAGAGCATAAATAAAACAAGTGAATCCTGAAAGTTATAATAGGAAAATAAATGAGAACTACTCCATGACTGTTGTGTATTCCAGGCTGGGATCTTCTGAAGGATGCTTAGAGCATTGTGCTCAGTGGGGCACTGAGGGAATTCCTTGTTTTTTGATGTTGAAGATCAAGGTTGAAGTTAGATGTCTTAAAAACAATTTCTGTCTGGGTCATTCCAAGTACACAATGGAGTTTCCCTGGAATTTCTCATGGAAACTTTACAATTATGGAGAAAAAGAAGAATGAGAAACTTGGGAACACTGCCTATTAAAACTCATTTTTTGTTGCTCAAGAGCAATTGAAGAAGATGGCTTGGATTTGAAACCTGGCTTTGCCATCTCTGTGGCTTCATGACCTTCATACATTGTCCTTCTTTATTGCAGTGGCCCAAATGCTCTCTTCCTCCCTACAACTTCTTATGTTGACATCATGACTCTTGAGGTGATGATGGCATTGGAGGGTGATGCCTTGTTGGAGTGATTAGCATAAATCTCATGAATGGAATTGGTTCTCAGAGAGTTTGTTAATCTTTCCCTTGTCTGAGGATCTAATGGGAAGGTAACGTATGAATCAGCAAGAAGGTTCTCACTAGACATTCCAGCTCCCATGCCATGATCATGGGCTTCTGACTTCCAGGACCATGACAAGAAAATTTCTCTTGCATATATATGTATATATATGCAGTTTTATGGAAATTTGTTATAGCAATCTGAATGTACTCAGTTAACTAACTTGCAAACTGGGGAGACCACTACCATGTGATATTTAGTTGTAAGGTTTAACTGAATTCATATTTGGACAGTACCTAATTATTATTTATTAAAGGTGAGTTTTATGTACAGAAAGGAAACTTACTATGTGACCCATCACAGGTCAACAATAGAAGCCGTTTTCTTTAGAACTGTAAGGTCAGCTTACATATCTTATTTTGCTTATGTATCTGGTAAATATAAACAAATCAGATTTACTTTCTTTGACTTCTCTTTGATTCAAATTGAACAGACTGAATTCTTCAAATTATCAGCTTCATTTCCAACCTTAATTATTTTACATATATGTAAATTTAATATACCTGAATTTTTATTTTAAGAAATCAGATAATTGTTGGGCAAATTTCTGACTTTAGTAAGCAAGGTCTTCCCAAATACTACCTCAAGTTTCTTTGAATATTCTATCACTTACAAAATTAATATTGTCTAGACTTAATCAAATACTCTTAAGCATTTCAATCCAAATAAGTTGAATGTCTAAAATCTATCACACATTTAAAATTAGAATCACAAGATTAAGCTGTCAGTTGTCAGATACTTTTAAACATTAAAAACATGACAGTCATTCATAGCTGTACTAAAAGTATTAATAGAAATCTTTTCTTTCTTAAATAAAAGATTTATTTATTTTTTATTTTATGAGTGTTTTGCCTGCATGCATGTCTGTGCACCATATGTATGGCTGGTGTCTGAGTATATCAGAAGAGGAATTGAATATCCTGAAACTGAAGCTATAGATGGTTGTGAGCTGCTGTGTGGGCACTAGGAATTGAACCCAGGTCCTCTGCAAGAACAACAAGTTCTCTTGACCACTGAGCCATCTCTCCAGCCCTGGGACCTGTTTCCTTTAGTGTCCATCTAATTCTAAACTCTCTCTAGATTGTAAAGCTGCTTGCTCACTTAGAAGAAAGTGAGTAGAAGGTGCCATTCCAGGTAAGCTTTACTTACCTAACCATTCCATGTGAAGTTGCTGCATGACCTCTCTCCCCTAAAATATACCTGTCATGGATCACAGATTCAAAGGTTGAATGCTGCACCTGGATTGCATCCATCATGGATAATTTTTCCTGTGGCATTGATGGATGGCGTGTCATTTATAGTCACCATAGCAACAGGTAACTGAAAGCCATTCTTCTAGGTCATATTGATTTTTTAAATACTTAGAACAGCATTATCCAATATGTAATTTCAAGTTTCAGATAGCCATATTTTAAAAAGTAATTTTCATAATAGATTTTCAAAGCCAGTGTATCCAAAGATTCATCATAATTTCAACATGTAGTCAATAGTAAAGTGATTAATGAGATAATGAATGCTGTTCTTTTTCAGTTTTAAAATCTGGTGCATAGTTTACATTTCTAGAACATCTGGATTTATTTTTTAGGAGTTAAAATTAAATGTACTCCTCCTCAAACAATAAAGTTATATTTGTAGAGTAGACACTTTATGTGTCTCCAGCCCCTAAATGCAAATTGATTGAAATAGAGTAAAACAAAAATTTAGGTTCCTTAATTGTACATACCACCTGCCAGGAGCTCAGTAGCCCAGTTCGCGTCAGCCATGTTGAATGATGTAGCTCCAGATGTGTTCACATTCACTCCTTACAATTCTCTCCCAGCTCCAGGATATGGCACTGCTATTTCAGATGTCTTTCACTCAGTGAGTCTGCACTTCTCTAGTTAACAGTTTCATGATATTTGATCAGCTGCATGGGTATTTTAAAGTCATCTCAGCAGATCCAAATGTTCCATGCTTTTCTTGTTTTCCTAAGAGATTTTCCAATCTTTTTCGCTTGTTTCTAACAGCTGTCAGTTCCAGAAGAAGTACAGTACAGTAAGCTTACATTGTCTATCTCTCATCATATGCAGCTTGGTGGACTTGTGAAGAACTAAATACAGTCTCTGTGTGAGGTCAAATACAGTGGGCCATCCTGCCCCATTTTCCCAGTCTGGTCATAGCTGACTGTCCTAGATAAACATCCTGTGTCTTCTGTTTTTCTCCTCTTCCCCAGGTCACCTCTTCCTGCCTCATCCTCTGTACATGGTCTTAACCAAAGACCACTTCGTAGCCTCTGATCTGCGCATCTGGCACCCCACCTGTCCATACCAATCACTATATCTCTGACTCTGAATCATGCCTATCAGTTTCAAATTCCAACATCATGAACTGTGACACTGTGATCTTAAGTCTTTCCTGACCCCTACATTTTTTTCATCAGCATCTGTACCATTTCTCTGCTCTCACTTATAACAAAACTCGATGAATAGTTGTAGACACGGTTCTCTCTTCTTTTTCTCCCTCTCCTCTTGAACCTGTTCCAGTTAGGCGTTCATATCCCCAACCCTGCTGGTCATGCTACAGAATGCTCTCTTCCTCAACACTTCCAGCACGAGTTCCCAATCTTTGTTTCAGCCCACCTGCCGGTGACGTCTGACAATTGTCAGTTTCTTCAGGAGAGATTTTCTTCCGTTGGTGTTGCTTAGTGTTGCTGTGGTACCGACATCCTTTAAGCTGAGTAATTTTCATCGATCTCTGGCTCACTGGTTTGGCCAACTGTGTTTCAGCCAAGGAAGGTGAGCTTCATTGGTGGCTTTGTTCCGGGGTTGTGATACATCTGCCGTTGACTCTGAGCTATGGATTGTTTTAGATCTGCTCCTTCTGTGTCGGTTCTAGGACTCAAGCTGAAGGGACTGCAGGCATCCTGAGAAAGTCCTTGTAGCAGCTTAGAGCAGTAAAAGAGTAAAAGCCAAACCGTGTATGCACAATGGAGGCTTCTTTCAGCATGCCCAGTAGCATTCCTATCAGCCAAAGAACTTCACACAGCCAGACTGAAGGTGGAGTCTTCTTCCGGCCACCACAGGGCAAGGAAAGAGTGAACAGTGACAGCAACAATCCCGGTGGCCTCTGGTGCTACTGTCTGTCTTGATTCTCTGTCCACATAGTTGCTCCCCTCCTCAGCATCCTGTGTGAACTTCTTCAGATCTTGAAAACACTGAAGTTACCGCAACTCTAACTAAAGGATGCTTGGGTCCTTTCCTTTCTGGTCTTACCTCCAGTTTTGGAGAATCCCTCTTGGCCTCCTGACTTTAAATGCTGAGAAATCTCTACCATGTGTCTCTAACTGGAAACTCTGCCCCTCATTCCACACCCTTGTGTCTACTCTTGATATTTCCAGTGCACCACACAGGACACTGGGTGCTGATTCACGGGAATGATGCACATTCAACCCCCTTTCTCTCCAGTTTAGTTAGCGGTCGCTTTATTTGTTCAATTGTTTAGATTGTAACTTTGCAGCTGACCTGGACCTTCTTTATTCTTGTTATTTCTTCTCAGACAATGGAGACACTACAAGCCACACATTAATAAATGAAAGGTATTTTCAGGGACATTTGACGATCAAAATGGTAACATATTAACTAAAACCATTGGAAGTCACTGAATTGGTTCACATTGTTATGGTCTCTGATTTATGGATAAAGGTTACTCAGCTTATCCTCAGTGAGCACAATGAAAGGAGCCTGGCTTTGCTGACTGCTGTCAAGTGTGATCCTTTTCATCTCACCCACCACTACCACTCTGCTACCATCTACTGCTTTCTCCCTTTTATTTTATTTCAGGGATCTTCTAACTGGTCCCCCAGGTCTACCTGTGACCCCTACAGTCTTGTTTTTTCAGTACAATTTCTTTGAATTTGAAATTTGGTACTATCACTGTCTTGCTTAAAGGACTTCAAGACGAAAAGAAAGCACAGATGGAGAGGGGCCAGTAATTTTCCATGTAGTGAATGGATAGTGAAAGGGCTGGAGGGCAGCGGGGAGACTTGTTCAGCCAATTGCAGTGGTCCAAGTGTGAGGCGCTGCATTTGCTACCATTTGTTTGTATTGATGTGATGTAAAAAAGTTGATAATATCTTCTCTGGACTATGGGCTCCAAGAAGGCAGAGACAGCGTCTGTTTTTGCTTATGATTCTTGGGATGTAACACAGCCTGGCATCAGAAGGTACTTGGTTGCCTGGCACTTGGATGACTCACTAAGTGTCATGAGAAACAATAGTATATGCGGTCTGTGGCAGTGCATGTCACTGTCAATTCAGAGCTGGCCTAATGTCACAAATAGAAGCTAGATGTAGGTAGGATGGCCGAGGAAATGATTATGACTTAGAGGAACCACTTACTTGTCTTTGTGGTACTGGGCATTGAATTGGGGGCCTTACTCATAGTAGAAGAGCATTTTACTTCTGAGCTTTATGGTACTGGGGACTGAATGGGGGGCCTTACACATAGTAGGTGAGCATTTTACTTATGAGCTATGTCTCAGCCAGGAGACATTTCTCTTTATTTTAGTTAACTATTTTTGTCTGTGGTATATCTGTATTTATAGGTGTACACATGTGCACACTTGTGGTTACCAGAGATTGACATCGTGTGTCTTCCTCAATCCCTTTCCACTATATTTTTCAAGACAGCATTTCTATTGAACCTGGAGCACACCAGTTTGGAAAATTTGGCTTGCTAGTGAGCTCAAGACTCCCAGCACTGGGATCACAAACACACACCCACGGGGCCTGGCTTGTTCTTTGGGTGCGAGGGATCCAAACTCAGGTCCACATGCTTGTGTGGGAAGTTCTTGACTGGCTGAGCCATCTCTCAGTCTGCCAAAGCATTTCTCAAAGTCAAATAGCCAAGGCCTTTATTCAGATTTTCAGATGAATATTTTCCCACTCTCTGTGATTCTGACAACAGAGCCAGTGCAAGGCACCTATTAGCAGGAGGAAGATACTTTCAGAGGAATCTACCAGAGCATCAGATTATCAATTAGAGCTGCATGAAGTCACTGACGCTTGACATTGTTATGATCTCTCACTCATGATAATGCATGGGTGGGGAAGTTACTCAGCATATCCTATGAATACAAATAAAAGATGATTTAATGTGTTTAATTAAAAAAAGAGGATATGTTTCTTTGAATCCTTTGAGATAAACCTTACTTATTATAATGGGAGGTTAGAAATGAACCACACTATCAACAGACATCATTTGGGTAAGGAACTGGGAATATGACAAATTCAATATATTCTTTGTCTTTACAGGGTGATGATGGAAGAGCATGAAACCTTCAACTACTTTAAAAAAATTTCCACAGTGGGCCATAATTAGAAGATGCTTAAAACATTTTAGAGCTCAGAATTGGACTGAGATTCCATTATTCTTTGGTCTGCAATAAATTTCACTGGTTTGATTATTAACTCTGGGTCATGGCCAATTTCTCTGCCAGATAAAGTGACTTCAGAAAAGAGAAAATATACTTGGCTCATGTGAAAATCTCACACTGTAGAGCTGAGGAGATCTCTTAAATAGGCATAGTTAGGGATTCTTCTAACTTTATTTACTCAGTTTACCCACGTATGCAGTTGTGACAGGGACTGATGACCCACTTGTGAACAAACAGATACAGCCCCACCATCCTGAGCTAAGGGGTAATAGAAGTCATGGCCAAGTGTCTCTGCATTGCACCGGGGTGTGGCTTTATGGGGTGTATGATGGTTGTGGGAGTCAGGAGAAGAGGCATTTTAGAGTTGAGAATGATGGGTATCCATGCCAAGTAAAGGCTAGCCCAGGGAAGAGGAGGTGTGGGGTGGTTGGAGTGGGAAAGCAGGTAGATGAGGTGGAGAGGGAACTTCCTTGAGTTAGTCCAGAGACTGTGGCTAGAGGGGTAGAATGAGGGGGTGGACAAGGCTGTGGGAAATGCTGCAGCTGGTGAGAGCCAAAGGCCTAGCTGGGAAGATCTCACAATACTTGAAATGGGAAATAAAATCTCAAGAGTTGAGTTTTAGAAAAATCTCTTCAAAGTCATGACATTTTGAGTTTTTTGGGTATCACATCTGTTGTACTGAGACATAGGTAGCAATGCTTTTGTTTTCAAGCTAAATTTCACTATTAAATATTAATGTACATGCAGAGAAGTGTGTTTCCACATGATGCACTCCTATGTTACCATTCTCCACACCCAAAATACCGAAACACCTATACCCCTATACTTCCTTTGCCTTTTCCAATACTTATCTGCCCCTGAAACATTGCCAATAGCCAGGACTGGAGAGATGGCTCATCAGTTTAGAGCATTTGTTACTTTTGTGGAGGATCTGAATTTGTTTCCCTGCACCCACAGGGTGACTCACAACCATCTGTAACTCCAGTTCCAGGGCATTGGCTGTCCTCTTCCGGCCTTCTTGGACATTGGGCACATATGTGGTGTGTATACATATGTACAGACAAAAAGCTCATACACATAAAATAAAAATAAAAATCTTAAAAAAAGATTGCCAATAGCACTAATCCCAGAACTATAGAATAGTCTTACTCATTTTAGAGCTTTATACAAATAGAACCATCTCTATATAGAGTTTCATATTAGCATATCACCATTTTCAGAATCTATGATGCACATTTTGTAGTTACAGTTTTTCATTATAAATAATGCTATTATGAATATATATATCTCATATACACACACACATACATACACACGCATACACATGCACACACATACAAGACAGGGTCCCAGTTTGGAGCCCAGGATGGTCTTGAACTCATGATCCTTTTGTCTCAGCATATGAAGTTCTGGGCTTAAAGGCATGCAACACCACAAGTGGCCTGTGGACATTCCTATACTTAGATATGTGTGTTATAGGATGAGCAACTGCTAGTAGTGGAAGGGTCATAGGTTACAGGGAGGATTTAGCTTTGATGCTGAACTGTTGACCAAAGGGTTGTGCCGCCTGCAGGCTCAGCATTGTGCAAGGAACTCTTTTCATCCATGTTTTGGATTGCAGTTCACAGTGGAGACTGAAGAGGGTAGGCATCTCATTGAGGTTTCCCAATAGGTGATATTGAATACTTTTTCATGTATTTGATTGTTCATTTGGATAACCTCTTCTATGGAAAGTTTGGTTGTTCATGCAAAAGCTTCCCCCCCTTAATAGCTTTTGTTTTGTTTTGAATAAGTTTTATGAAATTCTTCATATTTTCTGGTGGGAAATCCTTTGGAGATATATGTTATACATGTTTCTTCCTATACACTGGCTTTTAAATTTTATACTTATTTTGATATACAGAAGTATTTAATTTTATGAGTTCCAATGAGGGCCAGTGTTTCCTCTATGTTGAGAACTTTTTGATTGTCTCAAGGTTTCAAAGATGCTCTCCTGGGTTATCAAGACATGTTATGATTCGACTTTTTCATACATCTATCACCACTTATAAGTGATTTGTGTGTGTGTGTGTGTGTGTGTGTGTGTGTGTGTGTGTGTGTATAGTGTAAAGTTACAAGCTAGGGTGATGGTAGTATTTACAGATATAAGTATCTATTGATTTAGCATTACTTATTGAAAGCATCCTTTCCCCCACCAAATTGCAAAATCTTTCTTTTCATAGATCCATTGGACGTTTGTGAGTTTGTTTTTGATCTGTATATTTTGTCTTTTGGGGCTATTTTCCTAATAAAACTGCTCATGATTTGTAGTGCTAAGTACTCTTTTGTTTTCTTCTTGGTTTTCTTTTAAGCTATTTCTAATGTCTGGCATTTACACATACATTTCATTGTGTTAGTAAACCACACACACACACACACACACACACACACACACACACACACACTCACTCACAACCCAACTGAAGTTTTCATTGGGATTGATCTGAGCATGTACTTTGGGAGAGCTGATGACTTTGCATTAGTGAGCCTTCTCCCAATGAGGCCGATGTAGCTCTCCTTCTAATTAGATTTCTCTTGCAGCATTCCTGCACATTTTTCACAACATCGATTCTTTTTTCTAAATCACACCTGTAAAAAGTTTGCTTTCTAATTGTTCTGCTTGTAGGTATAAACATAATAGAATTTTGTCAATTTGCCTTGACTCTGGGGATTTTCTTAACTGCTGTTCCATCCTGATAGCTCCAGAATCATTTACATAACACATTGTGTGTGTGTTATTTTGCACAGTGAATCTAGAGTTTTATTTTTTTCTTATCCAGTCTTTACACCTTTTATTTATTTATTTATTTTTTGTCACCTCCTCATACTAGTTAGAGTCTCAGTTACAATTTGAAGTGGAAATGATCATAGCATGTACTTATCTCATACTCAATTTCAGGAGAAAATTGAGTATTTAAGTGTGGCATTTGTTTCTAAGTATTATTTTTATTTGACAAAAGTATTTTTGTTTCTAATTTGATTAATATTCTAATGGTGAGCAGGTGTTGAATGTTAACAAATGCTTTTCCTGCATGTATTGCAATGATCACACAATTGTTTCTCCTTCACTTTGTCCACATGGTACCAGAGTGTAAGCAAAAGCTGGAGAAACAGTTTCCCACTTGGTCATCAGTCCGACCGGTATGCTAGCATTTATGTGTTTGGTTTGATTCAGTTTGCCAGCACAGAGTTTGGGATTTTTGTGTCTGTGTTAGGGGAGGGATTATCCTTCTATGTCCCCTCCCATGATTTGTTTAGGTACTTAGGGTGTGTGACTTTTATATAATTGCCTGGGACATGTGCTTTCTTTTGGTCCAGTCCTCTGGGAGAGATTTTTCTTAGTTCTCGCTGAATTGTGTGAAATCAATCAATATTGAAGTGCTGGGTTCTGTCCGGCCTGTCAAACAGTATTTTGTATATAAGGGAGTGAGGACTGAGAAATAATAGATATGAAAAATAGAGATGTAGACGCAAAAGAAAAAGAAAGAGACACAGAATAGGTTCGGGAGGGTTCTGAGTCAATACCACAGTTGCCCTGAGTATATTACTTACAGCCTTTTTATACCCAAAGTGTGTGTGTGTGGGGGGTGGTGGTGGGGGAAGACATTTCTCTTTATCAAGGCCATCAAGCTTTAAAGTACAAACAAGTGTAAACACCTCCTTAATTCTCAAGACACCTGGTAACCATGCCTTTGGCCAAACATCCTGTTATCCCGACTTAAGGTGTAAGGCAAGCTTGAACTCTCTGACCTTGAGCCAGGATGGGAATCAAGCCACAAAGCCAGAGTCCTTGTGGGCTCCCACATTGAAGACACTTCTAGAATTTTCTTGTCAACTTAAATCACAGACATAATGTATCTAGATGGATATTCTGTGTTCTTAATTGTATGGTTCATTTCTCTTTTTAAGGGATTTTGCCACTTGACTTAAATCTTCAAATTTCTGCATCCAAGTTGATAATGAAACCGTTTCAAGCTTAGCAGAGAATACACGTGGTGCCCCTTTCATTCCTGGTATTGACAGATCGTGCCTTCTTTGCCCTTGTTCAGTCTAGCTTGGGAGCCTATCAAGTTTATTATTTTTGCAGTGAGCCTATTTCTATTCATTCATTCATTCGTTCATTCGTTTGTTTGTTTGTTTGTTTATTTATTTATTGCCTGTCCCCACTTTGCTACCATGTGCTTTTTCTTTTCTAATTTGTTAATTTCTCTGTTTTCTCTAGCACTGTGATCGTGCTGTACATCTGGCCATTGCTCTCGTTTCTTTTCCCATCCATGCATTCAGAGCTCTGTGCTTTCCTCTGGGGCCTGGAGCTGGAAGCATCCTTTGCCTGTTCGTGTGTCTTATTTTCTCTGTTCAGTGTGTTTTAAAATGGTCATTCTGCTTTTCTTTTTGGCCTAGGAGCTATTTGCTCATTTACTGCTTAATTTTCAATGTTTTGAAGGTGTCCTAAGGATCTATTTGTTGGGTTCTGATATAACTAAACGTCTTTTGTCTGATTATTTTGTCAATTTAGAGAAAGTTAAGCTAAATATCTCTCTTGAAATTTGTGACAATGAGTATGTCTTTTTCTCCTTTTCATTCCATCATTTTTCATATATAGTCAAGTCTATCATTAGATATATGCATATTTGTAATAGTTTCTCATGTGTTGGACTCCCGTCATAAAATGCCTGTCTTTATTTCTTCTTCTTTTTTTTTCCTTTTGGTTTTTCAAGACAGGGTTTCTCTGTACAGTTTTTGGTGCCTGTCCTGGATCTTGCTCCATAGACCAGGCTGGCCTTGAACTCACAGAGATCAGTCTGGCTCTGCCTCCCGAGGCCTGGGATTAAAGGCGAGCACCACCACCACCTGGCTGTCTTTACTTTTTGTTTTTCCCCCTGGAGCTGAGGACCAAACCCAGGGCCTTGCGCTTGCTAAGCAAGCGCTCTACCACTGAGCTAAATCCCCAACCTCTATTTTTATCTTTACTTCTTATAATGATTTTTGACCAGGAAGCTTGAATGTCTGATCACTGCACTCCCGCCTTCCCTTGCCCAGTGTCTGTACTTTGACGTCTTTTATAAGCAGCACATAGTTTGTTTGTTTCCCTTTTCTGACAGTCCTCAGAGCACCAATGGTCCATTTATGTTGACAGCAACCAATAGCATGTTTGAGTTTTGGCTTCGATCTCTGATCATCCCGTGTGCCTTTGTCCCCTTTTCTCCTTTGCACTTTCTGATGAATCAGGTGTCATTCAGGTGTTTCTGTGTTTGCTTATTGGCCATCCATCTTGTTAGTGTATTATTTCACCTGTTGTGCAAGGCTGGATGCATCATCCATTCCTCTCTTTGCCTTGCTGTAGGTTAGTGTTTTAGCCCACTCTGAGGTTGCAGCGCTCCTCCAGTACTTCTGTCCTACAGAACTCCTGACTTTCTTCTACCTCGTTTCCGTCACTTATGCCAACTCCACAGATGGCTGAAATCACAGGGTACATTATTGTTGCAGCCAGAATTTATTTCCATTAGTAATGTCTTTTCATTCTTACATGTGAGTGCGTGCATCTCCCTGGGGTGACCTTCCACTAGTGGAAGAACTCATTTGTATAATATCTTTAATTTTATTTTTGAAAATTTCTTCATATTGTCTTAATTTTTGAATCATGTTTTTGCTGCATGGAGAACTCTGGGCTGCCAGTTTCTTTTGTTGTTTTAAAGATGCAACTTCATTGTCCCCTGTCGTTGGCGGTTTCTTCTCCCCCATTCCTCTTCCTCCTCCTTCTCTTCTTTTTGGTGGAGAAGCCAGCTGCTGCCTTATTGTTGGTCCTCTGCAGGTGTGTACTGTTTTCCTCTGTGCACACTTTTTTTCCTTGGTTTCTGGCTTGCAGTGCTCCGTGGGAATGTTCCCAGGCACACTCCGCTCCTATCTCCCGCTTGGGGAATCAGGGAAGGCTTCTTGAGTCAGTTGTGGACTATTCTTGGCAGTTACCTCAGCAAGCAGTACTTTGTCTGGTTCCATCTCTCCCTCGCCTTCTGGATGTGTGAACGCCCATCTGCCAGACCTTTCTACTTTGTCTTCTCTGGCACTAACTCTCCTCTGTGTTTCCATTGTCGTTTTCCCGTTTGCCTTTGGTGTGGAGACTTTCCAATGATCTCTCTCAGGATGCTTTTTATCTTCTCTTCACTTTCTTATTCATTAGAGTTGATAGGGGTGTGGCCTCCATAACATAGGGCGTATGCTTTCTAACAGTGCAATGAATTCAGTAATAGTTCAGTTTATAGAGTTCTGCACCCTTATTACCACCTAGCATGAGGGCATTTCTATAGATTCCCAGAATGCTTTTGCATGATTCCCTACTCTCTGTTTCCACTCCTCACCTCAGACTACCACTGTTTTGTTTGTCCCGTACATGCTAAGAGTTGAACCTAGGTCTTTATTAATGCCAGTCAAGTGTGCTACAATTGCCTTTTCTATTGATATGATGTGTAGTGAATCATGCAATGTATAATCTATTGTCTGTAGCTTCTTTCATTTAGGTTAGTGATTTTCAGACTTGTACACATTGCGATTAGATTATTTTATTCTTCTTTTGCTGTTAAAAAGTATCTGATTGTATGGATTGTGTGTTCAGCCATTCATCAGTTAGTGAAAATTGTTTCTAGTTATTGAACACTTCCATTAGCATTCATGTAAGTCATTGTGTAGATACACACTTTAAATTTTTTTTTTTTTTTTTTTTTTTTTTTTTTTTTTTTTAGTAATCCCTACAAATACAACTGCTGGGTCATATGCTGGAAGTATATTTAACTTTTAAATCATCAAACTGTGCTCCAAGTTTATATTCCTGTTGGCAGAGTATGAAGGTTCTAATTTTCTTACAGCCTTTTCTACAACTGACCACAGGCATTCTAGTGGGTATATAGATTTCTTTGTAAATGTATTTACTCATTTTTATATATGTGTATGGTTTATATTTATGTGTGTTTGCAGGTCAGGGTGTCTGTGTGGGCATGCAGAGTCCAGAGGAACATTCCTACCCTATCCGTCTTCTGACTTAAATGCTGGAGACAGGGTCTCTCTCAAACAGAGTTAGGCTGGTAGCCAGCAAGCTCCATCTCTCCAACAGCCCCACAGCCCTGGGGTTACAGGTGTGTGAGAGCACACATTTTTTTTTTTAAATGTGGGTCCTGAGGATTTGAACTCAGACATTCATGCTTGCATATCAAGTGCTCTTACTCACTAAGCCATCTTTGAGCCCTTGGTATATAGGTTTCAATTTGTGATTTAATTTTTATTTGTGTAAGAGCTAGTGATATTGCTCATGTATTTTTATTATTAATTAAATTTATTCATTTATTTTACATCCTGACCACAGTTTCCTCTTTCCCCTTTTCCTCCCATTCTGTTCTCTCACCTCCCCTCTGCCCTCACCCCCAAATTCTCCCCTCCTCTGTTTCTGTTCAGCAGGCCTCCCATGGGTGCCAACAAGCATGGCATATCAAGTTGAGTTTAGGACTAAGCTCCTCCCCTCGTATTAAGGCCTGATAAGGCAACCCAGTCTGAAGAATAGGTTCCCAAAGCCTGCCAAAGCACCAGGGACGACCCCACTGCCACTGCTAGGAGTCCCACAAGTAGACCAAGCTGTACAACTATCACACATGTATAGAGGGCCTAGATCAGTCCCATGTGGGCTTCTTAGCTGTCGGTCCAGTGTCTGTGAACTCCTATGAGCCCAGGTTAGTTGTCTCTGTGGGTTGACCTTGACCCCCCTGGCTTGTACAATCCTTCCTCCCTCTCTTCAACAGGATTTCCAGAGCTTGGCCTAGTGCTTGACTGTGGATCTCTGCATCTGCTTCTTTCAATTACTGGACGAAGACTCTTTGGTAACAATTAGGGTAGTCACCAATCTGATTATAGGAGATGGCCAGTTCAGGCTAACTATCCAATATTGCTATGAGTCTTAGCTAGTGTCATTGTTGTAGATTTGTGGGAGTTTCCCCTGCACCAGGTTTCTACCTGATCCTGAAATGCCAACCCATTAAGACTTCTCTTTTATTACTCTCCCCCACTCTCCCACTCCCAACCCAATCCCTCATGTTCCCATCCACAATGGGCTCCACAATGGGCTGAGAAAGAAATCAGGAAAAACAACACCCTTCACAACAACCACAAATAATACAAAATATCTTAGGATAACTCCAACCAAGTAAGTGAAAGACTTGTATAACAAGAACTTTAATTCTTTGAAGAAAGAAATTGGAGAAGATATCAGAAGATGGAAAGATCTCCCATGCTCATGGATTAGTAGGGTTAACATAGTAAAAAAAATGACCATCTTACCAAAAGCAATCTACAGATTCAATGCAATCCCCATCAAAATTCCAACACAATTTTTTACAGACCTTGAAAGAACAATACTTAATTTCATATGGAAAAACAAAAATCCCAGGAGAGTTAAAACAATCCTGAACAATAAAGGAACTTCTGGAGATATCACCATTCCTGATTTCAAGCTCTACTACAGAGCTATACTAATAAAAATCATGTGGTACTGGCACAAAAACAGATAGGTGTGGATCAATGGAATCAGATAGAAGATGCTCACTCACATAAATCCACACACCCATGAACACCTAATTTTTTGACAAAGAAGCCAAAATTATACAATGGAAAGAAGAGAGCACCATCAACAAATGGTGCTGGCATAACTGGATGCGAGCATGCAGAATAATGCAAATAGATCCATATAGATCGCCCTGCACAAAACTTAAGTCCAGGTGGATCAAAGACCTCAACATAAATCCAGTTACACTGAACCCGGTAGAAGAGAAAGTGGGAACTAGGCTTGAACGCATTGGCATAGGAGACCACTTCCTGAATAGAACACCAGTAGCACAGACACTGAGATTGACAATTAATAAATGGGATCTCCTGAAAATGAAAAGCTTTTGTTGCTCATGTTTTTAATGCATGTTTTAGCCATATGTAAGTTTGTTTGAAGAAATGCCTATTCAAGTATTTTGCACAATTTTATTTTACCTTTTTATTAAGTGTGTGTGTGTGTGTGTGAGTGAGAGAGAGAGAGAGAGAGAGAGAGAGAGAGAGAGAGAGAGAGAGAGAGAAGGAAGAGGAGGAGAAGGAGGAGGAGGAGGAGGAGGAGGAGGAGGAGGAGGAGGAGGAGGAGGAGGAGGAGGAGGAAGAGGAATTACAAAAGTTGGTTTGGTTCGCTTCTTCCACCATGTAGACTCCAAGGATCAAACTCAGGTTGTCAGGGTTGGAAGCAAGTACCTTTATCCACTGTGCCATCTTGCTGGCCACTGTTGACTGTAAAATTTATATCCTCTGGATACAAGGTCTTTGCTAGATGTGACATGCAGTTATTTTCCTGAATCACTGACAGTCTTTACTATCTACTTAGAAGTTTTAAATTAAGTTCCGATTATTAATGTGTTCTTCTGTGGCATAGCTTTGGTGCTATGCCTAAGAACTTGATGCATCTGAGGTAACATTTTCTATATTCTATTCCACAAGTTTTATAACTGTTATTGTAGCATCTGTATCTATAGTCTATTTGGTGTTTGTTATTACAGGTGGGTTAAGGTAGTCTTCACTTATTGATATTTATTTGAATATAGGCATGGAATAATTTTCCTCTAGTATTTCTCAAAAAGAATATAATTTTGACATTAAATTGTCTTAATACTTTTATCAAAAATTAAGTTAAGTATGGTGGTACATATCTGATATCATTTCTGGGCTCTCAATTTTGCTCTATCTATCTATCTATCTATCTATTATCTATCTATCTATCTATCTATCTATCTATCTATCTATCTATCATCCGTCTATGTATCTATCTACCTATATTCATCATCACCATCATCTATTAATATTTATCTCTATAATCTATCATCTGTCCATTCATTCTCATAACCTTCTTTACCCTCTATCATGCCATTACTTTATATTAAAATCTGAAATTGGTTAGTATAAATTTCCAAATAGTTTTTCCCCAAAATTACTTTGGTTATCCTAAATCCTACCCATTCCCATATAAATATTAAGATTAAACTTACTAATTTATACCAAAAAAAAAATTCCTACTGAGATTTTGGTGGTGGTTGTGTTGACCCCATAGTAGACTGTGAAGAATCTTTGCAAGCATTTATTGAGTTTTCCAGTTCCTGACCATGGAATGCCCTTCCATGATTTAGATCTCAACATTTTCATCAATATTAATTGGCCACTTTTAATTGTAAGTCTGGCATTTCTCTGGGTCTCTTCACTGGGATTTCAGTATTTTCATGCTGTTATGAATGACATTTTTTTTTGTTTTTTTGTTTTTGTTTTTTGTTTTTTTCGAGACAGGGTTTTTCTGTGTAGCTTTGCACCTTTTCTGGAACTCACTTTGGAGACCAGGCTGGCCTGGAACTCACAGAAATCCACTTGCCTCTGCCTCCCAAGTGCTGGGATTAAAGGCATGTGCCACCACCGCCCGGCGACATTGTTCATCTTTATAGGTTCTTTGTTGCTGTATATGGCAATTTGAATAACTGAAGAGTTTATTGGTAATATTCATACATGAACTTGACTCCTGTGTTTGTTCCTATGCCTTGCAACTCTGCTGAATTCACGTACTGTAGTTTCTGGGAGTTCTGAACTCCTTGTTACAGTGTGTAGACGTCCACGTAATCTGAGGATCAAAGAAGCTCCACTCTTTGTTTTCAAATCTGGATACTTCTTCCTTTCTCCCCCATCACTTGCTCTTCTGTGCTGTTCCCTCCTTTCCTTTCTTTCTCTCTCCTTCCTCTCTTCCTGTCACACTGGCCACGCTCCCCCCACAGTGCTGAGTTAGCAGTGACATGAAGCCATGCGTATACCCTTGTTCACTGGCAGAAGCAGCCATCCTTGCTTTGCTCTTGACCTTGGAGCCTGAGGCTGGGGCCATTGTGTACAGTAGTATTAGGGTTCACTTTTTCCTGATGCTCACTGTCAGGATGGGGTGATCATATATATATATATATATATACACATACTTTGAGAGTTTTGAAGTTATGGTGGATGTGGATTTTGCGGCCTGTGCATGTATTGAATGATACCTCCCCTTTTCCTGCTAACAGTTTTCAGTTTGAAACCAACATTGCTTCCCAGAGCTAAATCTCACTTGTCCCATCTGGAAAGGATGTTCTACTTCTCCTGTGATGCTAAATTTTGCTTTTAATCTGTTCTAAAAGAACTTTTGTGTCCATGTTTAGGAAGAGTGTTCTTTATGTCTCCTTTGATATCTCCATGTGGCTTTGGAAGGGCTTTCTCCTTTGTACTCTGAAAGCACTTTGTACGAACTGCTCTCATTCTCTCACTGAATATCTGTAGTTCCCCCACCCCCCACCAAGAGAAGCCATGTGAGCATGGGCATTGTTTTGAAGAAGATTTTTATTTACTGGCTCATCTTTCCATAGGTCTATTCAGATATTCTACCATGATAAAAGGGCTTTTTTTCTTCTTAATTTGTGGGTTTTTAGGAAACTGTCCAGTTTATCCATCTAATTTCTGTAAATACTAGTCATGTTCCATCTTCATGTGTATTAGATAATCTTTCTATTCTCCGTTCTTTTGTTCTTGTGGCCATTTTAAATAAGAGTTTGTTGGTTTTCTTTATAACTTGCAGTTTTGTGACTTTTCTCTATTTTCTATTTTCTATCTATTGACACCCTTCCCTGGCACTTACTGGTCCCTTCCTGTGGCTTTCTGTGGGTCACATTTGTTACTTGTCTCCTAAAAGCTGAAGCCCAGGTTGCTGACTCAGGTTGCCCTCTTCTAATTAGGCATGTAGTTGTTATCTGGGCATCATTTCCTTATCTCTTAATTTATTTCCTTATATCTTAATTTATGATATTTTCATTCAGTTAAAATGTATTTAAAATCCCATTTTAATTTGTCCTTTGATTATCAGGGCTTTAAAAAAGTGTGTTGCTTAATTTCCAAACATTTGATATCTGTCCAGATTTCTTTTGGTATGGGTCTCTCATGTGATTCTACTATGGTAAGAAAATATATTTTGGATATTATTTTTTTTTTGAGACAGAGTCTCTCATGTAGCCCTGGAACTCTCTATGTAGACCAGGCTGGCCTAGAACTCACAGAAATCTATCTGCCCTTGCCTTCTAAGGTCTGGGATTAAAGGCGTGCACCACCAGGCCTGGCTATTTTGTGTTGGTTTAAACTTAAGTTTCTTGAGACTTTTGTGGCCCTGCATGTGTTTTATCTCTAACAACGTTTCATGTGCCTACAGTCACTGAGTAGGGGGTTTCTAATGTCAGGTCAATGTGGCTTACAGTTTAAGCATCTGTTGACTTTTTGGCTCAAGCACCCTGTCAGTAACTGAGAGTGGGGTACTGAAGTCTCTGTCATTGTTGTTGTGTATCTTTTTTTTTTTTTTTTTTTTTTTTATCACATTTGCCATATATTGCTTTCTGAGTTTTAGGGTTCTGTTATTAATTGCATATATGTTTGTGATGATTGTGTCTTCCTTATGTATTTATGGGCTTATTGTTATAAGAAATTCTTTTTGCCTTTAGTAATATTTCTCTACAGCATGAAATTCTGACATTAGTGTAGACATTTCAGTTCCTTATGTTTACTGTTTGGCTGGTATGTCATTTGCCTGTTAGAATTAAGAGGGGCCTCTGGTAGACTGGATCTAGTTAGTGTGCTCCTTTTTCTACTCAGACAACTTCTATCTTTTCTATCATTTGAGTGGAATGTTTAGTTCATCCACATTTAATATGGTCATTGATAGCACTTTATGCCCGTCATTCTGGTATTTCTGTTCTATATATTTCCTGTTTATTTTGTATTTTTTTCCTTTCTACTTTTAGGTTTTCTACAGATTTTAGAGGCTATTTTAACTATTTTGTTTCTTTGTTGTTTTCTTAGTGGTTGCTGTAGGGGTTATAATATGTGTTTTAATTTATAGTAAGTAACATGCTTCCAACCAGTCTGTAGTCATTGTTCCGCTGTAATAACTTTTTCTTGCTCAAGATTTTTCTTTGTTTTTCAGTAGTTTAGCTCTTAGGTGTCTTTGTGTCGATCTCTGTGCCTGTCTTAATTTGAGTCCTGTTAACTTTATGATCCATAAATTAATTTTTTACATCAGTTTTGGAGATTTATTGGGTAATATGTTTTAAAAATTCTTTTCCTAATCTTTTCTCTCCCTTTAGCTCTCAAGATAGCTAGATTTCTTTTAATTTTTTCTCTCTATTCTTCGGTTTATACAGGTTTTTTTTTTTTCTTGAGCTAGGATCCCTCTATGTATTCTTGGCTATCCCAGCACTCTTTCTATGTAGTCCAGCTAGCCTCAAACTTACAGAGATCTCCCGTCTCTTCTCCCTAGTGCTGGGATTACAGGTGTGCACCACTATGCCCACTGTTGTATGGTATTTTTTATCCTGATATCATTAATTAGTTTGCTGCCTCAAATGTCCTCTTGAGTATCTCTGTTGACTTTTTCATTTCAGTTATTATTATTTGTTTCAACTCCTGGGTTTTTCTTTAGCCCTTTGAAAATAGCTGATCTTCACCAAGATTTTCTATTAGTTGAGAGTTTGCTGTCTCGTATTTGTTTAAACCTTAAAAAAGTTCTATAAATGCATGTTCATACCTGTATGAAAACTTTGCTAAATCCAACATTTGGAGAGATTCATAGTTTTGTTGTTTGTTTTTTCAGGGCGACCTTTCTCTGTGCAGCCCTCACTGTCCTGGGACTCACTCTGTAGACCAGGCTAGCCTCTGACTGAGAGATCTGTGTACCTCTGCCTCCCAAGTGCAGGAATTAAAGATGTGCGCCGCCACCACCACCAGCTGACACTCATAGTCTCTACTGACTACTTTGTTTCTGAGTATGAGCCCTACTTCTCTATTTCCTTTCATATTTTATCCTTTTCTTCTTATGAAATGGGCAAGTTTGAGTGACACAGTATTCAGCTGGTAAGAAAAGCAGCATGATGGAATTCACAGGTAAATGTCTGTAGTTGGAAATAATCATTCTGAGTGGGGTTACTCAGATCCAGAAAGAGAAATGTTGCATGTTTTCTTTTGTTTATAGGTGTTAGCTTTGAATCTTCAGACATGTGTTTGAAATACCCACAGAAGTCAGGAAATTAGTAAGGGGTCATAAGGAGACAGATTTAAGGAAAGGAAGTTAAAAAAAGGTATAAAGTTATATGGAAACCTACTGTAGATGCATATATATATATATATATATATATATATATATATATATATATATATATATATATATATATATATATAATGAAGTTACCCTATAACAGGCTAACAAATAAGAAGCCTATTGCTAGAAATGGGTTACCTCTTTTGGAGTTGTTGGCCAGAGAGGTCCCATTAGATTCCCCAAACATCACAGGTTGTTTTTAGTGGTTTTGGTTATTCCCCAGAACATGACAATAAGACTCAATTGAGGCACAGAACATGGAGAAGGCAACCTAGAAGTGACTAGATGCCTCATCCTTATTGGCCGTTTTTCATGATGCCAGAACATAGGTACTAAGTGTGCTATCTGAGTAGAAAAGCAATTCCTAATCTTACCCAGCCATTAGCCCTGAGAACTACAATAAATATTAGCCTAATGAGACACAGCCTTTAGTGCAATAGTAGCATGAATATCATGGGAGTAACCAACTACTTTCTGATTAACTTAAGGTCTACTCCATGAGATAAAACCTATACTCAGTTCCATTATGGTGGCTAAGAACCTGTGGCTTGATAAGTCATAGATCCTGTGGGAGATACTACTGCTATTATTCTGACAAATGGACATGGTATTAAACCAGTTCCTGATGACTTATCATTATACCCCTATATTAGTGAATTTCTCAGTCCTCATCAGAGAAGCTTGTTTTTGCAGTAAATGGTGATGGAGGCACAGAGACCCATAGTTGGTCAAGGTGCAGAGAATAAGAGATTGTGAAGTGTTCAGCCATAAATGAGACATCTATATTTTAACAACTCCATGTTGTGATTTAGTTCCCTATGAGGAAATTTTTTATTACACTTAAATTTATTAATGGTTTGTCAGGGTGGAGTTGAGGTGGGAGTGGGTACACACATTCAGTAATAAGCACTAGAAAGTGTAGATGTAATTGTCTTGTTAAATAAGAAACATAGAGCCAACTGCAGAGTTAAAAGCCAAGAGGTCAGAGCAATAGCTGAGAGCTAAAAACCTTACCCTTCACTGCTGCTGCTGTCTTTCCTCTCTGCAAGAGGCCTACTTCCTGTGTCCTGTCTTTTTTATAGACTTTCTGTTCTGCCTTCTCACTGGTTGTAAACCCAGACACATGACCTCCTCATCACTGCCTGTCTGTACAGACCTCCAGATCTTCTATGGTTGGTATTGAGATTAAAGGCATGTGTCGCCATGCTGGCTGTATCCTTGAACACACAGAGATCTGCCTAGCTCTGCCTCCCAAGTGCTGGGATTAAAGGTGTGCAACCACTGCCCAGCTTCTGCTATAGCTTGCTCTGACCCCAAGGCAACTTTATTAACATACAAATAAAATCACATTTCAGTACAAATAAAATATCACCATAAGAAACAACTTGTAGGAGTTGGTTCTCTTCTTCTACATTGTGGGTCCCAGGGATTGAACTTGGGTCTTCAGGCTTGATAGCAAGCACCTTTATTCACTGAGCCATCTCCCCAGCTCTGTCCTAAAATTTGAAATCTCTTTTCTCATAATGATTCGCTGTTGATGTATCTGCTTAATTACTTTTCTCATTTTAAAAATATTAAAGCCAGGCTGCCTCAGAATCTTCTCTGACTACTTACAGGATATATTCAAACATCTCAAGTCATTGAGTCTCCGTCTCCCTATGAATGTATCAGAATGTGAGCTGGGGAGTTTCTTCCACTCAGCACACTTAGGCATTCTCTATACATATGGTCAGATTGCATTTGCCTTGCATATATGAGTGCCTTGGATCCACTCTGGTCTCTGCTTCACAAATGCCCACCATCTCGTGATCCCTGGCTACCTAAGGAGGTTTTCAAGCCTCCTCTGACAGTCTTAACATCTAGAATACCCTGTTTAATGCCTGGTTAGTCTGTGACTTGCTCAAACAAATTTGCAATATTAGGGCAGAGGAGCTGCCGTCTCTTTCCAGAAGCCTATGGCTAACACCATCATCTCTGTGACCCTTCATATCAAAAGAACTTCTTTGTCAGTGGTATTAAGGCTGCTGGTTCTGATGATGTTACACTGAGGTTGAATGCCACATTGAAGGCAGAAGAACATGGCTTCATGGGTGCAGCCCCAGGCAGAATCACTGACAACTTGTGTTAATCTTACCTAAAGCTCAGTAAGTTTACATGAGTGAGTAATGCTCAGTCTGTTACATGTGAACATTCCAGAGTGCTGAAATAATTATCCTTTTCCATTGTGTTACTGAGGAGTGAACCCAGCACCTCGAACATGCTGTCAGAACATTGCCTTCAGTGAGCCACATCTCCAGCCAACTGTCCTTGACAGGCCTGTCTAGGTTTATCATAGCTTTGTGTGACGAGAGGGTTTACAACTGCCTTACTCTGTTGTGCCAAGGCCAACTTGTTTTTGTTATTATGTTTTTGAGTGCTACAATTTTTTATTCAATTTTCTTTCTTTTAAAAACACCAGTTCTCTGCTGCTATTTTTCACTTGCCATCTCTTTTGAATGTGTCATAGTTCTTTCAGGGTCCATGTCTAACAATGTCAGCATCTTGGCCACATTTTCTCCGTTGTCAGCTTTCTGCTAGGTTTGGTCATTTGCTCATTTGGTTTTGTTCCTTCCCTCCCTGTCTCCTTCCCCCCCTCCTCTTCTTTCTTTCATTGGAGACAGCTTCTTGTGTGTGACCCTGGCTGACATCAGACCTGGCACTCCCCTGTTTGGCTTCCGGCTTCTGGGATTACAGGTGTGCAGCACCATGCCTGGATGATTTGGGATGTTTGTTTGGAGACAGAGTTTCTCTATCATATAGCTTTGGCTGTCCTGGAACTCACTATGCAGACCAGGCTGGCTCTTTGAGAGTTTTTAAGAGGACATGTGGTGGCACCTGAGAACACTGCAGGGCTGTGGATGTCACCTGTCTTTAGAGGATGTTGGATTTTCTTCCAATGATGAGATAGGGGTCAATTTGATTTGGACATGCATTAAAAAGATTCAATTCCGTATTTCATTCTTTTTAAGGAATATTTTATTTTGGCTTTGTTTTATTCATGGGCTATAGCATTTCTGAGATTCCATCTGAAAGTCTTTTAGGGTCTTTGCTGAATTTCACCTTTCTCTGCCCATCTCTATAGACCTTCTGAAAGGTTTCATTTAGGTCTTAACATCATATGTGCTGCATTTTCTGGTTCTCCAGCCTGTTTTGTATTGCTTTTTAGGGCTCTTAGACGGAAACACTATGGTTCAGATTGGTCCTGCTTCTCCACCTAAGCAAAGGCTGGAGCCTTTTTAATGCTGGCATGAGCAAAGGAGAGACCCTGTGGGGTGGTAAGGGAGGCCTTTGTGGTCAGGAGAGTTGGGATCTTAACTTGTGCTCATTTGAAGGAGAAACAAGCTTCTACTTTTGAACAAAGGTAGTTTTGCAAACTAGAGTAAGCTGCCCACTGTAGCTGGACTCTTGCTCACTGAGGAGAGCTGGGAGACTGGAGAGACTTTGCTGTAGGAGTGTGAGCTGCATCGAAGTGGGTTAAGAGGTGTTGCTGTGTGGTAGAAGATCCATAGTTCAGCCATGTTGTTGTGGTTGTTTGTTTATTTTTGGTGTGTGTGTGTGTGTGTGTGTGTGTGTGTGTGTGTGTGTGTGTGAACTCAGTGCCTCACAAATACTACTGCAGTCTAAAAAGGGGGTATGGGAAGACTTTATACTTGCATGTTAAAAAACAAAACCCAATGTTATAGAAAGGCAAAGTTAGGACCTACCAACAGGTGTGAGCTGGAAAGCAGTGAATTGTCTTGATAGCTTTGGCTCTCTCAGGCAGGCATTGTAAGGGCATGAGGTCATGGCCTTGAGCGGATAGAAATCATGCTGGTATTTGCATAAGTCTAAGTGGATGCAGGTGAAATGCTTATGCTGAAACTGTAGTTCATTGAGGTCTAGGGAGAAGACAGACTCAAAGGGGCCTCCTTAGAGTTTGTTCAAGGACAGAACATCTGTTCATAATACAGGGCAATAATGGTTATTTTGTGAATGAAAATCCAGGGTAAGAACAGAAACAGAGTGGTCATCAGGCACACTGCAAAGAATTTAATGTCTAGAACCAGCCATGATGTATCTATTGTCTTGATTTCTTTCTCCCCACAAACCTGTGGGGTTAGTACTGTCTACACGTTCCCAGCAAGAGACACAGGCTCAAATGTTTATGTAATGTGTTCAGAGTCATGTAGCGAGTGCCTGGTGGGAACGGAATACAAACTCAGACCTTCTGAATTTCAAATCACCATCTTCTGGTCTTCAGCATGAATTTTAATGCTGCTACATAGTGATTTGTTTTCCTTAGAAGTAATTTCTATTGATGATAGTTAACACTGAGAAGCTGTTTACTGTGCCAGATTCTAAGAGGGAAATTTATGGGGGCTTAACAAGCACTAAGCAGTGGGACAGTGAAGGAGGTACCAATGCTTTTCTTCCTTAGTCTGGGCATGCTCTCACCCTCACTTGGGCCACCGCTGAGCTCATAGAACCCTGCCATCAGGAGTGTGGAGTCTTGTAGCTATCAAATACAGAGTCTCAATTTCTCAGATGCAAAGCTGTGACCCAGAAACGTGAAGTGATTTACCCAAGAACCCAAGGCCTATTCATTAGAGAGAACTGAGCTGTTTAGACGGAATTACTGTGGCCCGCTTTGGGCCACCCCCCTTAGAGTATCTCGCAGTGTGTTTATCTGGGCTAAACAACCACAGTGTTGACTGGGTGTTCTTTCCAAGAATCCCATCCAGATTGGAATCACCTTTGGTGGTTGGCAGTAACTCACCAGTGCTCCTAACAGCCTGGACAGGTGCTTAGCACAACCTCCTCCTTTAAGCCCTGCTGTCAGACTTCACCAGAACACTGGTTACTAGGTTAGACAAATGTTGTTTGTTTTTGTTCTTTTAACTCCCAAATAAAGCACATAAGGAAGCTTATTCTTAATTTTAAATGCCTGACCTTATTTTGGCTTGTTTCTAGCCAGCTTTCTTTATCTTAAATTATCCCATCTACCTTTTGCCTTCTGGCTTTCCCCATTATCTCACTTGTGTAACTCTTACTCTTACTTTGTGTATTGCTGTGTAGCTGGGTGGCTGGTCCATGGAGTTCCTCCTCCTTCACTGGCTGCTAGATCTATCCTACCAGATTTCTCCCTCTATATATTCTCTCTGCTTGCCAGCCCTGCTTATCCTTTCTCCTGCCTCACTATTGGCCGCTTAGCTCTTTATTAGACCATCAGGCATTTTAGACAAGAACAGTAACACAGCTTCACAGAGTTAAACAAATGCAACATAAAAAGTAACACACCTGAAAATAATATTCTATAACAGACAAAAGCATAACAACCACCATGAAAGAACCATCATAGAAAAAAACATATGAACCCTGTGTGCTCATGTGTGTATACATGTATATATGCAGGTGTATGCATGTAGAGGCCAAAGGCCAGTGTCCTTTGTCTTCTTCAGTAACTCTCCACCTTTTTATTAAGACAAGGTCTTTCACTAAACCTAGAGCTCACCCATTAATCTAGGCCAGGTGGCCATCCAGTCCCTTCTGTCACTGCTCCCCCAGTCCTGGGATTACAGGTTTGTGTATCGCAGTTTTTCATGTGGGTTCTGAGGATTGACCTCAAGTCCTCAATTCTTTGCACAACAAGCATTTAATTAAGTGATTTCCTCAGCCCCAGACAAACGAGTCTTTTCAAGATTTCTGCTTAGAGGTGGCCACTTATATTCTAGGGACCCCAAAGCCTGAAGTCTAGTGCTGCAGTCACTGACGGAAAACCTACTGGTTGGTGCCATTTTTGGTGGTAGACAGAAAGCTGCTGCCTCCCTCTCCCCTTGTTATCCTTTTCCCCTTCTACAGCAACACCCGGGTGTCATTTTAATGTTTGAGGCCCCTCTTTAGTGGCGGATCCTGTGGTATGGAGGTACTGTACTATGTGATTCTTCATCCATGTAGCCCCACAGAGCAAACCCCCAGTTATATGTACAGCAAAGGAAGTTCACAGGCATGTACCTGTGTGCACTCAAACACGTGTGTGTCTGTGTGAGGCTGGAGCTTCACAGCAGCTACAGGCTCAGTGGGGAACTGAGTGAGGCAGAGTCCATACTTCACTGTCAGGGCACAGGCAATAGGAAGCCTCCAGTTTTAAAATGGGTCAATCAAGACCACTCAGAGAAATGGAGATTTCTCCTTAGGAGAAAAAGAAGAATATCAGGAAAGATTAACCACACTGTCACCAGCTGTTAAGGGCTGTGATGAAGGAACACAGAGGTGTCCACTCTCAGCCCCTAAGATCATCTGGCTCCAGGTCCTGTGGCATTGCCTTCAAGAGCCTATAATAATGAGTCACACCCCTTTCCTTCCCCCTCTCCCCTCCCACACCTTCCTTTTCTCCCATTCTCATTTCTTGAAGGTCGAGTCCTTTGCTAGCACCTAGCCTAGGGCTCACGTTGTAGAGAGTACAAATATTTCGCTTATGAACCAATACAAATATATGAAGTGAATGGGCAGGGGAAGGAGCGGCGATAAAGACAGCATCCATGAACATAAGTGTTGGAGAGTAGGAAGAAAGCCTTGCTAATGGCTTTTATTTTTATCGTTTTTACGATGAATAATTTTGAACATATTCAACAGTAGAGAAAATGGTATAATGAATCCCTTTATCCTAATCACAGAGCTTCAACAATGATCGGCATATGGCCGATCTTGCTTCATTTCTCTGCCCCCTCCCCATTGGATTATTTGAAACAAAGACCAGATGTCATATTATTTCATCTGAGAATACTGTTGTATGTTTCCTTAAAACAAAGAGAAGACATGGTTTAAAAATATATACAACACTATCACCACTGCAGAAAACAACAGAATTCTTCACCTCACCAAATGTGTGGCCACTAGTCACATTTCCTTTATTGTCAGGTAAACTTTCCCCACTCGGTATTTAGCGACAGGACCCAAACAAGGGCTCCATATTTTGTGGGCTATCTCTCCAGGGTCTCAGTCCGTCTGTTCTCCATTTCCTGTTTCCTCCTTGTGTTCTGTTTGAATTGAGAAAACAGGTGCTTTGTCCTGTGGAATTCACTCCATTCTGAATTTTAACCCTCTGTCCTCCCATGGCATAATTTAATTTGTTCTCCTCTTCCCCATCTCCCCTTTCCCCTGGTAATTAGGAATGGAGGTTTGATATGTTTTCAGTGTCTTGGCCAGGCGACTTCAGAGGTGGCATTGGATACTTCCATCGCCTGGACCAGGAGGCAGGTGGCACTTTCTTCTTTGTGCTGGAGGACCCACCATTTAGCATAGGTGTCATCAGCCAGATTTGTATATGGCCCACTTCTCCTTCTGCTGTGTGCCTAGGGTTTTAGCAACCAGATAATTGTTATGAGATCAGGTACTGGGACACTTCTAGAAAGCATCAAATAGTCAGAGTTTTGGTTTTGAGAGTCCACAGTGTTTGGCACTGGGAGATGAAACAGCCTCAGACACTCACTGGGTGGAAGAAGGGGCTGGATGGGATTACAAACCAGAATTCAGATGCAGGCCCTGGTGCTGATGTACCGACTCATCTAATCAAACATTGTAGTAAAGTTTGCATGATATTATAATCCTGCCACTTTTGCTTATTTTCTATGTATTTGTGTGTGTGAGTGTGCGCATGTGCATGTGTGCACACACATGATTGTTTATGTGTGTATGTGATTGTGTGTGCGAGGGGTGTACATGCCTGTGCAGAAGTCAGAGTTGTGGAACTCTCAGGTGTCTTCTATTGTCCCCTACCTTATATTTTGAGACAGGGTCTCTTCACTGAACCTGGAGCTCACTGATTTGGCTAGACTGGCTGGCCAGTGAACCCCCAGAATACCCCTGCCCCATCATCCCAGAGCTGGCCTGACAAGTGTGTGCTGCCATGCCTGTTTTTTCTGTGGGTTCTAGAGAGTTAACTCGGGCTTTCATACTCCCATGGTGAGTACTCTGCCAGGGGAGCCACTGCTTAGCCCTCTTTGTTTATTGATTGAAGCTCGTCCTCTGTGAGGAAGAATCATTAGAAATCCGGTTACCTTAAGGACACATGGGGAGTAAACTCTGCAAAGGAGAGGACAATGGATTCTTGAGTCTTTTACTTTGCTTCTCCATTCTCAGAATGAGCTGCATTCTGAGAGCTCTTCCACGGCTGAGCCCATCAGCTGGTTTTAAGTTTCATCTTAACACTGCGGCTTTAGCACATGGCTGATGTTTCAGTCTTCTCTACTGTGCTCTCTGGCAGGATGATTTCCACATTGCAGTTGTACTGTTTTTATACAATAAATCAGCAGCCTCTCTCTGTGGCCCTAAAATCGATGCTGCTACAGTTTGGGCTTCATTAGGTAATAAAAATGTGTTTTCCAAATGAAGGAAATTGATTATTTTCTTGCAGTTTTATCCAGTTTTAAAACCCTGTTAATGTGCATGCCACTATTACCCAACATTGACACTGAAAACATTTCACCATGCCGTGTTGTTTAGTGGGCGTGCTGTCTGCCATTTGCCTTAATGATGTTTAGTTTTACATTGGTGCCAAGTGGAGAAGATGGCTGTTTCCAAGAGCCCGGGCCTAACCTGATCATTCCTATGAAAATGCTCTCTCCTGATTTATCATCCACAGTTCACTTAACTAACTCACAAGCTGTTCTAGTACCCTCCCAGTTTCTCTTCTTGGTTATTGTGCCTACGCAGATTTATCAGGGACTTTTCCTCTCTGCCCTGGCCTAAGTTGTCTGCAGACTGTCTTCTCAGATGTCTGTCTCTCTGTGGCCACTGATGGTAGTGACCACCTGCCTCTCTCTGTGGCCACTGATGGTAGTGACCACCTGCCTCTCTCTGTGGCCATTGGTGGTAGTGACCACCTGCCTCTCTCTGTGGCCACTGATGGTAGTGACCACCTGCCTCTCTCTGTGGCCACTGATGGTAGTGACCACCTGCCTCTCTCTGTGGCCACTGATGGTAGTGACCACCTGCCTCTCTCAGGCCTCCCGGTTCCCTGTCTTTCCTGGGGTTGAGACATGACTTTCCTTCCCCATCTAGCTTGCTTTTATTTTTCTCTTTCCCTAGCTCATCCTGCCAACTCCCTGCCCTGTGTCCCCAGCACAGCTCAGCTCACTTCAGACTTCCCTAACTCAAACTAGCCTCACATTTCTGATTTCCGTTATTCCCCGCAGTGCTGGTGACTCCTGAATTCCAGCTCTGATGTTTTCATTTCTGTTTATTGCCAAGTACAAAATGTGTATAATTTTACACATCTGCGAATAAAAACCAAGAGAAGAAAATGTGTTTCAAGCTTCCACTTAAGAATATTCATGTTACTCATGTAGTCCTGGTTGCTAGTTGATCAATAACAATAATTTTGAATATGGGTTTAAAGGTTTCAAAAATGACATCTCCCCTCCATTTAAAAAGAAAACCATCTTCTGTGCTGTCTCTAATTTGTCCTAATGATTGCAGGCCATCTTTTTCATTACACTATAGTCATTCACTGTGGAAAATGACCTCTTGAGGCCCGAGGCAAGGCTCAATAGGTGAAGGCATTTGCTGCCAATCCTGACGAACTGGGTTTGATCCTGGAACTCACATGGTAGAGTAAGAGAACCGACTCCTGCAAGTTGTCCTCTGACTTCCACACTTGCTCTGTGGTAGGTGCACACCTCCTTCCCATCCCATAAAATAAATAACATGATGTCTTGGTCGACAGTGACCATATCCTATAAGATGCTAATGGAGCTGAGAAGTTCCTATTTCCTGGTGACATCCTAGTCATCCTGATACCTTAATGATGCATCACTCATGTTTGTGGTGATGCTGGTGTCCACAAACTCACCCTGCTGGCAAATGTGTGATAGTACAACACAGTTTGGGGTGGTGGCATACAGTAGTTGACAGTAGGAGGGTGGAGAGTTTGAGGTCAGCCTGGACTATGTGGTAAGACTCTGTCTCAAAATAACAAAGCAAAGCAAGTACTGTACTGGACAGCAACAGCTCACCATCCCTGCTAACAATAAATGACTTCATTACTGTTCATAAACTTACTATATTAAACTCTTAATCATTTTAGGGTGTGTCCCTGCCAGGTATAAACTTTTACTTTCTCATGTGGACAGTGTTCTTTGATGGCTTGAAGAGGGCACAGGAGTGACTTAATGAAAGTGTGCTCTAGGATGTTCACACAATGACAAAACCGGGTAAAGACACAGTTTGCAGAAAGCACCTGTTGTTAGGTGGCGGGTGGTCCTGTTCCCCGACATTCACTCTCCACCTGCTGCACCTCAGTTCGTCTTGGGTTGTGAGCCTGGGCTCTAAGCCTGAGCCCTCGCTCCAGCTGCCTCAGCTCACTACAAAGCTGAGCAATTTTCTCTTGTTTCAGTGAATATATTTCCTGACTAATCCTGGTTGTCAGAGGATGCCAACAGCAGAGCTGTTTACTCTCAACTATAAAAATAGGAAGACTTTTTTCTTTTAACTTAAAAGCTTAGCTTAAGCAGTTATTTATTTCCAGGGCTAGTGAGAGAAAAGTGTTTTTTTTTTTTTTTTTTTTTTTTTTTTTTTTTTTCTGTCTTTGCCTTTTGGGAAGACATCATCAATATGTCAGTCACACAGTAAAATTACTTAACCTTAATAAAGCATCTTTTCTGCAGTCTTTTTTATACAAGTATCATTTTTGTTCCATTAAAAAATTACAATATTTGCCTTATCCCCATCTTCACAGTTGAATGAATGTGTGTCAATCAATACTTCCACATTATGTGGCTCTACTGAAAAGTGACACATTCATTGGGATTGACTCTAAAAGGCCAATTGAGAAAAGCCACTTGGGGCAAATGAATTTAATACAATTTAATGTTGTGGATTTCATTTTCTTCCTGTCCTCTTAGGGTAGGCATATATTAGATGTGCTGGAATTTAGAAAGTGTTTTGTTTTTCTCAGAGTGTTTTGCCCAGTGTTAATGGAAGCACTGTTAATTAGATTGGCACATTTTGCTGAGTCAGAGTATAGTTGGCCTCAATAGTATACATCTGCTGTTTCATGGGGTAGTGGACCCATTTTTATTGGTCTTGGAAAGAGAGCAAATGTTCTCTTGAATTATGGGAACTGAGAAAAACAGTCTATGGAGTTCTGTATTTACAAATTTCTACCTCATACTTCCCCTCTCCAACTCCTCCTGAGTTCCTCCACTCCCTTTCAACTTTGTAACCTCTTAATTATTATTGTTATATACATGTATGTATATACACATACACACATAGAAATACAATCTGCTGAGTCCATTTAGTGTGGCATATATATATATATATATATATATATATATATATATATACACACACACACATACACACACACACACATGTGTATGTGTGTGTCATGTTCACACAATGACAAAACCGGGTAAAGACACAATTTGCAGAAAGCACCTGTTGTTAGGTGACGGGTGGTCCTGTTCCCCGACATTCACTCTCCACCTGCTGCACCTCAGTTCGTCTTGGGTTGTGAGCCTGGGCTCTAAGCCTGAGCCCTCGCTCCAGCTGCCTCAGCTCACTACAAAGCTGTGCAATTTTCTCTTGTCTAGGTATGACAGTTGGGGATTGGTTAGCCTACCAGGGCTGCTTCCCGGAGAAGCCTAATTCTTTGTCCCTCAGCAGCCATTAACTGCCTGTTAGCCCATCTTCCAGGGGTCAGTCAGGGCCTTGTGAGCTTTTTCTTGTCCACATTGTTCTTTTAGCTACTGTCTGTAACAGCTGGAGATGCCGTTCCTGTCACTCACTAAAGCACTTTGAGGGACAATCTGTGGTTTTCAGCCATAGCTTTAGGAGTTGAGTTGTAAGCTTCATTTGACTAACAAGCCAGTGACCTCTGTGTTCCAAAAGAAGGGCGATTCTACTGTCTTGGAGAGGAGCTAAGCTGTGTGGTGCATTGCTTTTATTTAGTGACTAGGCACACAATAATTAAGCCGTCTGTGCTGGAAATTGTAGAAATACTGCAGAGGGCCATCGCTGTACCTCAGCTTTCCACCCCTGTAGTGAAACTCCTTGGGTCATTGGCATAAAAAGAGGAGACTCAGTTCAGCTCACAGGGCTTAAAGTTCTTAGATTTCTTAGTCTTAGATTTCTGGTCTACCATCTGGGCCTCGGTGGGGCAAATATCTCGGTGGGAACTTGTGTAGTGTTGACCCTCTTAGATCACAAGCTGGGAAGCAAAGAGAAAGGAACAGGCTAGGGCCACAGTCTTCCTCAAGGCCTTCGCCCGAGTGACCTAATGGCCTCTTACTGAAGGCTCCACTACCTTTTTAATAGTGCTACCATGAATATCAAGTGAGTAGCAGATGAGCCTTTGGGGGAGGCACTCAGTGTTACACAATAGCAGCTTCTTTCTTCCTTCCTTCCTTCCTTCCTTCCTTCCTTTCTTCCTTTCTTTCTTTCTTTCTTTCTTTCTTTCTTTCCTTCTTTCCCCTTCTTCCTTCTTTCCTTCCTTCCCCCTTCCTTCTTTCCTTCCTTCCTTCCTTCCTTCCTTTCTTCCTTTCTCCCTCCCTCTCTCTCTTTATGTCTCTGTCTCTCTATCTCTCTGTCTCTCCTCCTCCTCCTGCTTCTCCTTCTCTTTTTTCCCTGATAAGGTTGGAGATATTTTCAAATCTTGGCCAGGGAGAATAGTAGAGGAAGGATTTAATACAAAAGATAATAATGAGACAGGAATCAGTTTTAATAGTGTAATTGTTTTCAGGCTGTGTTCCTATTCACGTGGTGTGTGTGTGTGTGTGTGTGTGTGTGTGTGTGTGTGTAGGCACTAAGGGTTGACAGTGTGCTGTCCTCCTCGATTTTCCTCTTCTTTATATGTTGAGACTAGGTTTCTCACTTGAACTCAGTGCTTGCCGATTTGACTCGCTAGCCAGCTTGCCCCGCAGAGTCTCTCCAACCCAGCAGCACAGATTTCTGATTACTTGGCACTTCCTGATGAGTAGATGATATCTCTCCATCATATTAAATTGTCTTGGTCTTGGGTGACTGTTGAAGTTAAAGTTTTAATCTTTGAGAGTGGCTTTCTGGAACTCTTCATATGTTGCTAGGCGACCATTGGGGTGTTATGGCTTTGCAGGTTAAATTCTTCTAGAGGCAGCAGCTGTTGATCCTTCAGGAATGAGCGCTTAGCATCTGTTGAGTCTATTCATTTAGGATTTTCAAGTCAGATCCTGTTGCTATTGAGAGGGCTTGTTTCCGATATGGAAACACATAGCAAACATCTTAACTGAGGTAATCGCCTGCACCATTAGATGCTACAAAAGTTCCTTAAGGGAGACCTCTGGTAGTTAGGACTGATATCAGAGGCTGGTAAGTGGGTATTGCTAAGTCACAGAGGGCCCTTTCAAGCCCCAACCAGAAGTCAACATCTGACTGCACTTTCTTGGGGGTAGGTCACAAGTCTATGACTTAAATTTAATTTGAGGCTCAACTGCCATACACAGTAAGATTAGGAGCATAGGATGTTTATGAAGGAGAGAAATGACATTAAGGAAAAGTCACCTCTGTATGATATATTAATAGCTTAGATTAAGAACCAAGACTCTGCCATGCTAAGTGCAAAGGGATAGAGTTATTAGTCAAAGAACTTAGGACGTCATGAAAGTGATGATCAAGAAATGACACTGTTTGAGGAGTGATGCTACATTTGGTGGGAAAAGAAATTGGAGAGGAGCAAGCCTTTAGCACTGTCCCCAGCAGCCGCCGCTGCCGCAGATAATGATCACAGCTCTTGTATCCTTTTGAAATATATCGTCTCATCATCTGCCAGCAGTGCTGATATTTATTCTCCAGTTCAGGAGGAATAGCCAGGAAATGAGGGTGAAACTTGGTAGTTGTTTCACACAGGGAAACATGTAATCTACCCCACTAATGCCAAATTCAAATGGTTGATGGCCTTTGGGAGCAGGACTCAGGCTACCTGAAACCTGTACCTGAGATGTTCTGAAGAAACACAACTCACCCCATTACCTAACACTTAATTCACTTGGACAACGGATAATACAAATAACACAGACTCGCCCTGGAATTGCAAGCAATGTGATCATATTGATCTCTATCTCATGTGTGCTCTTGTATTTGAACTCCTGCCATCTGGGGAAGAGTCTTCCCTTCCATGCCTATTCATATCAGGACCTTGGGATTTACACTTGCCCTTAGTATCATGGAGCTCATTGGATGTCTCTAAAATGTTTGAGTTCCTTAGAGAGATTCTCTTTATCAATGGGCATTGTGATAATAAGAATGATACAGGCATAAATCCAGAAGAATACATAGAAGCTGTATTTTGATGAATCATTTCTGACAAGAATCACAGTGGCTGCAACTCAGGGTACTTCAGAGCTTAGAGGCAGGAATGGTACCCATTCTTAAGTGCCCAGAAACACCCTGATTGGATAGAAACCGACTTTTGATTAGTTCGGAATAGTGTTGCACATTGTGGTTATCTGTTGTCAGAAAACACACAACTTTGAAAGTAGACTGTCTTAGAGCGACCAGAATGTCCTTTGCCCTTGAGTCTGTGATTCAGCATGCTTTCCTGAGGCAGTGGGAGGAGGTTTATGCAGGTCTTTCCCGGGACCAGATATTCAAATGAGGCAGTTGGCTCAGGGGCGTAAGTCAGTGCTGCATGGTGTTGTTTTCTTGAGTGGTCTTGCTGCTCGATTTTGTTGGGGCTTCCGTGGCTTCTGACCTTCCAGAGTCTGACCAGGGCCTCTTCCATGGGGCTTCAAGGCTTCAAGAGAGCAAGAACAGAAGCGCAGAGCACCTTGAAGTCGGGCTTCTGAACGCCACAGGGCTGCATCACTTTCAGGCTGCTGGTAGGAGGAAGCCCCATGCCTGTTGATTAAAGGGTGAGGAAACAGGTTCTTCCACCCATTGATAGCTTAAAAAGAAAATCATACTGTATAGAGTGTTTGTAAAGCACCTGGAGAATTGCTGTGTAAGAATATTCAGGTTAAGGGTCAGGGTAAATAACAATTAGGTAAAATGATTTATCTACTATGAATTCTTTCACAAGGTGGCATAGAAGAATTATGCCATGGAAATCCAGGAAAGTAGCTCCAAGTAGGAGAGATTCTGAGCAGTCTAAAGCTGTGTGTGTGTGTGTGAGAGAGAGAGGGGGGGGGGCTATGCTATGTGTGTGTGTGTGTGTATGTAGGGAGGATAGAAGCCTGAGGTCAATTCAGGTAGTGTATTTGAGTCAGTGTCTCACTGAGTCTGAATCTGGAGTCCAGCTGTTCAGCTTGGATGAGTTTGCCAGCAAGGCCCCAGGTTCCTCCCGCTCTACTCCTCTAGCCTGAGGTCATAGGCACTGTTACTGCATTTGACTCTTTATGTAGATGCTGAGGACCTGACTCCAGTCCTCGTCCAGTGTGCTGCCTCCCAGCCCATGGACAATCCAAGTTCTAAAAACTATATCATGCTTTATTTACTTTTTATTTTTTATTATTTATTTATTTTTATTTTTGAGATAGGGTTTCTCTGTATAGCTTTGCACCTTTCCTGGAACTCGCTTTGGAGACCAGGCTGGCCTTGAACTCACAAAGATCCGCCTGCCTCTGCCTCCTGAGTGCTGGGATTAAAGGCGAGCGCCACCACCTCCTGGTTTATATCATGTTTTAAAAAGAAAACCATAGAGAATTCTTATTCAATTGCTTTTTAATCTAACTGCATATAATAACTATTTGAAGTACAATATAAGATTTGAAAAAGTATTTAAGAAAGATAGCCAAGTGAAATGTTAAAAGCTTCTTATTATTGGGCATCAAATAGTTTGTTATTAAAGAAGAAAAATAAAAGAAAGTATAGAACACTTAGCAAATGTGAATTTTAAAGATAGTTTATAAATGAGGGGGGAAAATCAATTTATTACATACCTTTATGTCACGGGAAGCATGGTTGGTGTCACCAATGTTCTCTGCAAATTCAGCTTTCATTATGACTTTCCACATGCACCAATAGTTGTGAAAACACTTCCTGGAAACTTTAGTTGGCACAGAGTCTGGGGGCCAGCAATCGAAAGCAGCTGTCCAGCTGTCCAGCCTGCCCCCACCCATGTCGGCCTCTCCTCATCCCAGCCTGTCTTGGAGTTAGAGCCCCAAATTCAGGTGCCCAAGCCCTGAGAAAGCTGAGGAGCTGGGCACAGATAACAGCTTTCTCTCTGGCCAGGCTGGCGTTAAAGATGGAGCCTGATGGTGCCGTTGGGGAATATGAATACAATGGATACAAGACTGGATGATGGAGGACTTCTAGAATTGAAAATCACCCTTCTCAAGTGTGTGTGTGTGTGTGTGTGTGTGTGTGTGTGTGTGTGTGCACTCTGCAGAAGATCCAGGTGTCGCAACAGCTTGGCTGCATTCACACTGTCTCCAAGGCTTTGGAGAAGGAAGGCTCTCTCCTATCACGTGGCTGTATCCCACAGCTTGAACCCGTGTCCCTGTGGTCCCATGAGTGGAGACCATTTCCCACGACTCCCCGCTGTGGCTGACAGCAGATCAGCAGCCCAGTCATGTGACAAGTGCGATGGTGTCACTGTGGCCAAAAAGGAGGCAGCCTACAAGAACAGCTGGAATCGTGCATTGCACCCCAGCATGGCAGCTGGAGGCAGATGAGAATGGGGAGCGTACAGAAGGAGATTTAAATGCAGCACAGGAAGACCTGCAGGAGAGGAGACACGTGACTCTCCCCTCAGACAGACGTGATGATTGTTCTGGAGAGAACTGACGGTCAAGTAAAGGGGTTTGAAGCACTGAGCTGAAACATAAAGGGGTGGGATTCATGAGAGAATGTCAGCCTAGGGGCTAGAACATGTGTAACAGGAGAGACGCAGGAAGTGAGCAGATGAATACAAGACACACGTTCTCAGAGGTGACTCAAGGCACCTCTGCATATTTTAGAGCTCTTGAGTGCCCAAAGAGAAGACTCTTAGCAGCTTCTTGTAACAGAGCAGATGACCTTCTGTGAGGAAGTGTTGGCTAGCTGCAGGTGTCTCCCCATTGGCACCAGAGACTGGCTGGAGGAGTAACAGTAGAGCTGGAGAGAAAGCAGCAGCGAATGGACCGCACCCAGGCAGCCAGCCACTCCCCCTCTGGGGTTAAAGCTTCTTGCTTAAGAATTAAGGATCTCATTACTTGTTTTATGCCAAAAATGCTCAAGAGGAGAGCACAAAGAAATGGTCTGCTCCCTAAAACCATAGCCCTCACAGTGAGGGAAGATAACGCAGGGGAAATTCCAGGTCCCACTGGAATTTGAACTCAGATTGGCGGATTCAGAGTCCAGAGTGCTGGCCATTACACCAGGGACCATATCTAGGCCCATTTGTTTTTAATTTATTTCTTTTGAAATTTTATACATGTGTCACTTTCATCCTTCCCTCTCCTTTCAACGTCTTTCATGCCCTTGCCTCCCAAACTCATGATCTTGTCTTTTAAAAACTATTATTGCATGTATACATACATATGTATATATACAAATAAGTAAATACAAGTAACAATTTTTTTTTTTTTTTTTGGTTTTTTCAAGACAGGTTTCTCTGTGTAGCTTTGGTACCTGTCCTGGAATTCACTCTATAGGCAAGGCTGGTCTCGAACTCACAGAGATCTGCCTGCCTCTGCCTCCCGAGTGCTGGGATTAAAGGCGTGCGCCACCACTGCCTGGCTACACAAGTAACACTTTTTATTTATTTATTTTTTATTATGTGATTGTTTGCCTGAGTTAAAATGCAAATCCCAAGATGGGCCTGGTAGTGCTGGCTGTAATAACAGCTACTTGAGCTGGGACAGAAAGACTGTGAATGTAATACTTGTCTGGTTACAAGGTGAGTTAAAAGCCAGTTTGAGTAACTTAGTGAAATCCTGTGTCAAAATTAAACATTTTAAAAGGTGGGGACAGGGCAGTGGCTTAGTAGTAGAGCATTTGTGCAGCATGTACAGGCCTTGAGTGCAACACACACACACAAACTCACACACTCACACAGGCTCATAAGTATACACACATTCACACACACAGGTACACACACAGGTACACACACAGGTACACACTCTAAACCACACAACGCACACTCATTCACACTCATATACACTTAAACACACTCATATACATACACATATACACTCACATAGGCACACACACATGCACATACACACACAATGTGTACTGATTTAGGAAATAAAATAATCAAAGTTGAAAGCGTCAGGCTAGATAGTGATCCTAGGTAACTGCAGTCAGTGGAATGAGCAATGTCAGTATTAGACAAGGTGGTGCTTGAGGTAATTCATCAGCGGGTTAAGAAATGATATTCTTAAGGCTAAAGAAGAGTTTATGAAGGTGAGCAAAACTTTTACATAATGTACCATGAAATCTGTAAAGCAAAACTCTTTGAAATACAAATGTAATTCTGCCAGTCACTTTAATAAACCCTGTTCACTTGTCTCCTCCACAATCACATATTACCCACCTTGAAGATAGTAATCAATAGATAGAAAGTTGTGTTTAATAGCTCTGCTGGATCCGATGTCTTTCGAATACAGGACATTAGTTTCTAGAAGTGTTAGGGAAGTTGAGCACACGCTGGGCTACAAAGAACAATACATTCAGAGGGAAAGAGATCTTCTGAGTTCTCTGATCATAATTCATTAGTAGAAATCAATAAAAGAATGTGATACAATGCTTTTTCAAATAATTTATGAACTTATAAATGAAATGATTGAAATAACCTTTGTATCAAAGGATAAGTCAAAAGTCAAATGAGCTGGGCATGGTGGTGCACACCTTTAATTCCAGTACTGGGGAGAGCGTGCTGGGTGGACTGTGTGAGCTGGATGTTAGCCTGGTCCTCGTAGAGAGTTCCAGGCCAGCCAAGGGCTACATAGTGAGACCCTGACTACAAACAACAATAGGAAGGTCAAATGTAAAGCTGTCTAAAAGTCCACAGGAACTTCTAGAGTAAAAGCTATAGGCAGTGGGAAGTCACCACCTTGACACACCATCCTCATTTAAATAAAGATAGAGCATGTTTATTAATCATGAAATGAGGAAGAAGAAGAATAAAACCCACTAAGGTAAATCAGAGGAAACAATCAAGGAAAAGACTGGAATGAAGGAAACAAACTCAATAAGGTAAATACATTATCTAGCTGGTTCTCTGATAAGCACAATAAAGCTGGTATAATAATGTGTGTGACTGGAAATGTAACAAAGAATAAACAAGTGTAAATGAGAAAAGGGACATATTTGAGGTACAGGGATAATCCAGAGAAGACAAAGGAGGAAATTTGTTCAACTCTTTGACAAGGAATCTGAGAACCCAGATGAAGTAGACTTCCCTTTGTCAGATGTAAGAGGGATTCAAGAAGAGGTGAAACATTTGAATTGGATAGGAACCATAAGACAAGCGGTGGTGGCACACGCCTTTAATCCCAGCTCTCAGGAGGCAGAGGCAGGCAGATCTCTGTGAGTTCAAGGCCAGCCTGGTCTATAGAGCAAGTTCCAGGACAAGCTCCAAAGCTACACAGAGAAACCCTGTCTCAAATTTTTTTTTTTTTTTTAAAAAAAAAGACAGGTAGGAAGGCTGTGAAGGAGCCAGCTTTGAAAACAGCAATGGCCAGCTATGCAGCTGAGTTTTATGTAACCTTTAAAGAACACATTTTACTGTTGTTCACACTAGTTCAGAAGCCTCAAAGCTCCTGGTTCATTTACACATTTAATACCCAAAGGGTTAATGTCCACACAGGACATAAAAAACCTGAGAGCAGTTTTGAATATAGATGAAAAGGCCTATCTATATGCTTTGGCTCATAACCAGAGAATCCATTGATTGGTGTGGCCACAGCACACTTCTTGCCACTGATGCCCATTATGCAGTCACATAGAATAAGAAGTCATTTGAAAATTTGCAGAACTCATAAATAAGAAGGAAGACATCATATACTCTTGATTTTAAAACTGCCCAAGCTTAATTTAGCTCTTCACTGCCCCTTTCCTTAAGGGCTGTGTGAGCCATAGCAAATTCTGAATTGTAACACGGTTGCTGTCTCCTCATAAATGCTGTGACAGCCTCCTGCTATTATTGCTCGGAGGGATGTGCTCAGAAATTCAAATCCATTTCCATACTTTCCAAGCACAGCATAATTCAAGACAGATCGACTACCCCGAATATCACACATATTAAAGCTGATGAGATGAGCTGGAGGTCGCCCACACTGCTGCTCTCTTGCACTGATACTCACTATAGATGACACGCTGTACGCATGAATAGACCTCTGCCCCTTGCCCAAAGCTCGTGCTAGTAATGTCACTGTCACTAGTATCGGGCCTGCAGGTTGCACTGTGCCCTCTGCCTACCACAGACAGAGTTTCCATGACACACAGTAGGTGAGATGGCAAATAGTATTTCCTGATAGTCACCTAGGAATGACTTTCCTACGTTTATGGGGTGTGGGTGTAATTGTATGTGTTCCCCATGTTTGCTTTGCTTTCTTAGGAGTTGGATGTGTTTATATGGCTATGTCAGGGGCTTTGTGTTTCATTTTATTTTGTGTAGATGTATATGCACAAGATTGGCATTGAAACAGAAATTTGAATCAAACAGTCAAACACTGAGGGCATTTGCAAAGCAGATGAAGAAGTGAAAACCATCTGCTTCACTTACAAACATTCTTATCTACAGCAAAATGCTTCTTGAGAATGTCCTTAGTACTTCTCTTTAATATTCTCTTCTGGGGTAAGCTGGGCATGAGAGGGCAGAGCCCTCAATCCCAAGATTTGTATGCCTGAGTCACGGGGTTACTGAGTTCAATGTCAGCATGGGCTATGTGGTGAGTTTGGGGCCAGCCTGGGCTATAGAGTAAGACTGTCTCAAGCAAGCAAGCAAGCAAGCAAGCAAGCAAGCAAGCAAGCAAGTTAGAAATAGCAACAAGATTCTCAGTGTGTTTGTGAGCCCCGCAGAAGGCACTTAGCTGTTTTCTGTAGTGGTACTGTGAATAAGCCCAATGTTTCAAAGAGGCCAAAATGTGGTATTTATTTCAAAGGAATCATCTGTCCTAGCTACAGTAGATACCGTTGTAAAGCACGTGGCACTGAAGTGTATGTCTGTGCACTTCACACACATAAGGACTCAATTCTTTCTTACGATGTTTGTGGATTGTAGCATGGGCATGACACCTTCCTGTCCCAGGACTGGAAAGGTGACCTAGCAAGGGACTTAATCTGTAAGGTCTGCTGCTCCTGATCCTTGGAGCTCAGAAAATGCCACGAAGCAGCTCTCAGAACAGCTTTTCAGTGAACTGTTTGCTCTATTACAACCTCTGTTTTTTTTTTTTTTTTCTTTGCAGATCTTCAGGTGGCCTTTTAAAATATGCATCAGAGAGAGGGAGTGCCAAGCAGGAACTGAAAATGTTTGAAAAACTTCTGAGTTCTCTCCCTACTTTTCCAGCCCTTCTAGCCCCCTCGCCTGACTCGGATGATGTGATGATGTTCAGGGGGATTCCTTAATCCAAGTCCCTCTGCAGCCAGGCACATCTACAAGAGACTGCATCCATAATTCAAGATGGCCAGCCAGCCACCGGAAGAGGCTGTGGAGTCTCAGGTCTCGGATGAGCTGGAGTGCAAGATCTGTTACAATCGGTACAACCTGAAACAGAGGAAGCCCAAGGTTCTGGAGTGTTGTCACAGGGTTTGTGCCAAATGCCTCTACAAGATCATAGACTTTGGGGACTCCCCACAAGGTGTCATAGTCTGTCCGTTCTGCAGGTTCGAGACGTGCCTGCCAGATGATGAAGTTAGTAGCCTGCCCGATGACAATAACATCCTTGTAAACTTGACTTGTGGAAGCAAAGGCAAGAAATGCCTGCCCGAGAACCCCACGGAGCTGCTGCTCACACCTAAGAGGCTGGCTTCCCTTGTCAGCCCTTCCCACACGTCCTCCAACTGCCTGGTGATCACCATCATGGAGGTGCAGAGGGAGAGCTCCCCTTCTCTCAGTTCTACTCCCGTGGTCGAATTCTACAGGCCGGCCAGCTTCGACTCTGTCACCACAGTGTCACACAACTGGACGGTGTGGAACTGCACCTCGCTGCTCTTTCAGACTTCCATCCGGGTGTTAGTGTGGCTACTAGGCTTGCTGTACTTCAGTTCCTTGCCCTTAGGGATCTATTTACTGGTGTCTAAGAAAGTCACCCTTGGGGTGGTCTTTGTTAGCCTCGTCCCCTCTAGCCTGGTCATCCTTATGGTGTATGGTTTTTGCCAATGTGTTTGTCATGAATTTCTGGACTGTATGGCACTTCCTTCTTAATCAATATGCAAAACCGGAAATTTGGCACATATGGCTACATTCAAATGATGTACGTATGATTTGCTTTTTGTATTCTCCATGATTAGTGTCTACAGCCTCAACAAAGCCCTTGGCCATGCGTCTGTGGCCCATTTCCTGTCCAGATGTTGGCTTGATGGGTTTTCTTGGATCAGAAAATTAAAAACGAAAAGTTCATTTCTACAGAAGGGTTAGCCAAGAGGCAAAGCTGTGTGTGCATAGCTTTTATGGAGCTCTGATAGTTGTGAGATGTCCGAGAGCAAGGGTGTGGGCTCAGTGAGTGCTTTCAGTCAGGTACCAGGCAAGGTGTGTTCTATCATGGCGGGGTCTCTGTGAAAAGGTCCGGATGACTGGAGTTCTCCTTTAATTTAGGGGTATCCCATGATGGTGGGTAGATGTCAGAAGCAGGTTGCTCCGAATCACATGGGTGTGTGCCCCATTCTCTTAGTGCTGGAGCTCTAATCGTCTTCAGGTGCTTTCTCTCTTAAGGTAATGTTTCCCTGAGGTCTGCTACCCTCCCTCAGATCCATTTCTCTACTCTGCAGTTCCCCTGCCCCAGGGTCCTGCAACCTCATCTCCTTGGGTGCTTCCTGCAGAATTCCTGTTTGGGCATGTTGCTAGAGAAGATGGACAGATCTGAGAAGTTTGCATGGAAGTAGATCTCATGGCCATTTGTGGTCAACATAGGCCTTTTCCTCCATGTGTGTTTTTCTCCCAGGCTCCCTGGAGAAGGTATGAGCAGTTTTTGCATGGAGACATTCACTGGAGTAATTCCTTATAGCATTTTAATTTTGCTTGATTTCTAACCACATTCTTCAATCAGCCCCATCCCTTACCCTGAAGGAAGTTCCATTTAAATTAGTTGTTATCAGTTTCTGAAGGTTCCATTTTGTTCCCCTTGTTTCAGAAATTCGCTTAGGGCTGACTTCATTGACTCCTGCAACACTCTGGGGGAAGCTGTGATGGTGAAAACCCGGTGACAGGCTGCCAGCGGCTCCTGTTCTAGGCACTGAGAACCTAAGTGTTCTCTTGAATGGTACCAGGTTGCAGTGGTTCAGGTTTATGTCCTATGGAAGTCCAGGCAGAGGAAAGGGTGAAGCCATGCCAAGCTGATGCCCTGTTCGGAGAGACAGGTCGAGGGGATGAAGTGGAGGTGGCTGAGGGCAGCTCACTTCCGGCTACCTGCTGTTCAGTGAGCTTGGGGATAATAGATTCAAGTCCTTACATTTATAGTCAGTAAAAGCATAGGCTATGTGGCTTGAGTATCAACCCCCTTTGATGAAACAGAGTGCTGGGGGGGCACTGAATGTATATATTTATGGGAATAAGTTGTCTAGCAGGTTTTAGATGGGAAATAGAATGCTCACAGAAACTAGGCAAAAAGAGGGAAGAAAGCTTCTTAGTCTCTGAGACTCATTACTGATAACTTAACAGTAAAATATCCATAATGCTTAGCGAAGGGCTTTACCAAGACTTTGTTAACTTGTTTGTTGTGAAATATTTGTTGTGTGAAGTAGTTACAGGGGGGCAACTCCAAACTCAATATTAAGGAAAAATGGATACTTATCTAGAATAGGAGTTTTATTTAGTTGCATAACTACTGACTTTAAGAACATGTATACCCAAGGTATATATAAGGAGAAAGTATGTGTGGGATGTGGTCCAATGAAATTTAAACCCCAACTTAGAGCTAAATACATTTATGATTCCAGAAACCCTAGTTTTAGGTAGTACTGTGGATGCAGTTTCCAGAATTCCATTTGTACTTTGAGTAAATACAATATTTAAGAGGTTTTGTGGTTTGGATCGGTGTATTTATAAGGTTTCTTTTTGAAAGACGCTCATTTTGTGTGAGCAGAGGCATGGAGTCGGTGAGTTACCGCAGGAAGAGGTTTCCAGAAGGCTCTGGACCAGCTCTGTGTTTTGCTGCTTTGTGTGATGTCTGCAGTGCTGTGGCAATATTTTCCTTAACACCAATGTGTCGATTTGGTTTTTAAAGAGTTTTCAATGTATGACAATAACAACACAAAACAACACAGGTCTCCATGCTGCTGAGTAGAAAGGGCAATCCTACACTGTTGTATTCTCTATGATAATGTTTTCTTGTCCATTAAATTTTATTATTTCTAAACGAGGTTTGGTTTCTCTGATTTGTGGTTGAGATGCCATTCTCACTTCAGATAACCACAAATGTGAACTTTCATTAAGCCGATGCCTTTATCATAGACATGAAGATTTTAGAATCTCCCTGCAAGGCTAATGTCATCCATCACACTTCTACAAAGGCCCTCATATTTTATTTCAAGTGGAGAAGAAACATTGGGGAAGATGAAATAAGAATATTATTTTCATAAATGAAATGTTTTATTTTGTTTGATTTGGTTTACTTTTTCCTATCCGCTCAACAAGATAGAATCCAATGAAATAAAGGAATTCCTTACCTTGCACAGTCTGGTCAAACTAGAAAAAATACTATGTCAACTAACCATGACCATTGTTGAGTCATTTGAAGGTATGCAGCAATTCTGTGTTCATAATAATCAGTGAGCTAGCACCGCATGTCAGTCAAGAACAGTGGTTTAATTCACTTTGGGAATCTTTACAGAAGAATAAGCAAAGAAGCAGGTAGAGGAAGACAGTTCCCCGGGGTCCTTGTGAGTATCCTGTGAACTCAGGCTTAGCTGCTGAGGACAGGAAGCAATGGACACTTGCAGGGTTTTGAGCATTGTGGAAACCAGGATGAAATTTCTCAGTGTGTCAGCCTGACAGATGCAAAGCCAGAGGAATCCTGATGTTGTTAGACACACAGCTGGAGACAAGAGGGGAGCTCAGAGGAGGGGGCCACAAGGCAGCCTGGGAAAGTGCAATGGGGGGGCATGTCCTTCTTTTATACTCTTCTTGCTGACACAGTCTCAAAGCTTGCCTTAATTTGTTGAAATACTTCAGCCAGACTACAGATTATTTTAGAATTTTCCTCAAAACCGGCAGTGACAGCCTTGGTTTCAGGTAAAATCCCTGAGTTTAACTATTTGTTCTCACAACTTGTGTTTTATATGATTTCCAGATCTTTGCCCTCTTCTTTATTTTAATACCCATCATGAATATTTATTCCTATAGGCTTACTATTGTGTTTTTCCTTGTAAAGTTTACTTTTGTCTAAAACATGCTTCCTTTTTAAAAATTTTTGGGGATCTGTGGTTGGTATGTAAAATGAATAAAAAAATTATTAGTGATTTTAGTGTATGAGTGTTTGGCTTACAAGTATGTCTGGGCACTATGTGCATGTCTGGTGCCTGAGGCCTGAAGAGGGTGTCTGATTCCCTGGGACTGGAGTTATACATGGTTGTTGCAGCACCTAAAAGAAGCTGATTTTCAATGTGATAACTAAAGTTGAAATCTGAGTAAATTCTAAATGAGTCTCAGACACAATAAGGAGTGACCCCAGTTTCTCATATTATTTAAATCCACAGTAAAATCCAAACCTAAGTAAACTCAGTGTGGATATGTATGGTCAGAAATTAAACTACAGCATCAATACTGTAATATAAGTTGGTTTAATTCAGTTGGTTTAATTCATATGTGATAAATTGCTCTTCAAAGTGGTTGGGCCTTGATTTAATTAAAATATTCAAGTAAGCAAAACAATTACTTTTTAATTAATCAGATGTTTATTGACTCTACCATTTATATTGGGATGGTTAGAGTTTCAGGAGAAAGAATGTCCTGGACAAGAAGGCTGCCTGTGACTTCGTTTTTCCCACCAGGTATAAAGAATGTTGTGTTGTACATTTCTACCCACACCCCTCCAGGAAGAGATCTGGCCCGGAGACCTGGCTCTTCAAAGCAGCTGAGGGTGAGGCACTGGAGAGATGCTGGGGTGCTGGAGAGATGCTGGGGCGCTGGAGAGATGCTGGGGCGCTGGAGAGATGCTGGGGTGCTGGAGAGATGCTGGGGCAGAGCAAGAAGAGCACCAGAGCTGATCTCCGAGGCTGGATCTCTGAATGCTTAGGGGAAGGTGCCAGAGGGAAGGTTCTGGAACACTGAGGGGAGCCTGAGAACATGTGGTCATTAGACCCAAGAGGGAGAAGGTGGAATTAGAATTGTCAGGTCACAGGAAGAGAGCAATTATTGCGGGTCCATTTAGCACTCGGCGATAGCATCCAGACCACCTGTGTTTGTTTTCTTTGTTGGGTGAATGTATGATATATAATTCTCAACACTTCCACTAATTCATTCCAATACAATCACACTGTGGTTGAACCAATCAAAAATGACCTTATTGTCATTAGATATGGACCAAGGTAAGGTAATTCTGACAGCGGGCTTCATATTAATTCCATCTGGGGAGTTTGAAATATGGCAAACGTTTTATTGTTCATCTCCAGATTAAAAAGCTTGTCTTCTCACAGCATTTTAAATGAATTTTAATTATTTTGGCAACACTTTAGCCTGAGATGTTGTTTTGAATGCTAAGGAACACTATTAGTCAATAAATGAACATCTATTTTTGGTATGTGTTAAACTCAAACTTCCTGCACTCTTCCTTTTAATCCACCCCCATTTTCCGAGTCCTTTTACTGTCATTTATGGAAGAACTTCACACACCCAGTGTCATCCTCCTGCACACACATGCACACACACAGCATACATGTGTATCTATACACATGATGAATATGTGCACACACACACACACACTCATACACACACACACACACTTTGTAGGTTGTAGGCAACAGCTGTGAAAGAGAACCATGTTAGTCTCCCGAAAACTTTTAATTATCCAGGTAAGTAATACTGAAAAATCATTTTTTTTAACCATTAACTACCGTTCTCACTGCTCATGGAATAATGGACTCAGCTGCTTACCTCAGAGACAATCCCTACCTATTTTACTGTGTTCAACATTATTGAGCACCGAAAAGGTCCTAGCCAAATAACTGATGTGTTGACACTGCTCCTGACTGATGTGCTTTTCCTCAGTATTCCAGCTAGAATTAACCATATAGCTAATGATTCAAGTTATGGTCATAACTTTTTTGTGGGATAGATCTTCAAATTATACAATGATTTTCAGCCTCCTGTGAGTTGACAGGCTGAAAGCCACCAGTTAAAATGGACAAATAACTTGATTTTGTGGCCTTTCTGCTGCCGGAGGAGGGTGGGGTGCAGTGGTCCCTGGACACCAAAGAACGCTAAATTTTGGCTTGGGAATGAGGAGGAAAACGGCACTAGTTGCCTCCCTGGCCCCTACCCACAGCTTCATATTCCAGATGAGAACCTCACCAGATTTTTTTGATATAGAACTTAAAGACCCATTATTTTGACTCATAGTCGCTATTACTGTACATAATATACACATTTCCCCTGACTTTTTTGACACGATATCCATGCCTTTTATGGCTCATTGAGAAAATATAAAGACAGTTATGGTTTATGGTTTTGAAAAGCAAGATCTTATGACAATTGTCTCAAATATGTGTTGTGGAAGGTGTCCAAGTGGCTGGTTCCTGAAGGAAAGGCGTCCTGTCCGTGTGAGTGGACAGAGAAGAAAGACCAGTGTCGTCTTCTCAGACTTACTGAGTGAGCATCTGGACTGTGCAGTGTCTGAAAGACAGACCCTTGGGTGAATCTGTTCAGTGTTTTTCAAACTTAGCTATCTCAGAATCCTTTCCTAAGACCTCTGCTAGTACTTAGTGGGGCTAGTGTGATGGAAGACATTTTGTGAAACCCACCTTAGAGAACGGGTAGACAAACAAACAAACAAACAAACAAACAAAAAACCCAGCTACAATATGGAGTCTGACTGTGGATTTACATCAGTAACCTAGAGCATGAATTTAACAGACAGCCAAAATCAAGGTGATGGTTCTGCGGTGGGTCCAAGTATAATGGCAACATGTGAAGTGTAAAGGAAGGAGGAACAGGCTGCTGAGAGCAGGTACAGCACCGGGTGACTGGGATTTCTGCTCGTTTTTTACTTCATTGGCAGACCCTGTCCAGATTTTACAGCTTTGTCCCTAACAATCACACCAGCATCAGCCTTCTGAGTCACTCTGCACAGCAAAATTCCTAAATATATGCCGAAGGAAGTCTCAGCAGAGTAATTACATGCTAGTTATTTGCTTTGCCTCTGAAACTCCCACTGTGGATTTTCAGAGTGGAACCCAGTATCCCAGCTTCTGGAAGGCCTGCGCCAGATGTTAAATTTTGATCATAATGTTAGTGCTAGAAATACTTATCAGTTCCAGTGTTTAACAAATGAGAAACCCAGCCATGGAAATGATCAAAGGAGTCACAGGACAAGGGCTAGAAACAGGTTCTGTGGAGTGGGGGACACCGAGGTCCAATCCTCTTTGAGTCTGCTTCCCATATACTCCCTTACCTCTTAGCCAATGTTCGTCACCTTTTGGTAATGGACGATCACATCATAGATAACAAAATATCAAACTGGATAAATGTTATTTAACTCCCCACAAAGTGTGTGTCTAGCTATATGAGTATACAATTACCTGGAATAATTATCTAAATAGTTTGTTTTGAAGAAGTCAAGGCAAGGCATTTGAGCCCCGAAAACTTTAAATTTTGATTACTTACCCCTCCTTTCCTTAGTTTGGGAAACTGAACTTTCATTACATTTTCTCAAACGCCTCCACAAGTTTACTCATTATTGACATTCTGTTGTGGGAGATTAGGAGTTAATTTTTTATTGTCTTCTAAAAACACACACACACACACACACACACACACACACACACTCCCACTTATTACAAAGCCTCACTATATCAAAGTTGGTAGAATCGTTTGGTGTGGAGCTTCTCATGACTGTGCATTGTTCCTGGCTATGGTTAGGGTTGTTTTCAGTATCTTTGATACTATGTAACTGTTTGCTTCCTTTGTAATTAGCTGTCCCATTCTAAAATTTCCATATATTTGTTTCTATAACTTAACCCTAGTATCTCACAATTAAAATTTCACCCTTTCTAGTCAAATGTGACATCTCCCTGCTTCAGTTGGACTGGCCAATGAACTATCATGATCAGCTTGTCTCTGTCCTCCGGTGCTGGGGCTACAGACATGTGGTACCAGGCCTGTCTTTTTATGTGCATATTGAGGATTTGATCTCAGCTCCTCTAGCTTGCAGAGTAAGCAGTTTACAAGTCATCTCCACAGGTTCCATTATTTCATTTGTTTTGAGATTTTATTTATTTTATGTGTTTCGTTGTTTTATCTGCTTGTATATACACATGTTACATGCATACATTGCTTGAGGAGACCAGAAGAAGGTATAAGATGCCCTGGGACCAGAATTAGATTGTTGTAAGCTGCCATGACAATACTGGGAATCGAACCGAGGTCCTTGAGAGGAGGAATCAGTGTTCTTAACTGCTGAGCCATTTTCCAGACCTCTGTTTCCCCTCCCTCCCTCCCTCCCTCCCTCCCTCCCTTCTCTTCTCTTCTCTTCTCTTCTCTTCTCTTCTCTTCTCTTCTCTTCTCTTCTCTTCTCTTCTCTTCTCTTCTCTCTCTCTCTCTCTCTCTCTCTCTCTCTCTCTCTCTCTCTCCCCCTTCCTTCCTTTTTTTGACAAAGCACATTCTCCAACAGCTTGATGGGTGTTTTCAAAAAGTACAAATGGTAAGTCTTTTCAATTTGAAAATACCTTTCTTCTTTACCAGGCCTGAGTGGTGTTTTCTGTTATTTTTAACCTTAAGAGTGTCTTACTGTCCTCTGAATTCTTGTCTCCTCTCCCTGCTTCCCTCACTCCCTTCCTCTCTTCTCCTCTCCCCGTTTCTTCTCTCCTCCTCCTCCTCTTTCTCTTCTTTTCCTGAATGCTTGTCATTTGGGGTCTTGGTGAGAACACTGATTTCAGAGCTTTCTTGTGTTCATTCCCTCCCTGCTTCATCTATCTCCAAGTTCGTTGGTCTGTTTCGGTCTCTGTCTTTCACAGGGAACTATCTCCTGAGCCCCTGGTTTCAACAGTCTTATCAATCTAGTGGGAGCTAAGCAAACGCATGGAATCACTGCATGTCTGTGGGCTTGTCTCCACTGGGCCCCTGTTGGTGCCTGTGTGGGATTCCTGTTTGAGTGGCAGAGGCTCAATTCTCATTCTGAACATCCTTACATTGGTGAGTTCCTCCTTAGATGCTAAACCCAGGTACCAGTGTTCTGCAGTCCCAGAAGAGGAGAAGGAGGCTGTCTGATGCTCTTTCCACCATACAGACTACCATTTAACACCTGTTTACAGCAGGGCTCCTCGTCTCCCCATCAGGTGCACGGAGCATCTCTGAAGACAGACCTTCTTCCAGCTTTAATAAGGAAGGGCTGGAGAGGAGCAGTTGTCTGCCTGCATGAAGCAGAAAAGAATGTCTTAGAGGCTTGTGTCCTCTGTGACACTGTCCATCCCAGATTCATAGGTGGCTGGTACATCTGACTGTCTAGCTTTCCAAGAGTCAGCATGAAACATCTTGCTAGTTTTTGACAACTCTTCCCCTCTGTGGTGGTTTGAATAAGAATGATCCCCATAGGTTCACACATTTGAATGCTTAGTCACCAGGGAGTGGAACTCTTTAAAAGGATTAGAAGGATTGGTGGGAGAGGCCTTGTTGGAGGAATGTTGCCACTAGGGGTGGACTTTGATGTCTTAAAAGCCCATGCCAGGCCCAGTGTCTCTGTCTGCCTGCTGCATGCAGATCAGGATGTAGCTCTCAGCCACTGCTCTAGTGCCATGAGTACTGTCATGCTCCTCACCATGATGATATGGACTGTAAGCCTCTGGAACTGTAAGCCAGCCCCCAGTTAAATGCTTTCTTGTATAAGAGTTGCCATGGTCATGATGTCTCTTCTTATCACCAGGACAGTGACTAAAACACCCTCCTTCCTTTCACTCCTACCACTGGCCTGGGAGGAACTTTGGATGAAGCATATGCTCATTGTATTTGTCAGCTGGAGGAATTCCCCATGAGCTTCTGTGGGTTCAAGAAATGTTAGAATCTTGCAAAGAATGTAGTTCATGTGTGAGCATAAGTGCAGTAGGAACGAGGCACTTTAATGCATGCAGGGGCACTATCAGTTTCACCTGAAGCATGCTTGTGTTCAGCTGGAGTTCAGAATTGGAAGAAACCCATCTTCAGTATCAAGTTCACTAAAGAGGAAGAATCTTTAAAAATGATTGTTAATATCAACTCACTTATTCTAAGGTGTAAAAAATGTTCAGGGGAGCCCAGTATTTTTTTTTTTTGTTTGTTTTACATTCATTTTAAGACTTTCTACATTTAATAGAGAAATGGTTTCTGAATTAGAAGTTATCTAAAGTAAAATTTGAATAGCAAGGAGCAGAAAGTGTTTTTCACTTCAAGTGTAATAAAGTGCCATGGCCTCTAGGGTATAAGGTAACTCTTTAGCCAATGTGAGACATAATACTTAAAATGATTAATGATATCATAATCTGAAAAATCTCAGATCATCAAAGTCAGTACTTTTCTTTTAAAGGTTTATTGTAGTCATTCATCAAAATCTATTTTGCAGGATGCTAGCATTGTTCTTATAGAAAATCCGAAAATAATTAAGCGTCTGTCAAGCCCCATTTGTTCTTCATTATGCAGGTAAATGTGAGGCTGCTGTCTGTTAAGTGTCTGGTACTGCTACAGCAGATAATTAGCACAGCATCGGGTTGCAGAATGATGATACACTAGCTACGCTGAGCAGTGAGGAGCCTGAAGTGATGCACCCTGCTGAGCAATGGTTACTTCCTGTGCTTCAGAGTTGCACTGTGCTTATGAATTGCAAGGCTCTGGGGAATCCTAGGCCCTGTTCCCCCTCCTGCCACATCCGTTTCTGGAGGCCCTGAAATAATACTGAGATTTAGCGAACACTTACTGTGGTCCAGATTCTGCATTAACTACCTTAAGCACGTTGTCTCAGCCAGCTGCTCCAGCAATCCTAATTTCTTCATCTGGTAGTTAACTTCAGGTTGCTACCATATGAGAAAGATGTGATTTCTTTTCCCATGCTAGCTCTATCTATCCCCTTAACTGTGTGTGTGTGTGTATACTCACGTGCATACGTGTGCCCATATGTGTGTGTGCATATGTGTGTACCTGTCTACTTTACCCAATATCATTTACTTTTCTCTGAACAAGGAGGTATTTGGCATCCATCTCTTCCCACTCTCACATTTGTTGGTTCTGTTATTTCTGAATTTTATATGGATTTTATTAATATAAACTTTAGAAAGTTCAGCACACAATCTCATTTCTTTACAGCTCACTGATTCTGTGTTCTTTAAACTCTGATTTTGAGTTCCTGGTGGAGACTCTGAGATAAGCTTATTAATGCTATCCTACAAAAAACCATTAAGTAAATATTTTAAAAATGTTTATTTTTTAAAAGCTTTTGATTTTTAGAAAAATCCAGGAGATGTTAGACAGCTGTTGTATACCTCACACGCCATTTCTCCTCCTATAGTATCTAACATATTACTAACATGGTACACTTATTATAATTACTGAACAAATATTGATTTATTGTTCTTAAAACCTATATTTTGACTTTCTTTGGTTTGATTATGACTTCCTTTTTTGTCCAAGATCAGCCCAGAGTATCACATGACAGTGATAGTTTTCCCGTCTCACTAAGAGCCTGTTGACTGTGACAGTTTCTTGAACTTCTCATGTATCTGATGACCTTGATGGTTTTGAGGAAACAGCTCAGGCATCTCATGAAACATTTCCCCGTTGGGATTTGTTTGGCGGTTTCTATGTGTATGACCATTTCTATGACGTCACGTCACAATGCATGGTCTCCTAACTGGCATTGGCTTTGAACTCTTGGCTGTGGTAGTGACTGTCGAACCTCTCCTTTCTGAAGTGACTTGTTTTCCCCTTTGCATCCTCTGCTCTTCAGAAGGAAGTCCCCATGAGGAAATGGGGACTTTCATTTCCTTTCCTCGACAGTAGAGTATTTGCCAATTGTTTAGAATATTTTTGTATAGAAGATTTGTCTCTTTTCCTTTGCTTACCTACAGATTCAATATTTATTTCAGTATGGACTCATGGATATATATCTTATACCTTTGGATATCAACCAATAGTACTTACCTTTGGCCACTGAGAATTTGTTTAGTTGGCTTATGTTTTCTTTTGATACATCCAAACTGCTATACATTATTTTTTTCTTTATTTTGAGGCACCTTTTCCTTTAACTGTGTTTTCCAGAGCAGAAGTTTTAAAAGTCTAACATCAATTAAAATTTTATTTATTATTATTGTGTGTGTATATGTTCCTACAAATTTTCTCCCTTAGTCTTTCAGTGCCATAAATTGCATCGATGGACTTTCAAACGCTGATCCTTCTTCTATACCTAGAATGTGTCCCACATGATAGGGTATATAATGTCTTCTACACTGTTGGGTTGCCAGAGCATGATATGCTACTGTGGCTCTTTATAGCTGTGCTCATGAGCAGTAGTCACATGCAGATTTCTTTCTTTTGATGTTTCTGGTTTGGGTGTAGGGTAATGCTGACCTCTGAGGATGATTTAGGAAATGGCCTCTGCTTCTGCTTTTGGGAAGAGATAGAATGTTGGTGTAATTTCTTCTTTAAATGTTTGATTGATTGATTTCTTTGAATGTTTGATTGATAGGAAATATATTCCATTCAAAATACCTCCCCCAATAAGTATTTGAGAATATGTCTAACCAAATAAGTGAAAGACTTTACCTTAGCCACTGTTTTATTGCTGTGAAGAGACATCATGACCAAGGCAACCCCTATACGAGAATGCATTTAATTGGAGGATTGCTTATAGTTTTGGAGGTTTAGTTTGTTTTCATCATGGTGGGGAGCATGTGGTACACAGGTGGACATGGTGCTGGAGAAGTAGCTGAGAGTTACTTCCTGATCCACAGCCAGTGGGGGTGGGGCAGACCCTGGGCCTGGTATAGACTTTCTAAACCTCAAAGCCCACCTCCAGAGACACACTTCTTCCAATAAGGAAACACCTACTCCAAGGTCACACTTCTTAACCCTTCCTAAATGTGCATCAACTGGGGACTAAACATACAAATATCTGAGCCTATGGCGGATGAGGGGGGCGTTCTCCTTCAATCTACCATAGACTCTACAATGAAGATTTCAAGATATCAAAAAAGGAAATCACAGAAGAAACTAGACAATGGTGAAGTATTTCATGCTTCTGGATAGGCAGAATTAATATTGAGAAAATGTCTATACTACCAAAATTAATATACAGCATCAATGAAACACCTACCAAAATTCCCATGTCATGTCTCATATGTTTAGAAAAAAATAATACAAGAATTATCTGGACCCACAAAAGGCCTTTAAAGCCAAAGCAATCCATTTTAAGGAACAAAACCCCTGCTGGGGGTATTGCAACATCTGAACTCAAACTCTCCTTTAAACCTACAAGCAAAGACAGCTGGTACTTGTGTGAAACTAGATGGGTAGACCAGTGGACTACCCCAGAAGTTAAATGGCAAAGCTATACTCATTTAATTTTTGACAAAAGAGGCAAAAATACACTTTGGAAAAAAGATAGCCTATTGAAGGGTGCTGGCCAAACTGAATTTCTACCTGCAGAAGGTGAAATTAGATTTCTGTCTTTTACCTTATACAAAAATCAATTCAAAATGGATCAAATACCTTAATTTAAAACCTGAAACATGGAAACTTTCAGAATAAAGTACAGGGGTTACCCTTCAAGATCCTGGGGTTGGCAAGAACTCTTTAAACGGAACAGCAGCAGACACAGGAAGTAATCTCAAGTATCAACAGATGGGACTATGTGAAAACCGAGTTTCTGTTCAGCAAGGGAAATAATCCGCAGAGTTAACAGGCAGCCCTCAGCATGGGAGGAAATCTTTACCAGCTATACTTCGGGCAAGGGGCTCATCTCCAGCATTTACAAAGAACTGCAGACTTTAAATTAGCAAAAAATAAAATAAATAAATAAAACTGCCAGTCAACAAATGGACAAATGAAGCCAACAGACAATTTTCAACAAAAGAAATACAAATGGTCAATAACTGTTTTAAAAAGTGTTCAATAGGGGCCGAGTACATAAAATATGTTTATACTGAAAGTATAAAATTTAATGTGAGGCTCCTCAGCTTCCATTCTGAATGCTAACTGAAACTGTATAAAAGTCCATTGAGTTGTATGGACTTTGGGTCTGGCTAATTTGGTATGTGATGCTTTCATTTATTTGCAAAATTTTTAAAAATAATTTTTAAAAAGAATGTTTCATTGAATTAACAAGAAAAGCACCAGATCCTGGTGCTTTGTTTTGTTAGAAGGCTATTCATTACTGATTCAATTTTTCTAAAAACCATCAGCTTATCCAGGTTATCTGAGTCTCCGCCTGTAAATTTTGTTGTTGAAATCTGGACATTATGTGCTTCATAATGGTCTTAGATAAACAGGTCTTTAGTGTGAGGATATAATTTGGCTAATGCATTAATAACTGAAAATTTGTTTACATTTATTTGTGTGTGCGGGGCTTGCATATGTGACATGCACAGTACATGTGTGGAGGTCGAAGGACAGCCTGCAGGAGCCATTTCTCACCTTCTCCCATGAGCTTTCAGGGTATCAAATTCAGGTCCTCAGGCTTGGTGGCAAGCACCTCCACCTGCTGAGCCTTCTTCTCTCCATCCCCACAGGAACACTTTTTAAAACACATGGTATTAAGAGCTATAAAATACAAACCTTCAAGGACTTCCTTTGAGGAATAAGATTAAATTTGAGCTTTTTGGCCCCATAATCAGAGGCGTCATCTAACCTCTCCACTTTCTCACCGGTTAATGAAGACACTATTGTTTACCAAGCACCTCCCATTTAGGGATATGACCGCAACAGCACAGAGCAGATTTGAGTTTTTTACTTAATAGATGTGAGGTATGACACAGAGGAGTGGAATAATCCACTGATAATCACAAAGATAGCGGACGGCCAAGGTTGGAGGTTGGATCCCCTGCTTTCATTTACCAAAGCTCAGTGTGGATTCCCATCTGTAAGCCCTCTACTCTATCACACTTATATTTCCCTGTTCCTCTCCCCCCCACCAAGCATGTGAAAATCTCCTGCATTCCTCATTGGGATGAAGGGCTCACTGCAGCAGTGACAGAATAGACATCCAAGTCATCTAACTAGTAAGTGCATGGTTCCTTCACATAACAAACACTCTGGGGTGGGCAATCATGTGGTTGACAGAAGGGCTCTGTGGTGTCCCCAGTGGCAGTTCACCTTTGTTCTCTGCTAGATTCTTCCATGTGTTCACTAGGAAGTGGATTCAGTTTTAAGAATTGTGACCTCTTCGGACAGGAACCTATGCAAAGGAAAGGAGTGGGGGCAGAGGCAAGGAAGTATTTCCTGGAATTTGCTCTCCAGATCCATCAGTTGTGAAGACCGCAGGATGGCTGTGGATGTGGCTTATTTTCTGAAGTGGGCACTTCACTTTCCAAACAGAAGCAGTCAAGGGGTGGAGGAATGAGATGAGGCTGAATCTCAAGGACAGCCAGACCATTCGTCTTTCAGTGTTTAGGTGAAGTAGTGCTCCCTGCCCAACTGCCTCCTTACTGTACCCACTGCCAAGGTCTTGCTACATTCGGAATTCATGCACATGTTGCCTTAGGCCCTCAACTATCTTGTATTAGGAGTGTTTTTTTTTTTTTTCCAAGCTTGTGCTATTTCTTCAAAACTCTATTAGAAGTGTCTTGTGAAAAGAGGCTGTGTCTGCTGCTTTTCTCTCACATCCAGTGCGTAGTTGGAGATCTTCTCTCCAGGTGCCACCAAGCCCCCACAGTCCCACAACCCACGTATGAAATAATCACTCAGACGCTTATATTACTTATAAACTGTATGGCCGTGGCAGGCTTCTTGTTATCTACTTCTTCTATCTTAAATTAACCCATTTCTATTAATCTATAACTTGCCACGTGGCTAGTGGATTACCTGTACCTTACATCTCGCTTGTCATGGTGGTGGCTGTCTCCTCTTTCTGCCTCTGCCTTCCACTTCCCAGACTTCTCTTCTCTGTTTGTCCCACTTATACTTCCTGCCTGGCTACTGGCCAATCAGTGTTTTATTTAACCAATCAGAGCAACATATTTGACATGAACATCCCACAGCACCAGTGTGTTATGGGCTCATTTGCTTTCAGTGTACATGTCACCCAGTAGGCTCCATTATTCCATTATGTTCTCTCTTGGATGTCTAGACTTCTAATCTCCTTCCTTTCCTCTACCACTTGAAGGTTAGAAGAATTAGTGGGCATGAATGATACATAAAACAAGTTACAGAAGACCTTAAAAATGAAGAGCAAAAGGATTCTAACCCATCAGCAAGGTAGCTTAGGAGACCATGGCCTTGTAATATATTATCTTCCCTTCTATGGTAAACTCTATCAAATACTTTCTACTCATCATTTCAATGATAATATTTCGCACACTGAGATAATACCAGTTAAACAGAAATGGTCAGAATCCAACAGACCAAGTCATTGGCAGCAGGGTCATGGTTTGGGTGTGATCTTGGTATTGGAACTTCCCAGAATTGCAAGCAGGCACGTCACCTGGATGAGCTAAGAGGGCTGGAGGACTGTGGGCTGTTTCAGATCACAGTCAGAGACATGGAGAGAAAAGAGAAGGAGAGCCCGAATTGGGGTTGAAGGGATGGAATAAGATAGCTCATTCCAGAGGAGGCGAACTTCAGGCTCTGCCAGATCATCCATCTTTAGCGCTCCGACTCTGTTAGTGTTTTCTACTGTCACACAAATAATTAACTTTGATGTCTAGAAAACATAGTTTTCTTCCTTAGTCTTTAGGAGAAAAATAATTTACCACTATAAGTCAGATATCACAGTGGGTAATGCCTACCTATCAGATTTCTGTGATTCTATAGGCTATGCAACAAAACAGATGTTGTTATTCATGCTTCTGAAGAGAAAATAGTTAAAGCAATTGCTCACAGCAGTGAAACAGCTGATTTGAGATTCTTCCCACAGCTGGCAGAGTCTAAAATCTGAATTCTTTTCCCCAATTCTCCTAAGTCAGTGGTTTTTACCCTGATTGTACTAAAATCTGAATTCTTTCCCCCAGTTCTCCTAAGTTAGTGGCTTTTACCCTGATTGTACATTGGATTATCTGGGAACTATAAACACTGGGTCTGATCAAGCCACATCCATAACTGAGTTAATCAGAATTTCCAGGATTGGGAGCCAGGGGAACCAATGACCTTAATACACAGCTTTATTAGTCAGGGTTCTCTGGAGGAACAAACCCTGACAGAATAATACAGTGTATGTATACAAAATACATTTGTATATAGGGTGTAGGCTGTCTGTATGCTGGAGATTCAGTGAATTGGAAAGCTGACCAGTCTGAGAGGTAGATGCATGATCAATCCCAGTTCAGTGCTGAAGGCCTGGAACTTCCTTGGAGAGTCTCTGAAGCCCCTGTTCAAAGCCCCTGAAGCTGGAATTTCACATTCACAGACAATGGCAGCAGCAATAGATATGTTCACCAATGAAGAAAAGGGCTTGTGTGTCCAGAACCTCTGGCCCTCACCATCTCTAATTTCCAACCATCTGGGCCCTAGTTCATTGGCTGTTGCTACTCACATTCAGGTCTGGCTTTCTTCACCGGTCATTCACACACCAGTCTTCTCTGACAATGGCCCCTGGACATCCTCAGAAGTGTCTTTCACCAGACTTAGATATCTTTTGACCTCATCAAATCCACAGCTGAGACCAACCATCACAACAGCCCCAGCCTGAGAACCGGTATCCCCATGAAACTGCCTTCTAATGGGGCATGGAAGTGTTTGGGGGTGGAGATCTCTTTATTGAGCTTATCAATGGAGGTGGAGCAGTGTGGTCAGCAACACACTGATCTAGGTTCATCTTGCTATGGCCTTGGGAAATCATAAGTAGAAAAAAAGTCTCAATGAAAAAGTAGAAAAAATAGCATGGTGAACCCACCTCCCAGCCATATATAGCCTCGGCTCAACCTGAAGTTGTACTGTGTGAGCTTTCCTTTGTGAAGAACTTTGTACTCCTGAGATGTCTTCTCTCTCTCTCTCTCTTTAGAGACAACATATCTAATCATATATCCCATTCTCATTAATGTGCATATGCCTACTGAAGTGCCACATTTCTAACTTTGGATAAATGGTACATAGTACACTTGCTGTGACTTTTTGTTGTTGTTTGAGATGTATCTATGTTGACACCAGAGGCTGTACTATTCCATAGTACATGTTGTTGATGGGCATTTTCATTACTCCTGATGGTTTGTCATTAAAGACAAGAAGAATGTCCCGAGTGCAGGCTGCTTATTGCACTCTAGGTGTTTCTTCAGGAAATACACTGTAATGAAAAATTATTTTGGAGTTGAGAGGTTCACATGTTGTGAACTTCAATCAGTTTGACCAAATGGCTCTTCAGACGTCTGTAATAAATCATATTTGTTCTAGTCTGCATTTTCACAGCTGAGATAGAACTTAAGTAGTTCTATAGATGTGCTGTAACATCCTGTCTATGTATGTATGTGATGTAACCCTCTCTATATGTATGTGCTGTAACACCCTCTCTATGTATGTATGTGCTGTAACACCCTCTCTATGTGTCTATGTATGTGATGTAACCCTCTCTATATGTATGTGCTGTAACACCCTCTCTATGTATGTGATGTAACCCTCTCTATATGTATGTGCTGTAACATTCTCTAGTTTGTGCTTTCTCTGCATGTTTTTCCAAGTATGCTATGTGAACTCTGTACTTGGGTCTTGTTAGTTAGACACGTGTGGAATCTTCCAGTTTGTGGCTTATTGCTTAGGCTTGTGGTGTTTATTGGGAAGCATTTTTATTCTGCTACAATCAAGTACATTGATCTTTCCCTTTATGTTTTACAGTCTTAAAAACTAAAAAAAAAAAAAAAAATCCTGCTGTACTCTGAGGTTATAATACCTGGATCCTTCAGGGGTTGGAGAGATGGGTCAGTGAGTAAGGACACTTGCTATACTAAGCCTGATGACTTGAGTTTGATTCCTGAGACCTCCATGGCTGAAAGAGAGAATCAATTCCTGTAAATTGTCCTCAGGTTCCCACATGGAGGTCTTTAGTCCTGTGGCTTATATGGGGACTTATTCTTTTAATAGAGATGATAGCTTATACTGGTGAAACATACTACCCCCAAATCTCAGAGACTTAACCCCAAGCCCTTCTGGTTTGCTCTGTACAACCACCATGAGTTTTTAGGGATTTCTGTCTTCCAAAGGGCCCTGGGTGAATGAAGGATTTTAGACAGAGGCATCAATTACAACCACACCATCCTGGATGAGCCCCATGTTGTCTGATCCTGGAAGCTAGGCAGGGTTGACTTGGATAGCACTTGCATGAGAGACAGGTATGTTGACATGCCTGTGTGAAAGGAGTTGTGTGGTCTGCTCACAGGTGAGGCGTATTTCTTCTGATCTCATTCCTTTAGTGTCCAAAGAAAGGCACTTCCAAGTTCAGATAGGACAGAGAGATACAATTGGAGCATTGGATGGACAGTGGATGACATGTGGGACCACCTGTGAATGATGCTAATGAGAGAGAACTGATCATTTTGAAGCACGAAACTCACTGGACTCATCAACCTGTCAGCACCATTTTGATCATTTGGGCTGTTTGTAATGCCCCTCCCCCTATGAAGTCTTAACATTAGTGTGAGTTTCTTTAATTTAATTTGAATTAAGAAAACATCAAGGTGTATCAAGAAGAAGGACTGGAAACGTTCCTTAATAGTGGTGGTGGGAAATAGCAGAATGTAAGCCTGGTGTCGTCCCTGGAGAATGGATGTTGGCCATGCTACAGGGTAGGGACAGAACTTTTCATTCGCCCCCAGAGTCAGGCATTCTGGAAATGAGGTCTGTTTGCCATCTCTTTGGAAAGTGCTGATCTCTGGTCATGAGTCAGTTAGCGCCCTGGCAGCTGGCTCTTTCAGATCAGCTAGCTCCACCACACTAGTCCTTCCTCCCTGGGCCAATGGTCATTGTCTACACAATTGCTTATTGAGTCAGCCTATGTGTGTGTAGTGGGGGAGCCTTCCAGCTCTTAGTCCCTTCTGAGGTGTGGCTGCTTGGAGGGGGAAAAGGAACCCAATAGAACATAACAAAGATGTCTCTAGATCCCCTGCTGACTCTGATGGGATTTTGCCATTTCCAGCATTACTATGTGACTCACGGCTCCATCTCCTTTCCTGCCTTTTTGTCACAGGAAAGGAAGCAGCTGGGCTTCTGGCTCAGGCACTGAGATTCCTATGACTCAGGGGCCGGCCTGCTAGCATTGCTTTGTTCCTGGTGGGCCCTGTGCCGGACAGAAGTCTCTGTTCTATCCAGGAGGGTGTGAAGCCTGTGCTTGCTTCTGAGTTGCAGTGGCAGAGGAAGAATCCACAGGCCATTTATTTCCACTTGAATAGCTGGTGCTTTCTATTGCTTCTGCATAAATGATGTGATGTTGGATAATGGCTAAACTACAGAGGAACACTGACTTTCATATATATCATTTTCTTATCAACTGTAAAATAGAACATTACAGGGAAAATGATGACCTGTAACATTAGCCTGTCTTGTTAACATTTATATCACCAAAGCGTGACAAAATAATTGAAATAAGAACCATGAGCCCCTATCACTTAGAAATGCCCCATGGAGGCTGGCTGTTATGGTTCTGATGTAGTTTGTTCCCACCAAAACACACGTTAAAATTCAATTGTCAGTGTAGCATGTGAGTAGATGAGGTCTGTGGGAGGGAGTAGTACATTTTGGATGAGACCGGGCTGGTTTTGCTGGAAGTGAATTAGTTCTCTTAAGAGTGAGATGGTATGAAGCAGGTGAGCTTCCCTGTCCCTCACATTCTCTGTGCGCCTGCTGGCCACTCTTGTGGGTGCTCCCACTGTGAGATGCTCACCCACACACCCCAGTGCAGTATGAAATCTTCTACTCATGTGGTTGCCTCACTGTGAACTTCCCCGTCTTCAGACCCACAGGCTAAACTCAGACCTCTTTTCTTTAGAAACTACCCAGTGTTGGGCATTCTAACAAAAGAAAACAATTAGAAACTTGGTGATAGTGACCTTCTTGTTCATCATGGAGGAGATCTATGTGACATAGGAAGCCGGATGAAAAACCTGTGATTGCTATCATAAAGTGGCACATTTGTTTTCTCCCTTGAGTAGAGACTTGAGAACCTCAGCTGAGGTGTGGGGAGGGTGCACCTCCCTCTGCAGGCTCTGGAGGCACGCTGCTGGGGAAGTGTTGCTCTAGTTGTTACATAGCCTTATTCTGGTGCCTCAGACTGACCAAATCTTCCGTTTTGTAGCAAGGAACTGTGGGATTAGAGCTCGCTCACAGCATCCCAGCACTGCTGCATCCCAACCGATTACACCTGGAGCCACCCCTTTTCACAGTAAGGTGTGCTCTAAGCCCCCAAGAGTTAGACCTTTACCATACGAATTTTTAGGGGACACAAATCAACCCACAGTGCCTTCCAATACTGTCATTTAGTTGGTCAAGGAGATAGCAAAGTTTCACTAAAGTTAACAACTATCCACACTGTTTCTTAGCCATTTTCACTTATTGTTCATGTAACCCTGGTATCTCACACTCTCTGAGCTTAAAAAGAACAAACACGTCTTTTATCTGACTGCGAATCCCTTCCAGAAAGTCTTCTGCTCCCTTCCATTTGCTCCCTCTTTTAAAACACTTATTATTTGTTTGTTTGTTTGTTTGTTTATATATTTATTCATCCATCCATCCATTCATTCATTTATTTATTTTCTACGTGTATGTGTGCCAGCCCACAGAGGCCTGGCACGGTCACTGGCACATCCTCTAGAACTGGAGGTACAAATGGTTTGAGCCACCATGGGGTGCTGGGAACCAAACAGGGTTGTTGGCAAGAGCGGTAAGCCGTTCTGCAGCTTTCACGATGTCAGGTCAGTTTTATTTTGCGCTTTAAGATTTATTTTCATGTATCTTGTGTGTGTGTGTGTGTGTGTGTGTGTGTGTGTGTGTGTGTGTGTGTGTGTGTGTGTGTGTTACTATGCAAAAGTATGTGCAGTTGCCTTCAGAAGACAGAATGAGGGTATGGAGCTCCTGGAACTGGACTTACAGGTGATTGTGAACCTGTATGTGGGTCCTGGGTTCTCTGCGAGCACTATTAACCATCAGCCATCTCTTCCACCCTTTCCTACCCATCTGTTTCCTTAGTACCACAAAGACCTAACTGTCTCTAGCCTTTGCTTACCTCTATCTAGTAAGAGATTCTTTGCCCTGATTTGTATATAATAAAAGTGTAATCTGGCCTTTAGATCTGTAGTTAATTTGATTGTCTCAATAATCTCTCTCTCTTTCTCTCTCTCTCTCTCTCTCTCTCTCTCTCTCTCTCTCTGCATTTGCCTGCTGCCAGCACCACCCCAACCCCCCCCCCCCCACACACACTCTGAAGGGTGAATGCTTTCCCATCCCTCCTAGTGTTTTTGCCCTCTGAACCATCACTGTGCCCCTGGATGGTCCCTTGAGATTTAAAACAAATGCAGGGGAAGCTCAGCAAACTAGAACATTGTTCTCCAGTCCCTACCTCATCAGAGTGCAATGAGACTTGGAAACAAAAGCATCTATCTCAGGCGACAAAGACAAAACAACTAATTAGGAACAGATCTTCTCTGTGGGATGTCTCTGGTAATCATGGGGATTTTAAAAAATAATATTACAAGGAAAACAATCAGGAAATGAATTTATATGCTTGGCACTGTTCGATGGTAGGAAACATACCCACACACACAAAAAGAGATGGGGTGACATAGAGCCACTGGTTACAGCCATTGGTTGTTACTGAATAATTGGAAGTGATTTTGATTATTTTTCCTTTGTATTAGCCACTGTTTTCCATGTGGCTTTCAAGTGGCCTGCCTTTCTTTGTATGAAGGCACAGATGTGAGTCCCTCTTTCTCAGCATCTGTGACCAGCCTTCAGTTCTGCAGCTGAAGATACTGTTACTGAGTATCAGCTGACCAGTTGTGGAAGGAAGATTTGGACTGTGGAGTTTGGCGTGAGAAATGACGTACAAAGGCCATTTCCCTCATTCTCTCCTCTGATCGCACTTCTACCTCATAGCACAATGCTGTTATGTAGGTCATCATGAAGTTACACGCAGAAGCCTAAGTTTAGGAAATAATGGGAGGTTAGACTGATGGCCAGAAGCTGGTGGTGTAGGCCAATCATATGGGCTGCTATATTCCAAATTCCCTTGATGGAAAAAGTGTATGAAATGTGCTGCAGGCCACCATGGGCGGAGGAAATGAGAGATGGGAGCCAGCATGGCCATTTACACAGATCTATGTGGTACTGACCCTAGGGTCAGAAAACCTTTTCTTATGTCGTCGTATTCCAGCATGAAAGCATCTCTTTCACCTCTCCCAAATTGTCATGGCAACAGGCAGGATGATGGCGACCCACTGACAGCTTTAAGAAAGCCACCATCCGCTATAGATTTGGGCCTAATGAGGCATCTTTTCCCAGTGTCCACTGTTTTGCTTCTCTGGAGATACACACAATAAGCAAACAAATAAACAGACGGGTGTATGTAGAAACCAAGAGAATGGCCGTAACAAAGAACTCAGCTTGTAGTGGTGAATTCTCACCACACCTGGCTTCTGTGGTGCTGGGGTTTGAGCCCAGGGTTTCCTGCATGCCAGTCAAGTACTCCACACACCAAGTGCAGCCTTGGCCTTGTCTGTTGCTGCGAACCGACGTGCTGATTTGTCGTTGTCCAGGTTTCTGTATCTAAGTCTTACCTGGAAGACGAAACAGGTGTGACAGGGGCCCTGGGATGGTGCTTCCTTCTGGACAGTGGTGAGACTTTATAGATTAGGCCACTTCCCCCTCCTCCCTTGTTGTTTCCTCTCACTCCTCTCTCTGCAGCTTCCTTTCTTCCCAGCAGAAAAGGCTCCTGAGACTCTGCAGCTCTCGCAACTCAGAGGGAATGAATTTCTGTGGCTAGAGTCATGCTTATGCACTCCGAAGTTTCCTTTCACGCCAGCACCCGGGCATGAGGACCTACCCTTTGCCTAGTCTGTCCCATTGCTGACTCACACTGTGGCCAAGGCAGCGGTGGCTGGAAAGCCAGCAGGGGGCCTTTTCAGGGTGGCAGCTTTCATCTTGTCATCGAAAACAGTAAGTCATGGCCTCTGCTTCCTACTGTTAGACAAGAGAGACTATGTGGTTTGACTTTTCAATTTCCTTTTGTGAAAATTTGACAATTTCCTCCAGTCCCTCGGAGATCCAGTCGTAACTCTATGATCCTTTACATGTTTTGACACATTAGGAATCAAAACATCTTCCGGTGAGGCAATCTCCCAGAAGAGCTCTGTGAGTCTTGCCTGACTGTTTTCTGTCACTGGGGACTTCAATGATGAGTTAAACTGGTTCTCTCTATGTAGGGACAGGGAGTAAAGGAGTTAGAGGTCTAAGCGCTTCTCTGTCTCTGCCCTTTACTAGTTCTATGTCTGGCAGAAGCCATTGTCTTCTGACTCTGTTTCCCTTTCTGCAAATTCATCATAAAAGTCTCTTTCTACACAGATGTTTGCTCTACGCTCTTGGTTTTAACTTAATGGCAAGCCTTTACGATTTTTTCTTCCTAGACATTAACACAATTTACCTGTCCCAAAGTCTCTTAAAATCTAAAATTTTTATTTTAGGTCACTGAGATTTTTAGGGGCTATTTGTTTTAGCAGCTAGAGGTTACCTTGTGTAATATGATAACCTTTAAGGTTCTATTCAATAGTGAGGCACTTTGATCATAATAAATCTTGAGGGAGAGGACTCAGTGTTGATCATATGTGACTTTCTCAATATCTACAATAGATTCCTTTAAGGTTTCTTTCCTCTTTATTTTTTAGTAGGATATCCAAAGTTCATTTTCTGTTCTTTTATGTTGTGTGTATATGTGTATTGATGCCCATGCATGTCAATACATCCTGTCTCTGTGTGTTGGAGGGTGTGCTGGTTAGTTTGTTGTCAACTTGACACAATCTGTCTTGGAAGGGGGAACCTCAGCTGAGAAAATGCCTCCATCAGATTGGCCTATAGGGCAAGTCTGTAGTGCGTTTTCTTGATTAATGACTGACGGGGGAGAGCCCAGCTCTCTGTGAGCAGTGCCAGCCCAGGGCAGGTGGTCCTAGGTTCTATAAAAAAGTAGACTGAGGAAGCCATGGGGAGCAAGCCAGTAAACAGGATTCCCCCTTAGCCTCTGCATCAGCTCCTGCCTCAAGTTCCTGCCTTGAGTTCCTGCCCTGACTTCCCTTCCTGATGGATGATTATCAGCTGTAAGGTAAAATAAACCCTTTCCTCCTCAGCTTGCTTTTGGTCATAGTGTCTATCACAGTAGTAGAATGTAAACTGGAACAGGGCTCAGTTAGAGGACACTTTTGGACGTAGTTTGTTAGGCACAGTTCATCATTTTTGTTGTTTCCTTGATGTTTTGAGACAGGATCTCTAACTTGCCTGACACTAGCCAAGTACTAGCCAGAAAGTCCTCGGGCTCTGCCCGATTCTACTTCCCAGGGCTGGGATCAGAAGCACACGCCACGATGCCTGAATTCTGCAGATCAAATCTATTCTTTCACAAGCACTTTACTAGCCGAGCAGTTTCCCCTCAAGAGGAATCCACCAGGAGAACTGGCTCACTTGAATATAGAGGATGAGAAGTTCCATGATGTGGCATTAGCAAGACAGAGAACCAGAAGAGCTGGTGGTATAATTCAGGCCTGGTCCACAGGACTGAGAATTAAGGGGGGTAATGATGTTAATCAGTCTTGGTTGCAATCCAAGAGCTGAGAGATGGCAGGGTGAAGAGCGTTGTGGTGTGCTTCCCACATGGAGTCTGAAGGTCTCAGAACCAAGAGCTGAAGACTGAGGTAGTGGCATAAAAAGAGGGTGAATCTTTCACACCCCCTTTTTGTTCTATCTAGAGTCTCAAAGAACTGGCCAACCCCCCAGAGGGAGGTGATCTTCTGTTCATCCACCAGAGATAATGTTCGACAGGTATCTGGTATCTTAGCACAGCCAAGGTGACATATAAAACTAACTACTGTGCAGGGTGCAAATAAGCATGCATTTGGGAATATTGCCTTAGACATGGGCCTAAGGGTTAGCTGGGTACATGAAGCAAAGCCTGATCGAGAAACAAGAATGATCTGGCCTCAGCAAATGTTGGTTACAGGAGGAGTTGAATGGAACCGAATGTGGAGCTTTGTCAGGGGTGGTAGCATTGGTCACTAAGAGAGTTCCCCACTAGCTCCCTTTCTTCCATAGCATCACTGTGTTAATCTGCTTTTCACTGTGGTGACAGAACACCCAAGAGAAAGGAACTTCAGAAGAGTCAAGGTCTCTCTTGACTCACAGTTTTTAGATTTTCCAGTCCACGGAACCATGGGAAGAGGGAGCAGTTGCTCTTTTGCTGTTGGGACATATGGTACAAGCCCTGGGTAGAAGGAATGCTTACCTCTTGGTGGCTGGAAAATGAAGCTAGACCAAAATCACATGATCCCCTCCAAGTCGGCACATTAATGATGGGAAATCTCCCATTAGACCCTTCTTCTGGAATGCTCTACCACCTCCCAGTAGCATATGCTAGAGCCCAGGTCTAAGCTAAAACACACAGGTCTTTGTGGGGTACTCAAGGTCCCACACTATAGCAATTCTGAAGCAGAATTCTCTTCCCCTTTAGATCTACTCAAGGACAGAAGCCAAGTCATCAAGTACTAAAGACACTCCCATTCTTCTGGCCTCTCCAAGCTGGTCCCAAATACACAGCACAATCATTCAGTGCTTAATGCAAGCAGAGAGCTCTGAACTTTGAAGTAGGACTTAATGAAATTTGTTTTTAATGGTAACTCATTACTGATAAACCAAGGGAATTAACTTTAATTAGCATAAACCTCTTTCTGAAGAATTGGGTGTTAGCTTCAGAATACATTTGAATTGGATATCTCTCAAAGGGGGAAAACATTTTAAAATGCATCTTTACAAAAATTCCTGGCTTTGTGCATAAGCTCTTGATAAATAACTATCATTGCTGCCATCATTGTTCTTTCTGTCCTTGTCATCTTCATTAGAACTGAATAAAGACCAGATTTGGCTGAAGAGGTTGACTGGTGTGTGTGTGTGTGTGTGTGTGTGTGTGTGTGTGTGTGTGTGTGTGTGTGTGTGTGTTGCTGGTGATCAAACCAAAGGCATCTTGCATGCTAGGCAAACACTTTATCACTGAGTTACAACTCTGATTCTTCCTTTTTGCTGTGTATAATAGGCTGTATGTAGCCAATGAGTCTGCTCAGTCTCCCCTCTGTTGGTAATGCATGAGAGCGAGAGCAAGCGAGGGAGGGAGGGAGAAGGCAGAGGAGAAAGAGAAACAAAGAAGCCTTTATAATATAACTATTTTTATCCAATTTATCAATTACTCTTGACCCAACCTGTATGTGATTATATTCTAAGAAATTCTAATGAATGCACATCAATATTGGTATGCTTTAAATTAAAAATTTGCATCACTTGAATAGATTTATTTCCTGTTCACCTTTCCATGAGCTACTTTATAGAATTAGACCCATTTAGTGAGCACTGAGAGCGACACAAGTTCTCATCTGTGGTGTACAGTATGTGAGCTTTTCTTTCTTTTACTCAACTCTTTGGTGTTGCGTAAGCTGTTCACAAATACCAGTTGCTGTCGACATCCAAACCAACAAATATATTTAGCACAATTCACCAGAGGCTGGAAAGTCAAGCTTTTAATTAGCCTTCAGGGGATTTTCTAAGATCATAGGTTTAAAAAGAAGTTAGAGGTGGGAAGTTCCCTGGCAAGAGTAACTGTGCCTTTTCTCCTGACTTTTGCCTGTGACCACAGAGCAAGGTTGACTTCTGACCCACAGACATTGTATAATAGGTTAGTTAAAAGGAAAATGTCAGTGCATGTTGAATAGTCTGATATGCACCTATTCTACTGAAACAACTGTGGGTCATCAATACATTTGTGACAAGGGTAAGTCAGCCACACTGCAGTGGATGGCCCTACATCTTGGAGTAGATAGCTATTACAAATTGGACTTGATGGGTTACTTAAAAAAAAAAAAAGTTGTGGGCCTGCAGAATTGGTTCAGTGATTAAGGACAATTGTTGCTCTTGAGAGGAACCAGGTTCAATTCCCAGCACCCACATGGCACCTCCCAACCATCTGTAATTCCAGTCTCAGGGGACTCTTTTTCTGACCTCTACAGGTGCCAGGTAATCATGTGGTACACAGACACACATGTAGGCAAAACACACACATAAAATAGCAAATCAAATGAGTCTTTTTTGAAGCCACAAAGTTGAAGGGATGGAGAGGTGAAGGTGGGTCTGGGGGAAGTTAGGGGGATGAGTAGGGGTGAATATGATTAAAAAACATTGCATGAAATTCTCAAAGATTCAATAGAAATATATATTAAAAAATTGAAAGCTCCTCACCAAAGATGTAGGACTGTACATCCTTCCCTTTGGTCTCTTCTCTCCTGCTGGGCCCATTTCCCAGCATGCAAGAAGCCTTGTTCTTGCAGAGCCCCTTCCACCCCCTGGCTTCTCACCCCAGGGCCAAGCTTACCTCCTGGGACTCTTGGCTACTGCTCTTAACCTGACACCACAAGGTGTAGGGAACCTCAAACTTAGCTCAAGACACCCCAAGACCAAGTTCTTGGCACAAAGATTGATTTGCCCCAGAGGGACAGGGGGCAGGTATAAGGGACAAAGACAGGAGACAGAGGAAGAGGCAGAAGGGAGAGGGGACAAGGGAGGGGGGGGAAAGGGGACAAGGGAGAGGGGTAAGGGGTATTTGTCAAGGGTGGGGGCAGGGGGAGGACAAAGGACTGCCCTGGATAGAGAGGAGACAGACATGGCACACAGGAAGATGGCAGTTTATAAAGGTACAAGGGGAAACCCCACATTAGAATGAGGTGTTTAATTTTAATTGGGCATGTTAATTAGGTGAGCCAAAGGGGGCTTTTGATTGCTGGACTTCAATACTTTGAAAGCTGGACCTTGGTAGTCAGTCTCAGAAGGAAGTAGCCTTGGAGGCTAGCTTTAGGAATGTAAACTAAGGGGTTTTTAGCAAGGCAGAGGAAATGGAGGAGACATGTAGTTGGCTGTTTTTGCTCTTTTGACGAGCCCACCACCCAGCTCCCAAATAAATCACACACAGAGACTTATTCTTATTTATAAATGCCTGGCCTTAGCTTGACTTGTTTCTAGCCAGCTTTCTTAACTTTAAATTATCCCATTTATCTTTGGCCTTGGGGCTTTTATATTTTTCTATTTCTGTATACCTTTTCTTTCCTTCTTACTCTGTGTCTGGCTGTGTAGCTGGGTGGCTGGCCCATAAAGTCCTCCTTCCTCTCTCATTCCTTCCTTCCTTTTCTTCCACATTTCTCCTTCTATTTATTCTCTCTGCCTGCCAGCTCTGCCTATCATTTCTTCTATCTTGCTATTGGCCATTCAGCTCTTTATTAGACCATCAGATGTTATAGACAGGCACAGTAACACAGCTTTGACACTCTTTGACACAGAGTTAAACAAATGCAACATAAACAAAAGTAACACATCTTAAAATAATATTCTACAACAGAGAAGGGCAGGGCCTGCCAGAGCTACATGCTTGAGTGGGCTGCTGTCCCATCACAGGGGGCATTTCTGAATTCTAGACATTGTACTAGATAGAGTCCACTGAATCCCTACAGCCATCGCCTACAGGAGGTGCTGGGAATAATAGACTCCACCAAGCAGGGATTCGTGGGGAGACTGATCCTTTTCTTCCTTTATGCTCTTCCTCTCCTCTCCTCTTCTCTTCTCCCTCAACCCCATCATTTTTTGAGACAAAGTCTCAGGTGGCCCAGACTGGCCTCAAACTCCTTATGTAGCCAGGAAAGCTCCTGGGAATAACTCCTGCCTGTGCTTGGGTTCAGATTCTTTCATTGCTTATGTCTAGACAGACAGTAACTAGCATCTAAGTTTCCTTTGGACTACAACAGTGGTTCTCAGCCTTCCTAATGCTGTGGCCCTTTAATACAGTTCTTCATGTTGTAGTGACCCCCAGCCATATAATTATTTTCACTGCTACTTCTTAACTGCAATTTTGCTACTGTTATGAATCATAATGTAAATATCTGTGTTTTCTGATGGTCTTGGGCAACCCCTGTGCAAAGGTTGTTCGTCCCCAAAGGGGTTGTGACCCACAGGATGAGAACCGCTGGATGATAAGATTCCACACCCAGTCAACTCAGTGTCTGTGTTTCTCCTCTAGCCCTCTGCTTCTGTCTTAGTTCATCTCTGCTGCTTTAACAAAACACTGCTGACTGGGGCATTTTCTGAAATCTGTTTTCTCACAGTTCTAGACTGACATGCTTGAGATGACGTGTCAACATCTGGCAAAGGCCTTCCTGATGTGTTCTCACATGGTGGAAGGTGAGGTAAGAGGAAAGGAATGTATGTCTTCACAAGACAGAAATGTGAATGTGAGCAAGCTGTTCTCACTTTCCACTTTTGGGGATTAATCCATCCATGAAGTCTTTACCCTTGTGACCTAAACATCCCTGCTTAGGCTCCATCTACAAACACTCGCACTGAGAACTGTTTGAAATATAAAGTTTTGAGGGGAATTTAATATGTTCAAATATGTAGTCACTTATTGTATTCCCTCAAATGCTTCTTCCCAGGCTCATTCTTATGCATAGTAGCATCATGTGGGCTGGTCTTCCCAGGCTGGAGATCTGCAGGGCCAGAGGCACCTACCTGGAGCCTTGATAGGAGGGGTGGGAAGCCAGGAAGGCAGGTAGATGAAATAGAACTGTACTTCTGTAAGTTCTTACTCTGTTTTCTCCTGCCTTCCTCCCCTTCCTCCCCCTCCTCCTCTTCCTCCCCTCCTCTCCTCCCTCCCCCTCTCCCCTCCTTCCTCCCCTCCTTTCCTCCCTCCCCTTCCCCTCCTCCTCCTCCCCTTCCTCCCCCTCCTCCTCCCCTTCCTCCCCCTCCTCCTCTCCTTCCTCCCCACTCCCCTTCCTCCCCCTCCCCCTCCCCTTCCCTCCTCCTCTTCCTCCCCTTCCTCCCCTCCTCCTCTCCCCCTCCTCCTCTCCCCCTCCTCCTCTCCCCCTCCTCCTCTCCTTCCTCCCCCCTCCCCTTCCTCCCCCTCCCCCTCCCTTCCTCCTCCTCTTCCTCCCCTTCCTCCCCTCCTCCTCTCCCCCTCCTCCTCTCCCCCTTCTCCTCTCCCCCTCCTCCTCTCCCCCTCCTCCTCTCCCCCTCCTCCTCTCCTTCCTCCCCACTCCCCTGGCTCTTCTTACTCACCTTTCTACTCTTTCTTTGTTTGATCTTTCCCTTCCTCCTTTCATCTTTCCATCACTCCTCATTTTTGTTAGATTATTAGATACAGGAATGGAACAGCTCTTGCCTGAGCTCTCGTCTAGCTTGATGGCCTCTCTGCAGTCTTCAGCACACACATCCCTATCCCTCTCTCCCCAGCCCTGTACCACATCACGGTTCCTCTGTGTGGCTGTGTGTCCATGTCTAGACCAGGGAGAGCAATCTGAACACGGGCGAGTAAAGGTAAACATTTGTTATCTGTTGCAAGAGGCTAAGGATAAAGATGTCAGGAAAGGTTGAAGACTGCCCAAAGGCTTATGGGAGGACTCAGGGGAGCTCAGAAGTGGGGCCCTCTTCCAAGTCTGGGTTCAGGCCTTGTTGGAGGTATGGGAGAAGCTCACTGGGTAGCAGAGAAGTCTTCTGGATTATTCATTAAATACTCATGTTGAAACAATCACAGGGGTCTTTAAAGACTTACCCTGAGGTTGCCACTCTCGAGGGCAGGTATAGAGTCTGTCTGAAAGGGCGAAAGTTCACTCCTGTATTTTTCCTACGTGAAGATGCGTCTACCCCCTGTGGAGGAAGCAGGAGGGTAATAGTTAACATCTGAAGCTCAAGCTCTTACCCAGGACAGAGAAATACACTTGGATTATTCATTAATCCCCAGTCTCAGGTATTTCATCAAAGCAGCCTGAGTTGACTAAGACACTCATGGTTGCTAGGCAAGGAGGAGACACTTGTCCAGGATAGAAACCAAGTCTTGTAGGAGAGTGCACAAAAGGAGAGGGGGGGGTCTCAGGGGTCTACTCTCCAGCAAGGCAGTGCAAAATGTAGGGTGGCACATAGAACAACAGGGTGGCTGCAAGCCAGGCCTGGGCATGAACATAAGGCCTGTGTTTTCCAGGTGCACAGATGGGGGAAGCCACCGGGAGCCCTAGAGCTTAAGGTGAGAGAGGACAGCAACCAAGCAGAGCCAGGAAGAACAGTCTTTTCCTCCCACACACAGACACAGCTCTCTGATGACAGGCTTCATATGCTATGATAGAGAAGGCCTGAGGCTCCTCTGTCACAGCATGAGTGAGGAAGCTCTGGAGCTGAGATGATACACAGCTAACAGGACATTAGCCCTTTCTTGCCCTTCCTTCTGGCCCCCAAGTGTCTCCTATACTGTGTCCCAGTGCACACACTCTGGTTGGTCTCTCTGGGCTTCTTAGCTCATAGTGGCTCAGAGGAAAGTGTCTCTTCCTTCTTGAGCAAATGATGTTAATCTATGGGCCTGGGCAAGGCCCTGGCACACAACCATGAACCACTTCCTAATTAATGTTCTGTCCCAACTCAGTCACAATAGGACATCAAATCTTTGCGGCTTCATGGTGGTCTTCCTGATTCAACCCTTCCAGGATGAGGGCTCCTTCTCTAGGTTTTCCAGTGGCCCCTGAATAATACCTTGTCTCCATAAGCCTGTCCCAATTGATGATGAGCTGTGATCGATTGACGGCCTGGGAGTCTTAGGTGAGGGAGAGAGTTGGTGTGAGTGAGACCCAGTGTAAGTGAGAGCTCACTAGAGACCAAGAGTCCCCTTAACATAGTGTACTCCCTGGTCCCTTCCTGGTCCCTTGAACTAGTGTCACCACAGTGGCATCATTAGAGCACGGAACTCTCTCCTGTAATTCTGGGTAAGAGATAGAAAAACCCCGAGGATAAGTGGAAATGATGTGGCCCGCTCTGACTTGAGCCTGGTTGGGAAAGAATATCTTCTTTCCTTGATCCTTTGTAAAAAGCAGAGTTGCTTCCCTAATAGAGCCATTTCTCAGGACGAAATACTGGAGATCATAGAAAAGTGGAGAAAGAAAACGACCTGAGTGCTTTGTAAAGGACAGCTTATTGGACCTGTGCCTCCTTGTCTTAATCACTCCACATTTCCCCAAATGGCCTGTAAGCGATTCTTTAGTCATGGTGATCTCAGGCTCCATAGCCAGAACTAGGTCATATTAAAAGCTTTGGCCAGGCCATGAGTTGCTGCTGTTTATCAGACAAGGCTCCTGGTCCCTGTGTGCTGATGTTGCTATCCGTTTCCTTTTATAAGGTATCCATTTCCCCTTTTATCAAGCAAGATGTTTCCTGACCTTTCCCCCGGCACCACTGACTGTACTGCTGCTTAGCTCTTCTGGGTCCTTAGCAGCTAACTCATTGAATCCATAGACCCATTTTCTAGTTCATCAACAGACAGTCCTTGACATAATCTTGTATGATAGAAGAGGCATGGGAAACCTCGGGGGGCCTCTGGTATAAATTCCATTCATGAGGTTGCACCCCTATGACCTCATTGCCTCCCCAAAGCCTTACCCTCTAACATCACTTTCCTGGGGGTTAGGATTGCAGTACATGAAGTCTGGTAGGACATAAACATTCAGTTTAAAACAACAAAACAAAACCAAAACAATTTAACTTGTTTGAAGCTAAAATATATTGGTTCACATGACCAGGAAGTTCTAGTTTGCAGTGTTCCTCTCAGGCATGGCTGATTCAGGGCTCGAACTTTAGCACCAGGGCTCAATTTATTTCTTTTCATGCATCTGGGTTCTGCTGTTTCATTCTCTGGGCATTATTTGGGGGTAGTAGAGTTACAGAAGGTTCTAGGCTAATGTTTCTCAGCAGATACTACTGACATTTTGGGGTGGATAATTCTTTTGTGTGGCGATGTTCCATGTATTGTGGCATTTAGTATCCCTGGCTTCCAGGAATCAAATATCCACATGCCGAAAACGCTGTTGTGTATTGAGATTACTGGATACATCCTCCAACATGACTCCTGGTTGAGGCCACAGTTTAGGCTGACTTTGTACTCACAGTTGGGATCCAGATAAAAAGCCTGGCTTTCTCTATGTCATTTATTGGTTCTGGAAAAAGATTCTGATGGACTCTGCTTGGATTGTCCTTCCCTGGACCAATCATAGTGTTCATGTGGCTAAAGGCTTTGCATCACCTTAATGGTCAATGTATGCATAGCTAATGATCCCCAAACCTGCAACTTAAAGCATTTATTAAAAGCAGTGGTTCTCATTCTTCCTAATGCTGTGACCCTTTAATACAGTTCCTCATGTTGTGGTGATCCCCAACCAGAAAATTATTTTTGTTGCTACTTCATCACTATTTTTGCTACTGTTATTAATCATAATATGATATGTAGATGGTCTTAGGCAACCCCTGTGAAAGGATCATTTTACCCCCAAAGGGGTCATGACCCATAAATTGAGAACTGCTGACCTAAAGCTTCTGTGGGTCAGGAACATGCAGCAACATGTGGTTCTGGCTCATGACTTCTCCTAAGGTTGTAGGGAAGTTGTAGATCAGGGCAGCCATCTTTCTGAGTGGAGGATCTGTTTCAGCACTAACATGGTGGCTGATTTCAGTTCTTGATTGGCTGTTGGAAACTTGTCATGTCTTTATAGGCTACCAAGTTTCCCCAGAATGACACATTCAAAATCAAAGAGAGAAGGGAAGAGGAGAGAAGCAATGAGGGGAACTCAATGAACTATTAAGTCTCAAAGTGACATGCCATTCTTTCTTCCATATTCTCCCGGTGGCTCAGGCCCACTCTGCATGTCATTCTTCCATATTCTCCCGGTGGCTCAGGCCCACTCTGCATGCCATTCTTTCTTCCATATTCTCCCGGTGGCTCAGGCCCACTCTGGCACACTGTAGGCAGGATCTGCATGAGTAGTCAGGGTCATTAGGGGCAACTCCAGCTGCTTCTCAAAGACAATAAAGACTAGACCTTGTTCTGTGTAACACAGAGACAGTAGGACCTTCAGCTTGCGAAGTCACAGAGAGTGGGAGGCATAGTTCCTGAAAGGAAAGCAGATGTCTACCGAAAGTAAGTATTAAAGTGAAATACAATACATAACTCACTCTAGGGGGGCTGGGCGAGTTCCAGTAAAGAAACACCGTGGTTAACATCTGTCTGTGGGATCATGATGTGTCCCTTAAGTGTCCTCTCTACTGTGAAGTGACATCCCTGCTCAGCATTCTTATCTGAGCAAAGCAATTCAACTGTGGATTTATAGTTAGGTGTTGGAGATCTTGGGAGGGGACCAACATTTGAGTGTTTGTCTCCCACAAGTCGTGTCTGACTGCCACTTATAGTCAGTCCAACCTCCTTTCTCCTTTGATATTCTTTGAAGTTTTTGAATTTACAGGAGGGGAGAAGATGAGCTATGTCCTGATGTTATTCTTCTGGGAAGGAACACAAGGGCAGAATTACTGAAGGTCTAGAAATAAGAGAGAGAGCCCAACCACAGATCCTATCCCAAGATTACAGTGACTACTCCAAAGCAGCTGCCTTTTGTTTTCTGAGACACAGTCTCATTCTGCAGTCCAGCCCACTGTGTACTACAGGCTGGCCTTGAACTTGTTGCAATCCTCCTGTCTCAGCCTCTTGAGTGTCAAGATTATATGCCCTGCTTGAAAGTAGGTATTTTGGAGCTGGAAAGATGGCTAACAGTTAGGAGCCCTAGCTGCCCTTCTGGAGGACCTGGTTTCAGTGCCTGGCATCCATCCACCTGGTGGCTCACAGCAGTGCCCAGGAATTCAGTGTCCTATTCTGGCCTCTGTGGGCACCAGGAATGAACATTGTGCACAGGCATATATGCAGGCAAAACATTAAATAAATAGCTAAGTTTTTTTAAGTAGGTATGTTGACTGTACACATTTGAAAGGATTTTTTAGTGGGGTCTCCAGCATCTATGTGAAGAAGTAAATGTTTTTCTCATTAGGAATTACTAGCACATAGAGGAAAGGTGGCTTTTTTTCTTTTTCAATCTTTGGTTGAAATACTGCCAGCTGCTGAGCCATCCTGACACCCCACTGCTCCCAGTAATGAGAAGCCACTCTTTGTCTTCCCATCTCTGCTGAATGAAGTCTTCCAGATACCACATCCCAACTCCCAAGACACTTGCTTGAAGACTGAGCCTCTGTGACGCTTTCCCCCCGAGCCTTTGGAAGCCTTGGTAACTGCCCAGGAGCCGAGAAACACAGGAGCTGGCCTCAGCAGCAGTCTTGCTGAGGTTTAATCACACAAACAGGAATTCCTGCAACAGACATAAACAAAAATAACAAAGATGCTGGATGTGAGGCCTTGTGCACTTTACCTCTGAAGGCACATCTGATCTGGGGCCACTCGGTAAAGGCGAGGCCAAGATTTATCAGTCTTTGGGTAGAGGGTCCCAGATGTAGTGGAACCCAGGCCTGTAGAACTATGCCCTTGACTTTGCAATTGACTTTAAAGGACAATTAGGTATTAGGATGTACCATTCTTCCACATGGATTTTGACCCTGACATTTCTCACCTGTCCCAGTCAATTTTCTGTGACTTTAACAGAATACCTGAGACTGGTCTAGAACTCCCAATCCTCCTGTTTCTACCTCCCAAATGCTGGGATTACAGGTGTGTGCCGCCATACTCAGCTTCCTTAAAAATTTAGTGTGTGTGTGTGTGTGTGTGTGTGTGTGTGTGTGTGTGGTGTGTGTGTGTTGAGAGTTGGGAGATCAGTCCAGCCCCTGGTGTTACCCACCACCTGCAGTTTTACCTAAGGAAGTAGAATATCCAGAAGTTCCTTGTGATCTCTCCCTGGAACATTTTGCTTCAGCAGAGCTTCATAATGCTGCAGGCAGTCAATTGATCCCCCATTTGACCGGGTTTTGTTGTTGTTTTCTAAAGGAAGGAAGGAAGGAAGGAAGGAAGGAAGGAAGGAAGGAAGGAAGGAAGGAAGGAAGGTAGGTACTAACTGTGGAATGAAGTCTGGAGGGAGGGAGTCGGCAGAATCTGTCTCTGCTTAATAAGATTTTTGTTCTTTTTCTTTTTATCAGCTAGGTTTTCTTTCCTTCATCTTTTTTTTTAATTGAAAAATCGTTTTGTTCTTTTTTTTGTTTTTTGTTTTTCCTTCTATACAGATTTCAATGGAATAAAATTTCCAGGACACTTGGTCCTCCGCCCTTCTCCCTCCTCCTAAAACTCTCTTTCAATCATATCAAACCTGCCGCAGCTGGGCCTTTACAAACCAGCAAGGATCAGGATGGATGGGGTCCAATGCCCATCTGCTGTTTCATGGCTTGAGTGTGCACACAGTGCATGCTTTGTTCAATACCCCCAAACACTGGTGTTGGGTGTTTTATAGACAGAATTTTATGCCAAGAGCCAATGTGTTTCTTATCTCTCTTTGGCAAACAAAACTAGAGTGTCATTGCTGGAGGGCCTGGGATCATGGGGAGGGTCATACTGACAGAAACGGGCAATCCAGAAAACAGTGAGCCCAGCCCCAAGCTCCAGGGAAGGCTCAGTCTGCAGGAGTAGGAGACACTGACTTCCAGCAGGATGCCACACAGAAAGTATCAGAATGAGGCTTAGGGTGTACAGTAAACTATAGAGTATCTTGATGGAGATCCTTGTCTAGCCTGGATACTACAAACCAATGCTAGGCCCTTGTAAATGGTGGACTTTGGAGCTCTGGGTCTATACTGCTATTTGAGACTCACTAAAGTGGGGGGGGGGAGGTTGGGGATTTAGCTCAGTGATAGAGCGCTTGCCTAGCAAGCACAAGGCCCTGGGTTCGATCCTCAGCTCCACATACAAAAAAAAAAAGAGACTCACTAAAGGAAAGAAAACTGTGAGCATTGGGTGTGTGTTTGAGAGAGAGAGAGAGAGAGTGAGAGAAAGAGAGAGAGAGAGAGAGAGAGAGAGAGAGAACTCCAGAGTAGCCTGTGGCTACTTTGTGTGGCTTCTTTTTGCAGCTGATTTCTAGAGGGTCCAGGTTTGTCTTGCTGTGAAGGCTACTGAAGATGACACAGGGGTGGTGCAGAGGCCAAAGCTGCTGGAAGAATCACACACCATCCTGAGTCTCCAGAAAAGGGATCGATTATAGCCTAGCTCTGGGAACCCTGCTCAGTATGGACTGGAACCTGACCCTAAAGTCTTTCCACACTGGGGACCAATTGGATGGTGTTCCCCCACCTGCCCTGGAAGTCAGGACTAGAGCAGAGCCACTGTTTAGGACCTTGAGCACCTTAGACATTTTCCCTTTGCTTCCTTTGGATGTTTTCTAAGTGAGAGCAGTAAGTGGTTTTCAAGCTATCAGGTCTTTGGCCCCAACCATGATTTGCCAAAGAATGATGCAGAAGTGTCTTTCCTTACCCACTCAGGGCTCTTAATTCATTGTCACATCAGTGAGCTCATCCCTCATGACTGGCACATTAGCAACCTTACTCTAATAACTTTTATGGCAAAGGCAGAAATTGACAGCCTGGCTTGAATCACCACGTCATTTGTAATTTGCCTAGTGTGGACAGCCACCCACTATTGACCACTGCATTGCCTGTTGCTCTTTCAGACCTAACCTCAGCCCAATTTGTCCTCACATAGTTTATAGCCTAGGACATCTGGTTGCTCTTTCCACAACACTCTCTGCAGCTTTCTGTTTGTTCTCTAATTAAAAAATTGCATTTATGGGTATTTGTGCATTTGTGTGTAAACCACTGCACATGTGTGGATACCAGTGGTTGACTTGTAGGGATCGGTCCTCTCCTTCCACCATGTAGGGCTTGGGGATTGAACTCAGGACATCGGACTTGGCCACAAGTGCCTTACCTGTTGAGCAATCTTTATTTGGGTGGGTTCTATACTTAGTAAAGTCTCTATTGCCTTGAGAACTTTCTAACCCTGGCCCAATGACAAGTATTAATGTTTTCAGGATAACAAATATTTCATTTTTTACAGAGAGTTTCATACATGCATAAAATGTGCTTTGATCAAATCAGTCTCCATTCCCTTCCACCCAATTTCTTCCCCATGCCTTTCCCTCTCAACTTTATGTACTTACAACAACAAAAAGCACCCCCCAAAAAAAACCAAACCTGAGTCCCCTTCATACTGTCTGTATGTGCACAGATGTGGTGCCATCCATACCCAGAAACCTCAGGTTCTCGTCTCTTACCTAGCTTTGGTGGAGTTCTGCTACACCAGCCACCTGCAGAAGCTCCCATCCATCACCCTTGCACATGTTCTTGAAGCTGAGTGTGTGGACAGGTGTGCTTCGATACAGAGGTGGGCTGTACTTATTACATTAGTTATCTTTCTCACGCCGTGACAGAATGTCTGTCTGCCACAAATGACTGAAGGGGGACGACTGATTTTACTCAGTATTTCAGAGGGTTCAACTCATCACGGCAGGGAGGGGTGGTCAAGTACTTCATGTGGTAGACAGAAAACTGACAGGGACTACAGAAAGGGGCTAAGGCAAGATATGACATGCCCAAGTGACTACCTCTTCAACTAGGCCCCATCTCCTTTCTTTCTTTCTCTCTCTCTTTCTCTTTCTTTCTTTCTTTCTTTCTTTCTTTCTTTCTTTCTTTCTTTCTTTCTTTTTTGGCTTTTTGAGACAGAATTTCTCTGTGTAGTTTTGGAGCCTGTCCTAGAACTCACTCTGTAGGCCAGGCTGGCCTCAAACTCAGAGATCTGCCTGGCTCTGCCTCCCGAGTACTGGTACTAAAGGTGTGTGGCACTGCTGCCCATAGGACCCATCTTTCAATGGTGCCATCTATTATATGCCAGTCATTATATTATAAATTCATCAAGTGATCAATCCATTAATGAGATCAGAGCCCTCAGGGTCCAACCGAATCATCTCTGGAACAATGATACACCAGAGTGTGCTTCTATCAGGATTAGCCATCACCTCGGCTCTGGAAATTGATGCACAGCGGATCTGCTAAATCTTGTCTACTTAAGGATAGGCACTGAGAAATGAGTCATTTCTCCACAGGGTGAGGTGGCAGAGCTGGGATTGCCCCGTTTGGGTGAAGGGCTGGCACACTAGGGAAACGAGACAAGCCAAGTAGTAGCCTACATCCATGGAGTGGATCGAACCTGGAAGGGCAGGACATGCACACAGCTCTCGGCTGCATTACCACCCACAGCTATTGCTGGCAGCCCAGAGAATGCTCAGGACTATTGAAGTTTGCAGGAACTAAGAAGTGTATACAGGTCCAGGATCCCCCCCTGGGAGGTATGGCTTCCTTCCACACCACACTGGTTACTTTGGCTAAGGGTCCTTTAGTCAGATCAGACCAGGCGCTGATTCTGGAGGGTACTCAGAGGAGATGGGGCTGTGGGTGGCTGGAGAAGTAAAGGTAAGAGAAGTGAGGCAGGGCTAACAGTTGTCCTGGTACCATGTAGATGTTCTTAAATTAGCTATGAGGAGAGGAAATGGGAAAGGGGAGCCAAAAAGTCAGCAGCCAGACTTTTCCATACCATCTGTGATGGGAAACAGAGAGCTGCCAAGAAAAACCATGTGCTAGAGTTAATTGGTAGAGCTTGTAAGTGGAAGCAATAAAGCATCCTGCTAAACCAAGGGGCTCTCCTCTCCTCCCCTCCCTTCCCCTCCCCTCCCCTCCCCTCTCTTGCCCTCCCCTTCCCTCTCCTGTCCTCCCCTCCCTCCTCTGCCCTCCCCTCCCCTTCTTTTTCCTCCCCTCCCCTCCTCCCCTCTCCCCTCTCCCCTCCTGTTCTCTTCTCATCTATCCTCCCTCCCTTTCCCTCTCCCCTCCTCTTCCCTTTCTTCCCTCCCTCCCCCATCTCCTTCCACACCTACATTGCTCTGTGTGACCTCAGAGCAATGATGCTACCCAGAAAGTGCTTGTGAGCTAGTGAGCCATGACTAAGCTGAAACATTAGTAACACAATGGAAGGAGACACTGGCCTTGGAGAAATTTGATTTCTTAAAGTCTGGCTACACATTGCATTCCTAATCTGTTTATTTTGTTTTGTTTTAATATTTTCATACATTTTGGTGGTTCGTTTCCAGTAGGAATTGTTTCTTATGTGTTACAGCAAAACACGAGAGTCTCATTTTAATTATAATTTCACATAATTTTTGCTATGGCTCGAATATTTCTTACAGTACTGTAATACATTGAAAAATTTTTTTCTTTCATGTAGTTCATTTTATGTATATATTTTATTTTATTTTTAGATTATAATACATTTACATAATTTCTCCCCTCGTTTTCCTCCCTCCAAACCCTTCCACATACCCCCGCCTCACCCTCTTTCAAATATCCTCCTTTTGCATTGTTATTACATGCACATACGTATCTACACATAGATTCTTAAATTCAACCTGCTCAGTCTGTGTAGTGTTTCTCGAGTGTATACTTTTGGTGCTGGCCATTTGGATAACCAATTGGTGTGTTCTTCCCTAGGGGAGTCTGTTTAGCCTTCTCTTTGCATTCCTCAGCTGTCCGTAGTTCCTTGTGCAGGGCTGAGACCTCGTGTATTTTCCCTGTCCACTTTGGCATGCCTTTGGTGTCACCCATGTTCAGCTCTTGTCCAGGCCATCATGTTGGTAAGACTTCATGGGCATAGCTTCTGATGTTGCTAGGAGCCTTCCTAATTAGTAACCCTATATAAGGGACACCATTTTAAGGAGACAGTAGCATGTTTTAATTTCTTATTTCCTTGTGTGGAGCAGGGCTTCGTTATGGGGCTTATGCTATGTGTCAAGCACAAACTGTCAGTGGATGGAGTGACCCTACACCCCACAGAAGAACTGAATACGATTTAGGTGAGGCCTGGTTTTCAACATGTTGAAAAGGCCTCAGAGATCCCAGAAGTTGTTCTTCTCTGGGGTGAAATGTTTCTGTCATATTCTAAGCTGCTGAGAGATCTGGGTCCCTGAGGAGTTAACTGATGAGCAAGGCTAGTGACCAGTGTTTGCAAAGTCATCATCTGGCTGGCTTCCTCCTCACTTCTTTGTCCCCTGCTTCCTCCCCACTTCCTTCTCCCCTGCTTCCTCTCTACTTCCTTCTCCCCTGATTCCTGTTTCCTTCTCCCCTGCCTTCCCCTGCTTCCTCCCCACTTCCTTCTCCCCTGCTTCCTCCCCACTTCCTTCTCCCCTGCCTTCCCCTGCTTCCTCCCCACTTCTTTCTTTCCTGCTTCCTCCCTACTTCTTTCTCCCCTGCTTCCTCCCCACTTCCTTCTCCCCTGCTTCCTGTTTCCTTCTCCCCTGCCTTCCCCTGCTTCCTCCCCACTCCCTTCTCCTCTCCTTCTTCTCCTCTCTATTTTTCTTTGTCCCCACCTGTTATATAGCAGCTGCTCTAGGAGGCTGGGAACCTCCTCCACCCCTTCACCCTCTTTTCTTTCTCCTAATCCTTCTTCCCCTAAGGCCCATGAACACAAGAAGAGATCGTTTTTCTTAAAAAAGTGTCTCTATGGTGTGTCTGCTTCTCTGGGGATGGGAGAAGGCTTTCCACTCACTGCAGAAAAACTCTCTAATAGGGTTTTGGTTATGAGATTCATAAATCCCAAACTACCTTCTGGAATAGAATGGTTTATGACTAAATATTTTACATAATTAAAATGTTTGTAATGTTCTCACTGAGGGTAGATTTGTAAATCTCAGATGGTTATCTCTTAGAGAGGCTTCCTGTCTGTCTGTCTGTCTGTCTGTTTGTTTTTCTTTTTGTGGGGGCCTCAGAACATTCCTGCCTAGACCCGAGGTTGGAGAGACATAGTTCTTTGGGCAGCTGTGTTCTCCTCATCTTTGTGACCCAAGGCAGATCTAAGGAGCCATGCAGCCAGAAGCAATGTGCAGAAGAAATCTTACCCACGGGCCCTGGAGCAGCCTAGCCCCCTGCTTCCTTCAGCTCTTCACTGGAGCTTTCTTAGACATTGAATGTGGACTGGGAATTAATGAGTGGGCCAGAAGTCCCACTGCGATAACCAGCCAGATGGCAGACAAGGTTTCACAGTGACAACAGCACTGGGGAGACCCAGGATACAGGACAAGCTTGGACCACTGACACTGCACTGTGGGGCACATGACCACTGACAGCAGGGTAGATGAGTAGGAGGAGGTGCCTGTGTGCCCTGTGGATTCACACACCGTTTTCTCAGCTATCTAAGGGTTTCCGGAACATATTATTGCATGTGTGATGCTCATGCATGCATGTACATGTGCGTGGAGGCTAGGGTTGTCCTCAGGGGTCACTCTTCCTCAGGTGCAATTCTACTTTTTGTGGGGGACACTGGGTCTCTTATTAGCTTTGAACTTTTTAGGCTGGAGTGCCAATGAAACCCAGAGATCTGCCTGTTTCTACCTCCTCAGCGCTGAGATTACAGGATTCTCTCTCTCTCTCTCTCTCTCTCTCTCTCTCTCTCTCTCTCTGTGTGTGTGTGTGTGTGTGTTTTCTAGGTCTTTCTCAAAGCTTATAAGGCAAGTGCTTTACAAACTATGTCTCAAGCCCCTGGCTCAGATTCTTGGCTAAATAGGATGTCAACTCAACCTTAGCCTTCAGCAAGATGGTTATCTCCTTTGACCTGTGTTCTGTGGCTTCTGGCCCACTCATTAATCCCCAGTCCACATTCAATGTCTAAGAAAGCTCCGGTGAAGAGCTGAAGGAAGCAGGGGGCTAGGCTGCTCTGGGGCCTGTGGGTAAGATTTCTGCATATGCTTCTGGCTGCATGTCTCCTTAGACCTGCCTTGGGTCACAAAGATGAGGAGAACACAGACCCTGACTTCTGGGGTGGTCTTGAGTCAGGATTTGAACAGGTATGTCTCTTGCCTTCCTACTTGCCAGGATACTTTATTGCTAATAGTTTGTACTTCGGTACACTCAGTTTTAGAGCCCTTTGTTTATGTTTATACTTTAAACACCCTTGGGGTGCCCCTTTCCTAGCAGGATTGCCGTAAATACCCTTGGACCACCAGCCTGATGCCTACCATCCTACTTTCACTTATCAAAGGCTGATGTGAGGCACCACATAACCTTGGCTTTGAAACTTGGGGTCCTGAAAGCAGAACACCAGATTCATCAGCTGATATTGGCCACACCTCCTTAAGTCCAAACCCTGAGCATTCATTTGCATCTTATTTTTCTAAAATGTCTGGTAGGTACTCACAGGTGAAGACTCTGAAGAACACAGAGCTCGTGCCCCAGAGCAAAGTTCCCGTTGGTAGAAACTGTCCCTTGCTATTCAAAGTCTCACCAGTGGGAAAAGGCATACTGCAGTTAAGCTCACTGGTTTTAGAATCCTAAGAATCGGATTAGAGCCTATGAGTATATCTGGCCATGTGACACCGAGAAAGCTGTTGTACTCACAGTTTTCTGGACAAGTGCAGGGAAGGGTGGGACACTTTCCATTTAAAATGAAGAAAAGCAAGGGCTGAGGCTGTGGGTCCACAAAAGAGCAAGAGGCCCTGAGCTTGATTCTCAGAACTGCAAAAAAAATTAAACTGTGTTCAATATAAACAAAATGGAGGGGGGACTGGCAGGATTGCTCAGTGGGTAAAGACACCTGCTGACTGAAGACCTGAATTTGATCCTGGGGACTCACATGAAGGAAGTTGAAAACCAACTCCCTCAGGTTTCCCTCTGACCTCCACATGCATGCTGTAGCATACATACCCTCACACACAAAATAAGTAAATAAAATATAATTTACAAATAAATAGATAAAGGAAAATGAGACTTATAGAAGTTGTAGGAGTGAAATGCTTAGCATAGTCGCACCTCCAAGTTTGGGAGGTCGTTTACCTTTGGTATACAGCAGAGACCCCTTAATAATATTGCCGCTATGGCCATCTGCAGGGCTTTGATAGAAAATGGCCCCCCAAAGGGAGTGGCACTATTAGGAGGTGTGGCCTTATTGGAGTAGGCGTGGTCTTGTTTAGAGGTGGGCTTTGAGGTCAGTGAGACAGTTCACTTCCTTGTGTCTGCAAGAACTCTCAGCTCCTTTCCCGTCACCATGTCTGCCTGCATACCTCAGTGTCCTGTCATAATGATAAAGGACTAAACCTCTGAAACTGTGAGCCACCCCAATTAAATGTTTTCCTTTATAAGAGTTGCTGTGGTCATGGTGTCTCTTCACAGCAGTAGAATCCTGACTAAGACACCATCCGTGCAAGGGATCCAAGCACCATAGGAGTTCACCGATTCTCAGAGGCAGAATTGATGATAAGAAGGCTTAGCATATATGTAGCCTTTCCCAATGTCTGCAGCACTTCCCCTTACTCTCTGGAGAGCGGTACCCACGCAAGGAGCTGCTCCAGGAGAAACAGGTCTCAGGTTCCTCACAATTGATTTTCCTATTTTAAGGAGAAGGGCTGGCTGGCTCGTTGCAAATATTGACGCTTCTGTTGCATACTATCAAACAGGAGCACAGAGTTGCTACAAAGCCTTGGGAGAACATCAGCTCTGTCCTCTTCATCTACAGTCTGCTGCTGACCCTGGACAAAAGCACCAGGAGGGCCTGTGTGTGATACAACCAGGTCATCTTGTATGGAGCAGGCGGGGCTGCCCCAGACTGTTAAGAAAGAACTTCCCCAGGAAGCTCGGTTTGATTCTCCTGACTCTGGATGATTCATCATGCCATCACTTATTCTTTGCTTTCAAAGTGAACTGAATGGTACCCTCCCTGCAAAGATGTACCCACAGTGAATCCGTGAGTGTAATTGTACTTGGGTAAAGAGTTCTTTAGAGCTAAGCAAAGAATCTCGTGATGACATAATTCTGGATTATTTCAGTTATACCTAAACCCAATGGTAAGTGTTCTTAATAAGAGGCAGAAAGCAGGTGTAGACATACAGAGGAGAAGGCTGTGTGGACAGAGAGGCAGAGACAAGAGTGATACAGCCAAGTCTAAGGATGCCCAGAGCCACCAGTGCTGGAAGATCAACAGAAGAGCCTGTCCTGGAGCCTTTGCGGGTATGATGCTGCTGACAACCGTGACTTGGGAATTCTGCTCTCCAGAGCTCACAAATACAGACACACATACAAACAGACATACAGACACACACCACACACAAATTCACACTACACACGTACACACACACACACACACACACAGAAGAATCTATTAATAAAAATGGCAACACAGGAAGAAATTGTAGGAAAGGGAGTTATTGCAGTGCTCATGAGCACTGAGAAGCCACTTGTCCCCTCCTTGAGAGGGAAACCACTGGAACTAATGTGTCCCCACAGCTCTTTCTCTGTCTCTCTAAAGGGCTAGAGAGTGGCTGGTGGCTTCATTCAGCTGCTTGGAGCATTCTCCCCATTTGTATTCCCTCCACATGCATCTCCCCATCACAGAGGGACTTGCAGAGCAAAGCCTGACATTTTCCAGTTCTTGAGTCTGTGCCCAGAATCAACAACCCTCACCAGGAAGAGTGAATAAATCCTCAAGATCCCAGAGCAGAATTCCCCTGGCTGCCTGGCCGTGGCTTCCCCTTTCTGCCCCTGAAGCTAGTGCTGGCATCTCACAACTCCAGTGTTGACAAAAGAGTGGTCCCAGAGCAGAATGGTAAATACAGCCATCCTTTCACACCTCCAGCTTCTGCATCCTTAGACACAACCGGCCACAGATAAAAAATAGTTAAAAACGATTCATCTGAGCTGAGTGTATACCAGCCTTTCCCTTATTACCAGTCCTAAACCAGACAGTATAACAACTGTTCATGTGTATGCACAGGTGTTATGTGTCAAAAATTTATGTTGTGTTAGACACCGTAGTAATCTAGAAATGAACTAAAGTGTATAAGAAGCTAGGTGTGGCAGAGAATGCCTACAATTCCAACAACTGAGTGGCCGAGGAGGAGGGATGCTGTGAGGTAGTGATCAACCTCTACTGTATGGAAAGATCCTGTTTCAAAAGCAATAAATGAAAACACTCTCCTGCAAATGCAAACAGATCATCAACAACAACAAACAAAAACAAAGTCTCCAGGAGGATGTATACAGATCCCCAGTGAATCCTGTGGCTTTTTATATAAGGGACTTAGACATTTTATATCCTTGGGGTTCTAGAATCAATCAGTCCTTCATTTCTGTACTGGTTCAGCTTTAGTGACTTCAGGAGAGTCCAGCTCAGCCTGTCCTTTTCGTTCAGGACTACAAACCTTAATAATGGCAGGATGTGGGTTAGGGGACAGTGTGGGGTTTGCTTGCGGGCCATTTTTTATGACTTGCTTGAGACCCACAGGACTTCACAGAGACCCCCTTATCTATGGATAGGCTCACATTTTGCACATCTGGGAAGGCTGCCCCAGTATCGCTGAGGTAACGTGTGTTGCATGAACTGGGCATGGTGCAGTGGTTCGGGGAAGGTCAGAAACAGCTGCTCCCCATCACTGCATTCTTTCCCCATCTTTCCACCTCTGCCCAGTCCCATGGACTTTCTAGTCTGTTTGAGGTCTTTATAAGCAGTCCCATTTAGGTTTATAAAGTCCAGACCAAGCTAATATCAAAGCCCTGTGACTTTTCTGAGGAGAAAGCCTTAGGCAAGGTCAGGGACTTGTCTCTGAGTAGGTCTTCCTGACCCCAGCAGTGACCTCATTCTTGAAGGAGCTCCTGGAAGGTCCTCGTGCCTAGTTTAGGCATGTCCTCCTTTTCCTGATAGAAGAGAGAACACACAACCCTCCGAACTACAAGAAATTCCCACTTGGACTTTTACCTCTAATTATTTTTACTCTGCACATCCCCTGCAGGCAGTTCCAGCCATGAGTCACACACTTGCTTTGGGGCTCCTCTGAAGATGGGGAGGCTCTTTCCAGGGAGTGTGCTGCATTGGTTGAAGAGGACTCACCCCTGAGCATGCCTTGGGAGTGCTCAAGCTCTCCATCCCTCCTCCTTCTCCTCCTCCTCCTCCTCTTCCTCCTCCTCCTCCTCCTCCTCCTCCTTCTCCTCCAGCTTCTTTAAGCCCTGGTTCCCTGGTACCCATGTGGTCTTCAGCATGGAATGACAACTTTGTCTGAGGGAGTAACTGAGCTCCAGGCCTAGGGCTTTCCTGACCCTTGTAAAATCTACCAGGTCACTCTCAATATGGTCTTTATGCACTCTGGTTGCTGCTGACTCCTTTTGAGAGAGGGCTTAAAAAGGATCAGATCTGTAGCAAGAGGAATAAAGTGAGGTCTCTTTCTACCAGTGATTGGGGACCAGTGTGCTCCACCACCAGCGAAGATGTTGGGAGCACTCTGAAGAGCTGCATTCTAGCAGCAGCAGTACTACCCCTCCCATCCCCACTGCCATCAGGTCCATAAGGTAAGGGTTACTCCTTCTACTAACACTATTTTGGTTCCAGTCCTTAATGCCCTGGGGCTGGGTTCACCTTTCCTTTCAGTGACAAAGAAAAAAAAATGGGGGGGGGAGGGGCGCTGGAGAGATGGCTCAGCAGTTAAGAACTCTGACTGCTCTTCCAGAGGTCCTGAGTTCAATCCCAGCAACCACATGGTGGCTCACAACCATCTGTAATAAGATCTGGCGCCCTCTTCTGGCCTGCAGATATACATGCAGACAGAATACTGTACACATAATAAATAAATAAATCTTTAAAAAAAAATCTGGAAAAGTCTACTTAAAGGAAGAATGACTTAGTCTGTGGCTGCTTGGCCTCGATGCTGTGAGCTTGTGATGGGCCAGAGCATCATGACAGAGATAGTACATCCGAGGTGCTCACCCCAGACTGACTCTGAAGAGCAGCAAACGCTGAGATCAAGGTATAACCATCAGCGACATGCTTACCTCTGGAGAACTAACTACTCCCTCCAACCAAGCCTCACCTCCTAATAGTCCATTTGCTTGTGAATTCATCAATCAATGAGTTAATACATTGGTGAAGCTAGAGCTTGCTTGGTCCAATCATCTCCCAGAAGCCCATCAGCTAGGCATCAATTCTTTAATGCATGAACCTTTGGAAGACATTTTGATGCACATCATAACGGGTCAAGATATTTTATTTGGTCAGATTCTCACTTCAAGATGGATGGCACCGTGTTTGGGCAATTCCTTTCTAATTTCCAGCAGTGGAGCATGGCTTTATCCCACTTCAGAGGGAAGTCTCGTGGGAAGAAGAATGAGAAGAGGCAAGCATTTGAAGTGGAGAAGGAGTTTGAGTCCCTCTCGGCTGGGCAAGGGAACGAATGTCCCCCTGGGAACAATAGGTTGCATTTGAGCAGTGTGTAGTGTGCAGATGGGACACTTTGGGGAGAAATGGTAGCAAGAGGGAAGTTAAAGGACAAGCCAATCACCAACCGTATCCGGATCTGTTGGTCCTGCCAGAGTCTGAGGTTTATTCTTAAGGCAATGGGAATGATGACAAGATTTAAGGCAGGCAATTAACAGCAGTGGCTCAATGTTTTAGAACAAGGGCTCTGATTGCCTCTCAGGGCAAAAATGTAATGGGTCCAGACAAGCTCAAAGCGGGGAGATCAGGTAGGAGGCTATGGCTGAAGTCCAGGGAGGGATGATGAGTTTGGGCCGAGGCAATAACAAGAGTGGGAGGCCTTGGGGAGGCAGGAGATGAGTCAGCCAGGGACCTCTGTGGAGGCGGAAAGTAGAAGAGAGAGAATCTGGCTTGAACTATGGGTTGCTTGGCTTGGGGAGCACACAAGGGGAACAGCCCTCACTCTGTCCTGAAAGGCTCTGGATTCCCCTGCCCCTGGATAGGCACAACAACCTGGCCCTGGTTCCTCAAGGGAACAGCATTTTGTCATGTTCCATGGGTAAAACAGCTCCTATCAGCTGTGGCTTCCATGCCTTTGGGAACAGAAATAAATAACTAGATGTTTTCACCTTGATTTTGCCCATATTTGATCTGCCATTTGAGGACATTCAGCCTAACAAATGTCTAATTGTATTGGACCAACATAGGCCTTGCATACTTTTTTTTTTCTTCTTCTTTGTTCTCTTTGCCCGTTTAGAACATTCAAAGTTTACCAATCTAACAGACCAAAGAAAATACCACCCATGACAAAGCTGGCTAAACAGCAATCCTATTATCCCTTTCTGGCACGATGGGAAAGTGCATTTCCCAAATACCACTGTAATTAGGCTGAGGCCATGTGACTGGGTTTGGCCAATGCTGCCCGGCTAGAAAAGACGTCAAGTGGCTTCTGGGCCTGGCATAAAGCCCTGCACTCAATGGCTCATGCTCTCTCCTCCCGTGGTAACATCAAAGGCCACGTGTGAAAGATGGTGGTGATCCAAGATGGAAGCTGTTTAGATTCCTGAGTCACCTCTTGGAAGAGAGCCACTAATCTGCTTTGGCTGTGACTTGAGCAAGTAGTAAACTTAAAGTGTGTCAGGCCTGTGAAGCCAAGGGTTCTTTATGTAGGGCTTGTGGTCCCAGCTAAGGCACTTGGTCAGCAGTAAAGCATGGCTTTTCTCTAGGATCAGTCAAACCTCTGTGCACTTGCCTGTCTACACTGGTGCTCACTGGCTGGAGCCTGGTATTCATGAGAAGACAGACAGTCTATGATAAAGCATATTGGCCTCTTGTCACAGTATCTGAAAACAGACTACAGATATTTGAAAGGGTATATGTACATATATGCACACTTTTATGAACAAGCCTTGTCGCATTTGCTGATAAACACATAATTTTGGGGAAAATCATATTTTCTAAATCATAGTCAAGAAAAATGAAGTCGATCTGGGTATGGTGGCTCATGCACTTGGGAGACTGAGATGGGAGTACTGCCATATATTTGAGGCTGGTGTGGGCTTCACAATGAGATGCTGTCTCAAAAGGAAATAAATAGAAGAGAGGAAAAGAGGAAGGATGAGAGAGAGACAGAAAATAAGCAGAAAGAAAAAGGTCAAATGAAGACAGAGTTCTTCATGCTTCCAGACAGGGTTGTTTTACTGAATTGGAATATAATGATGCTGCCCCAGGGAGTGTGTCCTCAGGCTCCCCCAACTCCCATCTCAATGCTTGTCTTTGAAGAGAGTACCTTTTGTTATACCTCAAGCGTTCATTGCCATCTCCAAGGGGACAGCTGGCTACTTTCCCTCTCCAGATCAAAGGCCACTACGTAGGCAGTGGGCACTCGAACCTCAGCATGCCTTTGAGCTGAGAATGAACTCTGGAGAAAGCCAAAGCACTGTGCTTGAAAACAAGAGCTGAGGGCTGGGAGGCTCATGGTGTCCTCTCTGGAGGCTTTCACCTCATTGAGGAGCAGAATGAAGGGAGGGGAACCAATGTCTACGACGAACTACCACAGCAGCAGAGAGAAAAAATCACCAGGGAGAACAGGACTCTTAAAAATGTCACTCAAATATCCAAACACACTGTGACAGTTTCTGACCTACAGTTCACCAGTGGCTGAGAGAAATAGAGATGGATCTGAGTGACATGAAGAGGGGGATGCGGCTGGGCAGATTGGGACAGAAGCAGGAAGAGGAAAAGGCAATAAGACATGGTGACAGATGTGCCCTCTCCACCACCACACCACATAAGCCCATAAAGCTATGCTACTTATGTTTTTAAGCTGTGTGTGTGGTGGGTCCACTCACCCATATGGGCATGTGTGGAGGCCCGAAGTTCATGTTGGATCGTCTTCCTCAAATGCTTCTCTACCTTCTTTTTTGAGACAAGGTCCCTTGCTGAACCTGCAGCTGTCTGGTGAGCCCCCAGGCTCTCTGTCCCCTGAACCCTGAGCTGGTATCATAGGTAAGTGCTACTACTGTGCCCAGCTTTACATGGGTTCTAGAGATCCAGATCCAGGACCCCACGCTCACTCACTGAGTCATTTCTCCAGCCCTGTAACTCCTGGTTCTACCCGAGAACATGTTATTGGGAACTCCTCAAAAACCTTTTGCTTTCAACCTCAGATGTAGAAGCCAGGGCTTCTAGGAGAGGTCTCTTTCTTGTTCTCTTGTGGAAATTGCAGGCTAACCACACTCAGCCATTAGTTTCTGCCTCCTCCTGCCATCTGTAGTGAGCTGTGGCATGCCTTTCTTCTAACTGTGAGGCCATGTTTTCTTTGTGTGGCTTTCAACCTTTCATGCTGCCAGGATGCATTTGTTTATTATTCCTGACACCTCTCCACACACCTGGGTTTATGCTTCCACACCAGACAGAATTTAGTTAGGGCCAGAGCTGCCTAGCCTTAGCTGGGACCGTTACGTTTTCCTTTTCTTCTTCTTTCTTAATGTAGCATCTTTTCAGCAGATCATGGCAGAGGAATTAGTAGCACTGGGTTCTAGTCCATAACCATTTGGATGATCTTGACCCTTGACCTTTGCCACTTTGGACGGAACGGCCAAGTGATGACCTGGTTCATGTCTGTAGATTCTCTGTCCCTAACTGACTCTTGGGTAACCCTTGTAGGTAACCTTTGCCTGTTTGCTCTCTTCACTTTTTCTTTTCAGCAATGTCCCCTCTGCTGTTCAGTCTGGCCTCCCTCAGCAGAGGATGGCTAGGAACCAAGATAGCTGAGCATTGTGCTGAATCGGATGAGTTTGGGTAAAATGTGTGTGGAAGGAAGTCAGATGTGTCTAAATTTAGATTTGCATCACTGTAACAAAATACCCAAGGCTGGTAACTATATATATGTATATGACATGGTTTGTTTACATTACTTATACTTGTGAATGTCCAAGGACCCACATCTTGTAATGGGTGGCCTTTTTGGTGACAAAGTCCCAAGGTTGCTCAGATATCACAGAGTGAGAGGCAGGGAACATACACACATGTACCTTCCAGTCTCTCTTCCCTCTAAGAAAGCCACCAGAATTCAATCAGGGAGCCGCCACCTGATGAGTTTAATCCTAATCACTCCCAAACTCATCTCTATACATTACATTAAGATCACACCTTAATTCCTCAAAATGGGGATTAAATTTGAACTCATAACCCTGGGAGACACACTCTAACCCTTTGCAAGTCATAGCATATGGTTGATAGATCCAAGCTCCACTGTTCCTAGGTTATTGGGAGACTTAAATTCTAAAATCAGTTCTAGTAAAAGTATTTGAAAAAGCAGGTACATCTGACTGTATGTTATATGTAGTCATGCTTTCAACACAGATGTGGGAAGCTGGCACCATCCCACACAGCCAGAGAAACCTAAGCAGAGTCTCTACCAGCCCCAGGTATAATGCACTCTGTATACTGTGCATTGCGTGGAAATAACATACACTTGATGTATTCGTGCATCTGAAAAATTTGAATAAACAAGGGTCCATACACACACATGTAAAACATATTACATGTTATATAAAGAGTTGAATTCTTGAGTTGATTCTTCATTAAAATACATCTTGCAGATGCATTTTCCTCTGTTATCTCTTAAAAAATAGTATCCATAAATTTTCACCTTGATGCCCTACTATTTCTATAACCTGCATTAAGGCAAAAGGGAGGCAAAAGATTAAAAAAAAAAAAAAAGTTCCCACCACAGCTGGACCTGTGTCTTTTGGGAGACTCATTCGCTTCAAAGGATGTCCCTCTGGTGCTTGGTGTGTGAACCCATGGATCATAAATTCCACTGTGTTCACCATCACCAACAACTCTGTCTTCAGCTGCTGACCTCTGCCTGCAACGTGTGATCATTAATCTTGTACATTTTCTCACTCTAAGGGTTTTCTCTCTTTGCTGAGAATCTAAGACAGGTTGTGTCTGTTTCCACTGACCTTTGAGAGGTTTGTCATGTGTCCCCCTTTAAACAGGTTGTGTAGAAACCAAATACTGGAGCATGGCTGGGTTCCCAGGCAGGAGTGCTCAACGTGGGAACCTTAATTCTGTCGTCTTCCCCTTTGTTAAAATCAGCGAGGGCTCTGCCAACAGAAGCAGTTGGCACTCCGCATCTGAAGAGAGGCATAGGGACTTTTCTGATCAACAGTTCTCCAGGGCTGGTGAGGAGTTTAGCTGCCTCCTGAGGTACAAAGATAAGGGGCTGGAGACCTCAGGCCAGCTGCCAGGAGTGGCTGAGAATCACATTCCGGAAGGCCCAGTGACTGCAGTAGACCTCACAGGAGTCGACCCTTATAAAGGGCAGGTCTCTTTTCTATGGAGAGAGAAATAATCGTATCCACACAGCAGAATAGAGAAGAGCAGTAGAATTATCTAGTGAAGGCAGGTGTTTGGGAGACACCCACTCTTGATAAATGAAAGATGGGCTTTGCAGAATCCAACAGCACACCTCAGGCATGATAAACTCTGTCTCAGTGGCTGGTGAGTTGTTTGTTTCTTGTCTTCTATAAAGTTTCCATTGTGTCTGGTAAAAACAATTCTGGCTTGGTGTAATTATGGAACAGTAGCAGACACACACCTTCCAGTGAAGGTTTACAGTGCTGTCTATCATATCTTAGAGTTCTTTGTAGGATTAAGAGCTAATGGCGACAGGAAGATTAAAAGCTAATGGTGATAGGCTTGGCAGAGAAAAAGGTCACACACTCCCTGGGGCTTAATCTTTATCAGACCGTCCCTCTTCCATATTTTATCTACCACCAGGCACTCCCCCCACCCCACCCATGAACTTCTGTGAGCCTCTATTCAAATTCGGTCAGTCACTAACCCTGATGCCTTACTGCATTTAAAATTCATGCTTGCCTCTAGCCCTGCACCCATGATAGCTCGCTGCAACTCATTCTCTGATTTCCATCCTTTTTTAAAAAAAGTTATATTTATTTTTATTTTTGTATGTGTGCATGTATAGAGGGGTGGTGATGTGCGCATGCTCAGGTGCATGTGTGACGTCAGAGGACAACTGGTGGGAGTCTGTTCTCTCCTTCCACCATGTGGTCCCCTGGAATTGAACTCAGCTCATCAGGCTTAGCAGCAAGTGCCTTTACCCACTGGGCCATTTTGCCATCTTCCCATCCTTTCTTCTTTTGGGTTTGCATGGGAAGTACTGTGTAGTCTCCCTGAACACAGTCTCCATGAACTTGGAATGATAATTTTGGCTGTGTCCTGACTGTAACTCTAGGTCACCATTCTGGTTGTATCTGCTTCCAGACTGCTTTTTTCCCTTCAGAGTTGATGTTTGCCAGAGTTGATCCTTCTCCTTGAAATGGACAAGAGGCCTAACTAGCGAGGTGATTGTTATTAACAGAACATTTGTGACTGAAAGAGTTCAATCGTTTTCTGGAAGAATCCATTAATGTTCATGAAAGCACATGTTTATGGTTGATCCCTGCAATCAACTGCTCTATCCCTGAACTCTACCTTTGCTGTATGGTTAGTCCCTACACATATTTAAAAATTACTGTTGAGGCAGGCGTTGGTGGCACACACCTTTAATCCCAGCACTCGGGAGGCAGAGCCAGATGGATCTCTATGAGTTCAAGGCCAGCCTGGTCTACAGAGTGAGTTCCAGGAAAGGCGCAAAGCTACACAGAGAAATCCTGTTTTGAAATACAAACAAACAAACAAACAAACAAACAAACAATTACTGTTGAGTCCCATAAAGGCAATAGGACACATAAGTAGCTTCTATTCTTAAAACTTATTTATGCACATAAATTAATTTTAGGCACATGATTAATAAATTAAGGTAATTTATTGAATATGATGGGATTTCCATTCAAGTTAGTGCACTGAGGCAAGGAAAGTGTTTCCTCCTGACTCTTGAGCTATGGGAAGGTGCAGAGAGAAGGGTTTACTCACCAGGATCTGAGTCACATCAGTGGCCGTGACATGGAGGCAGGTTCAGTTCCCAATGATGGTTTTCTGTGAGGCTTGCCTTCTCCTTAGGGAAACACAAAGACCCCCAAAGGGCTGGTATCAGAGAAGGTGGAGATGATGTTAATGACAGAGGTGTGACCAAACAGTGCAGTGTCGTCTTCATGAAGAGAAAGGATGGCTCCTTCCCATCCCTCCCTGAGAGGAGAATCATTTCTGCTCTTGTTTGTCCATTTGCAACAAATGAAGACAATAATGTGTGTGAAAATGTTAAAGTGAGGAGCCCGTCCAAACCTGGAGGTTCCATGCTACTGTCGTAAGAGGAATGGCTACTTTCCTTTGAACAACAGCGCATTAAGGTGTTTGTTGGCTAGGAAAGTGGAAAGGGTTTTGTGTGCACCCTGGAGAATAGATTCTACACCATTTAGTCAATGAATCTTTTTGAAGGAGTGAGGGCTGGCCAGGCAGCGAGGGTGGCTCTTACCACCCAGAGGGGTGCCAACTGAGATTCCCACTGAGATCTTCCTGGCATCTTCCCAAGGGACCCTATTTTAAGAACTGGAGAATCTGTTGGGGACAGAAGAGGCTCCTATCTACCATAGGCTTCTAAAGTGTGTATAGGTCAAAGAGTACAGCGGGGCACTGTGGAAGCGGGGCCAGCCTTCTGTCTCATGAATCCATGCTTCTAACTGACAGCATGCCCATGTAACATAGGAGCCTTTGATGTTTTCCTGACCAGTTGGAGAAATAGCAAGTCTAACATAGATCATAAACAGATGGTTTATGTTCAGACAGAAAAAGAATAAAGAAATGCCCTGCTATTATGCAGAGCACCAGGGTCTTTTGTGATGTTTGGTTTAGTAACAGGTGTGCAATGTGAGCAAACAGACATGTCTAAGAAAAATAAAAGGGAGCCAAGTAGCAGGGCTCACACCTGCAATGTCAACACTCAGAGAGGTGGAGGCAGGAGGAGCGACACAAGCTTGAAGCCAGGCTAGACCACATTGTGAGTTTGAGGCTAGCCTGTGTGTGTGTGTGTGTGTGTGTGTGTGTGTGTGTGTGTGTGTGTAAGTATACATCATGGCCCTTCATAGGACCCATGTCTAAAAACTTGATGACTAGTCTTCTCTGATGTTAGAATTTTGTCACCCATTTGATACTGGCACAGGCCCAAGTAACTAGTTGGTCATTTCAACTGGTTTGAGTTACTTCCATGCTCCTAAAAACCAACTTAGTCAACTGTTGCCTTTGTAGTCAATAAGTCATTGATGTGTATAGCAAAGCTAGTGGGAGTGTCTTGTTATGAAAGCCAATGAAGCTAGAGGGCTTGCTCAGGTTCTCCCCCCCCCCCTCCTCTCTCTCTCTCTCTCTCTCTCTCTCTCTCTCTCTCTCTCTGGGGGGGGGATGTGTGGACACCAGAAATTCCTCAGGAACCATTCACCTTGTTTGTTTTTTGAGACAGAGTCTCCACTAGCCTGGAGTTCACCATGTAGGCTAGCCTGGCCAGCAAGTTCCAGGGGTCTTCCTGTCTCTACCTCCTAAAGCTGGGATTACAAGAACATATTGCCACACCCAGCTTTTTTTTTTTCCAAGACAGGTTTCACTGTATAGCTTTGGCTGTCCTGGAACTTACTTATGTAGACCAGGCTGGCCTTGAACCCACAGAGATCTACCTGCCTCTGCCTCCCAAACAGACCCAGCTTTTTAATGACAGTTCTGAAGGTCCAATTCAGGTCATCAAGCTTGCATGGCAAGTGTTTTGCTGATTGATCTATCTTTCCAGGCCCAAGTTTTTTCTTGATTTCACTTTCTGAGTCTTTATCATATTAAAATGGGTCTGAATGCCTACATTATAGAGTGTGGAGAGGGGAGATTAAATAATATAATGTGCAGATACTAGAATATACCACCGAATGCTAAGTAGAAATTACAGGAGGCCATTGTTCTAAGCTAAATTCCTTCCCTAGGCCCTCTGCATACCAGATTATAAATTAAAATGGAGTCACTGGTGCCCAAGGCCCTCATCATTAAGCTGAAACTAAGGTGTTTATCTGAATTCTTAAGAAACCAGGAAAATGAGAGCTAAGAGCCAAATGCCCCAAACAGGTCAGTTTCAACCTGAATGCTGATGAACTTCCCTTGGTTTTCATTTTAATCCACATACAAAGAAGTGGCCTGAAGTAACCCTATTCTCCATCTCTTCGCTGTTGGTGCTCCGTCCCCACCTTACAAAAGAGAGTGACTTTGAAATGATCGGCTTTTTCTCTTGTTCTTTGTTTCTGTCCAGTTCACTTCACTTCCTGGCAGAAAGAAAATCGGTTCTAAGATTTTACCATGTGAGCTTGACATGCAGGGTGGACACATGTGTGAGCAGTACTGAAGTGCCTTCTGTTCTCCCAGGTGGACCAAAGCCTTGTCAATGTCTATCAAAGCAGATGCAACAAGGCATCTACTCTGAATGTCATGTATTCTAATCCTAGACTTGGCCTTAGTTCAGCCCCAGGTGTTAGAAGTTTGGTCCTTTTAGCAGACGTATTGCTGTGGAGATATGGTGGAACCCTGAAGAGACAGGGAGTTCTGTCTGCCTTGGGGGCAGATACTGGGGCTCCCACCCTCTGCTCCCTCTCTCTTGCTCCCTAGCATGTGCTCCCTTTGCATCTCATTTCACTGCTAGCCCAAAGGACAACAGGATCGACCTTCACCATAGACTCTGAGCATACCACCCCCCCAAATCCAAAACAAACTTTCCCTCTTTTTAAGCTGCTGTCTTAGGGCGTGTGTGATAATAATGCAAAATGACTAACATGGGGTCAGTGCTGGATGGAGAGTGAAGGTGCCAATCAATCAATCAATCAATCAATCAATTTGGCCCACCCTTGAAAAATCAGCTCTTTCAACTACTACTATGTCAAAACCTATATCGCATCAAAAACAACTGAAGACTTCATGTGTCCAATCACCAGTTGGTTCAGCAAGATGGCTCAGCCAGGCAAACACTCAACATGAACTCTCTGCAGGCTGTGAGAAGCAACAGAATTCTGATTTCTATAGAGAAATGATTTTATTTAACCCCACAGATAAGTCCTGATAATTTTTTTTTGGGGGGGTGTTGACTGATAATTTTTTTTTTAAATTTTATGTGCTCTGGTATTTTTGCCTGCATGTATGTCTGTACGAGGGTTATGGATCTCCTGGAACTGGAGTTACAGACAGTTGTGAGCTGCCATGTGGGTGCTAGGGAATTGAACCTGGGTCCTCTGGAAGAGCAGTCAGTGCTCTTAACCTCTGAGTCTCTCTAGCCCTGACTGATAATTTTTTTAAAGTTTTGTTTCAATACTGATCTTTGTCTTCTAGTAGGCTTAACTACTAAGTCTCAACACTGAATTCTATTCTCACATAGTATTCCTCCGGGTTCTATGGCACAGTGTCAATTAAGTAATAAAAAGCTACATAGAAGTGTTTGGTTGGGGACATGAGTAGCTCACTCACCTGACAATAGCTGTCCTCTTTCCCTGCAGCTTGCCAGAGGTGATTCTGCCTAAACTCCTATCTCAGAACCGTGTCTTCTCTCAGCTGCCCTCTAGTGGTCAGAACACAGACACTTCCCTGAACAATGGAGAACAAAATAATGACCCACATTCATAAATAACCTGTGAGTGCGTGATCCTCTCCAGGGTCAATTAGCTTACGTAGACTTCACAGTAGAAAATTTTATTACATACATGCTCTGTTCTGAATGAACGTTTGATGTATCAGCCCTCCTTTGTATTGTAGTTATTTATTGTCTATGTGCATGCATTTGGCCTGCTCATGCCTCCGCGAAGGTACGGAGGTCAGAGAACACATTTGTTACTCAGTTCTCTTCTTCCAGTCTGTGAGTTCGGGGGATCGAGCTCAGAGCAGCCGGCGTTGTGGCAAGCACTTTCATCTGCTGAGCCATCTGAATAGCCCACAGACTTAAAACAAACTCAGGGGCTCACTTATATAGTCCTGGATAGCCTGGAATACACTCTACAGACCAAGATTACCTGGAACAAATGGCTGTCCTCCTGCCTCTGCCTCCTGAGTGCTGAGATTACAGGCGTGCACCCACACTCCTTACCCCCATAGCCTCCACGTTCCTTTTTTTTTTAACACTTACCCACTCAGACTGTGGTTGCCTGTTTGTAATCCTGACTAGAAGGCACTTAGTTTGAATCATGAATGTCCCCCAGAGGCATGTGTGTCCGAGGCTTGCTCACCAGCCTATGGTGCTGCTGGTGATGGTGGGGTTCTTCGGAGGCGGGGCCTAGAAGTTAGGAAGGGAGGGTATCAGGCTATCAAAGTTGTGCCTTTGAAAACATAACATGGGCACTCTGGCCCCTCCCCCTGCTCTTTGATCCCAGCCACCATGAGGTGAGCAGCTCACACTCCACCACATACTCCACACCATGATGTTCTGCTTTGCCACAGGTCCCAAAGCAATGGAGCCAACTAAACATGGACTTTTGAAATGTCTCAATTACAAGTCAACAGAAACCTTCCTTCCTTGAAGTTGATGGTCTCAGATGCTTTGTCCCAGTGCTGGGACTCTAGCTAATGCAGAAGGTCAGCTTCATTAGATCCTGGACATCTGCTCCCTGCAGTATTGGGGGCATGGGAGAATGACTAACACATATTAGGTGATGGATAAATACTATTTGAATAATGCTTGCAAACCAAACCTAACTAAAAATTGGCGGACTGTCACACAAGAATAGGAAACATGGTCTAGCCTTTTAGAGATTCATGTTGTAGAATAATTGGACTCCATGACTCTCATCACTGTGGAAGGATTGAGACACTTGTGCTTTATAATTGGGGCGAGCCTGCACCAGGCATTCATACTTATCTTCAGTAGTTGAGGAGGTGTCTATGGAAGAAAGACTATTCAGTTTGTTTCTAAAGCCTATACTGATTGGGATGGACGATACAGGTCAAGATTTGGGCTTGACAAGAATTTCAGACTTATCTGAAGTGGTTTGGAGTACCACCAGAAGTGTGTGTGTGTGTGTGTGTGTGTGTGTGTGTGTGTGTGTGTGTGTGTTCATTCATAGCTTGCTGTCAGGAAGCTTGCAACTGTGGTGACTCCCATGAAGGCTATCTTCATTGCCAACTTTGACTGAATTTAGAGTCGCCCAGGAAACAAACCATTGGTTGTGTCTGTTAGGATGTTTCCAGAGAGGTTTAGCTGAGGGGGAAGACGCACCTCGAATGTGAGCGGTGTCAGCCCTTGGGCTGAGGTTCCAGGTTAAGCAAAAGTCAGAAAGCAAGCTGAGCATCAGCAGTGCTCCCTGGGCTTCCTGACCATAGATGCCACTTCATGATCCTGTCACTATGTCGTTCTGTCACGATTGGACTGTATCCATTCACACCACAAGTCAAAGTAAAGCCTTTCCTAACTTAAGTCACTTTCTGTTAGAGGTTTGCTCATGCAAATGAGAAAGAAAGGAAGGAAGACATCACAAACTGGGCGGCTTAAGGATCTCATTCTCCTGAGACTCTTCCCAGACATAGTGAGTCTGAATCCCAGGAGGAAGGCCCAGGAACCCCTACTTTATAACAAGCTCCTGATGGTCCAGAGGCAGTCCATCTGTGAACAGTTTGCTGCTTGGGGTTCAGAGCAGCATTTTGACTGATTGATTGATTGGACCCTTCCGGACATATGGCTCCATGATTCCAGATAGAAGGTACTCTCCTCTAATAATGACAATAGCAGTTGGCATAGACTTTGCTGGGTCTTTTACCAAAAGGGAAAACCAAACCGAGGCCAGGATGGGAGTATGGCAGGTGTAAGCAAATATAGAGGAAAATGCCACAGTTTCTCACTTTCCTGAGGGAATGTTAGCCTAAATTGCCATGTGCAAATAGCTCACCTTAGAAGGTGATGTGCTGTGTTAGCTTAGCATGATGCTTTCTGTATCTCTCATCCCCAGTGTTCAGGGTCTTGAGAGGAAGCCCACGTAACAGCTCGCTTCTATTAGGAGAACTGTCCATCAAAAACTATGTATATTGAGCCCCGTTGGGCAAAGTTGTATTATCATTCTATTCCATCTCACACCCCTAAGGTTTTATGTTCTAGGCTTTTCTGTACACTGTTGTATAATATTTTCATGAATTTATTTCATTTGATCTACGCAGTTGTGGCTGGCCTAGAACTTGTGTTGTTCTGGCCTGCCCCGCCTTGGCCTTTGTAGTGATGGCACCAAAGGCATGCACCACTGCATCCAACTCCTGAACACTGTTTTAGTCTCATGTGTGGATTGGTAGCAATATGGGGAAAAGAAAAGAGTTGAAAGGTATTTCCTCACCTCCTCTAAGGCAAAAAATATATTCGGGAGCTTGGACAAGAGAGAGTAGAGAAATCTTCCTTGATCTGTCCCTAGAAAGGCAAATTAAATTGCAATGAGCTTATTTACTAAGTGTGGAATCAAGGTGTGAACACACAGGTGGGTCCTTTGTGGTCCCCACTCTTAGTAGCGTAGAGATGTGCTGAGATAGATAATCACATCAACTATAACAAGTGTCACATCAGGGATTCTCTCACAATGCCCATGGCAGAGGAACACACATGGGGGTACGTCTCTGTTGCCCCCCACTCACCCTTAGGTTCCAGGGGCTGAAGTGCCTACAACTGTCATTCATTTGCATGGGCCAACAGGCAAGGTTGGTTGGGGGTTTTTTGTTGTTGTTGTTTGTTTGTTTTTGTTTTTTGTTTTTTTAACTGGGCAAGGGAGGAAAGGCTTAAGGGTAAGTCCCAGGGTACTGAAGAGAAAGAAACATGGATAGGACCCATGGCACCTTCTGCCCCGGCCTGATAGCCTGAATGTACAGAGAGATTAGGGCAGGAGGTGGCATAGACTCTGGACAGCCTATGGAGTGACTTGTGTGAAAGTAGAGTCCCTCTCCCTCCCCGCTGCTCCAGATACCCCGGGAACCGGCAGAAGGAGGGGGGAGGGCCCTCTGCCTTGGTTGTGCTTATGTTAATTAGAGTGTTTCCTGTTAAATACCAACACATGTTGATGGGAGAGAGAGGCCTCTGCTCTCTCTGTTCTACTTGCAATCATTGTGGCTAGAAGGGGGTGTGGAGAATGGAAGCAGAGGATGCTGGGTTTCCTCACAGTGCAGGACAAGCAGCAGAACCCAGATATGGACCAAGAAACTTGTGGGATAGAGAAACTGGTTAAAAACTCAGAGGCAGGGCTTGAGTTAATTCTCCCAGGAGCCTTCAAATGCAGAGGTGTGACAGTGACATGCCATACTAATCTGTGTGCTGGTGTTAGGAAGGGGACCATTCTCTGAACTAAAGGTGAAAGAAACACATCTGTCTAATATGCTTCTCGGTCCAAAGTATTGGAAAGCAATGCCTTGGGAACCCAGCTCTATCTGCGACTCAGTCCACCTGTGCACCTGTTCTGGATAAGGTTTCAGGCCTCTTTCATTCTCTGAGGGATCTCGGCTCAATTTTTCTACTGTGCAGTACATTGTGTGCATGTAGGCCTAGGAGAGGATGATCATCTGTAAAGAATAGATGTCCTGTCTCCTGTCAGCTCTGTTTCCTAGGTTTGGGAGGGGGAACAGAGTTAAAGAAGTGGATGTGAATGCTGATCACTGGCTGCCTTCCCCCACAAGACCACACAAAAAATGAATGACAGAAGGAAAGGAACTTCATTATGCTAAAGCCAAATGCAGTTCTTTCTCTACACAGTTAGCTGGGAGACAGCTCTGCCATTCGATTCAAGAGACATCCCCAGGTCTGCTCAGGTCCTATCTTTCCTGCAGTTCAGCACCTGCTCTGGGGAACCTGGGGCCTTGGTAGCCCTGTGCTCAGGATACTGCAGATCCAAGCTGTAGACCATGCTAATTGCTCTCACCTTGGGGTCATCTACCTTTTCTCCAGTGTGTGGAGAATCATGTCAACATGCAAGCTGAATGCCAGCTCATGAAGCTTGCCAAGAATCTGAAGCTCTGGGAAGGTTAATTACTGGCTCTGTCTCTGTGGTCGCACCACTGGGCAGACATCTCTGTTGCTCTGGAAAGTTAATATAGATATTTCACAAAGGCCACCGTTCCTCTGGTTGGAGTCCCTGCCAAATATGTCTTCAACACATAGAGGACACTTCAGTGGGAGAGAGCATGGGAAGCTGCCAGCAAAGGATTGGAAGAAACAGGGGGAGGCACTGTGCCTGGAGAAAACAGCACATGGCCTCTGGGCTGGGCCACTTGGAACACTCCTGTGGCCCTCCTGCCTGGAGACACAGAGTGAGCTGAGGAGCGTGTTTGTTAACAGGTGTGTGGTTGGTGGCAGGGAGCTTATTCCACTGGACTCAAGTTGGTATTTTTTATGCTGTGCTATTCTTTCATCAACTCAACCCAGACTCCAGCACAGTAGGAAGAAAAAGTAGACAAGCAGAGTAGGTTTGAGTCAACGAAGGCTGACCAGTATTCACAATGGCATCTTGGCCCCTGCCTTCAGCTGCCGCCAGCCAAGGTCGCCAGCAGGCCCTGCTTTGGAGCTATACCAAGGCCTCCTGCTGGCTGAAAAGTGCTACTGCACCCCCCAAAACCACGGAAAGGTAAGCTTATTTCAAGTAAAAGTACTTGATAATTTCACACCTTAAAACTGACTAACAAATTTGGAGTAATTCTTGTAATATGGCTGACAACATTACCTCACAAGAATTTAAAAACCTTTTGGCCTGTATGATGAATGACATTTTCCTGGAAATATATGACCTCCCTAAGACATATCTGGCCTGTACCATTTTGGCATTCGTCATAATAATTCACACAGTGTTCAAACACTGGTTTAATAATAAGAACAAAGATGAGTCATTATTGGGACTGATACAGGCTTTAAAAGATAGCAATGAAGGCTTACAGAAAAAGATTCTCTCTCTGGAATCTGCTAACCAGGATTTATAGGCTTTAAAAGATAGCAATGAAGGCTTACAGAAAAATATTCTCTCTCTGGAATCTGCTAACCAGAATTTACAAAACAGGCTTGTACCCAAAATTGATTTTATTGATAATAAATATGAATATTTAATGGATAGAACACTAACTCTCCAGAGTGAAGTTGTGGCTACTCAGACAATATATAAGGAAGAAAAATTATCATTAGTTGATAAGATAAGGTCCATGGAATCATGTGTTTCTAAAGAACATAAAAACTTCCATGATTCCATGAGAAATTTGGCATCCCTTACAAGAGAGGAGGTTTACTCCCTGGAACAGACCCTAGGTGCTTGTTTATAAGCCCTGGAGGAAACTCAATAAACATAACAAGGGACCTAATAAGCAGAAGGGCAAGACCATACAGGTTGTAACATCTCCAAATGGCTCTCATACAATGGCTTATCCTGTTGTCATCCATGAGAAGCCAGCAGATGACACACACCCCGAGCCATATATGACATATACATTACAACCAGTTTCAACAAGGGACTTTAAAAATATAAAGGAAGCAGTAGTTACATATGGGATACACTCCACATATGTAAAACAGATGTTAAATTCGTGGTCTACCTCACATAGAATCATTCCAGATGACTGGCATCAGTTAATTTCAGCTGTTCTAGAATATAGCCAGCAGTTAAAGTGGAAAATTTGGTTGAGAGAAGAGGCAATAAATTTAGAATAACAAGGTAAACTCAGAGGGTTTTGTGATCTCTCAAGATCAAATACTTGGTGAGGGATGTTTCGCTGACAGGAATGTACAAGCCACTTATGATGAGCATACAATATCCCTATGCCGTACAGCAGCAGCTCTAAATGCTTGGGAAAAAATTCCAGAACCTGGAAAAGCAACTGAGGTATACACAAAGATATTTCAGGGACCGCATGAACCCTTCACTGATTTTTTACAAAGGCAGAACACAGCTATAACAAAAGCTGTGTCAGATAAAGAATTAAGAAAAGTATGAACTGAGTCCTTGGCATTCAACAATGCTAATGCAGAATGCAAAAGAATACTTATACCATTAAAGGTCAGATCAGCTCCTTTGGAAGAATGGATTCAGTATACTAGTGGTATTGAGTCTCTTAACTACAGTAATGAGGCTTGGATAGGAGAGACAAATCCCAGAGGTAAAAGAAGGCCCCGTGGTACCAAATGTTTTATACAAAGAAATGAAATTTGGCAGATGGATGTGTTTCATTTTGTAGAATTTGGAAGATTAAAGTATACCACACCATACCATTGACACATATTCAGGATTTCAGTGGGCAACTCCTATGAGTTCTGAAAAGGCTGATTCTGTGATTACACACCTATTAGAAGTTATGGCCATCATGGGAATACCTGTACAAATTAAGACAGACAATGCCCCAGTCTATGTCTCCAATAAAATGAGACAGTTCTTTGCTTATTACAATATAAAACATGTTACAGGTATACCACACAATCCCACAGGCCAAGCAGTCATAGAAAGATCCGATCGAACTTTAAAGAATATGCTAAATAAACAGCAACAGGTAACAATGACTCCTGGAAATAGATTGCATAGTGCTTTATTAACCTTGAATTTTCTCAATGCTGATGAGAAAGGAACAACAGCTGCAGAGAGACATTGGACGACAGACAAAACTTCTGAGCTAAATCAACCAGTTTATTTCAAAGATGTGTTGACCTCAGAATGAAAACCTGGATACGTTGGGGAAGGGGTTTTGCTTTTGTTTCTGCAGGAGAAGAAAAGCTATGGATACCAACAAAATTAATAAAAATTTGATTTGAACAGGAGAAACCCCTTGATGAGAAGTAAAAGATCATCCACCAATGTGACATCTCTTCAAGTTGTAAGAAAAATTTAACAATCAAAGGTTGGGGTAGGGTTCTGTTTTTGTCTTTCCAGGATAATGGAAATACCTATCTTCCAGAAATCATAAGGCCTTGGATATCCAGATGTTTACAGCATAAAGAAAGAATCTATTGGTACCAATCTACACAGGGTAAAATATTACTGTCTAACTTCTATATCTTTATCAATCTAGAATAGTTGTGGTTCTAATTCAATTATAAACCAAGCTGGCTTTGGAGATGGAATTGGCTCATTCCTTCTCTAAACCCAAGCATATTAATAAAAGAAAAGGTTGAGAGATTCTTCAGTCCCTTATCAGAAGAGCCCTCTGATGTGAGACAGAAGGAAACCAATAATAAGGGACCATTGTCTCCATGCTTACTCTTGATTTCTCGGAATCCTTTCTTACATGTCATGTCATCTTTAAATCCAAACCTTCCATTCTGATAAAAAATAAGTGTTTCCAGTAGCAATCTCTGAAGTATCCAGAAGGAAGATGGGGCCCCAACAACAACAACTCTACCCAATCCAGAATGATGCCATGGTAATCATCATCATACTACACTTCTTGCCTGAATTTCAGACAATCTTACCCATTACTCTGAGAGTTGCTGCAGAATCTACAGTTAGTCTAACTGAGATTTAACTATCTAAGCTTTCTCACAAAACCCAACAGAGATACCACCACCCCCTAAACAGCAGGAAGCAATTCTAAGAAAACGACGCCCCTTCTCCCTAAGGTTTCATATTTCTCAGGGTTATGGATGATGGTTCTAGGGTTGGGGGTGGAAGAAACTATTAAACTCAGTACTCTCCTTAAGGAAAGAAAATATGTCTCAAAAAAAAAAAAAGGGAAAAGAAAAAATGGAATGGATAGGTATAGATATTATGGTAGACTATCGTATACATTAGTAAACAAATTTAGTAAAATAGCAGCCTTAGATAATTTTCACTGTAATTTGCACTGTTATGAATTCTTATATGTTGATGCAAATATAAACTTTTTATATTCCTGTTTAAGATAATTTGTATATTGATACAAATACAGAACTATGTTTGTTATAATGTACACATATTTTTACTCTTATTTGAAATATTTGTATATTGATACAAATGTAAATTTATATCTGTCATACTGTATGTATGTTCTACTTCTGTTTAAGATATTCTGTATACTGATATATATTTAGGATTATTATCATTGCATATTACACTATACATTCCTACCTCTGTTAAAGATATTTTGTGTATTATCACAATTTTAAAGTCATTGTCCTTTTACTGTACATTTGCTTACAGACTGTTTGCCTTGTTTACATGAAGCCTTAGTCCTTAGGTTGTTTAGGCACATAAGACTTATAGATTTATTGTCACCTATGCTTGTCATCACTATAATTATGTTAGTTAGGTTGTCCAGATTTATAGATACAAAGGTCAGATGGACAGGTAATCTTCAAACACTTCATGGACCTAGAGAATATGGCATTTAAATATATTAGAATTCTGTTGATGTGAGACACAATTGCTCCTGGCAGCACCAATTTGATCCCGAGAGAATGTTGGGCTTCTAAGACATTTCCATTTGGAAGTTTGTCTTCTTGGCACAAAATGGCCTACTGGGCAAAGAACTGCCCTTGCCTCAACTGCTGACAGTATGAATGCTGTCCTTTCTGGACAAGTGGGACACAAGGAAAGCGACCACCATACTTTGCCAAGACAAGGTAAGATGGTCTTTCAGAATTCCTGCTTCTGAAAATGGTCTGTCAGATACTCTAGGCCTGTACCCAATTTGAATGCACCAACGATGCTGAGAAACATTAGGTGCCTGTCCAGGCTGCCAGCTGTCTCTGTCTACTCTTGCAAGACTCCCAAAAGTTGCTTGCATCCTTCTCCCATTTCTCAGGTATTATTATATTCCTTCTCAGGTCTTTGATGAGGTTGAAGACTAGCAGAGTTACAACTTAGTGTGTGTGTGTGTATGTGTGTGTGTGTATGTGTATTCTATATATTAATATATTCTTAATATATAGAATATATTAAGTATTAGACTCAGGTTCTTTAGGATAGGACACCTTTTGGGATGGTCTTTGTAACATGCCACCTACCCACGCTCTAGACTTCCCTGGATTTTAGTATGTGTTTTTTGCTTGATATTGTTTTCATTGATTGTAGTTCCAACTTATCTAGGTCATTATCCCTCATTACTCCTGGACAACATTTGATAACCATTTCTTTGTATATAGTCTTGTATTAGGTTAGAGCTTTCTTATTTAGACAAAAGGGGGAGATGTAGTGGGTAGCCATTCCAGCCTTGGCCTGGAAGTTCCAACCCCCATTGAGGCTTCGGTAATGGTCACGCCTACAAGGTGGGGCTGAGAGAGGATGGGCTGAGAGAGGACACTGAAGACCCAGGATCAAGAGAGGCCTCTCTTGGTTCCAGGACCCTGGACGCTGGAGGTAGACAGAGCAGAGTTCTCCAGAGAACACCACTGGACTGTGCCATCCCTTTCCCAGACCCTGCAACCTATCCCTATAAGTTACCCCACAAATAAACCTCCCTTTTAACTATGTGGAGCGGCCTTAATAATTTCACTAGTAGTTTGGTACAACTCATAACTTGGAAGCCACAGATACACTTTTAAGTTTTATTAGTCTTTAAATTTTCCTGGCATACTGTGAAGTTTAATATGTCCCATTAATATTTTCTCCATTGTGTTAAGTCTAGACAAGAACAATAGCAAAAATTGGGTCCATATTTGTAATTTTGCCAACCTCTGTGTGTAGATTTTCCTGCCAGGACTGACCTCACACTACCCCTAAGGCATCAGGGAAGATGAGACAGAAGTGGACGTGTGGTAGCATGCTGCTATGTGCTGTTTCCATGATACAAGTACAGCAGGTGGGATGGGCCTTAAGGCCATGGAGAGGACTGAAATGCCAGGAAGTAACTAAGAAGAGAGATTTTGATGACATTTTCATTTTTAGTATAACTTAGTAATAATTATAATTAAATTAGTAACAATTATAATTGATAGTTTTCAATACTTTCATCATTTAATATTTTTAATATAACCTAATTTTATAATTTAATAATGGCTCTATGTAACACCACATTCTGAAAATCTAATAGTCAGCCTTCACTACAGACAGCTCCAACACACCCTCTCTATCTATCACTCTCCCTCAGTGGGAAGAACAACACTTCTTCTGTGTGTGCAAGTCTGTGCTGATAAAGCATCAACAGGTACTCAATGCATGCATGCTGAATGAATGAGGACATGTAGAGGCTGGATGCTCAGTACATATGTCTCAAATGAATGAGGACATGTGTCTGTCCATCGCTCGCTCACTCTCACAAATGCGTGTTCTTGTGTTCTTACATGCACATGCATGCTATCATTACTCTATCTTTTCTACTGTGTGATCTCCCTTCTTCCAATGGCAGGGCTTGAGTTATCATAATATAGCTTCACAATTGGATCATGCCTCTTCTAAGTTAGAAGAACAACCCACAACAAGGCTAATTAAAAATTTTACTTGGGTGGGTGAGGCGGTAGGAAGGATGGGGGGAGCTGGGAGAAGGGAAACTATGATCAGACTATATTGTATGAAAAAATCTATTTATTGTAAAAATTAAAATTATTTAAAAATATATAATTTGAGAATTTCATGTAATATGCTTTGATCATATTAACCCCTCCTCCAACTCCTCCCAGATCCTGCCCCCCTCGCTTCCCTAACTCAGTCACTTTGTGTCCTCATCCAAGAATATATAGGCAGCACAAATTGGACTTAATGGATGTAACATGCTAATTGTGCACTTTGGGAAGCAGAAGCAGGTGGATTGCTTCAGTTTCAGGCTAGGCTGGTCTACAGAGCGAGTTCCAGGACAGCCAGGGCTACACAGAGAAATCCTGTCTCAAAAACCAAAAAGCCCCACACTGATAGGTTCCTGAATGTGGTGTCCTTTGAGGCGGCCATCTGATAACTAGCTAGCAGTGAGCTGGACTTTGGGGGATTTATCTCACCAGCTGTTTGTTTACATCATGAGACATTCACCTTTATTCTTGTGATTAGCAGTGGGGAAGCCACGTTCTTATTTTTGAGTCACAGATACCAAGCCCTTCTCCCCCTTGCCCGCTTCTTTCCAGGACCTTATCTTCATGATGTGATCTGTCTGTGGGCTCAGGGAGGCGACAACAGGGTTGAGGCTCCAGCTTAATTGATGTCACTGCTTTGCAAGCACCGATGAAGGGAGCTATGGAGCAGCTGAGCAGAGATCCACCCAGGAGACTGTTCCTGTCAATCATCCATTTTCACCATTTTTCACTCACACCAAGAAGTCAGTCCTCAGTCCCTGGAAATCTGAGCAGTGAAACTTTTTAAACACTTCAAAAGCATCACTGACTTTTTCTTACAGAAGGAAGGCATGATTATTGTGGAAAACAATGAAATATAGAGTGGGAAAAAGTGAAAATGTCCATAATTCACTCTCTCAGAGATGTTTACCAAGTTCTCTAGACTGTTTAGTGCATAGATTGGCTTAATGGAATGCTTTTATTTCTTTTTTCTTAAAGTTATATATAGGGAAAAACTTTCCTTTTAGCGGGCTTTGTTATCTTGAAGAGAATTAGAACTATGCCCTTTGTCTTCTTGCCGGCCATGAAAATGCAGCACTGTACCAATGGTGACCAGTCACTGATGCAAGCATCCCGTGAAGACCTGAGCTGTTCTCAGAAGAAGAGAAACTGAGCCTGGGAATCTTGTGGCTGAATTTTTAGGGGTTTTTTCCTATGTGTGTATGTATGCACATGTGTGGTTTCCTTTGTATTGGAATCTTTAATTAGAAGTTAAAGTATTGCTAATCAGTGCATATTTCTGTAATCATTTCTTTGGCCTACTTGATGCTAAGTAGTAATATCTTTTCAGTACAAATTGGCATCACCTGTGCTAAAGTCTGGACCAGAGTGTGAGCACTGAGGCCCCCCTACATCCACCAGTCAGGCACCTTGCTGGGATCCAGCCAGCTGGGGCAGCCATAGTGGGGTTCTTCTACCTAGACAACTCTTCACTCCGATGTTACAGTCACTTCCTTTGGTCCCTGAACAATTCCAAGAGATGCTAAGCCATGGCTCTGAGCCCAGCTGCTCTCAAACATAAAAAAAGGAGGTCTGAGGTGCTGGTGAGTGGGGCTCCTCACTGACACTGGAGAGCAGATGGACAGGGCCATCAGCACTTGGAAGAAGATGTCTACATCCCTCTAACCACTCCAGTTCCAGGATAACCTCAGTCCACATCCACCATAGACTCTAGCTCAAGCCTGACTCCCTGAGTTACACACACACACACACACACACACCAGCGCCAACATCCTCCTGGAAAATTCTCTGGTCCTACCAGCCCTGCTATAATGAATTTCTAGATGGAAAATGCTGCCTCCTCTTCACATCCCCTGGGAACTGTGTTCTCTTCCCTCAAGGCCACTGGGCCCCTCTCCTTCTTGGTCCCATACTGTTTCCTGTGTCCAGCCCACAGCTTGGCTTAGACTCTCATTGCTTCTCGCCTGCATTCTGACAGTGGTCTCTGTGCACACAAGGTTCTGCTTCCAGCTGCTCCTTCCAGTCACATCCTCCTATGCATCCATCTGTATAGCCTTGTACCTCCAACTGTGGTCCCCAGACCAGTTGCATTAGGACTAGCAGGGAGCGTGTCAGAAATGGGAATTCATAGGCTCCATGTTCACTAGCAGTCAGGATCTAGCCCAAAGATGGAAAGGCTCATTAGTTTGAATAAAGAAAATTGAATGTGACAAATGGGTGACTGGAGAAATAAATTCTATCCAGTCATGTGATGGAAAGCTATTCAGGAAACATGAATGGCTCACAAAGCCATTACACCGAGAAATATAGGCAGGTCTCACACAACCAGCTACATGGCAGTACAGCTGCGTGGCTATGATGTCTGGGAGGGGACAGAGCTCATTGGCTGTTGGGTGCTGAGGAGTTTGCTGACAAAGGGACTCCACCAGAGAATTCTGAGAGAGCAGAAGGTGCCCTGTGTCTTCCTCATTAGGGCTGATAACACTTGTTTATACATATGCTAAGAACTGCACACTCAGAAGGCCAAGTGGGACACACACACACACACACACACACACACACACACACACACACACACCCCAAGCCATAAACCATCGGCTAGAAACCAGAACTGTAAGTTCATGTTGATACAAGTGTGCCCAGGGAGATGAGCAGACAACCCTGAAGGACCAGTGCTGTGACTGAGTTGTTAATGTCCCCCACAGGCTCAAGCTGTCTGAATACTTGGTTCCCAGCTGGTGGCACGGTTGTGGGATGTTGTAGAATCTTCCAGAGGCAGAGCCTTGCTGGAAGAAGTGGGTCACTGGGGACAACCGGCTTTGCAGTTTCACACTTCAGCCCCATTTCCCGTTCTTTTTCAGCTTACTGACTGCATGCAGTGTGAGCAGCTGCCTCTTGCTCCCAGTGCCAGGCCTTCCCTGCCATGATGGATGCAGCATGCCCTTGAACTGTAAGCTGCAATGAACCCTTCCACCCTTGAGCTGTTTCTTCTCAGGTACTTGGTCATGGGAACGGAAATGTGACTAATACTGTTGCGGTAATGCCCGTGTTACCACCACCTGTTCACAATGTCTGAGCGAGGTGCTGTGGATCGAAAAACAGACAAAAGACAGCGGGTCACTTGTGTCAGCAGAATACTAAATGCCATTTATTGAAAGAGGGAGGAAACCTTAAATACAGGCTTATAGCACAATGGAAGAACCCCGGAGGGCAGAAGTTCGCTACTGATGTTTATAATCTTGCATCTAATCTGTTTACACCAAACGCAGGACACACAAACAAGGAACTTCCCTTAAGCATTCAGGAGGGTGGAGACCGGCAGGGAGGCAACAGTTACCCAAACTGAGGGTTCCAGGACCCTACTAATACATCCACATTAATGGAGTGGTCACTTCTAACATCATCAGTAGTGTCCCAAGTGGAATCACTTTTCATCTGCTGAGATACAGCAAGATCATAGAAAGGCCAATTTCACAGGCCAGCAAAAGTTACATACCCTAAGGGTCCCAGGCTTGCAAGCCCTAGGCCTGGTTTCTTGCTCTGTGCCACATTTCTGAAATTTTGTCCTTTTTAAAACACATTATCTACATGAAAATGTACATTTTCTTTTGCATCAATTCTCTCCTGTGACTTGGGTGATCCTGAATACCACACAACTTCTTTGGCAGTCATCTAAGTTTTACATGCTGAATTTGATCATGATGAAACAACAGATCAATCTTTTTTTAAATGTATTATTTTCTTTTTCTTTTTTTTCATTTTTCTTTATTAAGAAATTTTCTACTCACTCCATATACTATCCACAGACCCTCCTTCCTCCCTCCTCCCACTCCCAGCCCTCTTTCCCGAGCCACCCAACATCCCCACATCCCCTAAATTGAGGGTCTCCCATGGGGAGTCAGCAGAGCCCAGCACACTGAGCCTAGGCAGGTCCAAGCCCCTTCCCACTGCACCAAGGCTGTGCAAGTGTCACACCACAGGCACCAGATTCCAGAAGCCTGCCCATAGACCAGGGACAGATCCCGATTCCCCTGCCTGGGTGCCCCCCAAACAGTTCAAGCCAAACAACCATCTTCCATATCCAGAGGGCCTAGTCCAGTCCCCTGGGGGCTCCACAGCTCATGGGTTTCCACTAGTGTGGCCAGTCATCTCTGCATGTCTTCCCATCATGATCTTAATGTCTCTCGCCTGCAGTATCTCTCCTCTCTCTCATCAATTGGATTCCCGGAGCTCAGCTTGGTGCCTGGCCATGGATCTCTGTATCTGCCTCCATCAGTCACTGGACAAAGGCTGTATGATAACAGCTAGGCTATTTGCTAGGCTGGTCACCAGAGTAGACTGGTTCAGGCACCCTCTGGACCACTGCCAGCAGACCAAGGTGGAGTCATCCTCGTGGATTCCTGAGAGCCTCCCCAGCACCCTGCCTCTTCCTCACTCATAAGTGAGGGAAGGGATGGCCAGACTGCAACCCTCAACTCCAGAGAGGCTAGCTAACAGGGAAAGACCCCAGGAGGGACACTTGGATGACCCTGTGAAGGAGACGTGGATGAGATCTACATGAGTGGACTGGGTGTGGGGGGATAGCAGAGGGTGAGGAGATGAGAACATAGGGAAATGGGAGGGTAGAGCTGGAACAGGGACAGAGTGGGAGGGCAGGGAGGAAGATACCATGATAGATGACAACAGACCAGTCTAATGGCTGGGCATTCTACAATATTAGCTGGCTGTAGTGTTTTCTTTCTTAGATTTTATGTGTATGGATATTTTGCATGTGTATGAATGTTTTGCTTGCGTATATCTGTGCATCACCTGATGCAGAGCCCATGGAGGCACAAATTGAACATGCAATCTCCTGGATTGCGAGCCACCATGTGGGTGCTGGGACTTGAACTCAGGGCCTCTGGAAGGGTAGCCAATGCTCTTAAGCACTGAACCATTTCTCAGACAGCATTTTTAACAGTCAAGGCCAGGAGAGTCATCAGGAGCTCCAGCAGATATTTTGTGTTGAAGGAGACTGAGGAGACAGGACAGGTAGCAAGGTAAATAGTCTTGGCTACAAAGGGCATCAATACACCAGGGAACCTTGAATGGGTTCCAAAGATGGGATGCCAATAATAAATCAAGGTTAATTGTTAACTTTCCCATCCTGATGGGTACATACTGGTTGTATAGGAGGATGTTCTTATTTGTACATCTTCCAGTCTTAAATATTTAGGAGTGATGGGCCATTATCTTGTCAGATTCCTACCAAACAGTTCAGTAAAAAAGGCTATTGTGCATGAAAAAAAAAAAAAAAAAAAACAACCTTTTCATTAACTTTGAGATTGTTTCAAACAAGAAAGAGAAGTGATGGGGAGAGAGTGATGGGGAGGAGAGAGTGATGGGGAGGAGAGAGTGATGGGGAGGAGAGAGTGATGGGGAGGAGAGAGTGATGGGGAGGAGAGAGGGAGGGGGAGGAGAGAGTGATGGGGAGGAGAGAGTGATGGGGAGGAGAGAGTGATGGGGAGGAGAGAGTGATGGGGAGGAGAGAGTGATGGGGAGGAGAGAGTGATGGGGAGGAGAGAGTGATGGGGAGGAGAGAGTGATGGGGAGGAGAGAGTGATGGGGAGGGAGGAGAGAGTGATGGGGAGGGAGGAGAGAGTGATGGGGAGGAGAGAGTGATGGGGAGGGAGATTGATGGGGAGGGAGGAGAGAGATGGGGAGGGGATAATGACAGGAAGGGAGTGTGGTGAGATAGTGTCAGCTTCACTAATTAGATGTCATGTGACCGGAGACTTGACTCAAGTGAAGGAGGGTGTTATTGGAAGAAGAACATTCCAGACAGGTGGAACAGAATGCAAGAAGACCAAGAGGAAACCACAAGCTTAGGAAATTTGAGAACCTCAGAAGCACAGTAAGGGATGCTGCAGAGGATGGTCACAGCTCATCCCGAGGTTTACAAATGCAGAGCCAGCTTGAGTGGGGAACAGACTACAGGGAGGGAGCCAGGAGGCTGGCTGAGGGGCCACGGGAGGTTTCTCTCCCTGTTGGATCACTGGGCTGCAGAAACCTCTTGGAAGGTCAGTCAGCCCAAGAGTCCAGAGTGCTGGCAGAGCTCAGCCCAGGCAGCAGGAATACCATCTGACTGTACCGGGATTCCATGCTGGTTGCCTTTGGAGACCTGCCAAGGCGTGGCCAGCACTGAGGATGCTTGCCAAAGGGCATTTCACTTCTGATCATGATGTGCTAGGAAGGTTGAAAAGCCAGATGCTTGCATTTTAAATCTAATCTTTCCGTTATTTGGCCCAAGTGTTAAAGTGTCATTTTAAATTAACTGTCATAGAACCAAAGACAAGTTTAGAGAGAAATATTGTAACTATCAGACCATGCCTTGTCACCCGGGGCTTCCTGGCAACTATAAACACTTGCCCTGTGCAGACTGCATCTTCCAGACCCCTCCCCCCTAGAGAAGGGATTCCAAGCTTCCATTCCCCCCCCCCCCCCCAGCTGCCATGTGCTAAGCTTTTGTGTGTTAGTCAAGCAGGATATTATTAGCTGGGAAACTTATAGACAGAAGGTATTTCTTTGCTCTAGGCATGCGGGGAAGTCTTAAGGTCCTGGGGCTCACATTTGAAGACTCTCACTGTCTCATTCCATCGTGGAAGGTGGAAGGGAGAAGGGTGGGAAGATGGGGTGAGAGTAAACCCTCATTCTCAAGCCCTTTGATTGTGTGCACAGGCCAGAGGTTGACATAAGGTTTGTGGTGTTCTGAATGAGTGGCCCCCAAAGGCTCATATATTTGAATGCTTGATCATTAGGGAGTAGCACCGCTTGGGAGGAATTGGGAGGTATGGCCTTGTTGGAGTAGCTTCCTTGTTGGAGGAAATGTGCCACTGGAGGTGGCCCAAGCCAGTCCCACTGTCTCTCTCTTCCTACTGCCTGTGGATCTGGATGTAGAACTCAGAAACTTCTCCAGCATCATATCTGCCTGTGCACTGCATACTCCCTGCCATGACAGCAATAGACTAAACCTGAGCTGTAAACCAGCTCTAATTCAATGCTTTCCTTTTCAGGAGTTGCCATGGTCATGGCGTCTCTTCCCAGCAATAGAACCCTGAGTAAGACAGACTGTGCCTTCCTCAGTTGCTTCTCTACTATATTTCTTTGGAGACAAGGAAGGTTCATCAGACAACCTAGAGTTACTGGTTGGTTAGATGGGCTGGGCCAGAAAGCCTCAGGGAGCCTCCTGCCTCCACGTCTGCCTCCATGTCTGACAAATGGGCTCAGCTTCCTTACAACGCTCTGGAGATCTGAACTCAGGTCCTCATGTGTACACACCAAGCACATCACCAGCTGAGCCATCATCCCAACTTTGAAGCCTTTTGACATCAGGCACTTGTGTATTCATGAATCAAGGGGCCTTGTTAGGGAAACATCGCCCCTTAGCCTTCACCACCATTGTTGCACTGCAGATTCTATTTTTTTTAATTTAAAAACATTTTTTTATTCATTTCACGAACCACCACAGATCCCCTTCTTATCCCTCTTCCCACCCCCACCTCAGCCTCCCCCACCCCGAACTACCCCCCATCCGCTCCTCCAAAAGGGCAAGGCATTAACACAGTCCCTGTATTTTTAGACTAACCAGGTGAGTAACTAGTCTCTAAGACCCCAAATTATCCTTATCAGTCAAAAAATTCTACTGGATGGCTGGGCAGTGATGGTGCATGCCTTTAATCCCAGCACTTGGGAGACAGAAACAGGCAGATCCCTGTGAGTTCAAGGCCAGCCTGGTCTATAGAGTGAGTTCAGGACAGCCAGGGCTACACAGAGAAACCCTATTTTGAAAAACTGGGGGGAAAAGTCCCAGTGGATGTAGGATCACTGTGTTCACTGCCTGTTCTCCTTCCTCTTTGATTCACCCACAGATCTTAAGGGCAAAACTAAAGCCCAAGTGAATGTCCTATGGCCAATGAGGCTGTATTATTCTGCGTGGCACTTTTCAAGCATAAACATACACGTAGTACTGTATATGTAAAACACACAATTTTAGACTCCAAGAGCAGGCTTACATTTGAAGAGCAACACTTAAAAATGATCTTTCCTTTAATTTTGATAAATGCACAATTATTTTAAGTGCATTTTTTTTTCTTGCAGTATCAGGAACTGAACCTAAGGCCTCACATGTGCTAGGCAAGTGCTCTACCACAGAGCTATATACATCCCTAGGCCTAAAGCATGTTTCAAATGTGAGCCTATAAATTAATTATAAAATAAAAATACTTAAAAAAAAAAATACGAGCCTAAGCCACTGAGATGGTTAACCAAGGTTTACAATGCAGGAGACTGGTGTCGTGACCGGGGGTTATTTGCTGTAGTAGAAGACAAAGCCAGTGACCTGGAAGTGAAGCTCTCATTAGAATGATTTCCAGGTCAGCATGCTGATGACACATGGCCAAACAGAGCTAGTGCTAATTCTGTTGGCTTGGTGGTCTCTGAACTGTCCCTTTTTCTAGATCACAGTGCTGGGTTTTGTCAGAAAAGGGCGGCATAGTTTCAAACTTTTTTTGAAGATATTTCTACCATTTAAAGGTCAAGATGAAAATACTACTGATTTTCCTTTACTTTCTCAATTTTGGGAATGATGGTGCAGTGTTTGACCCAATAAACACTCCAAACGATACGTCAAAGTATAGTCTTGTATTGTGTGACTTAAGAATGGAACAAAAACATTTGAGCCTGAAACTGGTGATGTTGACATGAATTTGACCTATCAAACAGTTTACAAGCAACATTGGGCATTGCTCTGGCCTAAATATAGCCTCCAAAATTCTTTCTTATATTGAGACAGTCATCAATGTGATGGTATTAAGGGGTGGGGCCATTAGGAGGCAATTGTTTTGAGGACTTCCCACAACAATAGATTACTGTTCATATGAAAAATACTTGAAGGCTGGGGATGGCGGCATATGCCTGCAGCCCCAGAATGGCAAGACTGAGGTGGGGTGATGGGGTGGATAGCAAGACCTTGTTTCAAAAACAAAAAGTGGCCTAAGGAACGGCCTGGAGCTCTTTCCCCTTCCACTCTTCACCTCCCCCTGCTTTTCTTTTCACTCCTGCCCTTTGAGAATGCAGCGAGAAAGCCCTCAATAGATGCCAAGCACCTTGAACTTGGATTCCCAAGCTGCCAGAGACAAATTATGTAACAGACTAATGTGAAGCAAGACAGAGTTGGCCCAAATTCAATGTGACTGGCATCCGTATGATGAGAGAAAACCTGGAGACAGGTGTGTAAGTTCATGGAAGAGAACCATGCAAGGGCAACAGAAAAGGATGCTGTGCACAGGCCACAGAGAGAACCTTAGAATGAAGCAGCCCTGTCAATGCCCTAATCTTGGACATTCAGCTCCAGAACTGAAAAGAGATGTATTTCTGTTGTTCTGGCGACCCAATGTGCAGTACTTTGCTATGGAAGCTATGCTGGCTCATCTCCAATGTCAGTTTGAGTGAGTTTGGAGTCACCTGGGAGGCACACCTCTGGGAGTATCTCTGAGGATGTTTCCAGAAAGATTTAACTGAAGAGGAAAGATACACCCAGAACTCTAGTAGCACCACCCACTTGGCTGGGGTCCTAGGCTGGGTAAAAAGAGATAAAGGTCAGCAGGCCTTGCTCTCTCCTCAAATGTGGAAGAGTCACAGATACACTCTCTTGCTGCCTTGGACTCCACCCATGCCATCTTTGGGTTGATGGACTTACTTTTTTTTTTTTTTTTTTTTTTTTTTGTGGAGCTGAGGATGGAACCCAGGGCCTTGTGCTTGCTAGGCAAGCACTCTACCACTGAGCTAAATCCCCAAGCCCTGGACTTACTTTTTTAACTGAGCCCAAATAAATCTTTTCCCCCTTCAGTTGCTTTGAAGAAGTCTTGTAGATAGAAACATGGCCATTGCAGGTGCCTCAGGTGAAGCCTTGGATAGATATGAGAAACATGGTATCAGCCAGTAGAGTCAAGACAAGTCTTGTTATAAGGTAGGTGGTCAAGAGCTTGGCTGAACTGTATCTTAGGGGCTTGTGGGAGACAAAAATTCTGAGTTGTAAGCCTGGAAATTTAGCCAAGGGAATTTCTATGCAAAGGGCTGAAGGTTTAACCTGGTTTCATTTTAACTCACGTCTTACTTTCTATTGATTTGATGAAACACCAGGACCAAAAGCAACTTGGGGAGGAAAGGTCCATCAGTGAAGGAAGTCAGAGCAAGATCTCAAGGCAGGAACTTGGAGGCAGGAGCTGAAGCAGAGGCTATGGAAGAATGCTGCTTTTTTGTTTGCTCCTCACAGCTTGCTCAGCCTGCTCTCTTACACATCCCAGGACTACTTGCCCATTCTTGGCCCTGCCCGCAGTGGGCTGGTCCCTTTCACATCAATGATCAATCAAGGAAATGGTCCACAGATTGCCCACAAGCTAATGTGATGGAAGCTTTTTCTCCACTGAGGTTCCTCTTCCCAGACAACTTTAGCTTGTGTCAAGCTGGCAAAACAAAATGAAACAAAACAAAACACAACAACAACAACAGCAACAAAAACCCTATCCATCACACCACATATAATGAATGCAAGAACATAAAGCTAAGTTGAAGAAGGAATTATTAAAAGAGAAGCCAGAATGTGGAGATTTAGAAAATGTTAAGCAATTCGCACTGCACTATGGGAATGTACAGCCTTTACCTTATAGGGTGGTTCTCAGGATTCGTGTGTTGGTCATGTACACTATACAAAGCTGTATGTTGTAAGCTGTTTACCAAGAGAAAATGCTCTAGGTTCATTGTGTGGATAGTTTTGTGCCTTCTTCATGAAATCAGGGAAGACATATATTTCAGCATTATTATTATTATTATTATTATTATTATTATTATTATTATTTTGCCATCAGGACATTTGAGATTTAGAGAGATAAAGTGACTCATATATTCTTTTCACAGAAGATGTCCCTGTATAGTCTAGGCAGTCCTCAGACTCATATCTGTCTCCCAGAGATTGAGATTGCAGCCATGTACCTCCACACCTGGGTGGACATGAGGTTGTTCATACAGCAATATTATAAGGCTGCAGGACTTAAAAGAGGCTTAGATTTTTAGACTTAGTCTGGTGCTCTCTCCAGCATAATATTATCCCATCTCAAAGGCTTCTCTAGACTCTCGGCAAGTCTAACTAACAAACATTTAATAGCACAGTTAGAACCAGTAAAGAATACAAAACACACAGAAGACAATTTGTCCTTATATTATCTAGATAGCAAAAAATAAACACAAGTCTCAGCCAACAAACTACATGGCAGTCATGGTATAATAGCATTCCTGCTCTCCACTGGAATTTTCTCTTTAAAAATGTTTGTTTGTATGTTTGTATGTATGCATGCATTTATTGTGTGAGTGTGTGTGTGTGTGTGTGTGTGTGTGTGTGTGTGTGTGTGTGTGCGCGCGTGCAGATGCCCATGGAGGCCAAGAGAGGACGTCAGATCTCCAGGAACTGGGATTATTAGCAACAATAATAAATGGGAATGGAAAGGGAGAATTGAAGAAACTTTGCTGGGCAGCGACATAATCACTCGCTTCTAAGCATCTACATGCATCATAGCAACTGTCATCTTCCTGGAGGGAATGCTTCTGTAAACCTCTTTGCTTTCTGATGAACTACTAAAGAAAAGATGCAGACACATGGTCCTCATCCCGCAGTCCCCAAACACCCATTAATGCAATCACTCTCGTCTGTGACTAAGGGAGTCTAATGGTGAGGTGCTTTGTAAAGTGTAGACTTTTTTTTTTTCTCAAGTGAAGGTTCTGCCATTTTCTTCTGATATTCAAATTTGAATTTCCATGCTGCTGATTGTCTCTGGAGTCTAAGGTGTAAGATCAACTCGCAGTCACAGAAGTAAAATGAGAATATGGAGCAGGGTTTCCAAGAGAGTAAATCTGTTGTCTCGCAGCGTGTCCCGTCTCTACTCATGATACAGCTTTCCTAATAAGGCTGTCGTGACTGTTTCACTATGCCATCACACAGCATGTCGCATGTACACCTCACGTGGCCTCTAGTTCTGGTGAAAGAGAAATTACTTCCCTCAAACAAAACCCAGTCATTCTTTTTGAAAAAGTCAATTGTATTTTGCTACTAGTTGATTCCTAAGTTAAATAGGCTAAGAATTTACCTCACTGTCTTCCATTGTTCTTTCCTATTTTTTTTCTCCCTTTGAATTACTTTGGATGTTCTTATCAATTTTTACTTATTCATTTTTATTCATGATACATGTCTTCTGGGAAGTGTGGTGTGTGTGTGTGTGTGTGTGTGTGTGTGTGTGTGTGAGAGTGAGAGAGAGAGAGAGAGAGAGAGAGACAGAGAGACAGAGAGACAGAGAGAGAGACAGAGAGAGAGACAGAGAGACAGAGAGACAGAGAGAGGGGGGAAGAACATAATAAAAGAAGTTACAAAGGTTCCCCAACATACAGCTCACTCCATGCACCCTTCCTACAACGTACCCCTAATGTGTGGCCTTTCTTCCTTTCTCCAATGGTTAGTTGATCACTGGATAAAATGATGAGCCCCTCCCCCAGCCTCAGTACCCAGTAACCACAGGGAACTGTTCTCAAGGTTCTGTGAGCCTCAAGATTTACCAGTTAGTTCAAGTGTGTGGTGCATCCCTGCCACCTAGAGGTGGTGTATTGAAATACAGATGGCAGATCAAACCAAATACCAAGCAACAACTAAGCCCAACCTGTCCTAAGACCAGCTGTGTTGAGCTGAGCAGTTTAGATGAGTATTAGATGATGTATTTCAAATGTGTATTTCTTTCTTCTAGATACGCATGTCCCCATTATAAGAGTGGGTTGTCTTCTAGTGTTATTGCAATGAAAAAGTTCAAATTTGGCAGCTCTCAAAGTGAGAAGGGGAAGGAGAAAGAGCCACAGTGATAACGCTTAATCATGCTTAACATGCGGCGGTTGAGTGAGCAGAAGACCCAGGCGGTGACAGATGTTCAAGTTCAATCACTAGTGAGCACTGTTGGCAAGGTTGGAACACAGGACTCATTTCTTATCTCCCTGAGAAGAGCAACTCGAGGGGAAGGGGTTCATTTGAGCTCAAAGTCCATCACGGCAGGGAAGGCATGGCAGCTGGTCACGCTGCATCAGCAATCAGGAATGGGAGAGTGGCGAATGCTGACGCCCAGCTCACTTTCGCCTTATTCTGTCTGAGACCCTGGTTCATGGGACGGTCCAGTCCATACTTACAGGGAGTCTTCCCACCTCAATTAACAGAATGCAGACTTTCCCTCACAAATAGGCCCAGGGGTTTGTGGACAATCAATATTAGCCTTCACTTCTTTCAGCTGTCAACCTGGAGGAGGGTCCTGAGAGGGGTAAATCACTGTGATAGTCCATGCAAAGGTCGCTGCTGATAAGACTTGGGACATTTAAAAGAAAAATCTGTTTGATACACACACACACACACACACACACACACACACACACACACACACACATCTTTGACTGGCCTACAAACCACCCTGTAACCTAGACTAGTCTCAAACCTGAAGTGGATCCTCCTTTCTCTCTCTCTCTCTCTGTCTCTCTCTCCCTCTCTTAAAATTTATTTATTTATTTATTTATTTATTTATTTATTTATTTATTTATTTATATTTTGTCTCTCTAGGTTTAAGCCATCAATCACCTCAGGGTTCAATCTGGAGGATTTGGAGCTAAGCTCCCAGGAACGGTGTTGACTATGGTATTCATGCATACTCTCTTCTCCAAACAGCACATGCTTGTCAGATGGTGGCTGAAACCAGAGGGGGTGCTCCATGACAGGGCCAAACAGACAGTCCAACTGCAGCCTCACTAACAACTGTTTCTCACCCTATGGGATGGGAGGGAGCTAATCTCATGAAGTAGAAATGAACCCAGGACATAGGGAAGGAAGGAGCCATCCCTGTGGTCTTCTTTGCATCTCAGACCTTAGGGGCAAATCTATAGATTTGTTCCTAGAACAATGCTTTCAAATGCATAAAAGGATACAGGATTATAAAGGAAGGCGATTACATGCAAATAAAGTTAGCAACTTGTTTAACAATACATCGTATATTGTCTTAGGGTTTCTATTGCTATGAAGAGGCACCATGACCACAGCAATTTTTATAAAGGAAAACATTTAATTGAGATAGCTTACAGTTTAGAGGTTTTGTCCATTCTCATCATGGCAGGGAGCATGGTGGTATGCAGGCAGACACGGGGCAGTGTCTCGATAAGAGGGCAACAGGACATGGTCTTGACACTGAACCATATCTTGAGCATAGGAAACCTCAAAGCCCACCCCCACAATGACACACTTCCTCCAACAAGGCCACAGCTCCTAATAGTGCTATTCCCTATGAACTTCTGGGGGCCAATTACATTTCAACTACCACATGTATTGTATGTGTATTTAGTCCTGGCTGAAAAACAAAATTGAGTATGAAACAATAATTTCTCACAGTTCTGGAGGCTGAGGTCTAAGGTCAAGTGCTAGCAAATTCCTTTCTTATGGAGAGGCCCTTCCTGCCACAGAGGGTTGCCTCCACCCAACCCCACCCCTCCCTGACAAATAGAGGGCAGCTGGGAATTTCTTCCTCCTTGCCCAGCACTCTAATCTCACTTCAGAGGTGCATCCTCTTGATTTTATCTAAGTCAAATCACCTCTCAAAGGCACAGGGTTGAGGGGAGAGACGGGGGTTGCATTTCAACAGAGAAGTCTGGCATGGTGGCAGGGTGGTGACACAAATTTCAGCCAATAACAATGTGTTCTAGTTTCTGAATGTTCTGTCTGCAGACCTCAATTTAGTGAATCTCTGTCTTAGGGACTCTCAGAAAATTCCCTAGTTTATAGTCACCAAACTAAATCCTTTAGGTAAGTGACTTAAAGAAGCCCTTAGAATGTGCTCAGAGAAACAGACCTGATTGTATAAGCAGGAATTCTGCAAGCCACTCAGAATTTCAGTTTTTCCAGCCTCCTCTCGAGTTTGGAGTGGGGGACATGGGTTAGCAGTGGATCTCCTCTGAGCTCTGTGACCCTTTCTCACCCTGTGACCTTGGGGGAAAGAGTGAAGACAAGCATTATGGGTGGGCGAGCCAGCTCCTTGGCCACAAGCTGCTGATCCATCCCACAGGGAGCCCAGCTTTACTTTCTTTGATTCCTGCATATAACCATAAGCCCAATGATCTGTGTATTGTAGTGAAGCAATGGATTTCTCCTGTAAGCCAAATGAATCCTTCCATAAGCAGAGTTAAAAACTAAAAAGAAAGGGAGAGACATGTGTAGTTGGAAGGTTGTCAAATCTTATTAGGAATATCTTAGTAAATGGGGAACACATATTCTTGAACATTTCCAGTGTCTAAGCTAAGGGATGAGGCTTCAAAATATCCCTTCACCTTGTTAAGAAAATCCAGTCAGCAATTTTGGAGGGAATATTTTAATGCTGCTCCTTTGGGCCTGTGTGTAATCACAGCATCTGGGAGGTGTTTTAATTATACATTCTAATCATAAAATAAAATGTCCCAGGTCGCTTTGTTTAGATGCTTTCCTGCCTCTTAGTTAATAGTGTTATTGGCATGTATTCAACATGTAAGGATTTGAGCTTATGGAAGACCGCTCATACACATAGGCTTGGTGTCCCCTGGGGACAGATGTCTAGAAGCTTTTATGCAGCAGGCTGTCATACTGATGGACACTGAGGTGAGAGCCAACAGGAGGAAGGCAGCCTCCTTCTGCTGCAAGCCAGCTCAGAAAGCTGGCCCACTTTCTTTGACCTTCTAAAGCCAGGCCCAGATGTAATGAGGTGGGGCTGTAAGGCAAGACTTGCAGTAGTTAGGAGATGGTGATGGGAGGGGAGAGCACCTATTTTATTTTCTGTGTGTAGTGTTTGCGGGCAGGTATGTTGTGAGTACACTAGGTACATGGAATACCAGTGGAAGCCAGAAGAGGGTACTGGATTCCTTGGAACTGGTATTATAGACAGTTATGAGCCACCAAGTGGGTGCTGGGACCTGAACTCTAGTCCTCAGAAAGAGCAAGTGCTCTAACCACGGAGCTGCCTCTATAGAACCTCATTTAAAATTTCTTTTAAATACTTTAAAGATTTTCTTTTATGGAAAATAGATAACTTTTCTTATATATCCTGATTACAGTTTCCCCTCCCTCTATTCTTCCCTCCCACCTCTAGATCCACTTCCTTTCTATCTCTCATAGAAAAAGGTCTTCTAAGAGGTAACAACCAAACATGACAAAGTAAAATGTAATGAGATGAAGCAAAAACTATCATATTAAAGATGGACGCTGCAACCCAAGGGGAGGAAAAGAGTCCCAAGAGCAGGCCCGTGAGTCAGAGACCCATTCCTTCACACACTCATCAGTCCCATAAAAATACTAAACTGTAACAGATACCCAGAAGGCCTGGTACAGAGCCATGTAGGCCCTGTGCTTGCTGCTTTGGTCTCTGTGAACTCATATGTGCCTGGCTCAGTTGATTTAGAGGGCCTGCTCTCCTGGTGTCTTCCATCCCCTCAGGCTCTTACTCTCTCTACTTCCTCTTCCTCAGGCTTCCCTGAGCTCTGAGGGGAGGGATTTGATGGAGGCCTCCCATTTAGACTATCTCTCCTCGTAATGTCTGGTTGTGGGTCTCTGCATCTGCTTCCATCAAAGGAAGCCTCTTTGGTGATGACTGGACTAGGCACTGATCTATTTGTATAGCAGAATATCACTAGGAATCATTTCATTGATTTTTTTTTTTTTTTTTGACCAGTAGTGTCTGATTTACCCTAGGTTTCTGGACTCTCTAGTCTCTAGTACTTGGTTACCCAAGCAGTATTAAGTGTGTGTTGCTTCTAGTTGAGTGGGCCTTAAGTCAAATCAGACATTGGTTGGCTGCTCCCACAAGTTCTGGGTCATTATTGCCCTAGCAGATTGTAGGTCTAAGGTTTTGTGGCTGGGTTGATGTCTACACTTCTTTTTCTGCAGCCTGCCAAGCACCTTCCTGCACCAAAGAGACTAGAACATAGGTGTGAAGGCTCCATGTGGGCACCAGCTCGACTTCTCATGTTCAGTGAGTTGTGTGTGGGGCGTCTTTGGCAATGGAGTCCCACTGTCAGTTTGAAGACAGCAACCTTTTGTCTTAGGAAAATCCTGGGTTGTTTGTGGATTTCCATGGGACTCCTTGGACAACAACTCAATTGAATTCAACCCTGTCCCACCATTGGAAGCTTTGCCTGCCTACTGGAGATAGCCAGTTGAAACTCTGTATTCCTCATTATTAGGAGTCCTCACTAGGATCACCTTCATAGATCCCAAGAAGTTTTCACTGCACTAGGTTTCCACACCATCCCTCAAGTGGCTCCAGCTGCCTCTTCCTGCACTCTCTCCCTCCACCCCATGCCCTGCAACCTTAGCCCTCTACTCCTGTCCCTACCTGCCCCCAGTCTGCCCATAACATCTATTCTATTTCCCCTTCCCAGGTAGATCCCTACGTTCCCTCCCTAGACCTCTCCTCTTTATCTAACTTCTCTGGGTCTACTGATTGTAGCTTGGTTATCACTGACTTAATGGCTAATATCCTCTTTAAAGCAAATAAATACCATATTTATCTTTCTGGGTCTGGACAATTTTTGTCTAGTTCTACCCATTTGCCTGCAAGTTTCATGATGTCATTTTTTAAACAGCTAAGTAATATTCCATTGTGTAAAATACCACATTTTCTTTATCCATTCTTCAGTTGAGGGACATCTAAGTTGTTTGCAGTTTCTGGCTATTATGAATAAAGCATAATGAATATGGTTGAACTAGTGTCCTTGTGGTAGGATGGAGTGTCCATTGGGTATATGCCCAACAGTGGTATAGTTGGGTCTAGGGAAAGATTGATTCCCACCTTTTTGAGGAACAGCAACACTGATTTCCACAGTGGCTGTAGAAGTTTGCACTCCCAGCAGCAATGGTGATACAGGATAGAAGGTATATTCTTTTGTCTTTGGGTAAAATGTTCTATAAATGTCTGTTAGGCCCATTTGGTTTATAACATCTGCTAGCTCCAGTATTTCTGTTTAATTTTTGTCTGAATGGCCTGTTCATTGGTGAGAGTGGGATATTGAATTCTCCCACTATCTGTGTGAGGGTCAATATGTGATTTAAGCTGTAGTAATGTTAACAAACTTCGATGTTCTTGTGTTAGGGGTAGAGATGCTAAGAACTGAAATGCCATCTTGGTGGCTTTTTTCCTTTGGTAAGTATGTAGTGTCCTTCCCTACCTCTTTGGGTTAATTTTGGTTTGAAGTCTATTTTGTTAGATATTAACATGGCTATACCAGCTTGTTTCTTAAGTCCATTTGCTTGGAATATCTTTTTCTAATCCTTTGCCCTGAGATAATGTCTATCTTTAATGCTGAGGTGTGTTTCTCAGGTTGAACCCATTGAGTCCATTAATATTGAGAGATATCAATCACCAATGGTCATTGATTCCTGTTATTTTGTTGTTGTTGTTGATGATGATGGTGATAGTGGTGTGTGTGTGTGTGTGTGTGTGTGTGTGTGTGTGTGTTTCCCTTAGTTTGATTTTGCTGTTGTGAGATTATTTCTTGTGTTTTCATGTTTGAATTTAACTTCTTTAGGTTGGAGTTTTTCTTCTAGCACCTTCTGTAGGACTGGATTTGTAGATAGATACTGTTTAAATTCAACTTTATCATGGAATATCTTTATTCCTCCATCTATGGTAATTGAAAATTTTGCTGGGCATAGTAGTCTGGGCTGGCATCTGTGGTCTCTTAGTGTCTGTAACACACCTGTCAGGTCCTTCTGGCTTTTCAGAGTCTCCATTGAGAAGTCAGGTGTTATTCTAATAGGTTTGCCTTTGTGTTACTTGATCTTTTTCCCTTGCGGCTTTAAATATTCCTTCTTTGTTCTGTATGTTTAGTGTCTTGATTATTATGTGACTATTACTATGACTGTTATATGGGAATTTCTTTTCTGGTCCAGTCTATTTGGTGTACTATGTACTTCTTGTACCTTGGCAGACATCTCCTTCTTTAGGTTAGGAAAAATTTCTTCTATGATTTTGCTGAAAATATTTTCTGTGCCTTTGCTCTGGGTTTCTTCTCCTCCTTGTATTCCTATTATTCTTAGGTTTGGTCTTTTCATAGTGTTCCAGATATTCTGGATGTTTTGTGTCAGGAGTTTTTTAGATTTAGTAGTTTCTTTGACTGATGTATCCATTTCTTCTATCATATCTTCAGTGTCTGAGATTTTCTCTTCTGTCTCTTGTATTCCTTTGGTGAAGCTTGCCTCTATAGCTCCTGTTTGAATTCCTAACTTTTTCATCTCCAGAATTCCCTCAGTTTGGATTTTTAAAAATTGATCAGTTTCCAATTTCAGGTCTTAAACAGTATTTTTCCCCTTCCACTGTTTGTGTTTTCCTGGATTTCTTTAAGGGACTTATTATTTTCCCCTATAAGGATCTCTATCACAGTCATAAAAACTGTTTTGAGGTCTTTTTCTGGTGCTGCAGCTATGCTGGAATCTTCAGGGCCTGCTGTGCTAGGATAGCTGGGCCCTTGTGGAGACATATGGCCCTGGCTGTTGTTGATTCTGTTTTTACACTGGTGTCTTGGCAACTGGTGTTGGGGTGATTATAGGTCTAGGTGCTGGTTTCTGGCTTTGTCTTTGTTGGGTTGTGTTTTGTTTCTTGGTTTCTGTTTCCTCTCTGGATTTTCATAGAATGTGATGGCTGTGTGTTGCCTGTTTCCCTGGCCTGCTCAGCTGATGCGTTCATAGGGAATGCTGCTGGTGTTGGAGGATGGGATAGTGGGGTTGGTTGGGGGGAGAGAAGGCTTGAGGAGAAGGTCCTTGTGATCCATTGGGGATGGGGTCAGAGAGGAAAGAGAGACCACAGCAGGTTTCCAGGCACGGAGCTGGAGATGAGACTTGGGACATTGGATCTCAGGAGCAGTAGGAGAGGTGTGGTCTGCTTTCAGTCTACTTGTTGCCCTGGGAGGACCCACCTCGGGTTAGCAGGTGATAGCTGCTGGAGTTCAGATCTGGGACAAAGCAACAGGTTGGGGAGGGAGGTTAGGAAGAGATGCTTTGTGGGATCCACAGGAGATGTGGACAGGGGTGAAGGAAGGCTGTAGCTGGTGTTCTGTTGCAGCACTAAGGACAAGGCTGAGGGATTGGGTCTGTAGGAACAGAAAGAGAGGAAAAATCTGTGGGCAGCCTATCTGGTTTTCCAGCAGGGGTGGCCCGTCAAAATACTTAACATTTTTAAAAATTATGTTTTGTGTTATTTTTATATGAATTTGTGTGGGTGTTTTGCCCACATGCAAGTCTGTACACCATACATATGCATGGTGGCCAGAAGAGGGAGTCAGATCCTCAGGAACTGGAGTTACAGTCTCCACTTGTGAGCCGCCATGTAGTGTTGAGACTTGAATCTAAGACCTTTGGAAAAGCAGCCAGCGCTCTTAACCACTGAGATCTCTCCCCAGCCCTCATTTGGAATTTTAAAGAGCTAGGTACCAGCTGGGATCTCCTGCTCCCCTAAGCTTTCTTTTCCCCAAACCTTGCCCTTCATTACTCCCACTGTCATCCAGGTATTCATGTAGATCTCATCCATTTCTCTGTCATTGGGTGATCCCTGTGTCTTTCCTAGGGTCCTGTTTTCTAGGTAGCCTCCCTGGAGCTGTGTAGCAGTCTAGTCATCTTTGTTTTACATCTAGCATCCTACTATGAGTGAGTACATACCATGTTTGTCCTTCTGAGTCTGGGTTACTTCACTCAACTGGATCAAGAACAGAAAAGGAGAACAAGGAATAACAGACCATGATAAATGATGACCACATGAGAACAGGAATAGGCAGAGTGCTCGAGAGGTCCCCAGAAATCCACAATGATATATCCTCTGTAGACTGCTGGCAATGGTCGAGAGAAAGCCTTATCTGTCCTAGTCTGGTGATCACATGGCCAAACACCCTAACAGTTGTGCTGGAACTCTCATCCAATAACTGATGGAAGTAGATGCAGAGATCCTCTGCCAGGCCCCAGGTGGAACTCCAGGAGTCCAATTGTCGAGAAAGAGGAGGGACTGTAAGAGCGTGAATTGGTGAGACCAAGATTGGAGAGGCACAGGGACAAATAGCCAAACGAATGGAAGCACATGAATTATGAACCAAAGGCTGTGGAGCCCCCAGCTGGATCAGGACCTCTGGATAAGTGAGACAATTGAATAGCTTGAACTGTTTGGGAGGCACCCAGGCAGTGGGACTCGGACCTGTCCTTAGTTCATGAGCTGGCTGTTTGGAACCTTGAGCTTACACAGGGACACCTTGCTCAGCCTAGAAGGAGGGGATTGGACCTGCCTGTACTGAATCCACCAGGTTTAAATGAATCCCCAGGGGAGTCTTGGCCCTGGAGGAGATGGGAAAGGAGGGGAGGGGATGGGGGGAGGTGGGGGCAGGGGCGGGAGGGGGAGGACAGGGGGAACCCATGACTGATGTATAAAATTAAAACACAAATATAATAATAAAAAAAAGCTAGTTACCCCAATGGTTCTTTAGAAGAATTCTCAGTGTAACGTAGATACTCCTTTTCATTTCCCTAATTGTATCTCTGTTACACAGAAAAGCCAAAATGATGCTGTTTCTAAAGTACACAGGCTCATTGTATTCATAAATTGGACATTTGTTAACTGCGACTCATGCTCATAGATTAATACAAGCCACTGGATTCCTGTAGAGAGTGGGTCTTGGCTTGATGGACAGACCGCTGTATTTTATTAGAGTATTTAATTTTTAAGATGACAGATGACATGTAACTATGGGTGGGATAAATAACTCAGAGGGAAGGGTGTGTAATCTCTGTCTTGAGCATTTCAGTTTGGTAAACTCATTCTCAGTTTCTGTACGTACATAAATGTTGTCATGCAACTACGAACACGTTGTGCCTTTACTATTGTTTATATTATTTTAACATGTTATTCCATGCACTTTCTTGCTAATTTGAAGGATTTCCTTCATTTCAAATCATGTAGTTCTTAAGAGCTCATCCTTAATGAGCTTAATATATATGTGTGTGTATGTGTGTGTTGTATGTACGTGTGTCTGTTTGTATGTGTGTGTGTGTATGCATGATGTGTATGTGTGTGTGGAGTGACATCCATCACAGTGGAGAAGACATTGTGTCTGTGGCACCAGAAATGTTCAAGGGTAGATTCTTACATGATGTTGGTCAGAGATGACTCCAACCCTCCCTAGTGCCCTCCTTCAGCCAGCTAGGCCCCAGTCCCAAAGATTTCATGGCCTCCTAAAATAGTACCACCAGCTGGTACTCATTGTCAGATACACGAGCCTAGGGGAGACACATTCAAACCATAACAAACATTCATGGAAAAGCTGGTGACATCTAAGTACTGTGAGTTCAGTTGATAATAACACAGCTTCAAGGGCAACTTTCTTTCTTTCTTTCTTTCTTTCTTTCTTTCTTTCTTTCTTTCTTTCTTCCTTCCTTCCTTCCTTCCTTCCTTCCTTCCTTCCTTCCTTCCTTTCAGAAAATGTCATGTAAATAACCTTGGGGGAAGCCAGTGGTGAGAGGTACAACAGAGGTCTCTATATTATCTTTGTAATTCTCCTACAAATCTGAAATTATTCTCAAATACATTTATTTCTTAAAATGCATCAAAGGCTGAGCATAGTGGCCCATGTGTAATCCCAGTTACCAGGGCACTGGGGCAGGAAGATTGCAACACTGAGTGACTTTGCCAGAGACACTGTCTAAACACAAGCAAGGGAGGGAGGGAGGGAGGGAGAGAGGGAGGGAGGGAGAGAGGGGAGGGAGGGAGAGAGAGAGGAAGTATAAAAAGGGCTGGGGATAGAACTCAGTGGTGGAGTGCTATTCACCTGCAGGTCCTGGATTTAGTCCCCGGCACACACAGATAAAAGGCAGCAGCGGTACATGGTTGAAATCCCAGCTCCTTGGGAGGCTGAAGCAAGAGGATTACTCGGGTCCACATATTTGAAGGTAGCCTGGGAATATGAAGACCCCCCCCCCCCAAATGTCAGTAATTCAAGTTGCCTCCAGACTGAGATTGTAGTTCTACGTTAGAATAGACCCTGGGTTGAATCACCAGCACTCACTTGCTCACTCTCTAACAAAACACACACACACACACACACACACACACACACACACACACACATACACTACACATTCATACAAGCATGGAGTTGAAAATTGAATGTCTTTATTTTAATTAACATTCCCTCATAATTGCTTTTGGTGCGAGGCCTGGAGGTAAATCTGAGCTGATGTTGGGATGGATGCTTGACTGTCATGGGGGCATCTCTTCTCGTGTATTTTGGTGAATGGTTCTGAGTGTTCTGGCCTGTGCCTCAGACCTTGAGTTTGAATTTAGAGCACTAACACTTCTGATTCAGAGATCAGTGGGGAAAGGAGTGATGGATAAAAACTAGCAAGCACCTAGCCTGGGATGGAGGTCATCCTCCTGCCTCCAGGATAGCTTCCAGCCTGCCCTCCAGCTAAGGCAGGCCTTCCCAGCCCTGTCCCCAGAGCCCTGCCTGGAGATTCCACCATCTGTGACTCAGAGCTCTTGCTTTCCTTGGCTGAGTTTCAACCTTGCACCTGAGCTCAGATGCCAAAGTCCTGGGCTGGGAGAGAACCAAGTCAAGCAGAGGAGACACTCTCCTGGAGTATAGGTTAGTATATTTTCATTGTGGTGATAGCACTATGGCAAAGTGACCCGAGAAGAAGCAAGGGAAATAGGAGGCATTTAGAGAAGGCAGAAAGGACGACATCTACCCCATGCAATATCTTTCTATTTCTGTAAATAGAACTGGTTGCTGGGGGGAGGGGACTCCAGGATAGCTGTGATTGGCTGTGGGGTTTCTTTTGGGCGTGATGTAGATGTTTTGGAGTTAAATAATAGCAAAACTTTGAATGTACCAAAATAAATGTTCAAACTGAGTTCTTTTCAAGGGTAGATTTGCCAGGCATGGGTTCTATTGAAAGTGAACACACACAGGAGACAGAGAAAAGAATCCTTTCCAAATGCATTTCTTGACGATGCACCAACCAAAAGAATATGACCTGGCTGGACTCTTTCTTTCTGGCTAGATGTGGACTATGTTGTGCCTCATTTCTAGTCTCCTTGAGCTTCAATTATGGCCCTCACCATTAATTCCACAGCTAACCCAAAAGTATATAAGTCATTACCAAGTGGGTGACCCAAGAGAAGCTATTCACCACCTTATTCTTTCCTTTCTTCTGCTATACAACAAAGATGGTCATCATCCTAGGCTACTGAGAGGGCTAGTCACTTGAAATAGCTCCCAGCATGGGTCAAAGGCTATGAATATGGCAGTGGCCATTCTCATCATTCATTCACTCAACAGAATATGTGTCATCTGCGGGTCTGTGCCTTTGTTGGTATAAGTACACACAAGATAGGATCTGACTCCTCCTTCTAAATAAACTGTGTGCTGTAACAACAAAACACACAGCTCAGGGCTGATGAGATGGCTTAGCCTACAAAGCTTGTAAAAGCCTGTGGACCTGAGTTCGAGACATGGAACCCATGTGGGAGAATGAAAGAACAGACTCCTGCAAGCTGTCCTGTGACCTCCCTAGACATACCATGGCAGGAGCAATTGCACACACATGCTAACACACACAAAATTAAAAAAAATAAAAATATATAACATAAATCTAAGAACCACACACAACTGGGTACTGTGATTTACCCCTGTAATCCCAAGAAAACTATGTCTTCCTTGCTTCAGAGGGAGGTGGGGACATGGGGAAGTGGGGGTGCATCTTTGAGATCTCTTCTACTGTGAGGACATTAATAGGTGTCAAGATGGGCTAATGTGGATCATCTGGGTCTTCCCTGGGATGCTGGTGTACAAAGAATGATGATTCCAGGTGGGAGGGGGTCCCCATGGCTTCTTCCTTGCAAACTCTCTCAAACTGTCTTATATGAGATTGAAAATCGAGACTAAGGAAGAACAATGGGGCCAGACATTTGTTAAAGGAAAAACTGTAGACAAGGTAACTTTAGCAGAGGTTAGTCAAACAGAAAAAAGAAACAAAAAAGTTCATGAACCTGGGAAACCCCATATAGAAACAGTCTGGGGGTTGGGGATTTAGCTCAGTAGTAGAGCAGCTTGCCTAGCAAGTGCAAGGTCCTGGGTCCTGTCCTCAGCTTTGGGAAAAAAAAAAAAAAGAAAGGGAGGGAGGGAGGGAGGGAGAGGGGGAGAGAGAGAGAGAGAGAGAGAGAGAGAGAGAGAGAGAGAGAGAGAGAGAGAGAGAGAGAGAGAAACAATCTGACCGTGTGCCATATCTGGACATGGGTTGGCAGCCTGTGACCTGTGCTGGACTGAGACCCTAGTACTCATACAAGAGCATCCTCTCAAGTTAGGTTGCAAGTTTACATATTAAGATAGCTTATAGTTCACTATATGCTTGTTCTGATATGGCTTAAGGCCAAATAATCGAATTTGACATTATTTCACACAGAGAGCCAGGGCTTTAAGGTCTTACTTAGACTTGACAACCAAGTCTGCAACCAAGAACTCCAAGAAAGATCAGCTAGCCTGGTGAGGTGATTTTTTTTTGTTGTTGTTGTTGCTTGTTTGTTTTTTGGTCTATCTCTTTTGTTTTTATTTTGTTATGTAGCTCTGGCTGGTCTGTAACTCACTATGTAGACCAGGCTGGCCCGGAATTCAGAGATCAGCCTGCCTCTGCCTCCCAGGTGCCAAGATTAAAGGTGGGTGCCACCACACCCAGCCAGTGGGCATTCTTGATGCCATTCTCCAGGTTTGTCTCCTATGGGAGAGGTGCTGGGGACCAGGTCTAACCATACAGCTCTGGCTCATATTCATTTCTCTGTGGTACTTTCCCTATCTGTCTACCCTCCTTAAACAAACTCTTAAGTCTACTTAAACCGTTGAATGTCAGGATGGAGCCAGGAAATTGCTCTTCCTTCCTGGGGGTGGGGAGAGTTTCATTTCATTGGTCAGAGACACAGTCTGGACATCAGTCTTTAAATTCTCTTTCCTCTAAGTGTCTCACATGCAGATGAGTTTGAGAAGCTCCAGGCTGAAGGAAATATACCAAGAAAAGAAATGCAAGCACACACACACATCTATAAACATACGTGCATGCGGGATTTAATTCCTTGATATGTGCCTGTTCAATAAAAATACCATTTGATGACTTTCCTCTTACTGTGTAAAAGGTTACAAGGAGAATATCTCAAAAGAAAATGTCTTCTGAGTCCTGGGATGATCCAGGTAAGAACAACGGCTGGAGGAAAGGCCAAGGTCTAATTTATAAATGAGCTCTGTGCTCCACTTCTCCCACAGCTCCCGTGCCGCGATTTAAATCACATAATGGATTGCCACCAATGGCATCAGACGTTCCTAGGGGGATCCACCTTGGATTGTTGGTTGATTCTAGACTAAGGACGAGTGTGACATAAATTAATCAGAGATACAAATTGCTGGCTGTCAGAAAAGTAGCTACTCTCTGGCTAAAGTCTCCTTATTTTGTATCATAAAACCATAGTCAAGTTTAGAGCCTGGGCACAACTCACTGGATATGTGGATATATAACAAGAATTATGTAAAAAAAAATTTTGAGACAGAGCCTCCATGCAGTCCTATGTGGTGGTGATATTGTGTCCCCCAATATATTATGCACCTTAATAAACTTATCTGGGGTCAGAGAACAGAACAGCCATAATATTAAACATAGAGGTTAGGCAATGGTGGCACACACACCTTTAATCTTAGCCTTCCAGAGGCAGAGATCCATCTGGATCTCTGTGAGTTCAAAGCCACACTGGAAACAGCCAGGAATAGTGACTCACGCCTTTAATCCCAGGAAGTGATGGCAGATAGGTATATAAGGAGTGAAAACCAAGAAGTAGAAGCTGATTAAGCTTTTAGGCTTTTGAGCAACAGTTCAGCTGAGATCCATTCCAATGAGGACTCAGAGGCTTCTAGTCTGAGGAAACAGTATCAGCTGAGGAATTGGCAAGGTGAGGTGGCTGTGGCTTGTTCTGCTTCTCTGATCTTCCAGCGTTGACCCCAGTACCTGCATCCAGGTTTGTTTTTATTAATAAGACCCTTTAGGATTCATGCTACAGTCCTACATTGCCTGGAACTCACTATTAGACCAGGCTGGCCCTACTTCATGAATCCTTCTTTTTATGCCTCCCAAAAACTGAGAGTAAAGGCATGCATCACCATATCCCACAAGAGGCACCTCAATTTCCATTGAGTGTACTAAGTGTTTCCATTAAATATACTAAGTGTAGCATGAAAGCATACAGATCTACTGGGTCATAGTTCAACCTAAAACTAAATGATATAAACTATGATACTATGATACTTCTGCCAGAAGATGATGCTGTTGGTGCTGCTGCTGCTGCTTGTGATGTATGTGTTCATAAGTAACAATGGTAACTGTCACAATTTAAGTACCTGCTGTCTGCCAGACTCTGTCCTTGGCACTAAGCAAACTTCATCTAATTTCCTTCTCACATGAGCCCTTTGTGGAAGAAATTAACTTACCCCTTCTTCAAGGTCACACTGTTTGGAAGTCATGATGCTAGGCCAGAGTCCAGCCCCGGTCTCCCTACAGCACCTTCCCATGGATCCTGCTGTGGCACTCGCACACTCCAGTGCCAATCAATGAGCTGCTAACAGTCTTGGAATTCAGAAACTTACCCATGCAACCTACTGGAAAGTCCAGAAAGCTTTAGGAAGATGCCCAATGTTGTCTGATCTGGAGGTTTCTTTGCTTATGAAAAACCTCTGACATTGATGGGGCAGTCCATCTTCCTGTTAACTTTGGAGCTGCTGTGTTGAGAAAACATTTCTATGTTTGATGATGAAGGTTGCTATTAAAGGCAGTACCTTTAATTTCAGTTTTCTGTATAGGGTCATCTCTAGGATATGTTAAGGAGAAAGGGAAGGTTTCGTGTTTACACACTAACACACACACAGCCTTATTTGCTTCGTTTGCATATAGCAGGGAAAAGGAAGAGTAAACCAAGGAAGGAGGGGCAGGTGGGAGAGGTGGCGACAGAAGCCAGATGTTACAAGTTTTCATTTGGTTGCTTGACTTTGGACCCATGGAAATGCTTTGTACGATTACAGAATGAAAAGAGATCAAAACAGAGAGAAATCCTTGAATATAGAGAAGTTTATCGTGCTCCTTGAGGGCTGAAAAAAAATAGGAAGCAAAGTAAAATAAATTAAATTGTTAGTGCAGACAGGCCAACCCTGTGGAAAGGGACTTTTCACAGACTTTAGCACATACTAAATCAAATACTTATCTCTAGAGGCTGTGACTTAAGGGGTCAAGCAACTATAAGCAAATTTAAAGTTGCATTTATTGTTATTTGTGAGTCATGTTTATGGTAGATAATGTTGATATAACCCATCTGAAATATACATGTGCAAATAGACAGTTATGGTCATTATTGGGAGGCAAGTTCATCTGCTTAAAAAAGATGAAACATGAAACTAAATGACTTGTGGCAAACCTGTGGCACTAAATTTAAGTTGGCAGCATTGATAGGAATACAATAGACTTGTTTTTATCACTGCCCATTGAACATTCCATGAATGACAAAGCAACAAGCATCTCCAGTCATTTGGTCTCAATTCCAGTTTCCATAAGCAGTCCCTAAAGTGACGTTGCCTATCCTGCTGTAGTCACCGATGGAGCCAAGAAGAGAAACCTGGCTCAGGCTCTGAAACACCGTACACAGCAGGTATTCAAGTATACATAGGCTGTTTTGTGTCTTTGGCCATGTCATTGTATCTCTGACTTATCTGCTCTCTTATTGATTATTGTTTCAGGGTGGACTCTTTTCTATGACAGAGTTTGCCTGGAAGGACCTTGTGTCAGTGTTGTGTAGATAACTACAGCTCCTGTGGGTTCATGAATGTGATAGCCACCCCGGGTCCAGAAGACAGGATTTCATAACACTTTGCTCCATCCTCTGGCTCTTCTGTGTTTTGCCTCCTCTTCTGTGAGTTCTCTGAGCCTTGGTTTGGGTGGGAGAATTGATACACATGTCTCATTTAGGGCTGAGCACTCAGTCCCTTTTTCTCAGCACACTGACCGGTTATGCGTCTCTGCGTGGATGGCTGCCATTGCAAACAGGCCTCTCTGATTAAGGTTGACAGCCACCTGGGTCCGTGGGTATAAGCATAAATATTTAGAGGGCAATTTTCCAGCATGATCATTTAGCAAAATAACAATAACAGGTTTTGCCCTAGGGCCTATGACTTCCCCAGTCATGGGCTTTCTTTTGGCCAGGATGATAGTATCAGGCATGAGATTCCTTCTTGTGGAGCAGGCCTCAGATCCAACCAGCGATGAGACAGTTAAGTGTAACAGTTGTGACATTATCACACCAGTGGCCTAGCAAACTGGTACCACAGCATGTGGGGGTCCAGAGCTGGGCAAGACTATTGATTTCCTTTCTCACCTAGCAAGGGATACTTGGATTCTAAGTTGTCTTGGCTTCAGACAATTTTTCTATCCTGAACTGTGCATTAAACCCTCCTAATTCTCTCATAGCTGGGGGAGAGTGTGTTGGAGATATTGAGGAATCAGGAAACTGAGATGCTGATAAAATGTAGAGCTTCATGTAACTTAAGGATTAAGAGATCCAAATTCTCCATTTTATCAGGGACTGTACCCATTTCTACCCCCTCAGGTAGGAGAAGCTGGATGGGTGCACACACTTGTGTTTACTCTTTGATCGTGAGAAATACAGGTGATTTATGCTCCCCATCAAAAAGCAGGCTTAGAATGGGGGAGTTGATGGAATTAGGTTTGTACCATAATGGATTTTGAATCTATTTCTGAGTAACTGAGTAGACACCTTGCCTCTAGAGTGGAGGTGAAATTAAGGCCCCTTACTGTTGATGTGACTCCCTCTTGGTGCTCTCACATGGAATACTTGAAATACAAACCTAAGGAAGAAGCAAGTGGTCCCTTGAAGCCTGGGTTTTATGAAACTCAGATGTCAGATGTTTATGAAACTGATGCTCATAGCCACTTCAGGACTAATTCTCTCTAGGTTCCCTGAGCAATTTATTGGACAAGTCTGGAGATTTGCAAAATGAATTTTATTCTATTCACATTTTGGTTCTTAATCCCCCTTTATGCCCAACGTGTCACATTTCAATTTGATATTTCAGAACCTTTAAATAAATCATGAGAGCTTAATGGAAGTCAAACTCAAATAAAATAAACGGGCTAGCTGCTCAGTTGCTATGTTTGGCTTTAGTCACTACAGGGTTAGGGAAAATCATGGAGCAATTTATAACCAGTTGGTCTGCTCAGTGAGAGATGCCTATTTCAAGCATCCCTCCCAGGCATGCTTAACCCATCTCAAAAGACACATAGGGGGAACATCTGTTCTGTAACAAGTAGCTACATGAGAATGATTCAGAGTTTCAACCTGGATCAATATCAAATGCACATCCTATTGCATCTTGGATAGAAGGAGGGGGTCTGTGGTGGGAGTTCACTACCAACTTCAAAGCTCGGGGGAGTTAAGCTCTGAAACATGGAGATAGCACTGTTTCCCCAGAGAATTAGAGCAAAGAGTTGGAAAGTGGGAGAAACCTTGTTTCCTTGACATCACCCTCTTCAGAGTATTTAAGGCTCACGAAAATCTCTAGAACTTTCTATTTCCTCCTTGGCTCCTTGTGTCACTGGCTATGCTGCAATTTTATCTTGTCCTGCCATGGTCACACAAAAGTTCCTAAAACTTGTCCTCTGTCCTTTGTGTGTGTGCATATACACAGGTGTGCATATGTATATGTGTGTGTGTGTGTGTGTGTGTGTGTGTGTGTGTGTGTGTGTGTTTCATTGGTTGGAAGCCTGGGGTTAACATCACATATCTTCCTCAGTTGCTCTCCACCAGCTCTGTCACTGAATCTAGTGCTCACCAATTTGGCTAGGCTGACTGGCTAGGGAGCCACAGGGATCCCCTGGTCTCCATCTCCTCAGTTGGAATATTACACCTTTACACCCATCTTTCCTACATGGATTGTAGAGCTCAAACCCAGGTCTTTATACTTGCATGGCTAGCAGTTTACTGACTTAACATCTCCTCAGCTTACCTCTTTTTTTGCCATGGTGTACCTCAGCCTTGTTTCAGCTGCTTGTTTCTGCCTTTGCCTTTCTTTACTCTGAGATGCTAAAGGCACATTTGGTGGAGTATTGGACAGATTTTGGTGAAGTAACAAGCAATCCCACATTTAATGGCTTCTGAAAACAAACATCATCCATGACTCAGTTGCATTCTGCTTGAACTTTGGAGGCCCCACTGGACTCCCAAATCTTTGGATAAATTAATCACCTCATGTGGCTTTCATAGACCTGGTTGGAGGAGCCACAGTCATTTTGGGCATCTGTCATAGAGGATAACAGGATACTGAATTATCTCATCATGGCTTTGTATGATTCCATGTGGCCACATCCCATTGGTCAAGGTGTATCACATGGCCAAGTCTAAAGCCAGGAAATGGGAAAACTCACTCTATTTGGGGTTTATGGATCAGGAACATGAATACTGACTGGAGAATAACAGAATCTACATGAAGTGGAAAGAAATTGAAAATGGGGCTGTCTAGGTTGTTTTCAGAAAGAAAAATAAAACAATTCTCTGACTTTTAATATGCTAGGAGTGATCTGCACTTATTTCATCTTTCAACTTTAGATCCTTAATGTCTCCAAAGAAGGCAGAAACGTAAGGAGTGAGTAGTCACTATGGTCATGGTGGGGATGTATTGCCCAACTACCATATCACAGTACTCACACAACTGAGTCACCAGTACTCATTTTGAAAAAACAACAACAACAACAAAAAAAAAAAACCCAACATTTTGCAGAAAAAAATGCTATGACTATAATTTGTTGAAATTTCAGTTTTGGATACTGCTTTTACTCCACAGGCCTGTGAAAGCCAAAGCTGTGCCCCTGGAGTGGTGTAGTGGTGGAACAGATGTGGTGGAATGCTGGTGTGCTCCTGGGGGTCTTGTCCCTCCTGACCCCCACTGCCAACACGGGTATCACTGCCACCTCATCCTAATGAGGTCCTTTGGATCATCTCAGCCTCTTTGTCTTTCTTGTATTCTGGCAAATATCCAGTTTCCCTTTCAGATACTGCTGTTTCATTCCCCACCACGCTCAACTCAAGGAACTTTCCAGTCTGGTGGGCTTTGAAGGTATTATCCCTGCTCATGAATTTTCAAAGCTGTTTGAGTTTCTACTGCCCTTTTACTCCCAGAGGCCTGGACTGGTGTGGGGTGAGGGGGGACAGGAGGCAGAGGCCCCCTTGGAAGCACACTGCAGTGACAACTCTTCTCTTAGTTGAGGTGACTTGACTTTTCTAGAATCCTTCCCAAATGTATTGTATACACAAGTTCTATGGTCTAGTCCCTTCACCTTTATTCTAGGTGGAGAATTTCCTTTCGAGGTGGATGAAATCACAATCTACAGTTGATGGAGCTAAGAAGTGGCGAAAGCAGGGTATTATCACATACAGGAACCACCCTTCCTCGCTCAGTTAACTGGATCTGCCAAAAATAAATTTTAAGCAGACAGTGGAAAAGAGGGCACTCTGTCAGTCCTCTGGCCTGCTATATAACATGGACTACGTATCTTATGAACATTTGTTTCACACTGTTTTGGATTTACTCTTCAGTGAGGGCCACTCCTGATTCCAACTTTGCTTTCTTACTGTGTCCTCACAGGGAGCAGGTGGCCAGAGAGCTCTCTGGGCCCCTCTCATAAACGGATGCTAATCCCATCCCTGAGGGCTCCTCTCTCATCTCCCCAAGGCTCTATCTACCACCTAATAAGCACTGGCATAATAATTTGGGGGTGGGGGTAGAGGTGCAAGCTTTCAGCTTGTAATAGGGACCTGTTGGCGTCTTAATAGCAGTATGAAGAGAAGTTGGGTGGAACCAGCCCGCACTGGATTTCTAACTCAGGATTTCCTGGTAGATAGTGGAGAGGTGGCCTTGGTTGATGGGGTAAGGCAGTGATTGGGGATTTCCAGTTCTTACTACTTTGTCTATAGAACAAAACTCAGGGACAAAATGCTTGCAAAACTAGACTTAGAAGGAGGAAATGTTGGTTTGCGTCAGCGTCATAGACTCAGTCCCTGGCCACTTGTCCCCAGATTTCTCTGGGGACAAAGAAGACTAGTGCATCCTGCCAGATGGAGCTCTGTTCACTGTCCGGGCAGTCCAGCAGGAGGCAGAAGGTGGACACAGCATCCCCCAAGGGCCTAACTTCCTCCCACTAGCCCCGCCTCTTTTGCCTTGTTTTGGTTATTTGACACGCTGGAGAGGAAATCTAGGGTACTGTGCATGTTAGGCAAGTGCTCCATCACTGAGTTATCCCCCAAACCCATAAACTCCTTAATGGTTTCACCATCTCCCATCAGCAGCATAAGCTGACAGCCACACCTTTAGATATGGGCCTCTGGGGCACATTCTAGAACCAACCTGGCAATTCAAGATTTCTCTAATGCTTAGGTGTTGAGGGCTTCATTCCATGTGTATTATGAAAACATGCTTAAACATAACATAATCCCTGCTGTTTTGAAAAGGCCGGTGAGGTGCAGACATTTTCATCTCTTCTCTATCCACCCTGCCTTAGATTGCACTTCTTCCAATTCCGGAACTTCAACCCCACTGTTGAGCATGGGAGAAATCAAGTCTCATGACTCATAATGAAAGCCACGCATATGCGTGAACACACACACACACACACACACACACACACACACACACACACACACCACCCGTGTACATATGTGACTGAATTGGATAAGGCATCTCACTTCCTCAGATGGCATGGTTTTCTCTCTCGCTTGTCAAGCACTGTGGTGTGTGACCCAATAGTATTCATCTGAGGCGTTATCACAAGGAGCAGAGAACGGGACAGGGCAAGGGTGCTTTTTGTCTGACTCTCACCATTTTGCAGTTTCTGCACAGGGAAACAAGGTGGCTGTTAGGACCTTAGCTGACCTTGACTGCCCCTAGCATCTCTCAGCCTCATAATATGGGAATAATTCAGATAACGACTCAAGACTCAAAAGAGAAAGCCCACGCTGCACATATGGTGTCGTCTCATTCATAAGAAAATACGTACATAGAAAGCCGATGGAAGAAAGTAAGCAAGGGTGTTGCCATCAGTTCCCACTGGGCTCTGAGACACAGGAAACTGTTGTTCCTTTTTCCTGTTGCTCAGCTTGGTGCTCCTGCTTTTTCACTGAACTTGGCTTCCAAATGACCTTTGGTGTTTCTCGTGTTACATTTATTTTTATTCTCAAAAACCAAAGATTTGCTGCTTCATTAGTAATATTTTGCAAATGAATGAAGGTGTGTTAAGAGTTTTAAGTTGGGCATGATTGCTTATACCTGTAATCTCAGTACTTGGGAGGCTGAGACAGGAGAATTGCCACAAGTTCACAACTGTGTGTGTGTGTGTGTGTGTGTGTAGCAAGTAACAGGCCAACTGTGGCTACAGAGAAAGTTATTTTTAGAAATGATTTACTTTTACTGGTTTTAACTATGTGTATGCATGTTTTATCTATGGATGGGGATGTGCACATGAATGCAGGTGCCTGTGGAGGCCAGAGGCATCAGATGTGCCTGGAACTGGAATTACAGGGACTTGTGAGAGACCCAGTGTAGATGCTGGACCTAACTTCTGTAAGAACAGGAAGTGCTCTTAACCATTGATCCATCTCTTCAGGCTCCATAGAAAGCTCTTGTCTTGAAAACCAAAACCAAAACAAATGCACAAAAAATAGCTCATCTACCGTGCCAGCAGTTCCTTAGAATAAATGGATATGTGCCTTGTTGGATAATAGATCCATTCTGGTGCATCGATTCCAGCAATTCAGAAAATTAAGTGGGTGGTTTGATGTTTTGTCCACAAATAGAGACAAGGCTGGCTTATTCTTTGTTCTTTTCCTGTTTAAACTCCAGGTCAGTGTAGCATGTGGATGCAGTGATTTGATCAGTCATCTGGAAACTTCCCGTATATGAAAAGTGTGTCTTTAAAAGAAAAAAAAAAAACATAGTTCATTGAGTACTTTAATATAAAACAACTTTTCAGCTTACAAAAATAAAAAGGGGAACTGCACTGCCTTCGAAACCAGACTGGGAGGAAAAAGAAATGTGATTCTGAAGAATTTTTCTTCAGGTGTAAATATAGCCTAGGAAAATCAAAGATAATTGGCAGTCATACACAAAGGTGTGTTTTATTAATAAAAAAATAAAGGGCACAAAACTGCCAAATTGGGGGTGAACATTTGTATACACGTGCTTTTTTTCTCATAGGCCTTTTAAATAGATGCACCACCACTTACCTATTATATTGATACAGTTAGTATAGAAAAAGGAATTTTTTATGTTTACTATCTAATGGAATTAATTTATAATTCAACATTTTCTTAATAAAAAAGACAAAGCATGTGAAATTAAATATAACAGACATTGCATGATAAGTCAGTACAATCTGCCTTTTGTGTGTGAGAGAGAGCACATATCATTGTACACATGTGGTGGGCAGAGGACAACCTCGGGGTGGAGGGGGATGGGATGCTCACCTTCTCATCCTCTGTGGTTCCTGTCTCCCTGCAGAAGGATGCTGGGATTACAGATGTGTATGATACTGCGTTTAGGTTTTTACCTGGCTTCTGGGATCCACTCTCAGCTGCCAGGTTTATAAGGTAAATGAACCACCTCCCCAGCCCCTGAAATTTGCCTTTCTAGTGGATATTCCACGAGCATTTAATGCATCTTATGCATACTATGAGCTTGTGCTTGTGTGGGATGCAGTGACAGCCTACCCACCTAAGTGTTAGAAGACGTATCCTGACAACGAGAGAGCAGCCGTATTCGTAATTCTTGCTCATTCTGAACTTGCATGGTCCTTGTTCTCAATGGCTTTAACTTTTCTAGGGAAGGTTTTGAATATGTGAACATTTAACAGATCAATCTGAGTTCTAGGAAGCATTATATTAAATATGAACAGGTGCTAAAATACACAGCAGAGAAGGGCTTGGGTGGTTGAGTTAGAAAGGGGCCGAGGTAAGGAAAGACGTTTTCATGTGAGGACCTTAAGGTGTGTAAGACTCCCTCTTAACCTGACTACTGCCTGGGTTGGGTTGTTTTGGCAATTTTACTAGTCATCTCTTCCTCCAATAATGCTGTATAACAAAAACCTGCACGATCCCAGTGGCTCACCTCACAAACATTTATTTTTCTTATTCATATGTCTGAGGATTGGCTGGGGCTCAGCTGCTCTTGGCTCAGCTCCTCTGGGCAAGGCTCCTAGCTACAAGTCTACTTTGGGCTTGCTTCCTAGATTTCCTTCAGGAATTGGCACCACCTGGGGCACGCCTTCTTGCAGGGAAGGCAATGACAAAAGAGGTTAAGAGTCACCATGGAAGCACATTTAAAGCTTCTGGTATGTTACATTCACATCTGTTGTTCAAAGTGAGTTCTATGGCAACCCAAACATCAGCCAGATGGAGGAAAATATCATGAACTCATTAGAGCTACTGCACAGTCCCATGATGAGAGCCATGGAGGGATCATTCTGAAGCAAGGAGGGGGTCAAGAATAGGAAATAATTCCAGGCGATCACAGTGGCATGATTGGTATTGATGGTGGTGGAAAGGGGCTGTGGAGGTAGTTTAGTTGATACAGCACTTGCCTAGCATGCACAAAGCACGGAGTTTGCTCCCCAGTGTCAAATAAACTGGATGTGGCAATACACACCTGCAGTCCTGGCACTGGGGAGGTGAAGGCAGGAAGAGAAGAGGGTTAAGGCTATGTTCATCTACATAGTGAATTGAAGGCCAACTGAGGCCGTAAGGAACTCTGTATGTTATAATAATAATGGTGATGATGATGATGATGCAGTGGGAAAATTGCAGTAGGGTAGATCAGAAACACTCCCAGTGCCTGAGTCAAGGTGGGAGAATGCAGGTGTGGGTAGCTGGGTTTTCTTGTTGTTGTTGTTGTAGGGCTGAAGTGAAATGACTAACAGTCATGTGATGTTCTCCAAGAGTTAGAAAGTTCGAGAAGACTAGCACTAGTTGGCCTATGAAGGCAATGCTGAGAGACTGCTGCTAAGTGAGATCTGCATTGGAAGGAAGTTGTGTTTAGAAGGCAGAGCCTTTGGTTAGGAATTAGGTAAAGAGGGGGCACACCGGTCTCTGGATTGGTAATGAATGAGACTTGGAAGGACAGAGCAGTCTCCCAACCCTATGAGGTGCCCAGTTAAGAGGCTCCATTGAGAGAACACAGCAGGGCTGGAGAGCTGGCTCAGAGGTTAAGAGCACCAACTGTTCTTCCAGAGGTCCTGAGTTCAATTCCTAGCACCCACATGGTGGCTCATAACCATCTGTAATGAGATCTGGTGCCCTCTTCTGTGTACATAATAAATAAATAAGTCTTAAAAAAAAAAAAAAGAGAATGTAAATTCTATAAAAAAAAAATGGGGCTGGAGAGATGGCTCAGAGGTTAAGAGCACTGACTGCTCTTCCAGAGGTCCTGAGTTCAATTCCCAGCAACCACATGGTCTCATAACCATCTGTAATGAGATCTGACGCCTTCTTCTGTATACATAATAAATAAATAAATCTTAAAAAAAAAGAGAACACCCCAAGTTGTTCTCACTTCTATGTTTCTATGATGTCAGGGCTACTTCCTTCCCCCAAACTGCCCCCAGTTGCTAAGCATCACAGCGCTGCATGTGATGACCTGTGACGGCCTTGGAAAGTTCTTTTGGCCCCTCTGGCAGGTGGCTGATGAGTGGAGGGAGGCTGGAACTCAGCCTGAGTTGGGGTTGTCGTCACTAAGACCAGCCATGGAAACCTGGTCCACACACCTGGCATCATGCCTGGGCTGCAGAGTACTGTGTCAAGAGATACCAGATACCTCATGTGTGGTGTACAGGCTTTTAATCATACCACAGTGGTAGACAGAGCTTCAGGTGTTTGAGGCCAGCCTTTTCTACACAGTGAGTTCCAGGAAGGATATTCAGTACTTCATACATTGTGAGACTCTGTCTCCAAAACGAACAAACTCCTTACCACAAAGATCACAGCACCTTCAGAAGTTACCTGGGTGCTTAGGTGAAGTCATGCATCACCTAAACTCAGTGTCTTCCACATACAGTGAGAAGGATACCAGATAATTTACTGTACAAATAGATTGAGTAAGAAAACATATAAATAAGGTGTGGAAGTACAACCCTGTAATCCTAGCACTTGGGAGGCTGAGGCAGGAAAATCATGTTAGAAGCCAACCTTAGCTACACAGACCTTGTCTTAAAAATACTACCCATTGCCAGCCCCAAGGTGGTGACCATGGGAGAGCTGTCCCTACTACTCATCTATCTGTGGGGCATGGGAGGGGGAGAGATCCCCTCACTCCATCAATACCTGAGGCAGGTGGGAGAGCTGGTCCTGAGGTCATAAGAGGGGAGAGCTGTCCTTGAGCCCCACCAGCTGCAACACTTGGGAGAGTAGGCCCTGTATCTCACCAGGACAGCACATAGAGCTGATCCTGTTGGCAGAAGTGTGGGTGAGCCAGCCCCGACGTGATGTTGTAAGCATGGAAGAGCTGCCCCCACTACTCATCTGTCTTGTGGTGGCACAGGCAGAGAGAGATGCCCCTCCCCCCATCAATGCCTGAGGCAGGTGAGAGAGCTAGCCCTGAGGCCCTAAGAGTAGGAGAGTTGTTTCTGCCCTACATCACCTGCAGCACTCAGAAGAGTGGCCTCTACACTTCACCTGGGCAACACAGTAGAGCTGGCCCTGAAGGTGTAGGTGTGGGAGAACCAACCCTGAGGATGTGAAAGCCAGAGAACTGGCCCCGCCCCTTGCTCATAGATTCAAGGGGTGAACTTGCCAGGGCAATGCTGGAGAGCTCACCTACACTGGAGGTGAAGTCAGGGGAGAGCTGGCAGGCTGACTAACCCTACAACCACCCAGGCCCAGAACCAGGGTTATGTGTTGGCCCACCCCAACATCCACCCTATCTGTGACCTACTGAAGCATGGGAGTGGGTGGGGGTGGGGAGGTGTCAGTCCTGGGGACCCAGGGCTGCGGCATCTCCACGACACAGGGCTGCAATGGAATGTCCAGGAAGAGACCCAGTGTTGAAGGCATAGCAGAGACCAGGGCCCTCAAACCAGACCAATGATTCTTTTCAATAAATGCCTGCACGTAAAAGATATGTGGACAAAGGGGTTTGCTGCGTGACTCACTGCAGCTTCCATGATGAGATTTTTCTCCTCTCCTCCCCTTCTCTTAAATCTTATTTTGTTTTATTTTGGGAACTGAATGAAATTACAAGCATCAGATTATATTTTCATTCCAAAGTAAATGGCATTCTTCTTCAAATTTGTTTTTCCTTCTATGTTTTATAATAATAAAATAACAACTCAGAAAGGACAAAACAAAAACTACCCACCCACCCAACCATAACTCCACCAATATTTAGCAAGCAACATTTAATAAGTGATAGCCTGGAGATAACAAACACCTCATGCATCGTAAGTATCCTAGTACATTACTTGTGTGTGTTGTGTACAGGGGCACGTGTGTGCGGGGGCACTTGTATGCAGGTTCATATGCACAGTACACAGGCATGTGGAGACCATGGCTCAACCTTGGCGTCACTTCCTCAGGAGTCACCCACCTTGCTTTTTGAGAAAGGGTCTCTCACCGATCCAGGGCTTTCTGGAATTAGAAGTGTAGCCCACTCTACCTTTTTATGTGTTTTGTTTTAAAATGTAGGTTCTGGGGACCAAATTCAGTCCCTCATGTCTGTGTAGCAAGCACTGTACTGACTGGGACGTCTCCTCAGCTCTGCTTTTTTCCTGCTTCTTCTTAAAATTCAGTTTCCTATTCTATAGACACCACTAGCCTCACTGCTGCCAGGAACAGATTGGGGTCTGATTTAAAGACAAAAATTCCTTGGATACTCCCAGCAGAGGAAGCCTGGTTATAAATCCTTACAAAAATGTTTCGTGATAGGAATGTCCACCTCCCTGCCTAAGGGGGCAGGCAGGTTCACAGGTATTCCTACCCCCACCCCTAACCCCACCACAGGAAACTTCCACCCCCACCACAGAGCCAGCCCCATCTAGCCAGAGGCTTCCTCCAGGGAGAAGGCAGAGTTTTAGTCATTGCTTGGATCCCACAGTGTTCAGAATAATGGGTTGTTAGCTGTCTATCCTCAATAAATGATCACTTATAGAATAAATGAATGCATCTAAGGTCAATCCATATTGTCAGTGCACACCCACTGTCCACGTCAGCTCAGGCACGCCAGTCACAGGCAGAGAGTGAGTGTAAGGAGTATGAGTGTAAGTTATGGCACGGGAAGCGTGTGATTATGAGACCTATATATTGACTGAGTTTGGAAACAAGGGGTTGGTGTGAGATGGGCTGTGTAATGAGTGACACTGAATGATCCAGGTGTGTGTGTGTGTGTGTGTGTGTGTGTGTGTGTGTGTGTGTGAGAGAGAGAGAGAGAGAGAGAGAGAGAGAGAGAGAGAGAGAGAGAGATTTACTTGTGCTTGATAGCCTTTTTGCTAGAGTTACCGAGAACTTGTATTTCCTCTGTTCAAGGGAAAGGTTCGAGGGAACTTCCCCAAAGTATTTTAAGACAAAACCTGGTCTCTTGTGGGTTCTACATGGAAATTCACCAGGACGTCACCAGCCTTTGTAAAGGTCTGCCTCTTTTCCTGTCCTGAAATAGCCAGTCTGGGCAGCACCAGGAAGCTCAGTCTTGACCCTGAACTTGGGCTTAAGCCATCAGGGTCGGTAGTTCTCCCACAATCCCCAGCGGCTGGGATTTTCGTCTCTGAGACTGTCTTTTTCTACCCCTGGTTCTGGCCACTCTCCTTTGGCCCCTCCCACTCACAGGCATTGTGCTTACAGAGAGGCTGCCCTCAGGTTTCATTTCCATCCACCAACCGATTTCCTGGTCTCAGTGCATTTCCTCTTTCTAATCCATGAGCTCATGCAGGATTTCTGTTTACAGATGTGTCTACAGACCCAAAGGCTCCAGAGGGCCATCTGCCCTGAGTGAGGCTGAAGCCAGCTTGGGAAGGGGGGAGCCATAATCACGCTGCTTTCCATTCCAAGGTAGACTTGCTGGTGCACACCTTTCTTTAGTACTAGCACTTGGGAATTGGGGCCAAGCAGATCTCTGTGAATTTATAGCCAGCCTGGTCTTCATAGTGAGTTCTAGAACAAACCCAGGGCCAGGTATTGGGGTGGATACTGTAAGATCAGAGAAGCAGAACAAGCCACAGCCACCTCACCTCGCCAATTCCTCAGCTGTTCCTGTTTCCTCAAACTGGAAGCCTCTGAGTCCTCATCCAGAATGGATGTCAGCTGAACTGCTTCTCGAAAGCCTGAAGGCTTAACCTGCCTAGTTCCTGGTTTTCATGCCTTATATACCTTTCTGCTTTCTGCCATCACTTCCTGGGATTAAAGGCGTGAGTCATCATGCCTGGCTGTTTCCAGTGTGGCCTTGAACTCACACAATGCTAGGATTAAAGGTGTGAGTGTCACCCTTTGCTGGCCTCTGTATCTAGTGGCTGTTCTGTTCTCTGACCCCAGATAAGTTTATTAGTATGCACAATATATTGGGGGACATAATATATCACCACACACACACACACACACACACACACACACACACACACACACACGCTTAAAATAAACAAAAAATAAAATCCAACCAACCCTCCGTTTGTTTCCTCTTCCCACTGTGGCCGCATTGAATACATCCCCTTCTTCTGCCTTTCACTATCACGTGTCTCTGTAATTGGCATTCTGGGGAGAGGTGGCCAAGCCTACCTTGTTTTGTCCCTAACAATTCTGGTAGGAGGGACAGGTATGATGGGGCACCTCAGCCAAGCCTCCTTTGGAAGACACAGGATGCACAAGTGGACATGGTACATGCGAGATGCCACTGGCCACTGGGACCCCTGGCTGGGTTTCAGCTGTGCTGCTGGGATGAGCTGTGGGAAGCCGCAGGGCATGTTAGCCCACTACACCTGGAGAAAGCAGGCGGCGGTGTCACGGGAGGCAGCCAGGTGGTCTCCAATTCCATTCCAAAACTGGAGTCTGGGCCTCTCTGTGTGCCATTCCAACAGTAAACGCTATCTAATTTGTCTAATAAACCCTGGGGGGCAGGGTCAGTTAGAACAGTCCAGTTCTGGGTGCATGGTCTACTCTGGTGGGAGGACCCAGTCTTTTCCAGGTGTCACTTGTCTGAGTTCTGGAAATGCTGACATCACTCCTGTCACAGCGTGGGAGTCAGGATTACACTCGTGTTTGAGACTCCTTGGGTCTTGCTCCTATGTGAGTGACTTCTGTCAATGTCAAGGCACTTTTCAAGTTTGTAGGCAGGCTGCAGGAACGGGAGGTGGGGGTTGTCTCTGTCTCTGATGCTAGCTGATGGCATTCTTTTGCCACATTCTTATTTTCAGATTTATTTACTTTATGTATATGAGCGATCTGGCCAACCTGAACATATGGACATCATGTGTGTACCTGGTGTTTGCAGAGGTCTGAAAAGGCCTTTGAAGCCCCTGGACTGAAGTTATGGATAGTTGTGGACCAGCACGAGGGTCCTCTGGAAGAACAGCTAGTGCTCTTAACCACTGAGCCAGAACTTCCAGCTCCTGGCAACATTCTTAACCTTTGTGTTGGTAGCATGTAGGGTTCTGTCTGTACAATCCAAAAAGGATTTTTACCTGATAGTCACAAGGATGGTAAGTCACACACAGAAGTGAGTAATGAATGGCTATTTAAGGGGCTGAGATAGCCCAAGATAATTTAATTCTGGACTTGCAATATTCCAACTCTCCACAATCACTGAAGTTCTAATCAGCCTTGTAGAATGTTTAACATGGGTGTGACTTTTTAAAAAAGATGGTAATTCCATTTCATGTTTCCCAGTTCTTACATTTTCTCAGTAATCATCCCTATGCTGATGCCAGGTATTTTGGTTTGAATCTGCAATGTCCCTCCAGCAGTTAATATTTGAATGCTTAATATTTGAATGAAATGCTCCTGTTTGGGAAGGCTGTTTGCCCTGGGTAGAAGGTGGGGCCTGGCTTGCAGCTATAGGTCACTGAGGGCAGGCCTTGAAGGCATAACCCAGGCCCAGCTCACTCTGCTTCCTATTGTGACTAATTGGCTGCATACTACAGCTTCCATGGAGCCAGTCCACCACGTGGTCTACCCCATGAAAGGCTGCAGCCTCTCTGATTCCAGATGAATGGCACCTGGCCAAATCAGTGACTCCAATGGGGTTTTGGTTCTGAGCTGAGTCTGACCTCACCAGGGGCACTGTAGGCAAGAAAGGATAAAACTTATCCCAAGGGAAAATAAGATACTTCTCAAATAAACGGAGCATCCTGGGGATGGGGATAATGAATGGATTTATGATTGGGCTCAGTATGCAGTGACAGGTGTCCTTCATGGAGCATAAAGTTCTTGTTAAGAAATGGAGATTATGACTAGAAATGGTGATATGTGTCTATAATTCCAGAAGTATAAAGGTGCGGCATGAATTCAAAGCTGGCCTGAGCCACACAGTAAGATCCTGCCTCAAAAAGTAATTTTAGTAATTAGAGTTTGCAGTCTTTGGTCAGTTAAGCTAGTTAGTCACAGCAGAAGTGTAATTTGCAAAGTAACATCCATCCTTTCAAGGCACATCAACCATCCTCACACTGACTAATGAGGGGAGTGGGGAACAGGGAAGCCCTTCTTGGTTCCGAATTATGTCCCAAGAGATCATCCTGTGGAGGAGGAACAGGTCCCCCCAGCTTTCGCTGTTAGGACTGGCTTCCAAGATGGACAAACAGGCCGAAGGGACTAGGATTGGAGCTGGTGGCAGAGGTGAGATAGGAAGCATTCACTGTCTGGGTTCCTCTGGTGAAGAAAGAGAGACAATGCTTGCGGCCCTCCAGCTCTGAATCTCCATCTACAAGAGACGCCCAGGTCTCCTAGCAACACACAGGTACAGAAACACTCACCACAGGCCACATGTCCATCCATACTCACTACCATCTGGGTTGGTCCTTAGATACAAAACACTGGTCATGTAGTTTGTCTCTCTTCAGACACAGGCAGCAGCTGGGGGATTGCTTGATAACACGAGTTCTTAAATGAGAGGACCACGTCACAGAGAGCACAATTTTTTTTTTTTTTTAGACAGGGCTTCTCTGTAGCTTTGGAGTCTGTCCTGGACTAGCTCTGTAGTCCAGGCTGGCCTCGAACTCACAGAGATCCACCTGCCTCTGCCTCCCGAGTGCTGGGATTACAGGCATGGGCCACCACCGCCCAGCGAGAGCACATATTTTAAACCCACACCAAAGTTAATGAAAAAGATGTAGGTCATTGAGGGTGCTCTGTGACAAATAAGACCTCTCAAAACCAGCTCAAGGGTCTCAGGAGGTGAGCCTGGCCACAACTGAGACCCAGAGAATGCCGGTGGGCAGGGCTCTGGCCCTGCAAGGCCAGTCTGGTCCTGCTTGAGCATGATCTAGTTTTCTAGAGGGCTCCTCCCAGAGAAGGACCTTGCTTCCTTCCACAGCATGACTGCTATAATTTGTACTCAGAGTGTCCCTCAATAGCCCATGTGTTGGTCCTCAGCTTGAGTGACGGTGGAACCTTTAAGAGATAGGCCCCATTGGCAGGTCTTCAGGCCATTGGGTACATGTCCTTGTTGGAGACTGAAGGAAAATGTGGGACCCTGCTGCATTGCTCTTATTTCCTGCCCATGAAGTATGCCACTGCCTTCCCTCCCTGGCCCCCCAGCTGCCGTGTGCTCCCATGATGATGTGCTACTCCAAAGAATCAGGCTCAACAGGTCATGAATTAGATCCTCTAAAACTGTGTCCAAACAAACCTTCCCTCTTTATAAGTTTTTTTAGACATATTTGCTGCAGTAAAGGAAAACGGTCTACCACAAAGATTGTTCTGCCCGAGTCTTAGATACCATCAGAGCCTCAGGGGCTGGTCACTAGCCTCCCAGTCCTCCTTCATCTACTTTCTGGCCAACCCATTCCAGCTTGTACCAGCTGACAATGCTTGGGCCACTGTGACCTTGATTGTACTCCCAGACTGCCATTTCTTTTTCCTAGTTGGCTGACTGATAAACTTTCTGGACTGAGTTCCCACACAATCCCACCTTGGGAGAAGGAGATAGTTGACCACACTATGGTGTTTGGATCTTCAGGGACAGTCTGTTACATCATCTGCAGGACAGCAGAAGCAGTCTTTAACTTAGTGACAGGGCTTGTCTTCTCAACGAATTTTAGCCATTGTGTGAGTGGCCACAGACAAGGTTGAAGGCTTTCTTCTCATTTGGTTGATTTTCACTTGTGTTGCTGAAAGAACCTCTGTAGAGTGTTCTACAGACATTTTGTAGGGCTCTGATGAGCTGCTTCAGTTGGTAAAGCACCTGCCTTATATGCATGATGATTAGAGTCTGGCCCCCAGAGCTTATGTTAAAAACCAAGTATGGTGGTGTGATCCTGTGATCCCAGTGCCTGTGAGGTGGGAGGTGGGGACAAGTGGATCCCTGGAGGCTCACTGGCTAGCCAGTCTAGCCTATTTAGCAAAGATCCAAGCTGACCAGAGATCCTGTGTCAAATAAAAGGTGAGCAGTACCCGAGGAATGATGCCTGAAGTTGTCCTCCAAACTGTACACACATGCACCTGAGGACTCCTCCCATGAACATGTGTAAATACATGCACACCAGGAGAAATAGTGTAAGGAACTAAGGAAGCTGAGTGAGGGAGTCCCTGCTGGCATCACACAGGGAACTGAATGGAATGAAGAGATAAAAATGAAAACCTGGGGCAGATTGACTTCGCCAACCTGGATCAGACTTCGGGGAGTCTACTGACAGACGGTTTATTCCCAATGTGTTTAAGCCCAGTATAATTTAGGGAAAAGAAGTTTCCTGGTGAAATGCAATCCCCAGTGCACAAAGAAGCATAATTACATTGAAACTCAACTCAGGTTACCTGTCATTTCTTCCAAGAAGATGGTTCTAGAGATAGGCTACTTGTACTAGTTTAAGGGCCTAAGGGTCTGACCTGGCTAGCATAGAGGTCATTTGGGCTATTAGGTGTCTCTGGTCCTGGTTGCGGGAGCTTGGGGGAATCTTTGGCTATAAGAACCATCTAGATCACTAGCCACCTACAGTTTCAGTTGTAGGAGCTTGATATGGCCTGGCCCAATAGATAATACAGATCACCAGGCTGTTAATCTCCAATTCTCAGCTTTCTGGATGAAAGAACAGGTTTTTCATCTTTCCCGTTGGAAAGACAGTCCTGTGTGTTTAACATTCCTGGTTTCTCTGGAGATCCGTGGGCACAAGGACCTTCATGCTATGCTCCCAACAGTTGAGTGACATGGATCTTCTTGTTAGTGTAGTGACCAAGTGAGGTCCCACCAGGGAACTCACTCACCAAGACTAATTACCCTTATCTAATGTTTTCCCCCAGGTCAGGCACATCTGAGCATTAATGTCTTTGCACTGGGAAGTGGACACTGTAACACATCCCACTGGAAGCATCCTGAGGAATGGTGTGATGTGCATGCCTGGTGAGCCTCAGGTGATGCTGGTTTCTCTTCTCTTTGTGGCCCTAGAAGAATGTGCTGTCCGTGACACTGTTGATACATTCCTGAAAAGAAACTCTTAAGTGACTTTAAGCACTTTCGTGCACAAGGCAGCCTCGCTGCTAACGGAATTAGTGACAAGCCTTCTCTCCTCGTGGTCCTTCCAGGCGATTGGTGCTCTCGGTATGCTACAACGGGGGAGGCTTTCCTGGCTTTTCTCTGAGTCATCACACACATGGCCTCTTCAGGTTTACGTGGCATCAGGCAAAGGAGGGGCCAGAAACACCTGGCACTGAACAAACCCCATCACCTCATGAGGATTCTTGATGGTGTAGAGAAGAGGAAAGTCAACATCAGGACCAGACACTGGAAAATACACACCTGAAAGATGGTCCTTGGACTCACTGCCAGCTCTGCTGTGCCTGCTCAGGGAAACAGAGAAGGTGCTGATGTGAGACACTTTTAGAAACCTACAGACAAAAAACTACTGTCACTGCTGTTTCAAAGACCAAGTTCTGGGGACTGGGGAGATGCCTCAGTTAGTAGAGTGCTCACCATGCCAACATGAGGACCTGAGTTTGAACCCCCAGCATCCAGGTAAGCAGTTAGGCATGGTAGTGTGCACCTGTTACACAGTGTTGGGAAGGTAGAGACAGGAGGATTCCCAAGTCTCCCTGGCCAGGAAGTCTGCCTGAATCCCTGAGCTCCAGGTTGGTAAGAAGTGTGCTCTCAAATAATTAATAATAATAATGATGATGATGGTAATTATGATGATGATGATGATGATGGTGTGGAGAGTGATTAAAGATACCTGACATAGACCTCCAGGTTCCACATATATCTGCACATGCACATACACACACCTGCATACACATACATGCACATACACACACACACACACACACACACATACATCCCTGTACACACACACACACACACACACGTACCTGCATTCACACATACCCCTAACACACACACATACTCACATACACACATACCCCTGTACACACACACACCTGTATATACACACATGCATACACATACATGCACACCTGTGTACAAACACCTGTAAACACACACACCTGTATATACATGCACCTGTATGCACACACACCTGCACACACACACCAAGACCCAGCTTTGTTACCACACAAACGTGAAGAGGGTCAGCCTCTGAGGTTGTGCTCGAGTGGGGAGAGATCTGTGGGGCAGTGGTAGCATGTCTCACTTTGTCCTAGCTAAATGCCATCCTCCTGTGAGGTTCTTGGGGGACTATGGCGTTCCAGAAGCATCCCCGTCCCACTGAGAGTGATGTCTGTAGATGATGATGACAGGTGCTTTGTGCTGGGCTGGATTTTCATGAAAGCTACATTTCAAAGAAGGAAAATGTTAATGAGTCATTTCCTAATCCTTAAGTGTCTCAGAGAAGCTGTGATGGAGATGGCCATGCGCCAAGAGCTGAGGAAACCTCTTTGGCGTGCATTTGTTATGGCCCATTTCCTTGTAGGCTAATTTTCACCTTCAAATGAAACTCAAGCAAAGCCCCACACGAGGCCGTGGCTCATCCTTGCTGTTCTGAGCCGCCCAGGATGCTTTCCTTCTCATCCCACAGACGCTACATGTCATCCTATTTTGCGTCCTATTATGACATGAAGGAAAGGCTGCTCACTGACAGGCTTGGGTATTTGTCTAGTGCCGTGTTTAAGATTTTTCACAGAAACATCTATAATTTCCTGCTCCTAACAAACCTTTGGAAGATTTGGCAACTGTTTGATTGCTAAGAAACCTGGGACAAGTGGCAAACTGAGGCGCCTACTAATACATCAAAGCAGACGCTGTCCAACTCTCCCAGCATCACTCAGTTCCCTTGGCTCCTCCCAGCACCTCTGACCCTGCCCCCTACCCTAAACCTCTCCAGCCCAGCAAGGGTGAGCCACCGCCTCGTGTGAGGCTTTGCGAGAGTTTCATTTGAAAGTGAAAATTAGCCTACAAGGAAAAGGGCTTGCTGTGTGAGTTGGGTGGCTGGCCCCTGGAGTCCTCCTCCTTCTCTGGCTGCTTCTTTTCCCCGCTTTCCAGATTTTTCCCTCTATGTATTCTCTCTGCCTGCCAGCCCCATCTATCCTTTCTCCTGCCTTGCTATTGGCTGTTCAGCTCTTTATCAGGTGTTTTAGACAGGCACAGTAACACAGCTTCACAGAGTTAAACAAATGCAACATAAACAAAAGGAACACAGCTGAAAACAATATTCTACTACAGGTGACATCCTGGCACAGGCACTTGTGAAAGTGAGAGATCACAAAGCAAGTAGCAAGACATGAGGTTGACCCAGGGGCCTGTGCACTTTTTTCTTCTTCTGTCTTTGTTTTCTGGCTTTGTTTGCTTTGGAAGCAAGATCTTACCGGAACCCAGCAGGACCTGCAATTCACTCTGTAGCCAGGTTGGCCTGAAACTCCTTCTGCTTCAATCTCCCAAATATTAGGATTTACAGGCATGCCCTAGCCTGCCCTGCTCTGGATGTGCATCTTTACAATGCTCCTGAGAATTAATTACCCAGGGTCCTAGAAACATTACATTCATTTCTTCTAGGGAAAGTGTCTTCAGTCAGTCACTTCCTACCAGAGCCCATACTGGGGACCAAGCTGTGAACATGGGAGCACTCTGGGACACACTCAACCCATGTCTAAACCACAGCACCCACTTCCAAACAAACCTTGTCAATTTGTGTTCATTTCTTCAAGCTCTTCTGGTTTAAGGATGACTGAAAGTACAAACTATCAGAAGTCTATAACCTCTTCTGATACGCAAGAGGTTAGGTTGCTACCTTTATTAGTTAATTATCCCCACAGCAATCCAACTTAGCAACCATTTACAGATCTTAGCACTCGACAGAAGGCATTTATTTGACTGGGGCGCTCAGCTCATGACTAAAGGTCAGCTACAGGCCAGGCTCAGCTTGGGGTGGGGCTGAGTGACTGCCTTCCCAGGCTTCTCCTGTTCTTCCTGGACTAGTGAGATCTACACAGAATATACTTCCCACGGTGATGGCAGGAGTCCTAGAGAGAAAGTGGAATCAGCACATGTTGATTTCTGCCTGCCTCTATGATCAACAAGTCATGACCAAACCCGAGGCCAGGCACAGGGAGAACATTTCCACCCAACTGTTGGGCACTGAGAAATTAGAAGGTGTGTGTACAGTAGAGAGAGGCTTGCCTTGGCCTTTGTGTACCTGCTGTTGATTAGTAGATCCTTGGAATCTCATGGTGGGTAGAAGTGTCTGTCTGGAGATTCGGCCACTGGACAGAGTAACAATTTGTTTTTGATGAAAGATTTTGGTAGGATGGTAGTATTGGTTACATTTTTGAAGAGACTTAAAACTAAGGTCAATAAGTGAGCAGGATGTGGTTTAACCCCAGTTAAAATATGGAATTCCAAGGCTTGAGTGTTTCTCTGGTTGGTGATATTCTAGACATTGTCACACTTCTTGGCTAGGAGGGGCAACATCACCCATGGCTCCACACGTAGAGGACACTGGGAGTTCCATGTTCTCTCCTCCCTCGGACTCTGTACTATTCACCCTTCCTTCCATGTGCCCTTTAATCTGTAGCCCTTCACCCTGAGAAACTAGAACCAGAAATGTAACAGTCTTCGGTGCCTTCTGGGAGACCTATCAGTGAGTTAGCCAGCACAGGGCTGGGTCTAAGGGGCCTTCTCAAATGCGATTGGATGTTCCGTCAATTGCTCCCTAACTTTTCAGGTGGCATTAACAGTGTGGGAACACGGAAGGATGGACACGAGACTGTGGATGGTTCCCACAGCATCTCATGGGCTGCTTTGCTCGCTTTCTACGGTCCTTGAGCATTCTCCGAGTGCCTGGTGCTGTTCTAGGGCCTGAAACTGGGCGACATAAGGAAGAAGCTGTGAATGCTGGCGGAGACAGGGTACACACACGCAGACTAACATGTCAGAGATGAGAACTGAGGGGTCAAATGCACCTCTCTTCACATCTCACTTAGGAAGTCACTTCTGGGGCTGGAGAGATGGCTCAGCAGTCAAGAGTGCTTCCAGGGGACCCACATCACCAGGTGCACAACTACCTGTAACACCAGCCCCAGGGAGTCAATGCGGCTCCACCTTCTGAAACCTCTGAAGGCACGCCCTCTGCCCTCCCCTCCCCCCCACCCCCCCCACCTCCGGCCCCCTTCCCCCATACTGAAATAAATCTTTTCTTTTTAAAAGACACTTCTGGGAAGGTGACATTTGAACAGACTTGAGTGAAAGAGGAAGCTGGGGCTGTGATTCAGGCCCAGAAAATTCTAGAGAGAGGAGAGAGCAAGTCCAGTGAGCGTTCGAGCAGGGGTCCCAGCACAGGGTGAGCATTCACAAATACTCCCCTGATTTTAGAGGACTTTGTGAGCCGGTACAGAAGTAAAACATGGGCAAGCTTTCCATCCCTCAGGCCTGGAGTCGGGCCTGGGACCAGTTTCTCTGCCTTGAGTTTGTGTGTGGCTGGCCCGGTGGGATCATGAGGATGACCACATATCCAAGCCTGGAATCATCCCAGTGCTGCTGTCTGCCTCAGACAATGGCCAACAGTGTTCTTAAAATGTTATTAGTTTCTTAGGAAAAGAGAAAGACAGACACTGAAAATAAGTTATTTCTATTCATTCATTTGGCCCAATCAGTTAATAAATAAGCCCCTTGTTGGAAAGTACAGGGTGACTAAGAATTAGCTCTGGGGGAAAACCTAGTGGGGAAATTTGGCTAAAAACCATGGCCACACTCAGGCTTCCCTTTCAGCCTCCTTGTCTCAAGGCCTGTGGACATCCGGTGTTGGTGCTGCTAAGCAGTGTGAGTGATGGAGTGTTTGTGGAGGTCCTTGGCCTGTGGAAGCTGCTCTGGTACTTTTGTTGGCTGGGCTGTACTCTTCCTATCTCGGAGGAGCAGCCTCAGGAGGCAAACTTGGGGCAAAAGGGAACCTCCCTTTTGTAAGACTTCCTCATCCTTGAGACTAGGGAGAGGAGGGTCAAGATCTCAGGGGATTAACCCTCGGGGTTCCCCCTGCAGTAGACCAGCAGCCTCTTGGAGAAACTGCTCCCCCGCAGCCTCAAGCCCAGTTACATGTTTGTGATGAGCTCAGCATCTGACGGCCACCCACATGCTCTCCCTTCCTGCTGGACTTTTGCTTAAAGGGCAAACCTTACTTTCAGTTCCCATTTCTCCTGATCCTTTCCCTGCTCCCCCCAAACCGTGGCTTACTTATTTTCTTTCTTTGTAGAGCTGGCCACCAGCCTGCTTCTTCAGCCCTCAAGAGAGAAGCTGTGAATTTGGGAACAAGCTTCATCCACACTAGAAAGCTTCTTTCTACTGTGCCCCAGGGCTCCTTCTGTGATACTGAGCAAAGCCGTAACTGAACTGTAATGGTCTCCTTTCCAAACCCTCAGCACCATGGGAAGGGTGGGTGAGAATTTCTTATGTTCTAGAATTTTCTCTCCTGACCTCCAAACTGACCAGATCCTGAAACAGCAGCCTTAAAAACTTAGTAAGATTTTAAACAGGCCTCCTTGGTGTGCTTTCTGAGAGAAAAACAAAACAAAACAAAGACACCCCCCCCACCTCCCCCAGAGTTTCAGCATAGGCAGTGAAGGGAACAGGCTGGCTCGGGGTTTTACCCAAGGTTAATAAGCCTCTGCTCTTGGCAAGAACCACAGTGCTTGCTGATGTTTTTTTTTTTTTTTTTTTTTTTTTCTTCATAACAAAGTAGGAAGACGTGAAGATGGCAGCTAGTGGGGTCCAAAGGGCAGGAAACTGTTGTGCTCACTCTTCCTGTCCCTTCCTGGGAGAGCAAGGATCCACCTATGAATTCTCTCCTCTGGTGTGTGGGGCAGGGGCTCCCCCACTCCAGAAACATCCAGGGAAATGCTCTCTAGGTTTTTATGTGGCCCCAAGATACCCTGGAAATGCTTCACGTTGAACTGCCTTCCTTAGAAACAGCTTCATACTCGGGGTGTGGGGCTATTTAGAGCCGGAAAAGGCTAAGAGGGGTGCAAACGTATACCTTGATGCATCTAGGGGTGCAAACGTGTTCCTTGGTGCATCTGGGGGTGCAAACGTATACCTTGATGCATCTAGGGGTGCAAACGTGTTCCTTGGTGCATCTGGGGGTGCAAACATATACCGTGATGCATCTAGGGGTGCAAACGTGTTCCTTGGTGCAACTGGGGGTGCAAACGTGTTCCTTGGTGCAACTGGGGGTGCAAACGTGTTCCTTGGTGCAACTGGCAGTGCAAACATATACCTTGATGCATCTAGGGGTGCAAACGTGTTCCTTGGTGCATCTGGGGGTGCAAACGTGTTCCTTGGTGCATCTGGGGTGCAAACGTATACCTTGATGCATCTAGGGGTGCAAATGTGTTCCTTGGTGCATCTGGGGGTGCAAATGTATTCCTTGGTGCATCTGGGGGTGCAAACATATTCCTTGGTGCATCTAGGGGTGCAAACGTACACCTTGATGCATCTGGGGGTGCAAACGTGTTCCTTGGTGCATCTGGGGGTACAAACATATTCCTTGGTGCATCCAGGGGTACAAATGTATTCCTTGGTGCATCTGGGGGTACAAACGTATTCCTTGATGCATCTGGGGGTGCAAACGTGTTCCTTGGTGCATCTGGGGGTGCAAACGTATACCTTGATGCATCTAGGGGTGCAAACGTGTTCTTTGGTGCATCTGGGGGTGCAAATGTATTCCTTGGTGCATCTGGGGGTGCAAACGTATTCCTTGATGCATCTGGGGGTGCAAACGTGTTCCTTGGTGCATCTGGGGTGCAAACATATACCTTGATGCATCTAGGGGTGCAAACATGTTCTTTGGTGCATCTGGAGGTGCAAATGTATACCTTGATGCATCTAGGGGTGCAAATGTGTTCTTTGGTGCATCTGGAGGTATAAACGTATACCTTGATTCATCTAGGGGTGCAAATGTGTTCCTTGGTGCATCTGGGGGTGCAAATGTATTCCTTGGTGCATCTGGGGGGTGCAAACGTATTCCTTGGTGCATCTAGGGGTGCAAACGTACACCTTGATGCATCTAGGGGTGTAAACATATTCCTTGGTGCATCTAGGGGTACAAACGTATTCCTTGGTGCATCTGGGGGTGCAAACGTATTCCTTGATGCATCTGGGGATGCAAACATATTCCTTGGTGCATCTGGGGGTGCAAACGTATTCCTTGGTGCATCTGGGGGTGCAAACGTATTCCTTGGTGCATCTGGGGGTGCAAATGTATTCCTTGGTGCATCTGGGGGTGGGAGGGAATTGCTGTGAAGTCACACAGAGCAGACACTTTTCTTGTCAACAGTGTGAATCATGACAGCTATGTTTTGGAAGTTTCTAGAAATGCTGAATAAAGTCTTTCTCACACACACAGTTTGTTCAGCAAGAAAAGTGATGTGTGAGGGCTGAAAATGAGGGAAGAATTAGGTTCTAGTCTGAGCTGACTGTGAGCTGCTGGCATGAGATGGGTGAAAGCAATTGCCAGGGCTGGGGATCTGGGAGCCTCAGCCTCGATAACCAGCAGGGGCCCAAGAGGAGTCCTGGACATGGAGAGGAAGAAGAGCCAGCCATTACAGGCACACAGTGTTCGAGATGGGGTGGAGTGCAGGCACGGGGGGGGGGGGCGAGTATAGAGTGGGATGGTAACAGCGATTGGTTCTAGAATTTCTGAAAGCAGTCCTGCTTATTAAAACATGTGATGAAGGCAATTATCTAAAAGCAATAATAGCCTTGCACTGAAATGAATCCTGTAGTCTCAGTTCTCAGGGGAGGTGGAGGCAGGAGGATCAGTCTTTAAGGGTTGTTCTCAGATGTGAGTTTGAGGCTAACCTAGGGATAGGTGATGCCTTTGTGCAAGTATGTATGTATGTATGTATGTATGTATGTATGTATGCTCCCAGCACTTAGGAGGCAGAGGCAGGTAGATCTCTGCAAGTTACAAAATTATACAAAGCAGCATATGGACAGAATTTCAAAGGTCAGTGGACAATGCCTCAGTTATAGAGCAGAATTTATCACATCTCTTGCAGTAATTTGAAAGTGCCAATAACAAAAAGAAAGGTCATAAAAGACCTGATCGTCACCGTAAGCAAACATGATTTTTAGAAAAAGACCTCTGACCTCTGTAGAGAATATGATTCAGGGTTTAGGAGATGTCTCAGTGGCTCAGCACGTGCCTACACTGTGAGGACTAGATATCCGATCCCCAAAACCCACATAAATGCCATGTGGGTGTGGTGACTGTCTGTAATTCCAGCCTGGGAAGGCAGAGGCAGGGGATCCCCAGATCATGATGACTCTCACTGACAGATCACACAGTAGCCCATAAAACAATTCTCGAGATGCTGCAAAGATTCTAGCAGATGGTGTTCTGGAACATCCCCCACTGGTAGACACCTGTAGTGACAGTGAAATCTACTTGGAGAAAAATTAAATCGTTACAACAACTGATGAGTCAAGAAATGCCATAATGGGAATTTAATGCCATAATAAGGGAATTTAAATGCCATTCTGAGAATACACTATTAACAAGTACGTCAAGTTCTAGTCACTGGTTAAGAACTCTTGGAAAAATATAGTTTAGGAAACACATATTAAAATAGCTATCCAAAAATGTGAAGGTGCCTTGGAATACATTCCTCTGAAGATGTGAGAAATGCTTTTGTGTGAAACTTAAACCATTCTTGAAGTCCTCAATAAATGGATAGAAAACACAATTTTGGTGGACTTGTGGATCTGAGTTCTAAATTTCTTAATTTTATGCAGTGTATGGTTTGAATGGTTTCTTATCAAGAAACCAATAACCCTGGGACAGCTTTGGAGAGGAAGTTTAATGCTTGGGGCTCAACTCCTGCACTGTGTGAGCCTAGATAATCTGCAGTCAGGAGCATGTGTGATATTAGTCCAGAGAGAAACAGAGAAGATTCCAAAAACAGGTTCACTCATTTATGAAAGTCTGTGTGGAGCACAGACATTTCAAATCAGTGAAAGAAAAGGGGACGTTTAGAAACATCACTGGAGTAGGGATGGGCATGGTGGTGCAGATCTGCAATCCCAGCACTTGAGACGATTGTGAGTTCAAGGCCAGGACAGTTTACTTCGTGAACTCTTGTCTCAAAAAGCAGAACAGGGCCAGGGGAGCAACATTGTAAAGAACCGCTGTTACTACTGTCAGTAGCCCGAAGCCGCGAGGAAAAAAACCCAGCTAGGTGTCCACATCAAGTGGTGTTAAAATGGGTTAGAGCTAGATAGAAAAGTGTGTACCCTGAAAAGTGTTGGAAGGAAATGGAGGATAATGCTCTTAGGATCTCAGAGTAAGAAAAGAGTTTTTAAACCCCACACCAAAAACAAACCATAAATAAAGATGATACATTTGAGTACATTAAAATACTTTCAAAAACCTCTTTGTACATCCAAGATGTCATAAAGAAGAAACATAAATCTTGAACGTGGAGAAGGAATTTGGTGTGTACCTAACCAGGAAGGGATAGCCCAGAATTTGCAGTGACAGCTTTATCTAAAGCCCAAAGGTTAGGAATGGGCACTCCTAAAAGGTGACATGGAACAGCTTCATCACACACAGGAACAAGGGGGCGGAATTAGGCAGAGGGGACTCAGGAGCTCACACTCACTAGTAGAAAAAGTCTGCTAAGGGGGCTCTTCTAAGTACTACCTAGAGCAGTGGTTCTCAAGCTTCCCAATGCTGCAACCCTTTAACACAGTTCCTCATGTTGTGGTGACCCCACACCCCAATCATAAAGTTATTTTCATTGCTACTTCATAACTGTAATTTTGCTTTATAAATTGTAGTGTAAATATCTGTATTTTGTGATGGTTTTAGGCGACCCCTGTGAAAAGGCTGGTCAACCTCTATCATTTGGAGAGCAGCGGCTGCTCAGCCACAGGCTTAGAGCATCCTCTGCTCCCTATAGCCCTGTGTTTAATGAGGGAGAATCAAAAGGCAGAAGTCACAGCCAGGCGTGAGTTCTAGTGGGTTGGTACACAGAGGATCTCAAACATATTGGGGATGTTTCAGTCCTTGGAATTAATTGTACACTGGTGTGCTCGATGCCATGATTCTATGTGGAAGGCCAGCAGAGGCGTAGCCACCTTGCCTCTACTTGGTTTGGGCTATGCACCCACCCTCTTCTAATAATGCACCTGGCAGCCTGAGATCTTCACCCACACTACGGTGCATACCTCCCCTCCCCTAGACAACTCGTCGGCAGCCTAGGACAACACATCAAGCTGTACACACACATAACTCAGAGCTTTGCAGTAAGTTTATCTTCCCTCAAGGTCCCTCAAACTTAGGTTTTGTTCAATCACGCTCTAGTTATGTCCAGTAGGAGAGGGGGGAGGCTGATCCTGCCTGAAATGGTTTGGGGTGCATGTCCAGGAAGGCCAATTGTGCCTTTGAAGCAAACTTTTAGGGAGAATATCCCTCCTACTATTTTATACCTGGGCATAAGTGGGCATCCTATAGTTTTCTTCAGAAGTGGGGGTCCTGGTAGTTTGTCATGCTCCAGTGCACAGACCTACACCTCATGCACGTGGCAGCACTAATTGGACTCAGGTTTTTATACACACACACACACACACACACACACACACATGAAAAGTGTGTATATATATATATACATATATATATATATATATATATATATATATATATATATCCATGTATATACATACACACACATACATACACACACACATACATACACACATACATAGAGAGAGTGAGAGAATGAGATGAGGGTGAAGTTGAGAGCCAGAGACCGTGAGGAGAGGTACAGAGAGAGAACATGAAGTTGGCAGGGGAATGGAGGAAGGGACCTGGGACAAGTTGGAGTTGGGGAGTGGGAGGTAGACTTGACAAAAACAAAATGCATTCATATATGAAGGAAAAAATAATAAAATAAAAAAGCCACCAAGTACTCAATACTATCTAATGGGTTCTAAATTGTGTCCCAATGGAATACGGCACAGCCACTAAGCAGTTGCTGGAATTATTTTTAATATAGTGAAACTGCTCATAAACGAAGCTAACACAAGACAAAAAGTAGGAAGGGTAAGAAAGGTAAGCCATTGAAACCTGTACTTAGGCATGGAAGTCAGTACACCAAAGCGGTTGCTTCTGGATGGGTTAGAGGTGACTGTTTTTAAAAATAACCTAATTGTGGTGTCCATATACTTCTGGATGTGGGTATCCACTGGAGAGTGGTTGACCTGCAGGGAGAGAGTGGATACCTTAAAGAAAACCCATTCTCCCTTGCCCAGAAGCCGTCAACTGTCCATGGTTCCTCAGTTAGGGGTGGGAGCTTGTGATTCCTTCTCCCTGCCGTGCTGAAAGGTTGATCGCCTTGGTCTTGTGCAGATCATCATCGCTGCTGTGAATTCAAGAGTATCCGGTGTCATGTCCTGAAGACACTGTGTCGCTCTGATCCTTCCAGACCTCCGGCTCTTAAAATCTTTCTGCTCCCCCCACCCACTTCTCCATAGTCCCTGTGACTTGGAGAGAGGGTGTACGGAGATGGACTCAATCTTCGTTTAGACATTGTATTCTAAAATACTTATGCGCATGCATGTAATTAATGCTTTAGTATAAAAAGATCTCCTTTGTTCAAACAATGTAAACAAGGCCGAATGATAACCCGGAAAGAAGGCAGAGAGCCAAGGACTGCAGGCGTATGCCACTTCAATGGAAGTCTAGTGTGTCTGCCCCTATCACAAAATCTGGAGAGGAGCAACGGCGCCACAGTCCTGGGCTTTAGAGGAAGCTGCCCACTCTCTCTGAACCTGCATGACCGGCTCGATGGCCTGGTTCCTGGCTTGGGCTTGAGGGTCATCGAGCCGGTGTTGCGCGTGCCATCGCAGCTTCCGAAGCCGCAGGGCGCGGGGCCGTTCCGCGGAACGGCTTGTCGCCGCTGACCAGCCGCAGCAGCGACGCGGACTTGGGGACGCGTGCGCGGGGCGGGGACCCGGCCACCCGCCTCCTCCGGCTGGGGAGTCCCCGGGGCCGGCGCGTGGGGAAGTCCCGAGCGCCGGTACAAGAACGCGGCGCGCGCCCAGGAGGGCGGCCTGGACGGTGGCGCAGCGCTCCAGTCATGTCGCGAGGCCTCCAGCTCCTGCTCCTCGGCTGCGGTACGGCCCCTAGCCCGTCGCCCCACCTGCCTGCGACCCCGCCTCGGTGGCCTGGCTTATGCCGCTCTGTCTCTTCCTCTCTCTTGCAGCCTGCAGCCTGGCGCCCGCGGTGGCGATGCGGGAGGTGACGGTGGCTTGCTCCGAGACGGCTGACCTGCCGTGCACAGCGCCCTGGGACCCGCAGCTCTCTTACGAGGTGTCCTGGGCCAAGGTAAGCGAGGCCCGGGTCTGAGCCGGTTTCTTACGGGGGACAGCGGAAGCAGACAGCCGAGGGACTGGGTCTCTCGGGACCCCGGGTTGGGGACTCCAGCTGTTCGGATACCCCACCTTCTCCCACTGGGCTTCATCTGCATCCGCATTCAGAGCGCAAGTCCCCTTAAATTAGTTCCTAGCAGATCATGATCAAAGGCGGCTTGGCGTGAATGAACCCCCTAGAGGTTTGCACGGCATTGGATCCGTGCCGCAGGGCACCTGTGGAGGCTGCAGGAAAAGCAACGTGGGCCTAGATTTGGACTGGGATAGGAAGCATGTCCCCAGACTCCTATTTCTTGTGCCTTGTGACCATGATACTTTCAAATAGAGGAGGGAGGAACTCTTGAGAAGGAGGTCTCAAGTGACTTAGGCTGGCCACCGGAGGTAGTTAGGAGTGGTCATCTCTTTTCAGCCAAGGCATGCCACTGCTAGTCCCCTACCTTGCTTCTGCTTTCTCTGGCAGCCCCTGAGGAGTCCCGCCATGAATGAGGACTTCCATAGGAATGTGCTGGAGCTGAAGGCCCAGAGAGCAGAGAATGAATCTCTGTCCCTGTGGTGGGAAATTGAGTTACACAAGGCAAGGCATTTGAAAGGTTTCCTTTCAGCGAGATCTCAAGACTCCAAAACTGTAATTCCTGGGGTATGTTAAAGTCCAGCTGCTGCCATTTAATAGAGCTGGCCTTTGCACCCCATCTTTACCCATCTTTTAGTGAGGTTCTGAGCCAGGCCACCTCCATTTTAAGACAAATGAATTAAATCCCCAGGGGTGGCTCTCTGATTTGCTGACTTACCTCTGAGGAAGCCTCTGTTTATTCTCAGTTTCCACAAAACGCAGGGCTGTCTTCCCAATATGCAAGATTCGATGTGAACTTGTAGTATGAATGGGAGTTTAAACATGCAAGGCAGCACAGAGCGGACGTGTGTGTGTGTGTGTGTGTGTGTGTGTGTGTGTGTGTGTGTGTGTGTGTGTGGTGTTTAACCACTTTAGCCAATTGCCTGGGCTGGAGGGTGGTAGCTCAGTGGTACAGGGCTTGCTTAGCATCAAAGCAAAAACCAAACCAGTCAATCCAATGGATTGTCAATTCCCGATGAGGACTATTGCACCAGCACTTCTGCTCTATGTTCAGCACCCAGTGTCTACCCTGTTACTGGATCTAAGTGGGACTGTGAGGGAGGTGGCACCGTGGAGACCTCAGGACACTGCTGTGTAGAACGTTCTAGGACAGAGTGGGGGTGGGTGGGTGGATGAGTGGGGGAGGATGAGTGGGGTATGAGTGGTGGGGGTATGAGTGGTGGGGGTATGAGTGGTGGGGATGAGTGGTGGGGGTATGAGTGGGGGGAGGATGAGTGGGGGGTGGATGAGTGGGGGGATGAGTGGGGGGTGGATGAGTGGGGGGGATGAGTGGGGGGGATGAGTGGGGGGATGAGTGGGGGGATGAGTGGGGGGATGAGTGGGGGGATGAGTGGGGGGGATGAGTGGGGGGGATGAGTGGGGGGGATGAGTGGGGGGTGGATGAGTGGGGGGGTCCTGTTGTGTCTTGTTTCTGCTCTCTTCACTGTGAGCTCGGAGAACAGGAGTCCAAAATTGTAGTCAAAACAACAGTGCTTTAAAAATATTGTAAAAACAATATCTGAGGGCTCACCATATGCCAGACTGTGGGAATAAATATTTACATATATTACCTACCTCTGTCTTCTGGATCAGTGTGGGCTTAAGAGGCCAGAAATATGCCTGTTTCTACTTCCTGATGAAGAGACAGAGCCCGGGGGGAGTGGAGTAAGGGGGCTTTGACCCAAGCTGTCAGATTCCAGATCTTGGCTTGTTAGACTGTCTTGATATCTTGATTTTCTACTTTGATTACTTTGGGTAAAGAAAAGCAAAGTGTCCCTGAGCCAGTCAGACAGTGGACTTAGCCACCTCAAGGAGGGAGCAAACAGGAAACCAGGATCCCTCCCAGACTGTAATTAAAAAAAGAAAGCATCATTAATATCCCCAGGGGAGTAATTAAAAAGTACTCACGAAACAAGTAGATGAAATTTCAGACTGTGAAGTTCAAACAGTTGTCAAGTTAAATCTTCTCGCACAGGGTCGTTTGGAATGGTTCAGTAAATCATAGCAATTAGCCTTTGACCTCTCCTTGGATGTCGGCAGATGATGTAACTCTGTAATGTATGTGCTTGTTTATTAGACATAGTTCTTGCAAGGTCTGGCCTGAAGGTCTCTTAAAAATTCTTTCTAGAAAAAAAAAAACCAAGAGGGGGGTGGTAGAGTGCTTGCTTAATATGAGAGAAGTGCTAATGATAAAAGGGACGGTATCTGTCTAGTCTCATCCCCTCCCCACGGGCTTTGTGGTTAGAAGAGCCTCAGGTACAATGCCAACCCACTAGACAAGTGCCTTGGAATCGGTATGTATTACTTCTTCCGGGACTTTCCCATCATAGCTGTTATTTTTCAGCCCCCAAATTAAAAGGCTTGCATTGTTGTTGCTTGTATGACAAAAATGGATAGAGAGTTCTAGAAATATGGCCAGTGGCAAGATACCAAAAAGCCTCATTTTGTGGATGAGTGTCTTGGGTTTTTCGTTTTTGTTTTTTTCTGCATGGTTTTCTTGTAAAATGTTCTGGGGGAGCTGTGAGGTAGGGGATTTAAACTCAGAACCAAAAGCCAGCCCAGCTCTTACCTCCCTTCCTGGTCTCTGTCCTGGCATTGTTTCCTGTGTGTAGGATTAGTGCAGAGAGAGCAGAGCCCCTTGAAGTGAAGTTTCACTGTCTGTTACGCTGAATCACACTCTTACAGGCCTTCTGCCTGTCACAATGGTGGTCACAGCGACACACGTCTTAAAATTCCACTTACCATTAGTCCTTGGGTCCCATAGAACATCATGCCACTAGCCAGTTAGACTGATGGCTAAGAAAGGACTCCTGCGAGCCATACCTTAAAAACATCATTTGCCTTTTACCATAAACTCCAAGCAGATGGAATTCAGTTAGTGCCAGTATAAACACTGGGGGATCGGCCGTATCCGACTTTACTTGTTGTTTCTAAGACATGGTGATGGGGAGGCTGGCGGGATTCAATGGTGATAAGCACAGAAGATCAAAGGCCAAATGCAGACAGCACCAACCCAGGGGCCTCTAGCTCAGTTCTTCCTTCTGTGGGCCAGTGTCCTCCTGACGGGAACCCCTGAAGATGCCTTCTCTCCTTACCTTTTAAAGTAGAATGGATGATGGAAAAGAAATAGAAAAATCAATACGTTATCTCCATTGTAACTCAATTTAGTTTTTAAAGTTCTGATAGGTTACAGCTTGGGTAGGAGGAGGTAGTTTGAGAACACAGGCAGCAAATACGCTTTGATCCATCATGCTTTTGCTGATGACCATGGTGTTTGTTTACGTTGTGGTTTCAGAGGACAGAGCTGAATACAAGGCTCTGTGTGAGGGGCTGTGTCTGTACCTTGCAGAGTGTCAGTGTGCTGTGCTTGTATTCATGAAACTGTAGTAGGTCTGAAGAGAGAACACAGCTCCAGGTAGACAGCTTTGGCCATGGTCAGTGTCCTTCTCTGCTAATGAGAAGGAGTCATTTTCTCTGCAGATACAGCGCCGTCCTGGGTCATGCTAGGAGCCCTGACAACCTACAGTGAGGCAAAATGAAAGGGGATATCTATTGGGGCCTCTGGGTGATGCTGCGGGGGTGGCGTCACAAGATGTGCTCTACTTAGATGACTGTCAAACTGTCAAAGGAAGGGAGAAAGGGGAAATGAGACAGTGACTTCAGAGAATGGGTCACACTTGACTTTAGGGGTTAGAAAAGCCTTGGCTAGGGTAGATTGTGGGCGGTCTGGTCCAGTGCTGGGTTCTGGTTCTGACACTCATGTGAGGGCACTGCCGGAAAGCAGGCCATCTGACAGCTCAAGCCAGGCACCACACCAGTGTATTGACCTTAACTCATTAGGTTGGGGTCTCCTCTGGATGTTAGTCACTCTTAGTGAGTATTTCCTGCCTCTACCAGTGTGTGATGCTGAGCTCCAAGGGCAAGGCCTCTGAAAAGAGCAGAGGAGTCAGAGGTGAAGCTGTCCTGAGGGGCCTACCCATGAGCTAATAGGTACCACTTGTTGAGTTTCCTTGATTCTCAGAGGCAATCTAACAACATGTTTTTGGGAGAAAAGGAAACATTTCCATATTAAATTTAGAAGGACTGAAAATCTGAAATATGAAAACCGTATGTACATTAGAATCAAAGAAAAATACTATTGTCCCCATAGGCATGTGCCCTCCTTGCCTTGGAGAAATCAATTTTAGCTCAAACTATGAAAACATGAAGTTGGGTTTTGGATGTCTTTCATATTTACACCATTATTGTAACACAAGGATGTGCTAAGTCCTGGACCTGGTGATAACTCTCCCAAAATCAACATGGAGAAAACGTCTCAGTCAGTAAAGAGCCTAGCTTTAGAGCCCCATCACACAGTTAAAAAAAAAAAGCAGCTTTGATGACTAGGGTCTGTAACACCAGTGCAGATGACCAGAGACAGGCGGATCTCTGAAGTTCATTGGGCAGGCAACCTAGTCAAATCCATAAGTTCTTTGGGAGGCCCTCTCTTGACACACAAGAAGGAGGGTGATAGAGGAAGACATCTGATGTCCACACACATGTACACACTCATACCCACAGTCAGCGACAAAGCAAACATTTCCAGAGTAACATCTTAAGCAAGGCCATAGAAGTATACTACAAAGCATCTTTGGTGCAACTGAGGTAACTAGTGATCCAGAAAGGAAAATGGTATGGCAGGTAAACCTAGAGACAATGCTGGGACCCAGGATGGAGACAGAATGTGAAGGACTTGAATGTCCAGTGATAATGAGTCCAGGGCATACTTTCACAGCCGTAGTGAACCATTGAAGGGTTTTTAGCACAGAAAATGATGTCATACAAATCTAAGGAAAGAGCACATTTCTCATGGTGATGGGAAGATCGTAACTCATCTGAGAAGGTAAACATTTGGGAGCCTATATTTTTTTACTGCACTGAAATTCCCATAAGGTTAGCTCATCAAAGGCTAGAGCACATCTTTGCTTGGATTTGCTCCATCACCATTTCTGTCTGTGTGGTCAAGGAAGGACGAGGCTACCTCAGAGGGGATGGAGGAAGTCTCAGCCAGATTAGGATGGTGGCTTGTTGAGGTCTCGGGTATAGCTGAACATGGCTGAACATGGCATTGGTCATGTCTTTTGGAGGATAGGAAGAGGGCTGCTGAAAGTTGAAGAGAAACACCACGACCACCACCAACAAAACCCACGTGCTTTCCATGAATACAAGGGGGAACTTGAATCACGTGAGCACTGCGTTTCCTGGGTTTATTCTTAGTGGTGTCACAGCATGGAAAAAGGAGAAGTTTGCAGGAGATCTCAGTGACGTAGACATTTTATGTAAGACAGGACAAAAGTCAAATTCATTACCTAAAAAGGGGTTTCTCTGGCTAAAACTGTTTCCATAATTTCTTTCTGGCTACTTCAGCAATGATTCTAAATGTGTGAGTGAGTGAGTGAGTGAGTGAGTGTGTGTGAGTGTGTGTGTGTGTGTGTGTGTGTGTGTGTGTGTGTGTGTGCGCGCGTGTACACAGATTGTACATGATTTGAGGAGAGGAGGCCCATGAGTAGGACTGATCCAGAAGCTGGAGCCACATGGGCAGTGTTCCCTATATCCCACCCTCATGTAGTGGCCTATGTATGTGTGTGTGTCCCATCAATTAAGACTCTCTGTTACAAAAAATTGCAATTCTATCTTAAAGAAAAGGAACTATGTTGACATATCCATGATATATTGGATTTATTTTATTTTTTTAAACATTCCCATCATATATACGCCTACCTGGTTCCTTTTCTTTAAGAAAAGCTGGGCTTGGAGGTTTGTGAATATCCCCAGGCTTCTTGACATTCCATTTCTCATCTTTCCCAATCTTTATATTGATTTTATTGTCAGCTTCTTCCTGGCAGGGAAATAGTAGCTGATAAACACACTTGCATATTTTCCCCCAAACAATATTTTTCTTATTAAGTTTTTTCTTCTAATAGAACAAGTTTCTGAATATTCTTAAGTGACTATGATTGCATTATATGGCAGTCACAACTAGTTTCTGAGGTCAGGGGATGTTAGTCAGATCAGAGTCAACTAGACCTCCTCTAGACTTGAGAGGTTCTTGTGGTTCTGTGAAGGACATGGACTCAGAATTCAGTAGACACCACAAGATGGCAGCCTCAGGATGGTTGATGATGTCAATAATGAAAAGGTCTGACATTGCCACCCGGCCCCCGATCAAAAGACTCTTCTGCTTTATAAAGATGACACTTGAGAGAATCAGAACGCTATGGTGTTTTGGAGACGTGGTCAGCTAACAAATTTATTTGTAGAGAGCTGGAGAGGTGCTTTAGTTAACGAAGTTAGAATCCTAAAAGCATTAAGACTTGGATCTGATCCCCAGGACCAGTGAGAAAAAGTAGGGTGTGGTGGTGTACATCCCTGGAGCTGACTGGCTAGATAGCCTGGCCAATCAAAAGAGCCTCTGCCAGTAAGAGATTCTATCTTGAAAAACAAACAAAACAAAATTGGATGATGCCCAAAGAGGAAGGGCAACTGAGGCAGTCTTCTGGTCTTTATGTGCACATGGACTCACATGAACACACACACTCATACACACACACACATACACAGACATGAGATTTCTTCCTAGAGCAATGCATTGAGACTTCTAGGATAATTTACCAGAAGGAAGTCAAGAAGGATGAGCTGGAAGGAAGGACAGACTGTAGCAGGAGTGGAAAACAATCAGCATCCACCTCCAGCTCTCCTAACCCCCAGAGCCCATGAGTGTTTCTTACTTGATCTTTATAATCTATTCCTGCTGGACAAGGGAATGAAATGCAGAGACAAAGTGACTTGAAATGACCGATTATCTAATGCAGAAGCTCGGGCTTTGTGATTTGGAAGCCAACATGCTCGTCACGTTCTCATTATTTCTCAAATTCATTCATTTATTCAAATGTATATTCTGGATCCTTCCTGTGTGCAATGAACTATTTAGCATGCTGAACAAAACCTTGGATGTGTATTTTTAAAAAAAGTAACATCTTTAGGGCTTTCCATATGATTGGCACCATACTTAGGGTATGTATGCAACACCATAAATATCTTCACACCACCTCTCTAAGACGTGGTCACTAACTCCTTGGTCTAATGGGTACAAACTAACCTTGAGCTGCTCAGCCAGTCAGCCAAGATCAGAGGATTGGTGTAGGGCTGGGAATGGCTCCCCTCCACCCCACTGGAAAGCCAACACTCTTGATTAGACCACCTCTGCCATACTCATTACTCTCACTAACAGCCATAAATCCGACTCTGTTAGACCCAGTATATTTCAAAGCAGAAAATCATTTTTCTAATAAAACTACACTCAGAAAAACCCGACATTTAATGCTCATACATTTTATCCTCATTATGACATCAACCTCAGAGCCAAACTATTTTGCACATTATAAAGAGCTGTTTTTATGATGAATGGAGATTATATTAGCACTTTAATTGAGTTAAAACCAAAGTACATGAATGTTAGTGCACAAGAAATGCAATTAACGAAAAGCTGTTCCAGTGTGCTTAGGATACATCAGATTAGTGTCAAGACAGCTTCAAACACTTGAAGTCTCCCTCTTAAATGTGGTTTATCAAATTGGTAAGTGAAACATCTAAACTCTGTGTTATTTTTCCTTTTAAAGCAAACCTTTCTTTTCACTAAGCTTTGATCACATTTTTTAGCAGATCTAATATCTGATGAATTCAGACCTCAAGTTTGTGATCAAAACTCCCTGTTTGCTGTAGGAATAGTAAGTAATGTTGCCATAGCAATCAAAGTTGGTTATTCTAGCAAGTTCACATGGTGTGTGTGTGTGTGTGTGTGTGTGTGTGTGTGTGTGTGGTGTGTATACATACTCATGCATCTGTGCCTATGCTTGCAGAGGCTGGGGTTAGGACACTTTCCTTGTTTACTCTTCACCTTATTTTCATGTGACAAGCTTTCTTTATTGACTCTGGAGCTCACCATTTCAGCTAGACCTGCTGGCCAGTGAGTCCCTGGGCTCGCTCACGTGTCTCTGCACTCTCTACTGAGGTCACAGGCATGCCTGGCTTTTGCTCGGGGGTTGAGGATCGGAACTCACAGCCTCACACTTGCACAGAAAATGCTCTGTCTACTGTGCCATTTCTCAAGCCTCCAAGCCCTCTGGATACTTTCTGAGACAAGGTCTCTCAAAGTTGGCTAAGTTGGCCTTGAACTTGCAATCCTCCTCTCTCTTCTGAGTAGCTGCAATCACAGGCTGCTCTACCAGGTCTGACTAATTGTCATATAATTAAATAAAATTACGTAAATTTGTTTTAAAAAACATTTGCCACAATAGTTCTTAGTTGAAATATGGATTCCATTCCAGTATTATTTATTTAGCTTACCCTCATTCAAATTTGTCTATCATTTATATATTAAAAAATCTATTAATTCACATGCTCTTAAAATTAGTACTTGTGTTTCCTTGATGTTGTGTTCAGCAAATTAAAGGGAAAACTCAGTTTAATTTAGGTCTTGTGGTTTCCTTAAGGTCAAGTCTCTGTCTCAGAGAAAGATTATGATGTTTAGGTCATTTATTCAAATTGGAGGCCTTAAGACAAATCAAAGTGCTTAGGTTTTCTGAAAACGAGATGTCTTGATTTTTTTTTTTTCTAATTCAATAAAAAAGTTCAGTTGTCAGCATAAAAGTTAATCCACAGAGTGTGGATATTTAAAACAGCACTGGAACGAGCGTTTTGAGAAATTAATTTGCCCAAATTATGTTGTGCTTTCAGACGTTGTATGGCGATATTAGCATCATGGAGTGTACACTAAACAGTTCCCGTCAATTATGCTCGGCTATGAATGAAGCGGAGGGCTCCTTTTGTTATAAATTACTATTTCCTAAAACGCTTTCTCAGAGAAGCAATGAAACACTTTTAGACTTGGAATGTGTAAAAAGCTGCTCTTGCCGGTGGCTGGTTTCCCGCCAGCTCCTGGGCTTGTAAGAACTCAGAGAATAAAGCAAAGAGGGGGCCGTCCATCCGCCCTTCTCCCTTCCTCCTCCCTCTGGGACATCTTCTTCAGCCCCCAGTGCTGATTCGGTCATGGCTGGTTCATTCGACGTGGCAAGAGGACATGTGCCTGGCCCCAGGTCTCTTGAGAATCATTTGAAGTTTTATATAAGGGGTTTCCTGGATAACCAGAGTGTTACACTCTGGTCTTGAGCACGTAAAACGGACAAGAATGGTTGCTACTTTTACAGTCATGGGGAGATCCAGTATTTCTCAGGTGGAGTCACCTGAAAAGAAAGGTCTGTCTTCCCCGCACCCATCCACCTTTGGATAGTTATATCTTAAAATGACAAAAGGAAGGTTAACAGACGTTACATATACCTCAAACATGAAATTAGGAGACGGCTGTGAAATATTTCCAGGTGTACTGGATGACTTTGACTGTTGTGTCCCTTTCATCCATGACATTGCCTTTTTCCATCTCATTGACCTGTGGCCAACTGTAGTGTAAACATCTTAAATGGAACATTCCAGAAATCAGCAATTCCCAAGGTTTGCCTTGTTCGCTGTTCCGAGTAGCTTGAGGAACGCCTCACACCTTGTCCTGTCTGGGATGTGAATCACCCTTCTTCTGTTCAGCTTAGCCACGCAGCATGGCTACCTTCCGCTAGTTACTAGGCAGACTTTGTGGCTGTCAGATACACTTAGTATCAGACACGCTTGCTTGCATTCACATCCCCCATATTTTACTTAATAATGGGCCCAAAGCACAAGACTGGTGATGCTACCAGTTTGGATATGCCAAAGAAAAACCGTAAAGTGCTTCCTTTGAGGGGACCGGTGACTTACCAAAAAAAAAGAGAGGAAAATCCATGCTCCTCATGCTGAGATTGCTGAGGTCCATGGGAAGAACGGATCCTTTATCTCAGTATTTTCAAGAAGGGAAAGGAAATGCTAACTCATTCTGTTGTCGTGCCTCAAACTGTAAAAGCCATGGTCATGGTGTGTTGCAAGTGCTTCAGTGAGATGGAATAGATGAATTTGGTGGGCAGACAATGTGCACAGAAAACCTGCACCTGTTAAGAAACTGAACTGTCCTGAGTAGGTATGTACAGGGAAAAAGCATTGCACCTTTCCATAGTCAGGCTCAGTTCCGTCTGTGATTTCACTCGCTAAAGGTCTTGGGCAGATTCCCATGGATAAGACACGACACAACTGTGGTTACTTATCAAGCAGAGGGCTGTCACTCATTTGGCAAGAGTTCTTGGGTTCCGATAGCTCTCTGGCACTGGGAAGAAAGGGTCTTTGGAGGAGACCTGTGAGAGCGGAGGTATTTGGCTGTAATTCCGATGGTTGTGATGGCTCAGCAAGGCGGAATTTGGCAGGCGATGGCGCCAACAACCTTGTTCTGCACCTCCCTTCCTTTCTTCCTTTCTCCCTTCTGCCCTCACTGTCTCACCTGGCTTTTGAGTTGCTGCTAACAACTAGGAAAGGAATAGCTAGACTTGTTCAGGAAGCCCATAGAAATCTGACCACAAAGTGTACTCCTTGCTGTTGGAGCTGCCTTGTTACAAAATGAATTCCTCTGCAGGTAGCTGCCAAGCAGCTCTGATCGCCACCATCGGCCTGCTTTATCAAAACAGGCATCGTCGATTATATGGCAGCTCCTGTATTGGAGTGCTGTTGGTTTTGATCTCGACTTTCTCATAGGCTTTTCTGGACTCAGAGAGGGCCCTCTTGATGGAAAAGAACTCCCCAGGAGGAAAGCAGAGGCAGGTCATCGTAAAGTGCCTGTTGCAGCTGTATTTGCCATTGAGGGTTGATTTAGAAAAAAAGGAGATGAATGCAACATTGGTCAGGGCTGTGCAAGACTGAGGTGGGTTAATCAGCTCAGACTGGTCATATGTGGCAGCTGACATAGGTAGGCGCTGCCCGACAGTCAGGGGCCATGAGGAACTGGCTGTACGTGTCCTAGAGCAAGTTGGAGGCTCTCTGTTTCTCTGATGGTTCTTCAGCTGTCTCCTGCATTGCTTCATGTTTAAGCATGCTCCTGTGTATATGTGTGCGTGTGTGTACACGAGTGTGGAGACCAGAAGTCAGTATTAGGTGTCATTCAATCACTCCCTGCCTTATTTTTTGAGACAGGGTTTTCCAATGAACCTGGAGCTCCCCAGTCTGACTACAGTGACTGGCTCAAGCCCCAGGAATCCTCCTGACTCTACTGGATTAGCACTGGGATTATGGGCATGTGCCCACCACACCAAGTTGTTTTAGATCAGGGCTGAGGATTGAACTCGGGTCTTCATGCTTGCACAGCAAGCCCCTTGCTGGCTGGACCAAGTCCTCACTCAGTCCCAGTGTTGCTATATTTTTGAATCTCCAGAGGCCCCAGATTTTAGCTTTCACCTGGAGATTCTTGATTATTTAATAAGGAACTTTATAAAATGGGAAGGACTATCAAGAAATGGGATTATGTTTGCAGACAGCCTGAGGAGAACTCTTTTCAGCTTGTTTCTGGGAGTGAGCATCTATCTGCCAGCAGATGTCTCTATAGCCCACTGCACAGGAATGTCAACACACTGAAAGTTGGGATGAAGCTGGGTGGCCTTGTTGTGTGTTGCTTGGCTTCCACTGGTCCTGGGTGTGTGCGTTTGTGTTCACGCACACACACATAAGTGAGCTTGTGCATTTTTATTTCACAGAGTGACCCCCAACCCCTTAGTTATCTATTTCCATCCCAGAGTCCCCTCTGAATGTTAAAGAATTGCAGCATGCTCTCCATTCACTATTTGCAGCCGCTGGCATGGAGAGTCTGGTAATTTGTCCCTTTTTCTGAGGGGACTCTTGGGTGCTGTTATGATAGTAGGGATAGGTGAGGGATGTCACTTGTCTCAAGGCTTCCTACTGGTCCCCAGTCAAGCAGCAAAGGGCAGTTCTAGCCTGGTTGGGGATGCTGACTTCCTGCTAGCTCTGAAAGCAATATTCTGCTTTACTGTTACTGAAAATCTGTTTTACAAGCTTTTGAATTAAGGTGTGTCCAACTTGTTGCCTGAAGGACACATGTGGCTCAGATAGCTATAAACATGGCCTAACACAAAAATGTAAACTTTTTAAAATATCATGAGACAATTTTGGTGTTTTGTTTTTTTTTTAAATAATTGCACATTCCTCTAAGTGTGAACCTTGTAAACAGTGTCCTGTGGTGTCAAAAGGTTGGACATGCCTAAAGCCATTTAGGTAGAGAAACCAGCTAGTGAGTGCAGAGTAGAAACATGTTCAGGTCTTGCGGGTTTGAGGACCTGAGTTCGGTCCACAGGAACCCACAATAAAAAGAAAAAGCCACATGCAGCAGAGGTGCATGCTTGTGGTCCCAGTGCTGCAGTCAGGTCTGGGACCCACTGGCCAGCCAGGCTGGCCTACATGGAAAGCTTCAGGTCCCTGAGAGACCTTGTCGCCAAAAACAAAGTGGGTCTCACCTGAAGAATACAGCTGAGGTTGTCATCAGACTTCTACACACACACACACACACACACACACACACACACACACACACACACGAACATGTACATGTACATATGCACAAACACATACACACTAAGAGATATATGGGAAAGAGAGAAGATATTGAATGTGGTGTAATGTCACATTTTTAAGTAGAAGAAGATGCTGAAAACAATTTGCAACTGCATCTCCAAGACAGTTCAAGAGAAATTAAAAATATATAATTTATTAATAAGTTTTAAAAAATTAAATTGCTTGCCTAGCTTGGGCAGCTAGCCCATCAGGATGACCTGTAACAGTCCTTCCTATACATAGTTTGAGATGACTCATAAAACCTCATGCAATTATCCTCAGAGTCTTCCTGCCTGAGAAGAGAGAGAAACATGGTCAGTTACTATGTCATTTGTGACCTTGAACATCAAAGGTGCTTGTAACAGGACCCATTGCTCATCTGTACCTTGGGTTTAGTTGAGTTTTCTAGCAATTTTTTTTTTTAACAGATTTAGAAAGTTTTCCAAGAAACAGACTGGCATCCAAAATTAAGAACCAGCTAGGGGATGAGTTAGCATCTGAAACAAAACAAAATACAAAAGAACATTTTTTAAAAAGAGAACAAGAACAAAATCCAACTGAGAGTGATGCATGCACACTGGGCCCTTGTCCCGAGGTGACTTACTCACCCCTGCAGAGTAAGAGGTTACTAGTGCTCCCATCAGAAAGGATATTCTGATCTTGTTTCAAAGTAAACATAGCCCTAGAGAGGTTTTTGTGGATCATTTTCTCCCCTGGAATTCACAGATATGAAAAAAAAAAAAAAAAGGCTGCCATATCTTGCTTTAAAAACACGCACTTTGGATGGATTTGTGAAAACAAGTTGTGAGACCTTCCTGTTAGTCTGTCAGTAAGTGTGACCCATTGTTTCTTCTTCACAGCTCTCAGAGGGTGGCAATGAAAAGCTGGAGCTCCCCCAGAGCAGGCAAAACAACTCCCTCAAGGCGCCCAGGACAAGGTATTCCTTGACGATCCAGAACACTACAGTCTGCAGCTCTGGCACCTACAGATGTGCTCTGCAGGAGCTGGGAGGGAGCCGTAACTACAGTGGCACTGTGATTTTGAAAGTGACAGGTGAGCTCGCCTTGCTCCTTTTCTCTTCATAGCCTGGGGTGTGCTTTCTGTGGGCCCCAAAGTCTCTCCTCTGCCGGAATCTGACCGTGCAGCTTAGGGAAACATCTGTGGCTGGAAGAGAATTCCTCTGAAGAATGTCATGATTTTTTTTTTCTCTATGTGGCTTAATCTATGCGTTGACTTTTGCCCAACATTTGCAGGGACTAAAGCTAGAAATGGCAAACATATTGTCTATAAGGCCCTGGTTTTGCACAATAGTTACACTCTCCTCATGTCACATATCTGAAAGCTATTAGAACTAAGATAATAATCTTCAGATCACAAAAATATGACTGCCTTTTAAAGGGCCAACCAGTGTCTGTACTTCTCTCTCTCTCTCTCTCTCTCTCTCTCTCAAACACACACACACACACACACACACACACACACACACACACAAACCTTACACCCCTTTTAATATCCAGCCCTCTGCCCTGGTTTGCTTGACTTTGTGACACATTGCACACTTGCCTTGCAGTGCATGATTAGCTAAACTCCTATATTCCCCATGTTCAGGCAATTCTCTGTTCTGTGCTTTTCTCAGCACACAGTAGGCCCTCAACAAATATCTAAATGGATAAGAAATGAGAATAGCCTAACCAGGGAGAGTTATGAAGGACAAGAGGAAGTGGAGAGCACAGCTGATTGCCTTCCATCTCCTCCAACACAGTATTGCCTCCAAGTTAAGGGTCAAATTGGAATGACTGTTTAGATGTATCTCAAACACTGATGCACACGGGTGTGTAGCTGATTATGTCACTATTTTAGGCTAAGCCTCATCTTTCAAATGGGGCCAGTCACATCTGTACACTGAGTTTGTTGCTAAATTTAATGAGATACTACACTAGGATGCTATGTACAGTGCCTGAGGTAGACGGACTACTCAGTCATCGTTAGGGATCCCTAAGATAATGTCTCTCAACCCTTTCCATTGAGTTATAGACCCTTGAGAGAATCTATTTCTAGACCACTGCACTGCAATTTTGAATCCAATCTCAAATCCATAAGACTCCAGGGAACAATTTCTTGGAATCATATGCCTGCTGCCTGCCCCTGCCTAGGCAGTGAGCCAAGCCTATTGGCAATCTCACTGTAGTACAAGCCAAACATCAGCTCATGTGTGATCTGAATGGGACATGGTCCTTCTCCCAGGCTGTTCCTGGCTGGGTTCTCCCTTCTGCTCTCCTCTAGTGCCATGGGCACAGCCTCAAACACCCTAGGGAGCTGGTCCTCCCACCCTATGCTTCTGGCCTTCTCTAAGAACTGCCATTGAGGGGCTGGGGGTAGTATAATGCTCAGCTAGTATGCAGAAAACCCTGGGTTCAGTTTGAAATAACAATAAAAACTAGGGAAGGTAGCCTGTCATCTGAGCACTTAGAAGGTAGAGGCAGGAAGGTCAAGGAGTTCTGAGTCATCTCTGTTGCATCATGAGTTCAAGGCCAACTAGGGCTATATAAGTCCCTGTCTCAAGAAGACAAAGCTCTAGATTCCTTGGACAAGAACAGGCAGATTCCCCAGCCTCAGTTTCTAGTCTGAGTGTCCTTAAGTTGAGATCACTCACCTAAGAGTTCACCTAGTCACAAGAAGTTAAGGTGGTTTCCGGCCCTGGAAGTTCAGTAAACATTCCACACATCCCATGGCATACAGCCAGAACAATGTGACAGCAACCATTTAGGACTGTTGTCACTGCCACCACAACTGCCTTTCCTGACTGACAGAACTAGGGTGGGGATGGGCACATTAGGACCAGAGGAAGCAGGAGTGGAGTGGGATAGACCAGTCCTTACATGTCTTCATAGGTTCCTTTCCTTTCTTCAGGATGCCCTAAGGAAGCTGCAGAGTCACCTTTCAGGAAGTACAGGGCCGAAGCCGTGCTTCTCTTCTCTCTGGTCATTTTCTACCTGACACTCATCATTTTCACTTGCGTAAGTATCTGCTCAGAATGTCTATTTCTGTGATGTGGTCCCTGGGGCCCCACTGATTCCTGCAGGTTTTATAGACAGCGTGAATCATTGAAAGCTTGTAAAGAATGAGGGGTGGTGAGTATAAGAAGTGCTTCCAAAATGAGGTGTCCAGACAGCTCTCGGGGGGATGGTGTGGCAACCGTCAAGTTTCCCCAGTAACTAATTTCTCAAATCTCATTTTGCTTTTTATAGAAATTTGCACGACTACAGAGTATTTTTCCAGATATCTCTAAACCTGGTACAGAACAAGCTTTTCTTCCAGTCACCTCTCCAAGCAAGAATTTGGGGCCAGTGACCCTTCCCAAGACAGAAGCAGTATGAGTAGGGTCTCTGCTGGTTCTTACAAAGCCAAGGGCACATCATCAGATCGGTGTACCTGAATGCTGCGTGGACAGGAGAAGAAAGAGCCCCACCCTCAGATGGCAACCTTCCTTTGAAGTTCTCACCTGACAGTGGGTTCCACACTACTCCCTGCCACAGGGTCTTGAGCACCACCACATGATCATGAAGCATGGGGCCATCACTGCTTCTCTGTGGCTGTCAGCTTAGTGTTTCATGCGGCTATCTGGTCAACCTCTTGAATGTATTGCAGTCATGTAAAAGCTATGGCGAGATGCAGGTGGAGCAGGGTCACGGGAAATTTGAACACTCTGAGCTGGCCCTGTGACAGACTTCTGAGGACAGCTGTCCTCTTCTACATCTGGGACACATCTCTTTGAATTTGAATTTGTCCTGTTTTGTTGCACCAGTCCAGATGTCTCACATCTGGCAGAAATTGACAGGCCAAGCTGTGAGCCAGTGGGAAATATTTAGCAAATAATTTCCCAGTGCGAAGGTCCTGCTATTAGTAAGGAGTATTATGTGTACATAGAAATGAGAGGTCAATGAACTGTTCCTCAGCAGGGCCTTTTCATCTGGAAAAGACATCCATAAAGCGGCAGTACAGAGGGATGCCACGTTTATTTTTTTAATCTGCATGTACTTGTCGAAGAAGAATTTTCATGTTTTTCAAAGAAGTGTGTTTCTCTTCTTTTAAAAAAATGATTGCCCAGTTAGATAGCGGTGCTAGCTGACAGGCAGCCCCAGTGACTATGGAGAGTGTCCCTTAGAATAGGGTCAACAAGCCAGAAGCACTGTGCAGTGTCCTGTTGAGAAGGGCAGACCACGGACTGTGCCACCTGAAGTCTGGCCACAATTGTCCAGGCCTGTCTGTCTGATCCTGGATGAGTCACTTGTGGCTTTCACTTTCTGGCTTGTAAACCAGATGGTTTTGGTCTGGGTTGACTACAATGGATGTGAAAATGCTTTGGAAAGCTGAAGGTACTGTTCACAGTGGCAACCCCCGCCCCCCTGGGTTGTTTTTCTTGTTGATATCCTAGAGTTCTGGAGCTGAAAGAATGCCTGTCATGTCTCACCTTTCCCATGAATTCAAACAAAGGTTATAAGGAGGACGTTACCACGGTCTTCCACGTGAACTCTTCTGAGAAATGTGGAGACTGGCTCAGTGTTTAGTTCTTGAAGATACGAACCCATGGGAGCCACTGGGCCACTGCAGGAAGGAGTTCTCAGATGTTGCACTGATGTTACATTGTTGCATTTCTTTAGTGGACTTGTCCCCTTCCTCATCTGCTTCCCAAAGAGATTTTGTCCCTTTAATGGTGTGTGCATCACCCACACTAGCATGAGAGTAAAAGCAATGTTGAGCTGACCCAGTGTTTACCTCTTAGTCACCACTTTCGTGCTATTAAAGGTGTGCATGTGAAGAAGAATGTTCCTCTTCTATGTCTTTAAAGTAATTCACACACTGGGATGAGTGCTTGAATGCTGATTGGGAAATAAGAATGAAGGAATGGTAGTAGTTGAGGACTGGCTGATTTCTGGCTGATTTCCTAAATCTGGGACAGGGGTGGGGGCAGGGACATATGGCTGGCAGACTTCTGTGACATGGCGTTCCTTCTTGCTGGAGCTGCATACCTACCAGCTTGCCCACCTATGTGACCATGGGTGGGGGCGGGGCACACCGAAAGAGAGGCTCTGCTTCTAAACGATATGAGAAGTTGAGGGCACTGATCTTGGGATTCGTGGGGTTTTATTTGAGGGTTTCAAATAGACACCTAACCCCTAAGATCTGCACAAAGTGCTTGTGGTGGCTGTAAAAAGCATCCTGGGTGAGAGGCTCTTTGTGAAGATGACTGCCTGCAGAGTGCCTGTCAAAGCTGCAGAATCACTTTGAATGGATTCAAGTCTGTTGTCAAATGCTTTACAAATGCACCAGGCAACTTAGTATCATGTTGAGGAACTCAGACCCATGTGAAGTTGGGCCACCTCAGTCAGGAGATTTAGAGTAAGAACTGTTATTCGTTTACTAGATACGTTCGGATGGTTAATTGAGGGAGTCCACAGGAGGGCTAGGTGTCTAGCAATGTCAGATGCTAGGAGAACAAGAAAGGAGAATGGGGAGTAGACAACATGCCACAACTTTTTGACAAGCTTGTTTTATTAAAGGGAATAAGTAGGCTTGGGTGTTGTGTGTTACCTTCTGAGAATTAACACAAAGTGAAATAAACACTCTGTAGACATGAGAGCTATTGTGTGGAGATAAGGGAGGAGGGTTGTCCTTGTCGCTTACATAGACTTAACTAGAAACATTATTAAAATTTGATAGCAGGTTGACTCCATGTTTTACACCTAATATTTAGTGTTAAAAAATGCTTGTGTGTGTGTGTGTGTGTGTGTGTGTGTGTGTGTGTGACAGAGAGAGGGAGAGAGAGAGAGAGAGGCAGAGTCATACACACAGAGAGATAAACATGCAGAGATAAAGAGAGGGAGAGGAGGAGGAAAGAGGGGTGGAGGTGGAGAGGGAGGAGAATGAAGGGTGCATACGTACATACATGCAGGCAAACACTCATACATAGAAAAAGTCTTTAAAAAGTACTACAGAGGCCAGGACAGGAGCTGCTTCATTTCCTCAGTTTCTCTGGTAGTGTTGAAGCTGCAGAGCCAGTCTTGATTCTGATTGGCTGATGAGATGCAGCTGTCAGTACTTCCAGAGTCTGTCACTGATGTTTGCTGTCCCCTTCCTAGATTTACTTGGCTTTAAAGTTTCACATTTGAACCATATAAGAGATTGAGATTCAACTTCTGCCTTTCTGTGCTGGAGTGTGAGTCTCTGTGTATGTGTGAGTGTGTGTGTCTGTGTGTGCATATATCTGTCTGTGCTTGTGTGTAAGCATGTGTGTGTGTGTGTGTGTGTGTGTGAGTGTGTATGTGTGTGTCTCTCTGTGTGTATATATCTGTCTGTGCTTGTGTGTGAGCATGTGTGTGTGTGTGAGTGTGTGAGTGTGTCTGTGTGTGTGAGTGTGTGTGTCTGTGTGTGTATATATCTGTCTGTGCTTGTGTGTGAGCATGAGTGTGTGTGTATGTGTGTGTGTGTGAGTGAGTGTGTGTGAGTGTGTATATAATGACGGTAAAGTTAAAGCTCATGGCTTAAGAAGAGACACGGTCCATCACGGGGCGATGGGGAAGGAAGCAAGGTGGCAGGGGCTGCTTGCTCACATCCAGATGGATCTGGAAACAGGAATGCTGGCTTTCAGCTGGTGGGACAGTACAGCCTTCCTTCGGGAGGGTCTTCCTTCTGCTCAGCTAGACCTCACTAGCAAAGCCACAGAGGGAAAGAAGAACATATGCTAAGTGGTTCCAAACCTAGTCTCAGGAGCAATGAAGCCCGACCATCTCGGGAGGCTATGCAGACGAAGTCCATTTAAACTCAGACTTTAAAGCTAAGCACAATTTTGAGTAATGGTGGGGAAGGACAGGGAGCACAAAGGAACCTGTCTAAGAAAGTGGGCTTGGGCTGAGGGTGGCTTGAGAACTGTGGAAGCAAAGGGCCTCCCCATTCCAGATGGAGTGAGGAGAAAGCAGAGAGGCGAGTGACACACACACTATCTCAGACACTTAGAGCTATGGCACTGTATTGATGGATCCAGAGCTGTGGGGCCACACTGTCAGATCATCTGGGGACAACAGTCAGGAAAACAAGGTGAAGGAGTAAACAAAGGAGCTGGTGGAGACGTATGGCATCAAAACCACCAGGTAAGCTGGAAGTCCAGAGCAAAGATGGAAACCTTTGTAAAAAAAAAAGGATCATATATTCATTGTGTATGTATGTTTTCGTGCACAGGCCTTGGTATGCATGTGGAGATCAGAGGTCAGAGGTCAGTTGCAGGAACTAGTTCTCTGCTCCCACCAAATGGATTCTGGGGTTTGAGCTCATGTTGTAAGGCTTGGTGACAAGTGCCTTTATTCACTGAGCCATCTCTCTGGCCTAGGTTTTGAGGGTCAATATGAGACCTAGGTGTTGCAACTGTGTGTGTGTGTGTGTGTGTGTGTGTGTGTGTGTGTGTGTGTGCATGCGCGCGTGTGCACATACATTGTGTCTGTCTGTCTGTCTGTCTGTCTGTCTTTGGTGTGTTTTTAAATTAAAGTCTCATTTCCTTTTTAAAGCACTCAATCCCTCCCATCTCACCTGAACACAGCTGAATCATGTGAGGGCACAGAACATGTCCTGTTTCCCAGCTGCTCTTCTAGCTAATAAGCCTGCCATTGGGGACATGCTTCAAGCTGGCCTTAATCCTCTTTACTTCTGCTTCCATTTTTCTGTCCTAGAAGAATAGGTCTACTGTCCATTCTCCTTATATAACACGGTATTTATTGTGTTTGACCAGCTGTTTTATAGAACACAGCATGTATCATCTGAGTTCTTTTGGTTTGTTGTTGTTGTTGTTGTTGTTGTTTTTTTTTTTTTTGGTGTGTTTTCAACTGCATAACTGATACCAGATTCCTTCCTTGGTTCTCTGCCTTTTCACTTCTGCCCAACTGACGTTGTGTTATGCAATTACTCCTCAATTTATAAAAGTAGCTAAATCAGAGTAAACACACCAGTAGGATGATAAACCCAGTGACACCTTCTGGGCTGTGTGATGGGTTGTTCTGGGGAACGAGTATGAATGTGTGATGAAGAAAGGCAAACCGTGTACAGCATCGCTCATTTCAGACCTTCATAAATCACACCCAGCCCCTGTCCTTCAGAGCTAACACATTTCACTTACACGTCTCTCTTCTCCTTTCCACTTCTTGATTTCATTCTCCCCATGAGATTCCAGGCAGAGCACAGTTAGGTCACCAGGGACTACCAGGAAAGCATCATCTAGGCTGGGTGTGTCTGTTTCTATGGTTACTGAGAAGTTAGGGTGAGGGAAGGAGGTGGGACTGGATACTAAAGCAAGTCTTCCATTCTCTTCTCTTCTTCATGCATAATCACGTACAGCATCCCTCTGGTCAAAGAAACTGGACTTCACTTAGTGGTTCATTTCAATTCTGCATGTGAAAGGGATATTGTTTTTGCTTCATTATAAGAGGGACTACTTCTTCCAATTGACGCAGAGTATAGTACTTAGCAGAGGCAAGTAGGGAGAAATTCACACACTGAAGAGCTTTGAGACACCCCACAGAGCTGGAAGGCTTTTTTTTTTTTTTTCAAAGGGAGAAAAAACAATCTGTAAATGTGTATGTACTTGCCCAGGTCTCCCCCAAAGCCAGCTGGACATCCTGTCAAGGACGCCCATTCAGGAACAACAAAGGCCATGTCACAAGTCAAGGGACAGGAGGCTGAGAACTAATAATAATTTTGTACTTACACAGCAGTTTTTATCTGAAGACCTCAGAGTGCTTTACAAACATTAATTAAATTGCCCAGCAGCCCTGTGAGATGGCTGTGTATCACAATTTCCAATTGGCAGGGGGTGGTGGGAGAAGTATAGGCATGGAGGGAAGCTGGAAACAGGCCATGCTACATGCCTGTGGATTGTGGACTCAAAAGAAGTGGGAACATTTCCTTGTGAGCCCAAGAGTGTGTGTGGTCAGGTGTACAGTCCCCACTGGGTCAAAGGAATGGTCTGGTGACTTGCCAGCAGGAGCCAGCTCATGCATAAGTGAGGGAGCCACCAGCACCAGGGCTTGAAGGATGGTGGCATCGTCTCTCCTGAGGCTTATCACCACATACCAATGTGACAGTCACTACAAACTGCTTTTTGTAGTGGCATGATGGCAAACACAGTGACTGTCTTGTGGCATCTCTTAGGAAGATGTGACCAGTTATCTATTTGCCCTAGACAGGCACACCCACCACAGACCAAAGACATGATCCCACACAAGTCTAGCTTGTCCACCCAATGATTTTGATTACTGATGGTGGCACGTCTGACTCACAGGCGCCTCCATTACAGAGAAAGCCCACTACATTGTGGTTGATAACTCACAATTTGCAGTCAGCTTCACTGGAGAGTCTCCCAGCAACTGTTTCCTGCTGTTATAATTTTGGGGAGGGGCTTATGGATTTTTGTAATTTTCACGAACTTCCAGAATCTTGTCAATTTGTTTCCCGAATCTTATGAACCCTCCCTCTCCCAATCCCAGGAAATAATGTTCAAATTCAGAAAAAACAGCTGTACAACAGTGGCTTTGATTGGCTTGTAGATGCGGTCATAACTGCCACGTGGAGCCCTGGTACTCATGCTTGTATGTTGTTGTATCTAACTATATTCTCCAAACAGATCTACTGAAGTCTTAACCTTTGGTACCTATGATTGTGATCTATTCTGGAAGCAAAGTTTTTAAAAATGTAGTTACAAGGGGGCTGGAGAGATGGCTTAGTGGTTAAGAGCATCTGGGCTGCTCTTCAAGAGGTCCTGAGTTTAATTCCCGGCAACCATATGGTAGCTCACAATCACATGTAATGAGATCTGGTGCCCTCTTCTGGTCTGCAGGCATACATGCTGGCAGCACACTGTATATGTAATAAATAAATTAAATCTTTAAAAGAAGTTGAAGAAGGAGGAGGAGGAGGAGGAGAAGGAGGAAGAAAGAAAGAAAGAAAGAAAGAAAGAAAGAAAGAAAGAAAGAAAGAAAGGAAGGAAGGAAGGAAGGAAGGAAGGAAGGAAGGAAGGAAGAAAGGAAGAAAGGAAGAAAGGAAGAAAGGAAGAAAGGAAATGTAGGCACAATGAAATGAGGTGCTTGGGTTTAGGTTGATGTCCACATAAGAAGAGGGGAATTTGGACACAGACACAGATAGACACACAGACAAAAGACAGCCTGGTGAAGTCAGAAGCAGCATTGGAAGTGATGCACCCACAAAGCCAGGAAATGCCAAAGATTGCTGGCGACACTGGAAGCAGGAGAGAAACCTGGAGGTGGTCCTCCCCAAGTGCCTTCAGAGGGAGCACCTCATATCAGACTTCTGGCTCCAGCACGTGGTACTTCGTTATGGAAGCTCCAGAAAGGAGTGAAGTGAGCAAAATAAGGCTTTCAAATCTAAGGTGATTAAAACATCAAGCGTGTGAGAACATATCTTCACTATCCAATAACCAGGGAAAGGTTCCTTGAAGGGACTGGGCTGGAATGTGTTTTTAAATGAATGGTTATTTTAATCATAATGCTCCAGCTGATGATGAGGACAGGTGGGTGGAATGCACTATAATGTAGTAATGCATAACGGTGACACCGACATCACAGTAGTCCTCTGGCATGGCAGGTCTCGGTTCTTGCACAGAGGTTTTATCACTCTTTAAGATTTATTTTTATTGTGCGTATGCCTGTGTGTATGTGTACGCAGATGTCTGTGGAGGTCAGAAGAAGGTATTGGAATTACCTGTAGCTGGAATCACAGGAGACAATGAGCCATCAGAAGTGGGGTTTAGGAACAGAACTAATATTCTCTGAAAGAGCAGCAAGTATTCTAACCACTGGGACATCTCTCCAGTCCCGGTTTTTTAAAATCTTGTTTTGGTATGCTGACTTGAAGTTGTGTAAATGCCTTCAATACATTCCATTTCTTCATCCCTAAAGTTGACACTATTTAAAACAAAACAAAACAAAACAAAACAAAACTCAAAATATGTACCCAGAAGCCATTGCTGCTGCATCAAGGATAACAAAGGAAAAAAAAAATCTGTTGCAAGGAAGACCCAAACTCCGGAAATGCCATTATTCTGTCATGGTTGAGGTTGTAGACATTTGAGAAAGGAAGTCATCTGTTGTATTCATCTTTCATCGTCCTCTCTTCAGACTCTTTCTTTTAAAAGTACAAGCAATCCCAGCAGGGGTAACACATAAATCAATACAACATGGGCAGGATCCATTACTACCTGAAAAAGAAATTGCAGTGGAGTCAGACAGACGTGAACTGGAATCTAGTAGGCTCCATCACTCACCAGCTCAATTGTATTAAACCAATAGCCATTCTCTTGGTGTCTCAATTGACTCATTTGTGAAATGGGTGTTAGTAGCAACTCTTGAATTTTAAGTAAAAGGCTGGTACAACAATTACATTAAATTATCAGCCCCACTTTCTTCTGCATGTGGTTCTTTCTCTAAGAGGATGGAAGATGCTTGACGGGGCACAAGCCCTCTGGAGTGGCAGTGGAGTGATGCCTGGAGGCTGTCCAATGGAAGAGGTTTCACGATGGGTCTGTTTTCAAGCTACAGACTACAGAGAAGGTGCTTCCGCCTCCACATGGCTTCAGTAAGCCCCACTCCTGGAAGCTTTCTACTTTCCTCCCTGAGTTCCCAGAGCTACTGGGACAGAGAGTCTCAACTCCCTAGTAGCTGACCAGCAGTGGGCAATGGAGGGGAATCTTTCTCTACCTTTCCTTTCTAAAGTGGAGGGTCACATTATAGAGAACAGAGGAATTCACTGTGACGAGCCACAGCCCAGCTTGCCAGTGGAGCCTTCTTGGCAGGCCGTGAGCCGATTAGTACACAGAAAGGAAGCAGACGTTGCTCCCATGCATTGGACAAGGCAGTTCATCATTCTAGTCATCACATCCATTTTATTTGTTTGTTTGTCTGTCTGCATTTGAATGGCGGGTCTCTCACACACCAAGTAAGTGCTCTGCCACTGAGATATATATGCCCATCTGCTGTGGGATGTCTTTCTGTATCCTGTGAATATGTGTTGCTCTTATTGGTTGATCAATAAAGTAGTTTGGCCAATCAAAAGGCAGAATAAGGTTAGGCAATAGATTCACACTGAAGACAGAGAGGAAGAAGGGTGGAGTCAAGAGAGACACCAGCCTGCCTCAGAAAGAGCAATAAGATGCCAGCAGACCAATAACTCCACAGCACATGGCAACATACAGATGAACAGAAATGGGTTAATTTAAGGTGAAAGAGCTAGTTAGCAAGAAGCCTGAGCCATAGGCCATACAGTTTGTAATTAATATAAGCCTTGTATGTTTACTTGGGACCGAGCAGCTATAGGACTGGGTAGGAAACAAGAAAACTTCTGTCTACACCCATTTTAGATCTAAACTGAACCAGAGGTAGGATTTCACTTTTGAACACAGTCACTAAAGCCCAATCAAATTCATTAACTCTGGTTTACCCAAATCCAAAGAATCGTTATGAAATTTTCAGAATTTGGACAGATACCAAGTCTTTATTTCTCTAGACTCTCCATGGCCAGAGCATATGGGAAGCCACGTTGCTTAAAAACACCCTTTATATACATTCTCCCTCACCCCTCCCTTATCCCAGACATCTGCCCAATGCTTAGTGGGTTCTTTCCTGCCCCTGGCTGTCACTGCACATCCTCCTCATCCCAGCCTCAGAAGAGCTGCCCAGAGTTGCTCCCCAGTCTCTGCCTGGGCCACCCAGGGCTGACTGCCACTGTTCTGGCTACTACTGAGTCTGAGGATCTTGCCAATGGAAACTCCTGGTGATAAGTTAATTTCTAGCGAATTTTGAGAATGGAACCTATCTGCCACCCCAGTGCTGCTCTCAGAAATACCTTGTTCCTCAATAATGAGCTAAAATCCATGAAGGTGCCCAGCCAGGTTCTTGCTGCTCCAGGAAGCTGCCATGCTCATGCAGGCTTCCACGCAGAAGGACTTTTCTCTCTCAGCTTTCTAGAGCAGCTGTTCTCAATCTGTGGGTTGTGACCTCTTTGGGGGTGGAGTGACTCTTCATAGGGGCGCCTACCAGATGTCCTGCATATCAGATATTTACGTGAAGATTCATAACAGTGGCAAAATTACAGTTATGCAGTAGAAACAGCAATTTTATGGTTGGGAGGTCAACATGAAGAACTGTATTGAAGGGTCGCAGCATTAGGAAGGTAGAAAACCACTGGTCTAGAATCTTCAAGAGTGTTTTTGTTCGTTCTCAGGACCCACATCCTAGGTAAGCAGTCTTTCACTGAGCTGCACCCCCAGCCCCCTTTGTATGTTTTATTTTGAGACAGGATCTCATATTAAAGGCTCAGGCTGGCCTTGAACTCACTTTGTAGCCCAGACTGGCCTTCTTAAACCTCTTTGTCTTAGCCTCCTGAATTGCTGGACTCAGAAGCCTATGCCACCAGACTCTTAATTCTAGGAAGGGCCCAACTCTAGACTCAGCCTCTCAGTGATGTCTCCCAGGAAGCGTGAAGGCTGAACAGCGAGATGATATTATTCTTGTCAGGCCCTGTCAGACAAAGTCAAACAAAGAACCAGGAAGTGCTGAAGGAGGAGGGACTCCTGTTTTCCTGGTAGAGTCAAGGACGTTCTTGAGGCACTTGGGAAATTCCTCTCATTCTACAAACATCCTGTGTGTGCACACCACACACATCTGCACAGAGCTCAGCAGCAAAGCTTGTCTTTAATGCTCATTAAGACTACAATTCGGACAAGATGCTCCTGGCAGAGCATGTGCCCAAGCAGGACAGTACCAGCTGATTCCTGTGGTCTGCCTAGCCATTGGATTTTGTAGTCAACAGCTTATATAAATGTCTCTCTCTGTTGCCTTTAAATTTTTCCTTTCACTTCAATTCAAACAAAAACCAAACAAGCATACAAAAACAAAACCATGTCTATGGTTTACTGCGGCTTCTCCATTCCCATTGCAGTATTCATCTTGTCCCAACTCAGTGTCGTTGTTATCTGAGGAATGTCTCTCTGATTATTATTTAGGTTGGCAAAATGTTACAGAGATTGGCGCCCATGCCTTACATTCCCTACACTTCTTTCCTAGTACCAGCAAATGAGTCCTGGGCTTTGCTCAAACCAAAAACAAAATCAGTCAACTGACCACCACCACCACCAAACAAAATGCCACCATGTCCTTGCCCAGGCACACTAGAACTCCTGATGACCTCAGCTCAGAGCGCCAGGTACACTCCCCCAGGCTCCCACCATCTTTCTTGAGGGGTCACTGGAGCAGTATGCTGATCACTTACTTCCTTCGTGTGGTTTAGGGTTGCAGTTGGTTCACCAGGACATGGTTGGCTTTGGGGCCAGTTGTGGGTTGAGGAGGATGGAGGAGAGGGAGAGAAGCTCAATGGTTAGTTTCCTCTCATTGCCTCCCTGCTGAATGTCACGCTGGCTGGGATACAATGCTATCATTCGGCTTCTTTGTTCTTATGGGAATGTTGTTGACTCTAGTCCCTAGACCAGCCACATGCATGCTACAGAGAAGGGCATGAGAAGCCTCTAGTGTGACAGGAAGCCGAAGCAGCAGAATTCTGGGGACACAAATGAAGGGATACATTAAGAGAGGAAGAGAGAAAAGGCCCTTCTGTGGGACAGGTCCCTGCTTGGGGAGGTGTGACGTGAACAACACCAGAGGAGTACAGGCTTTGTGCCAGGTACCTTGCATCTCTTAACGTTCCCTTGTTTCACAGCTTAGGTAACTGAACCTCAGAGAGGTTTAGGAGTGTGCCGAGGGCCATAACCAAAATGTAGAGCCAGGATCCAGACTCTGGTCTGCAGCTCCATGTGACTCCTGGATCCTGGCACTTCCTTTGAGACTCTGTTTTGTGAGTGTTCTAGGGAGGAGGAAACTCACACATCTTCTATAGAACTGGCCTGAATGTCCTCCACGCCTTATTTCTTGTTCCCATTCACGTGCTTTCCTGTCAAATATTGACAATAATCCCCAAGGCAACAGAAATGGCATGAGTCTGCCTATGTCCAGAGGGGAGGCAGGTCTGCAGTACCTACTGGCAGGAGCCCCAGGCTCAGCATGTACCTGCTGTAGACCACAGATGGCCTGAATTGAATGCCCTTGGCAAGGAAGGACATAAACAAAATGGCTGCCAGGCTCAGGGGCTTCCCACGAGAGTGCCTGAATTATGTCTCTTTGGTAAATCTGATCTATGCAGCAAGCCCCTGGGGAGTACTAACCTGCTCTGACAAATGACCTTGAGAGAATTACAGTAGTAATATTTTCAGCTGGTTGGAGTCAGTCTTGGCCAATTTCTCCAGAGCCCTAGGTACAAACACAAGTCTATGGCTCTGCAGTGCACACATACGGACGTGTTTGCCTTGTTCCCTGTGCTGTTAGTGTGATTGTCCTCTCGCTGGCACAAAGCACATCTCTTCCTCTCCCCTGGTGGGAGCTTGTCTCTGCATGTCCCTCTCCCTTCTCTGGAAGTGCAGTGAAGCAATGCGGACAGGGATCTTGTTCCAAGGCCATTGAGCAAGTGTTCACATTTAGTGACCTTCTGCACCAGTAATTCTGTCCTCTGGGGATTGAAATTGATTTTTCCCCTTTCTCTATGTAAGCACAACTGGAGTGCACAGCCCTGTTACAAATGCCCATCTCAGGTGTGTGTTTAAAGGTGAACAGTGTGACTCTTGAAAAGATAAATGAGAAAAGTTGTTTTACAGATGCCCTGGATAACCTCTATGAACGGACAAGAAGCATGCTCCAGTCTCCAAGTGGTTTTTAATTTTTCCTTCCCATTTTTGTGCAAATGTAAGTGCATGTGTGTATTGGGATGGGGTGGGGTGTTTAAAGTTTCTGGTGAATATATGCAAATCTGTCCAAATTCTTCCTCACGAGCCTTGGACAACCTAAGATTTAAAGGGATGTCCAAAGAGTCACTACTTGAGGGGAAAAAGTTTTAATGCTATATTTTTAATTTAATTTACTTATTTGTGTGTTTGTATACGTGTGTAGGTGCATGTGGCAGGTCCGTGTCAGAAGACAACCATGGGAGTAGGTTCTTTTCTTCTGTCATACAGGACTTGGGATTGAACTAAGGTCATTAGGCTTGCCAGCAAATGCCATTATCCACTGAGCCATGTCACCAGACATACTGTCATATTTTTAAAAAATAAAATTCATGATGAATCAAATACCAAGATTATAAATTAATAGGCAACCAGCATTATTATTATTTATCATACATTGTTTGCTTTTCATTTTTTCTCTTCCTGTTCTAATATGAAGCACAATATTCACTTCTTTGTGTGAATTATTAAGTTTTGTTTATCATAGATTTCTAATACTTGTTCTGCTGTTTAGGATGTTTTAGAAAAGTAGCATTGGTCACCATGGCTGAGCTTATGGGACTTCCTACACTTTTGCCTCTTAGGCAGATAACCTCTTAATCACAACCACTTCTAGGCATTGCATAGGGCTGTTTAGATGGTCTAAAGACACTAGCTAATATTTATTTCCAGTCACTAAACAGAAAAGGACCTCTGTAACTGTTCTTCTGGTTCATACTCTCTAACATCCTGAACAATATTCATATTTGTCCAATATTATAACTACAGTCATTTTGAATGCTTTGTTTAATCAGGTTGCTATAGCAAAGTATCTTTGACTGACTGGGCACTTTATAAAGAAAGGAGGTTTTGTTAGCTCAAAGTCCTGAGGTCCAAGAACCCAGCCACAACCTCAGATTCCAGTGAGGACAAATGGTGGATTGCACCATGTAGTAGATAGTTGTTTCAGCCTTGACCTTGAAGCACAGCCCCTTAGTGAGGCAGCCAGTAACTGCCACTCAAGCCTATGACTTGCCCCTGGGCGTCGCCAAGACAGGAGCCCTTAAGACCCGAGATGAATATGTGCCAGCTCTTTTGGCTCCTCATGGTCTTACATGCTGGATTGCAGACCAAGTCAAAGTTCTCCAGAGAACTACGCTGGACTGCACCTCTCCTCTCCCGGATCCTGTAACCAACCCCTTTACTGGTTGTAAGTTATCCCAAAATAAACCTCTTTTAACTACCAGATAAACTATGTAGAGTTGCCTTGTCAGTTCCCTGCTTTAGCACCACATGTCAGGAACACATATGAGAGAGGTCACACTGTGGGAGAGGAAGAGAGAATTAGCCCAGAAAGTCAAACTCACTTTCATGGTAGCTAACCATTAGCTTTCCACCTAAGTGACAAAACAGCAGAGATAAGCAGCTTTTGAAGAGGACAGAGTTATTTTGGCTCACAGTTTCAGAGAGCTCAGTCCATGAGAGGGTATTGCTTTTGGACTGCGTGGCAAGGCATGAGATTGTGATGGAACAATGCTGCTCACCTCATGGTAGTGGGAAACAGAGGGGAAGAGATGAGAGTCCTGCTATTTCCCTTAGGCACCTCCTGGCAATGACCTCCTTCTACCAGGCCCCTACTCTTGGTGTTCTAGGATTTTCCAATAGTCTGGTGACCACACCTCTAATATTTGGGCCATTGGATGATACTTGAGATCCAAACCCTAACACTAAGCCATTCCTACAAGATGCATTACTTCTTTCTGAGAGGGGTACCCCAATGATTCCCCCCATGGACCTTATCCCTTAAAGGTTTCTACTGTCTCTCAGCACCATTGCATCAGACACCATGCCAAAAGCCCATGAACCTTTAGGAGACATTTTATTCAAGCCATAGTAAGTAGCAAGTGGAATGAGTGAAGTGGAATTAGTTTTCTTGGGGTTGGTGCTGTTCTGGACATACAACAGATGGTCCAAGAACTGTCCATGTCATGGGAGGATCCATTGAGGCTCACTGTAGATGCACTGTGTTTATTGTTGCCTAGTCTTCTGTGTTGATGGGCTGGTAGAAGACCCTGCCTTTTCTCTCCCCATTGTGTAGGGTTGTTGCCCAGCTGAACTCAGCTCCCTAAAGCACCTCTCCCCCCCCCCCATCACAGTCACTCATGTGGTCTCCAGTGACAGGAATGCAGGTGCCATTTTAACTCTAGCTGTTCTTTGAGGGTATGGTTGATGGCTTCTGGTTCTTTCCAAAACACTGGCTGTTTCATAATTGTGGAGTTGACCTCTATTCCACAGCTCCACTACATACCAGAGTATTTCCTGGAAAGCCCATCTAATTTAAAGTGAAATGACATTTCCTGGTGAGAGATGGCTAAGGGTTGAAAAGATCACAGTCAGCACTCTGCCCACTCATGCTGTGCTTTGTGGTCAGTCATTTAGGTCTTTCTGGGTCTATTAACTGCAAAGTCACAGGGTGACCTCGGGCGCCTGGAGTCTGATGTGGAAGAAGTCAGTGAGAGACTGCTTGGCTATGTTCTGGCTTGAACTTTTCCTGCATATCCTTTCTCATCTTACACCTCCTCCTCTTCCTCATGTATGCTGTCTTTCAGAAAGTCATCTCACATCTGTATGTCCAACTAAACCTTCCCAGGCATACCTCCTTAATCATATAGTGCCTCTTCTGCCACCAAGGTAACCGTTTTCAAATATGATTCTGCAATGAGCTTTTCTAGAGTCCTGTTCAACTACTAGTACAGAAGGCGGGGACACCTGGGGTCTTCTGTTGGCCTCTGCCCACCTGTCAGTGTCAGAGCTCGGTGATCTCTCTACTTGGGGCAAGCTCAAACTTGGGGCTTTGGGACACATCTCTTTCCTGTTATGGTCCAATTTTCTGCCTGAGGATAACTGCCAGGCTGCCAGCCTCCTTACAGCTGGGTGAGGATGAAGTCTTCAGGGCCAGCATGAGCACTCTTATTCATTGCCCTGGGTGCCATGTTCCATTCTCTGGCATACCTGGCTGAGATCCTCCTATTCACATTGCACTTCAGTGGGATCCCTGCATCTCTTGGCAATTGGACATAGGGACAGTTGCCTGGCTAGACAAGCAGACTGGAAGACCTTCCTGGTTTCCATGATATCTACTCTACAATCTTGCGCTCAGTGTCTCAACTTCCCTTCAATGACACTTGGGGGCCTCATATTTTGGAGTCTTTACTGGGTTTTAGGGAGCAGGTGAATTTAATTTTCACTGTCATCCCCTTTTGGAGACACTTAAGATACATATTCTCAGTTTTTCTTTATGCTTGTTCTGATTTCATTTTCCAATTCATCCAAGAGGTAGAATAAGCTAGTAGCCTCTTGGGTAACATCTGGGCTCTGGAATTCCTTACAATTAGCCAAGGAATTGGTGGTGGATGTCACCTGGATAACACAGAGGAATAATCTCCAAGGATTCTTTAACTCATCGGGAAATAGCAGAGCATTGTAGTGGGGATGTGTGTGCCCTAGCAACCATAGGTGAGCATGGAGGTAGATGCAAGGGAAAAGTTGTTATTAGCAAATGAAGAGGATGACGGGCGATGCTCTGATCAATAATTCTTGGTGACAGGATCAATAGCAAGAGTGACACCAGTCCAATATTAAACAGACAGCTGTTGGACAGATACCCTTGCAAGAGTAACTTTACACTAGGCGGCAGCGGCTATTGCACTAGGCTGTGGGTCTGCCAGACTCCTTTGCGGGTAGTCCTTTCCATCAGACATACATTCACGACCTCCTGTCCATCATAATCTCCTGGATTTAACTAATTAGTTTATTTATGAATCCACATGTCATGTGCATATTGGTGCCCACTGAGGCCCAAAGAGGCCTTTGACCCCCCAGGAGCTGCAGTACAGGCCGTTGCAAGCCATCTGACATGGGGCCTGGAGCATGAACCCAGCTCTTCTGGGAGAGCAGCAAGCATCTTAACTACTGAACCATCTCTCCAGCTCCGGTTTACAGAGTTTGGAGACAGGATTTCATTATGGCCCAGACTGACCTCAAACTCACGGTCCTCTGACTCGGGCCTCTCAGATGCTGAGATTTCAGGTATACACCACCACCCAGCTCCCCCAGCAGTACGTTCTAGTCTCTTGTTAGGGTTTGACGAAAGTTGGTTGTTCATTCATGGGAGAATGTCATTCTGTTTCTCTCTTCTTCTGGGCTGTGAGTGGTTGGTGGAGGTAGTGGTCAGGATTTGGTGACCCAAGACAACTGGCAAATTAATGTACAATTGGCAAATTAATCGACACTTGCTTTCCTGGTAAAGTCAAATGTTCATTGTATGTATGAAGTTTTTCACACGATTTTCACTGTTTGTCCACCGTTTTGGTGAGTTGACTCCTGAGGTTGGCATTAGGTTAGAGGCTCCCAGGGACAGAACTGGGACAGACCTGCAGGGTCTTCCTAGAGAGATGTCAGTCATGTTACCTCACAGAGGCAGGAATCAGACAGCCTGTGGTCCCTCTGTGACTTGGTGAGTAATGGCTCAAAATTCAGGACAGATGTTACTGGACCAATTAAGCAGTTAAGAGTCTAAAAACAAACTCTACATTTTCATTGTACAGTCCAAGAATAGGACGTAATTTTTATTTAAGCACACACAAACCACAGAAGTCTGACCGCCATTCCTGTCAATGCATGGAACTGTTCTTTGTGTGTGAGAGGTCACCCTTAGTTGCTACTTGGGGAGCCATGTGTGGGCCCCTGCTGGTAACCACCAGTCACCAGGGCAATGCTTTCTTGGCAAGCACGGTATATGTTGGGGGTTGGGGTTGAGGAGAATCACAGTGTCCTGGTGGTTTTGGAGAGGACAACCAGCAGAAGTGCCCCGTGCCTGACTCCTTAGTCTGCCTTGGGACTCATTTGCACGTTCTATGGGGCTCTGACACGCTTAAGCACACAGTTGTTATTACTGCATGTAAGAACTCCCAGGGTAAAGTGTTAAGGCTTTCACATGGCCCCCAAACACGGGGAAAAAACCTTTGAAATGGAAAATGAAGTTTAGTTTGGCATCCTCTGGGCCATTAGCCTGGATGTGTCCACGTGGCCTTGCTAGGAGGTTTCCAGAAAAGCATCACTTGCACATCTTATAGGGTATGTCTAAGAACAGCTTTCTGTGTCACTGAGATGGCTGGGGACCTGATGCCCCTGTTCTGTGTCCTTGTCAGGGGAAGAACTGGATCACTAGTGGGCAACACATTTACAAGAATTGGTTCTGCTGGTCACACTCTGCTCCTTTTATGGCTCTACCAGCTCCCTTCTGCCCTCTCTCCCCACCCCTCCCCCAACAAGCCTCCATTGCAACACTTACTCCCCCTGCACTATCCATACCAGAAAATAACTCATGGCCACAGCTGTGGTTTCCTCTTCCATCACAGCCCCCTTCGTGACAAGCTTGTGATCTCAAAGGGTTTCTCCTGATCCATGACCAGCTCTCAACTACGCAGTTAGCACAGCCTCTGCCGCGGCTAACTTTTCATCCCATGTGGAAAGAAACATGATGATTTCTAGATGCCCACAGCTGGCCTTGGGGGCCCTGGAAGATCGTTGACGGTATGTGGGTGTGTCAGACTGTGTGCAAGCTTGCCTGGAAAGCTATACCACCCGGGTCATAGGCCTTGTGCCTTCCAAGCAGTAACATAAGCTATCTGCATTTATCTCAGAGTGTTCTTGGAGCAGGGTCTTCAAGTCCAAATGAAGGCTGGTGTCAACATGCAAACAGAATATGAGCCTTTAAGTCTGGAGTTCACTCTGAAGGAGAGAGGAAGAGTGTGGGGATCTGAGGCCCTGGGGCCAGAGGACATAAAGCTGATAAGATGAAAATGGAGGATTTCAAGGCAATAAGCCATCTTTTTTCTTCTCTTTTATTTTTTGTACTTTCAGACCTTGCTATTTATTTCTTTTTTCTATCAGAGGTGTTAGAGCGCTTTCAGCCTTTAAAAAGCTGACTAGTATTTTCTTGTGTGTGCCTTCTTTTCAGGGCCATGTTGGCAGTCCCCAAACTTTCACTCTTACATGTTGCAATGAGCAATCTGTGCAGATATCAGTTTGCAAATGTGTGGGGTACCCATAGGACACAGACTGAGAAGTGAAACTATTGGGTCAAAGGGTAGGAACATTTGTAATTTTAATAGATGTGACTGTTGACCTTTAAAGGCCTCCAATTTATTCCCCCAGGGTGATAAATAGTTCACTTTACTCTACACTTCACTGAGTATCTTATTGGACTTCTGGGTCACTGCTAATGTAAGAAGAAGAAGAGAAACTGGATCCGTGCAGGTTTAACTTGCATGTCATAAATGAGTGACATGTTTTTTCTAATCTTAAGGAGAAATTTATATTCACTTTTCTATGAACTGTTGATATCCTTTGCCCAGTTTTTAAAATGGATTGATGGTCTTCAAAAATTAAATTGGAGGGAAATATATGTATAGAGAAATTAGGTTTTTATGATGGGAGTTTGTTTTTGTTTTTGTTTTTTCCTGACTTCTCATTTATCTTTTTTCGCCTGTGGTATTCATTGCACCAAGAATTTTCTTTTCCTATTTTACCTTCTTTCATGGCTTCTCAATCTTCTACCACAGTCTTTCTACTGTACAGTTATCCCTTGCCAAACCCCAAACAGCCAGTGTGGGGGAGATCTTGGAAACCTGACTGGAGTGGCAGGGAAAGAGGGAAAGACAGACATACAGACACATGTACAGAAAAGCTGAGGTCAGGTGGGCTGTGCTCACTCTGATGGAGCCTAACCAACCCTCAGCAAATCACTTAACGTAGAGCACAGGGGAGGCGTAGTAGGAGGAGTGTAGTTGGAGATCTTCTCTCCAGGTGCCATCAAGGCCCCGCGGTCCCACAACCCACATATAAAATAATCACTCAGATGCTTATATTACTTATAAACTGTATGGCCACATGGCCCGTGGCTTACCTGTACCTTACATCTCGCTTGTCATGGTGGTGACTGGCAGTGTCTTGCTGCTCCAGCCTTCCACTTTCCAGAATTCACCTCCTCCTTGTCCCGCCTACCCTATCCTTCCTGCCTGGCTACTGGCCAATCAGCACTTTATTTATTTTAACCAATCAGAGCAACACACTTGACATACAGAACATCCCACAGCAGAGGAGCCTATGGAGAGCAGTCTCAGGCTGTAGCATCCTAGGGGAGGAAGCCATAGTCGCTGGCTCCCATGAACACTCATACTTGTACACACTCCCACCATTCATACTCAGACCAGAGGAAGGTTTTACCCTCTTTCTGAACACCACACCAGAGAAAAAGCTTCGCCATTTCCCACGGGTCTCAGGCACTAGGTCCATGACATGGCTGTGCCCATGCCAACAGCACACATTCATTCAGGACTTCACTTCCTCCCTGCAGGCCAGCAGCACAGACTTGGCAGGTCCTGGCTACTCAGCACTCTGTCCCTCCTTCCCTCCCCTTTGGGCAGCAGCTCTCTGGCTTCCTCTGGGGAACCCCAGGCTTCATTTGTGTAGGAAGGGCACCCAATGCTCACAGTTCCCTTTGCCTTTTGCAATTACTAAGAGGTACATTTTATTAAGCCAGGAGAGCCCAGGACTCTGCTGTTTTTGAGTAACTGAACTAAAGAGCTTGTTAGATTGCCAGGCTGGAAGAAGATGGCAAAGGCTACTTTATAATCTCTCTGTCAGTCATAATCAAGTGTGAATCTCATGTTTTATCAACGGATCCTGCCACCATTCCTAAGTGGGAGTGTCTTAGGGTTCCAATGATGAAGGAGCAGCGCAAACATCAGTGCCCAGGAAATGAAGACACACGGAAATGAGCCATTCCTTCCATTGATGAAAGTAGGAGAGCAAGCCACAGGGAAACAGTGCGCAGGCAAGGTTGAAAAGGGATGTTTTAGTTCCGAGCAGAGAGCAAGCGAGAGAAACAGTGGCTCAGCTCTGCTCATCCGGTGTTGTCTACTGTGGAGGAAATGTTTGAAGGAATACAGGAGGCTGTGTGATGTCACATTGTATGTTCTTCCTCCGTTCTACATGTATGTGTCACTCAGTCTTGTCCTGAACCTGATGTTAAGGCTGGCCAAGCATGACAATCTAGCATCTATAAGAGAAACTCCATCTTTTCTCATGGATTTTTCACTTCAGGACTGCGCATACTATAGTGGTGGTGATATATTATGTACCCTAATAAACTTGCCTGAAGATCAGAGGCCAGAGCCAGCCACTGGATTAGACATAAAGGCCAGGCAGTGGTGGCACACACCTTTAATCCCAGTACTGGGAAGCACACATGCCTTTAATCCCAGAAGTGATGGCAGGGAGGAGAAAGGTATACAAGATGTGAGGAGACAGGAACTAAAGCAGCTCAGCTGAGATTCTTTTGGGTGAGAACTCAGAGACTTTCAGTCTGAAGAAACAGCATCAGCTGAGGAGTTAGCGAGCTGAGGTTGGCTGTGGCTTGCTCTGCTTCTCTGATCTTTCACTCCAATATCTGGCTCCAGGTTTTTATTAAAGGACCATCTAAGTTTTGTATTAAAAGACCATCTAAGATTTGAACAACACTATAGTTCAGAAGGCTGTATTCAGCTGGTTGGAAGCATTTGCATTCAGTACTGCTCAACCATACAATACTTTTCAGGAGGGCCAGTGGAACTGTGTTGGGGCATCTTTCTGTTGTCATAATGATGAGATGGAGGTGGCCACTGTCGTTAAGTGGACAGACAGGCTGCACTTCTGGCCCACATGAAGAATTCTTCCTCAAATGAAAACAGTTCCCTCCCCAGATGAAAAACCCTGGGTATCCTGCAGACAGTTAGCTTGTACCATCTACCTCTCTTTTACATGTGTGAGCCTACATGAGTGTTCTGTATAGTCTCATGTCAACTTGACACAAGCTGAAGTCATCTGAGAGGAGGGAACCTCAGTTAAGAAAATGACACTATAAGATTGGGCTATACATAAGCCTGCAGGGCATTTTCTTAGTGATTGATGGGAGAGGGCCCAGCCCATTGTGGGCGGTGCTACCCCTGGGCTGGTGGTCCTACTTTCTCTAAGAAAGCAGGCTGAGAGAGCCATGGGAGCAAGCCAGTAAGCAGCACTCCTCATGGCATCTGCATCAGCTCCTGCCTCCAGGTTCCTGCCCTGTTTGAGTTTTTGTCTAGACTTCCGTCAGTGATGGACAGTGATGTAGGAGTATAAGCAACCTCTCCCCCCCCCGCCCCCCCGCAAGTTACTTGGTCATGGTGTTTCATCACCGCTATAGAAACCCTAACTCAGACAAGAGTGTATGTGTACCATGTGCATGATTTGCCTGCAGAGACCACAAAAGGGCATCAGACTCCCTGAAGCTGGAGTTCAGACCCTGGTGAGCTGCCATTGGTGCTCTGAAATAGCAGTAATCTGTCTTAACCACTGAGCCATCATCTGTTAGCCCTCCTCTCCCACCCGCTAGTCTACTCTTTAAGGCTTATTCACTTTCAAGGCCATGCCTTTTAGTGGAAGAGCTGAAATCCATACTTCTACCCCAAACTTCAGTTTACTTTTTATGTGGTTATTATTTATTTCATCTGGTAAGCTTGATGGCTGTCATAAGTCCAGAGAATGAAATGTGTCATGTGTGTGTGTGTGTGTGTGTGTGTGTGTGTGTGTGTGTGTGTGTGTTCGCCTTCTAATCACAATGAGTGTCATTTTTCCAGGAACAGAAAGAAGTTTTAGTTGCCTGTAGATTAGATAGAATGTGTTGATGTCCCAACTCCCACCTCCAGATTTTTTACACACACACACACACACACACACACACACACACACACACACACAGAGAGAGAGAGAGAGAGAGAGAGAGAGAGAGAGAGAGAGAGAGAGAGAGAGAGACCTACTTATCCCGGAAAAAAGGGAATCCACAACACACCAAAGTAATGTTGTAATAAAGTCCAACTTGGTGAGCCAATGAGTTCTGACTCTCCAGGACTATCCCGGGATGCTCTGTGTGTCCTTGTTCTACTTTTTTTTTTTTTAGGCTGAGTGTGAGCTTTAGCTTTTTGTGGATTTGGCCTAGTCCTTTGTCCTACAAACTACTGTGATTCTTGGGTGATTTGTGGTGGTTTGTATGATAAATGTCCCTCATAGGCTCATGTATTTGAACACTTGATCCCCAGTAGGAGGTGATGCTCCAGGGAAAAGTCCCCAAGTGGAAGGTGGCTCATTACCTTCTCCACAGTAGGAGAGGCTTCTGCTGGGGAGATATTTTCCAAGTGCCACCCAGTCTCTCCGCTTGCTTTCCAAACACTGGCTGCAGAGGCTGTGGCTCGTACCCTTCATGGCCAGCTTTGGATGTTCTTTGCATTGGATGGCTTCTCTGTAGAAACATCCCATGCCTGAGACATTGCCACCCCTGGCCTAAAAGCAAGGCCTCGGGTGTTCCAGAACACCATAAGACTCCTGTGACTTCCCACAGATAACATATCCTGCTTCAGCACTGTGAGGAAGGAAGAAAGGACATATTTTCCTAAGAGGTATATGTGTGAGAAATAAAAGCCAGTATGTCCTCAGAACGGAGAAGGCAGACTTCCAGACGGGCTTTGGGAATGATAGGATTTGCCGTAGTTTCTTCACATCTGAAATAACTGGAGAGAAGAGTAAAAATTGGCACATTAGAGGGAAATTGTGTGCATCTACAAGTTTTAAAATATGCATTTGCTCGCACACAGGAGCACGAGGCCTCGTGGGTTCTTTTCCCAATTGCTTTCTATTTCCCTCCAACTCAACAGCTGCAAATGGTTTTGGTAAATCGCACTGGTACATTTCCATTAACATTAGCAAAATTTATGTCAACTGCACAGACAACAACTGTCAGCCTTGAAAACCCCAATCCTCTCCTGCACGGAGAACACACATCTGTGCTGCACCTACTCTTCCCCATACACCATGGCATCACTCGTTTACCTGGTTTCAGTTTTGGTCTCCTCTGGACCCAGAAGCCTCCTTGCTCAGCCATCAGCTTCGGTGTTGGTGAGCTGCTTCCTGATGGTGCAGCCTCTCCATCACCTCCTCCGCCGCTGGCTTTTTCCACTGGTGGATGAGATTGTCCTCGCAGAACAGATAGTTTGTGTGCTGTGAAGGTGGATGATAAACCGATTTTGAAACCACACCACTCTGCATAACTTCAGGATGATGTCCATTATTCTGTGGTCTGAGTCTTTTGTCCTACTAAAAATATGTACAAAGGTTTGAGATCTCTTCCCATCAGGAATCATTATCTCAAGTTTTCAGGTTTTATTTTTTCTCCCCTGAAAGTCAGGTGACACAGTCTTTGAGCTCAGAACCTATTTGATAGACTCACTGGCCTACCTCCATATTTGACCTAGCCAGAAACTGAACAAGTGCTTCTCACGCTATTTGTGATATCTACTGATTTTTATGTCCATCAGGCCATGAGCAGGTACTTCTGTGAAATGGACAAAAAGCACACAAAGATTTTTAATTTTTTCTCACATGCTCTGTATTCACTTAGATGTATGGTACCATTAATTCATGGAGAAACCCAGGTCTGAATCATACATGCACATGAGCACCATACAGCCATAGCTCCTTGGAAACACCCCTTAGCAATTCATCCTGCAAAAAAAACTAGCATGTGATCCAAGATGTTGTCAGCCACAATTCCTACAAGAGAGTTGTTAAACCTGCAAACAGAAAGACATGCAAAAACTTATTTAAAAGGCAAGGACCAGGGACATCTGCCTGTGCGGAACCCAAGTCTCTGGGATTCAGGTACAATCACATGCAACACATATGTGGGAAGTGAATGCAAAGTAGACCATGAGAGAGAAAGTGGACTCACTATAGTCACTCAGATTTAGGGAATTGTGACAAAAAATACTGTAGGAAAAGTAGAACTGATCCATTTAACAAGGTTCATTCATTCACTCATCAGCAAACATTTGGTGTCTACTCGGAGCTTGTCTGGGTGCTAGATGAGTGTCAGTGAATTAAAGGACAATGGTGCTGCTGTCAGGGGACCTGTGGAGGAGGCCTGGCAGGGCAGAGGGCTGGGGAGTTTTCTCCAGAGAAGCCTGCTATGGCACTGCATGGTGGCATGAAAATAGAAACTATTGTTTGAGGAGTGGAACAAGAACCTGAGCTTGTCCAAGAAAAATCAGTTCTTACAAGGGAAAGAGGGGTAAAATCAACACCAGAACCAGAGGAGTCGATGAATAGCCATGTTAGATCAGAGGGCTGGCCGAGGGGGAGGGCAGACAGAGAGACAGAGACACAGAAAGAGAGAGACACACTAACCAGTCCTTCTCTGTCCCACCAGCCAGCTCCCAAATAATGACATGGAGACTTCTTGTTAATTATGAAAGCTCAGACTACAGTTTAGGTTTGTTCCTAACTAGCTCTTATAACTTAAATTAACCCATTTATATTTCTCTCCTCAGAAATCCTGCTTATACCTCCTGACTAGTAATTGGCTGCTGTAGTGGATAGCTATTCCAGCTTTGACCTGGAAATACTACACCTATTAAGGTTTCAGTAACTGTCACGCCTAAAAGGCGGGGCTGAGACAGGAGCCCTGAAGACCCAAGATCTGGATGTGCCAGCTCTCTTGGTTCCTGGATCCTGGACGCTGGAGGTAGACTGAGCAGAGTCCTCCAGAGAACACCACTGGACTGCATTACACCTTTCCCAGACTCTGTAACCTGTCCCTTCACTTGTAAGTTACCCCACAAAATAAATCTCCCTTTTAACTACGTGGAGTTGCCTTAATATTTCAATAGGCTGCTCAGCCAATCACAGCAATACACCTTCACAGGGTGTACAAATATCCTACAACAACAGAGAGAGACAGAGAGACAGAGAGACAGAGAGAGAGAGACAGAAAGAGAGAGAGACAGAAAGAGAGAGAGACAGAGAGAGACAGAGAGAGAGACAGAAGAGAGAGAGAGAGAGAGAGAGAGAGAGACAGAGAGAGACAGAGACAGAGAGACAGAGAGACAGAGCACTTGGGCTTCCATTTGAAGAAATTTATAACTCTAAGATGTTTGCTGAAATAAGTTGTGAAGAACTATTAGGAAAAAATTAGTCATAAGGTTATAGGCAATTCTAGGATGAGATGCCTGGGTATGAAAAGTAACAACAATAACACCTTAGCCCTCTAAGTCACCTTGCCCAGGAGTTTTTATGTGACTGAAGGACAATATTGCAAGGGTTTGGGCCACATTTATGCTATACATGAGTAAACAGCCCCTAGGGACTGGCTAATTATTATTGAATTAGCAGATCACCAGAGAGACTCCCACCCTTACAACACTTCCGGGATGATTCTCAGGAACCACAGTGGGAAGGTCTCCCATGGGTATCCATCATGTTAGCAGGGAAGATAAGGAGCAATGCAGAACACTCAGAAAACGACAGCTTTGGGGAGAATCCCTAAGCTGGTGGTTAGAGGTTATCATAGTATAAAGTTTTAACTGTCTAGGCATGGCTGGGAGGTTGGGAGGCAGTAGATAGGTACCATAGCAGTAAAGAGGGGAGACTCAGAGGGCAAAAGTCCATAAGGACCTTTGACCTGGGCATATATAAACCCTGCAGTACCTGGTTCTGCCTGGCAGTACAGCATCAGTAGGCTCTAATGAACTGCCCTGGAGCAGGTGGTGATCTGTTTTTACAGAAGATGGTCACAGATATTTCTTTGTCTCAGACACATGAAAAAGTATCTCTCATGAGCCTAAGCCAAAACATACAGTTTTAGGGATAAGAAGAAATATGAAGCCAGTTTTATCCATAAAATTTATAGCTAATTTTCTAAAAAAAAAAAAAAAAACCTTGAAAATAGAAAGCTGGGGGGCATATTAAAGTATTAAATCACAAAAACTGTCAGTTAAAATTTCTATGTAAGGCTGTGGAGATGGCTCAGTGGATAAAATCCTTGCTATGCAATCATGAGGCCCTGAGTTTGAATCCCCAGGACCCATGCAGTGTCTATAATGCCAGCACTCCTGTAGCAAGATGGAAGGCAGAGACAGTGCAAGGTTTTGAGCTTGTGTCTTAGCTACTTTTTGACTGCTGTGATAAAACACCATGACCAAACAACTTATAAAAGAAAGTGTTTAATTGGGCTTACGGTTTCAGAGGGCTAGAGTCCATGATGGTGGAGTAAAGACATGGCATCAGGAACAGCTCGAACTCACCTCTTTAACTTCAAGTAGGAGGGAGAGAGAGCACTCTAAGAATGGTTGAGTCTTTTGAAACCCCAAAGCCTATCCTCAGCGTCATCTCCTCCACCAAGACCACACTTCCTAATCCTTTCCAAACAGTTCCACCAATAGGGAACACATGAACCTATGGGGGTTAGTCCCACTGAAACCACCATAACCTGCTAGCCTGGCACACACAGAGGTGAACAGTAAAAAGCAAGATCCCTTTTCAAACAAGTTGAAGGCAAGGACCTGTATCCAAGGTAATCTTCTGATCTTTCAAGTATCCTCTGGTCTGTATACACATGTGGCAGATTACATGCTCCCACACTCATACACGGGCATGTAGCACACACATGTATATTACACATATACACAAAGAAGGAAAGAAACACTTTATATTCACCAAAATTCTTGGAAAGTGGGAGAAGGCTCTGGTGAGATAGCTCTGAGGTTAGGAATGTATACTACTCTTTTTTTTTTTTTTTTCAGAGCTTAGTACTGAACCCAGGGCCTTGTGCTTGCTAGGCAAACACTCTACCACTGAGATAAATCCCCAAACCCCGTATACTACTCTTTTAAAGGACCTGGATTCAATTCCCAGCACTCACATCAGGTAACTCACAGTCACCTATCACTCCAGATCCACAGGGATCTAATTCCTCTGGCCTCTGTGGACACAAGAATTCATGTGTATATACTTACACAGAGATAGGATATGTACACACACAGAATTTAGAATGACAAAAATAAATCTTAAAAACCCACAAGGGATAAATGGAACTATCCCCATATAAATTTTCACATAATTTGTTACTACAGACCACCCTTAAGAAATTCTAAAAAGACATTTTAATCTAAAGTAAAAAGCTGTTGGCTCATAAATGAAATCTGCATGAAAGAGTCTAGACTATCAAACAGCCACATTAAGAAACTTCAATACAGAGTTAACATAGCATTTGGTTTAACTATTGTTCCCCACCTGACATGCCATAATTTTATGAAACAAGTTGTGCAAATTTATACTGATGGGATGTAAAGATGTAACAGTGGAGACAGTAACATCGGCAGGAGTCCAGAGCTGTGGAAATGCAGGATTTTAGGATATACATTTTTGAAACAGACATCTAGCCACATTGATCAAAGAAGAAATTGAAAGCCTAGAGAGCTTTAAACCAAAAAGAGGAGATAAGAGGGAAAAAAACCGCACTCACCAAATTTTACCAAAGACTTAAAGAATTATTCTAAATGTTTCCAAAAATAAAATATGTATGAAAAACTCCTTAACTTATTATCAGGCTTGTGTTATCGTAACATCAAGCCAACGACATCACAAGAGCACTGCAGACACATTGTCTCTTATGAATATAGATGGGAAAATCCTCATCAAAATACTAGCAAATTGACTTCAGCAGAATGTTGAAAGGACAATATAAGTGAGAATCAATCAATAGAATACAATACAATAAATTAGTACAATAAACTAAGAAAAATCTAGTCAAGACGGAAAAAGCACTTGAAAAATTCTAGCCCTCTCTCCATAAAAACAAAACATAACAGAAACACTTAGGAAGTAGGAACAAGACATCCCTTACTTGATGGAAGGCATTCACAGAAAGCATCCAGCTGTTACTTGATGCCAATACTTAATGAGGATACCTAGACTTTAAGTGAATCCATGAAAGTCTGTTGAAGGGTAACAAGGATTTATTAAGATACTAAATGGGGAGAAATACACTCACAGATACAGAACAAAGTAAACAGTCATCGTCATCCTCTGTTCTGCCTGGGGGTGAACGGAACCAGCTGTCTGGTCTCCGACCACCAGAGAGAGAGAGAGAGGAGAGAGAGAGAGAGAGAGAGAGAGAGAGAGAGAGAGAGAGAGAGTGAGAGAGAAGAATGAATGTATCCCCTCCTCAGTTTTTTTGTTTTCGTTTTTTTTTTTTGTTTTGTTTTTTGTTTTTGCCAGAGCTGAGGACCGAACCCCCAGGGCCTTGAGCTTGCTAGGCAAGCATTCTACCACTGAGCTAAATCCCCACCCACCCCTCCTCAGTTTTAAGCAGTCATATACCCAGAAAAACTATGCCTCTATCGGGCCAGATACCCCAAGGTCATTGGCGGAATGAATTCCCACAATACCTGGACAATAGTCATCACAGGAGTGAGGAACAAAACATGATTTGTCTGTCCTTCCAACTTTCTATTGAAACTACACTGCCGTGTTGGTGGTGTTTCCAGAACCCAAGAAGCTGATACTGAAATCTGCATGGAAATGCAATGGACTCAGAACAGCAAAAACAATGTTGAAAAATAAATTCAGGGTACTTCACAATTTAAAAACTGCAGGAATCAAGATGATAATGTGGTTCTGGTATAAGGATGGGTAAATCAAGTCGTGGAACAGAATAACAAATTCTTACACTTGTGGTCAGTTGACTTCTGGTAAGAATTCAAACGGGATGGAATAGTCTTTTCAACACTAGATATCCATGTAGTCATTATTTTTCTGTCGCAATGATAAAACAATACAACCAGGGCAATTTATGGAAGGAAGGTTTCATTTGGGCTCATGGTTCCAGAGGGATGAAGGTCTATCACCATCATAGCGGGGCATGTGGAGTAGGCAGACACAGCAGATGGAGCAATGTGAAGGGGTCCCCAAAACAGCTTGACCACACAGCAGCCATGACAGGCTTAGGGGCCTAGACACAGCTTCTCTGACAGGCTTACTGGCAGGCAACACCCAGATCCAGGAAAAGCCTTAAACTGATACCATCCAGGGATCCACCCAGGGGTGAGGAAGGACCTGACATCCCAAACATTCCAACCCTTAGATAAGAGAGCCAGATATCCTTGGGTCTAGCACACACCTATTTTTGTTTTTCAGATACCCCTAGACAAGTGTCAGCCAATCAGGGTCCTGGACCCTGGAAATCTCCTCACCCCAACCTCTGCTATGATAAAAACTCTGCCCTACCTGAGCTCTGGGCTCTCTGTTCTCACTGCTGTGTCAGGCAGAGGGACCAAGCTCTGGAGCTTGAAATGAAGGCTGTTTGCTTTTACATGCGGGATTCGGTCTCTGTGTTGGTCTTTTGGGGGTCCCTGCAATCTGGGCATAACAGCAACATGCTGTGAACTTGCATCTTAAACTGGAAGCAGGAAGCAAACCGGAAATGGAGCATTGCCTTTAGCTCTTCAAAGCCCACCCCCAGGGTATCTCCAACAAGGCCACACCTCCCAAGCTTCTGCAAACAGTGCCACTAACTGGAGAGCAAGTATTCAAAGGCCTGAGACTTATGTGGAGGCTGGGGGAGAGGGTGGAATGGTGGGATATGGGGGTGAGGCATGACACACGTCACATTTAAGCCACAACATTCCACATGTATGTTGGCCAGCTACCTCACAGCATGTGTAAAAATGAACCAAAAATGGACCCACAGACCTAGATGTACCAACTACAACTGTAAAGGTCTTTAAAGGAAATGAAGGTGTAAATATTGGAGAAGTTGGATTAGGGGGCTGTTTCTTAAATAAAGCATCAAAGGCCTAAATAACAAAAGGTAAAATAGTTACATCAGACTTCATGAAAACTAGAACCTGTCCATCAAAAGAGACCGCGAGGAGAGTGAAAAACAACCAGTAAGGTGGAATAACACATCTGAGAAAGGATTAGTAATTACATAGTTTTTAAAATGTGCTTGCGATTCAAGCACCTCAAGAAAATTAACCCAACAGGCAAAAAAGCAAAGGAGTGCAATAGAAATCTTGCCTAAGGGAATACAAGTGGTCTGTAGATGCACGGAAAGATGCTCAACTCCTCAGTCACTGCAGGAACATTTGAACCATGAGATTACACTTTAGATTCATTAGGATGGTTACAATTTAAAGAAAGGGACACAGTCATATGGTAAGGATGCAGAGACACCAAGATCCTGTGTTATCACACTGATGGGTGTGGTGGTATTGTGTTCCCAAAATATTGTGCACCCTAATAAACTAATCTGGGGTCAAAGGACAGAACATCCACTAGATTCAGAGGCTAGAAAATGGTGGTACACATGCCTTTAATCCTAGCATTCCAGAGGCAGAAATCCCTCTGGATATCTGTGAGTTCAAGGCCACATTGGAAACATCCTGGCGTGCTGACTCGTGCCTTTAATCCCAAGAAGTGAGCCTTTAATCCCAGGGAGTGGTAGCAGAAAGCAGAAAGATATATATAAAGCCTGAAGACCAGAAACTAGAAGCTTTTGGCTGGTTAAGCTTTCAGGCTTTTGAGCAACAGTTCATCTGAGAGGACCCAGAGGCATCCAGTCTGAGGAAACAGGATCAGCTGAGGAATAGACAAGGTGAGGAAGCTGTGGCTTGTTCTGCTTCCCTGATCTTCCAGCATTTACCCCAATAACTGGCCTCAGGTTTGATTTTATTACTAAGACCTTTAAGACTCCTGCTACAGATGGGCATGCACAACCACACAGCTGCTGATGGACAGTCCTGCAGTTCCTCAGAACCGCACCTCACTAGTAGATATATACCCAAGAGGACTAGGAATGTTTGTCAGGAAAATTGTACATGATTATGCAAATATCTTAGAGTAACAGTGCAAAAGTCCTGCCGCTGATGGCAGGGTAAGCAAACTACGATATATCTAAACAGTGAGTCTTTCTTAAAATACTGATTCTTATTTTTTAATTGTGTGTGTGTGTGTGTGTGTGTGTGTGTGTGTGTGTGTGTGTGCAGTCACCAACAGAGGAAAGAAAAAGACATCAGATCCCCTAGAATGGGGATTAAAGGTAGTTGTGAGCCACTGAACTGGGAACTGAGTTTGTAGTCTATGGAAGAGCAGAACATGCTCTTAACCACTGAGCTGTCTTTCTGGCCCTGTAGTGGGTTCTTAATTAGCTATAAAAAGAAATAAAGTCCAGGCATGGCCAAACTTCTGAGACATACTAAAAGGCAGAATTAAAGGCAATACTTACAGGATTTAAAGAAAACCTCAAGAAGAGGCAAAGGTGTAGCAGAGAAAGGGATTGTCTTCTTGCTATTACCAGGGATTTGGAGAGGAGGGATTCGGAGGGTAGGGCATGTTCCAAAACTGCACAGTGGAAGTGCTTAGAAAGATTTTTAAATATACTAAAACCCTCTAAGCTTTCCACTTTTAAATGGCTAAAATGGTGTATTTTATGTTATAGGAATTTCATTTTAATTAAAAAGTGGGTTTTTTAAAGCAAAAAGTTGGTTGTGGTTTTTTTTGTTTTTTTGTTTTTTCGTTTTTTTTAAAGCATAGTCTTGGTGGGTTATAGGCAAATTTGAATACTTAAACCCTCTGTCTGCAGTTGGATTACCTACAGTGGCTGTGCAGAGAGCATCCAGGTGTGGGCCAGCAGCATGAACAAACAACTTAGCTGCCAGGCACAGCAGGCATAGTGCCCAGGCTCCGTAGCACAGTCTAATGGCCATAAAAATGATTTAATTTTTAGTTTATCTTAAAATCAGAATTGCAAATGAATATATAGTCATAAATCCAGTACTAATCTTTATACCAACAGTCATAAAGCACCATTTTAAGTGTTTTATTTTAATGGTGGAAGAGATCCAGGAAGACAAAAGTGCCTGGAGACCACAGATGTCAGCACATGGCTCTGGCCACACAGGCAGAGTTAAAGAGACACAGATGGATTCAAGAGGTTCTTAGAAGATAACAATGGGTTGGTGACTAGATGCGGGATCACACAGCTGGGCGGATGGTGGTATTAACTACTGAGGTGTGAACCCATGGGAGAAGGCTGGAGGAAGACAGAGCAATGAGCTCATGTCTGGCCGTGGAGCAATCCAAGGAACTGGAGAAAAGTCTAGAAGTAAACCGCCTTGTCGTCCCATCAGAGGCATTTCTCAGCTCTGCACAACTGGTCACACAAACAGCTCCTTGACACAGAAGCTTCACTGGATGTGTTCATCATGCTGGTTTTCCCCTTATCTTGTATTTACTACTGGAGGCTGGAGAAATTGGAGGCTGTCTCATTGTTTTGCTGAAACAGGCAAATGTCATGTCAATTAAAAACAAAAAAAAAACTTCTTAAAAAAAGAAAACACATACAGACAATGGCCCAGCTCCCCTCCCTTTGCACATCAAGGCGGATTAAGCTGCTACAAAGACTAACACAAAAACAACATACTATAATCAACAAGCCGTGATGCCTGTGTCCACACTGGAAGTGCACGGGGAGGTGAAATGCAACAGGGGCCGACTGGACTAAACTATAAGACCAGGATGAAATTAGAGGCTTCCAAGTGTTCTAGTGGGGTTTTATAACCAAAACATTAAAAAAAAAAAAGTCAGAGAAGTAATATGAATTTGATGATGATGTTAGCAACACCTTCAATATCTTCGGACAGCATCATCAATTAGTTCACATTTTCAAAACAACAGCAAACCCTTTTGTTTCTTGTATTACCAGTGGTAAGGTGACAAGGTGACATACTTGTAATTTAGAGAGAAATCTATGTCATTTGTAAACTATACACACACACATACAGGCGCACATGCGTGCACGTGGGCTAACTTCTAAGTAGACCCTCTTTGTAATAAAATACAACCTGGCCCAACATATATTAAAGAGCAGCTGAAGAGGGTGAGAGGCTCTGGCCTTGAGAAACCTCACATTATTGCTTTGAGAATTCCTTTTTCTTGGAAGATCAGTGGAAGTGTGTCCTTTGTAAAAATTAATTCTATGCTAAGACTCTTTCATCTGTAAATTTCTTCCTGACAGTTATTAATTTTGTGGCCCAACTAGGACCACAGAGTCTTCACCACATTAAGGTCTAGCCAACTTTTTCTTCCTTTTGGCTCTGATGCCTGGGGTCACGGTCAGGCCAGAAACAATTAGGTAGAATGTAGGTCAGTTCACCGGGTGATAAATTTGCCCGTTCGGTTGGAGCCTCTGAAGTTTCTGAGGCTAACAGGACGGCAGGTGCTATTTTGAGCAAAGATGAAAGAAGAGAATCTTCAGAGTCCACAGCCGCCCGGCGCTCGAGGTTCAGAGCACCAGATGCAAAAGCGGGCAGCACAGGTTCCCTGCTTCAAGCGAAACCCGCTGTTCTAGAAGCAGCCGGAAATGAAGAGGCCACCTCTGGCGGCAGGTTCTTTTAAAAAGAGCGAGGAGAAAAAGAGGAGTGGAGAAACTGACTGAAAGCGTTTGTTCTGTGAAGAACACAGAGCATGGAGTCGAGCACTGGGTTCCAGTCCACTGCAAACTGCTACGTCAATGAGCATGGTGCCAAGTATTTTGTCTCTTTGGGTCTCAGTTTCCCCATTTGGAAATGAGGGTTTCAGTGTAGCTTTTAAGTTCACATTGTAGGTGTCATTGTGCATTTTTGGTTATAGTTACAGTGACATAGTTGGAACTAGGTGGTTTATAAAGAAAAGAAGTTAGTTTGACTGGCCGTTCTGAAGGCTGGAGTCTAAGAGCATAGTGCTGGCATTTGGGGGACCTTCTTGCTGCGTCACAATACTGTGAAGAACCTAACATGACATGATGTCATTGAGTGAGTGCCTGACTGTTTAGAGCTTCCCAGCTTTCCTTATGAAACTACCAGTCCCATGATGGGCTCCCCAGTCTGTTGACCTCATCTGATCCCAGGTGCCTCCCCAAAGCCCATTTCTAAACACCATCATGTAAACTGAAGATTCCATTTCCATCACTTGGATACTGGAGAACCATTTATACCACAGCAGGGGGCTCCTGGAAGATTCTTGACAGCAACTGTCAACACCTTTCTACTGCGTGTTTTTTGTTGTTGTTTGTCTATTTTCTTTTTGTTTCTTTCCTTTCTTCCAGGTTAGTAACCTTGTCTTCTTGTGTCACGTGAAAGTCAAAATAATGATGTTCCAACTATGTCCACATCCTATGAGTGTGCTTTCTTACCTACCAAGAGTTTTGGTGCAGTTAAAAGAAGAATCTTCAGATGGGGAAACTAACCTGGATTCTCCTGGCAGGCTACATGTAACTAACTACAAGCTTTCTTCTAAGAGACAGGCGTGAGTGGTAGAAGAGAGGGAGGGTGGGGAGTGTCACATGGTTTCATGGCCTTGACTTTGAAGACGGAGGAGGGGACCATAAGTCAAGAAGTGCAGGTGACCTCTAGAAGCTAGAAAGGGGAAGGAATGGGTTCAAGGTTAAGGTTTCTCTGGTCGGAGAGATGGCTCAGTTATTAAGAGAACTGGCTGCCCCTCCAGAGGTCCTAAGTTCAATTCCTGGCAACCACGTGGTGGCTCACCACCATCTACAACGGGATTTAATGCCCTCTTCTGTTATGCTGGCATACTCATATACATAAATAAATCTTTTTTTTTTTTTAATTCATGCCTTCTTTATTTTTTTTAAACTTTTTAAAAGATTTATTTATTTATTATACATACAATATGTATGACTGCAGGCCAGAAGAGGGCACCAGATCCTATTACAGATGGTTGTGAGCCACCATGTGGTTGCTGGGAATTGAATTCAGGACCTCTGGAACAGCAGTCTTAACCTCTTAACCTCTGAGCCAACTCTCCAGCCCTCATGCCTTCTTTAAAAAAAGAAAAGAAGAAAGGAAAAGGAGCTAGGTGTGCTGGTGAATTTTCTTTAATCCCAGAGGCAGGAAGATTCCTCTGAGTCCGAGACCAGTCTGGTATACATAGATTAGGGATTCTCAAAGGAAGGACAGCTCCAGCAGCCAGTTTGAGCCTTCTGACTTCTACAATTGTTGCATAATAGTCTGTGGGTTTCAACACACTGAACGTGAAGATGCTAACAGCAGCAATAGAAAACAGCCCCACACTGCCCTGTGGTAGCAAGATTAAGTACCACAACAGCAACATGGTCAGCCAGCCATCTTGTCCCCAGCCCTGTGTCTCCTGGTCTTTTCACAGATGGGTGCTAATTTCCTCCTTGGTTGCACCGGCTCCAGAAATACCTTCCCTATGGTCCTGTCACTCTCAGATGACCCAGTCCATCTCTTAGAAGTCAGTGGAGCTTGGGCAAGTTCAGCAGCTGCTGTGGTTCGGGTTTGGCTTGCTTCAAAGGTGCATGGTCTGGAAGCTTGGTTCCCTGAGAAGGTACTTGTAGGCAGAAGTTTCTGTCCTGCCCACTAGTTCCTAAATAACCGACACAGAGGCTTAATTACAAATGCTCAGCCAGCTCAGACTTGCTACTAGCTAACTCTTACATTTTAATTAACCCATATTTCTTATCTATGTTTTGCTACATAGCTGGGTACCTTTTCTCAGTACAGCATGCCCATCTTGCTTCTCTCTGCATCTGCTAGCGACTCCTCTGACCCCCTCCTTCTTCCCAGCATTCTCAGTTTGGCTCTCTGGCCTAACTTTATCCTGCTCAGCTATTGGCCAGTCAGCCTCTCTGTTGAAGGATTCACAGTGACAATGTTCACAGTGTAAATGAATATTCCACAGGTACCAGAAGGTAGGGCCTCGAAGAGGTGGGGCCTAGTGGAAGATTGACATTGTGCCCCCCCCCTTCTGCCTCACCTTATAATCCTTCTGTCTCCCTCCACTTCCACCATTTGATGCCATCCACCATGGAGCAGTCACCAGAGCTGAGCTGATGCCAATGCCATGCCTTCCACTACTGTCTTCCAAACAAACCTCCTTTCTTTATCACTTCTTCAGTCTCTGGTGGTTTGTTCTAACAGCAAAAGCTATGAAGAAATGTTTCATTGTTAAATCTCTGAGACAAGAAGATACTGGTGGGACAGTCAGGCGCAGTGGGGACAGCAGGAGCCTGTTGACTCAGGCAGTGCATCTTCTCCCTCTCTCTATCACTGTCAAAACCATGCTTTTCATTTCACAACTCCTTAGAACTCATCAAACTAACTTGTTAATTGCTAATTAATTGCAAACTAATGGCTAACTCTTACGTAGTTTACAAGATGGTTTTGTGAGCATGGAAAGGGAAGTTAACAGGTAGTGGCTATTGGCGACACTGGTGACATCCCACACCTGAGTATGTATACCCAGAAACAAAAATGTCTGGTACTGAGTGCTCATTGTATGCCAAGTACCATTTTAAGTCCTGAACATGTTTTCGCCTTCTCTTCATTGCCTTCCAATAAAGAAGTACAGAAATCATCATCTCCCTTTCTGTAGATGAAAATCCACCTTTGAAGCAGCAGTCTAGGTGCTACATAAACCCAGCTCTCTGATGTAAGATGATATTCCCTGTCATTGGCATTCACACTAGCTCATCCCTCTCAGGCTTTAAAGGACACTTGCAATGAACATCTGACTGGTATCTCACTCATGCTTTTCGGAGGAGGACCTAAGTTCCCTTTAGTCATGATCTAGATCCATAGCTGTCTTCTGGGACTAGTCAGCACATGTCTTCCTCTGCTTTCTTTCTCTATCCAAGAAAAGACGTCTATAATCATATGATCTGAATTTTGTGCCTTTAGTATTTATGCAAATTTTTATATTAGCTGTATGCATTTTAAAGAGTGCATTTTTAAAATTCATCTAAACTTGAAAAGTATAAAACTGCATAAAAAGAAAAAAGTGTGAGTGTGTGTGTGTGTGTGTGTGTGTGTGTGTGTGTGTGTGTGTATGTGTTTCCCAGAAGCCATTCACTTACAACTTGAATTAGGTGAATGCCAAAGAGAATCTAGTTTTGTGGCTATAGATCTGTAGAATTGTTTCCATTGAGAAATTGTTTTCCAAATGTTTTAGGAGCTACCCATGGAGATTTTCAAATAAGAGAGAAGAAAAGGAGCTCATTTCTCATTGAAATTCTTATTTGAGAATTACTGTTGACAATATGGAAGAATTAATGTGAGATTTAGAATGAAGAGAAATTTGGGGACATTCGCAAGAGGAGGGCTCCATTGGAAAGCTTGAAAGGACATGTTAGGGATAATGGGTGTGTGTGGGGCGGGGGGAATTGCCAGCTACACAATCTTCCTTCCATGTGCAAGGTGATAAAACAAGTTGGTTATTAACCTGGCAGGTGGAAAGAAAGCCGCCGCTGGTAATTGGGGAAATTAGCACCCAGATATAATTCTCCTCCATTTGATGCTCTTTGGAGGAAATAAAAGCTCTGTGGAAGTGGCTCCGTGAGAACCTTTACAATTTCACGGAAGCATTGGTGACTCAAGAGGCTTTTGTGACTACAAAACAGTTATTTAAATCATTTCCTGCACGAGAAGTTTGGAAGGAGATAAAAAGCCCAATGCCAGTCCAGCTATTAGCGTGCAGCATCAGGAAGACGGCAGGGGAGTCTAACAGCTAGCTCCCTGTGGCTCTGAAGGAATTGTCACTGCTTGTCAGAGGGGAGGGAGCCCATTTCACAGCCATCTCCAGCTCCAGCTTCCTTCCAAGTACAGTTCCATGATCTAAAGCCAGGAAAGCTGCAACAGTCCAATGTAGTGCATTGGGAGCTCGTGATAGGACCAATATTAGGAATGATGAAAACATGCAACCTCATTTTCTTTCCTTGGTGGTTTGTATTAAAGAGGCTAAGGTGTGTGGCTGATAAAGGCTTTGAGTCCGACAGCCGTGTGTGTCAGCATTCTTTGCTGGAGGTGGTCAGAACTTAGTAATTTCACCGCAGGAGGGTGTACTGATGGCCATAAAAGAAAGCCATGGCCAGACTAGATCCACGGGGTTTCCTACAAAACAGGAACTGATTTTGTAAGGTCACTGAGTTAAGGTCATTGGCTTTCTACTCTTGATACAGAACATGATTTATCATGAATGTTTTTTGCTGGGGTGGGTGTTCCTTGAAATTCAAACATTTGGAATCTCATGAACTCTTACAGAGGCTGTTGCTAATTTCTGTTTCCTTTTTAAGCTACTTGCACACTTAGTGTCCCCCACACCACCACCCCATTAACTAGACACTGCCAGGTCCTTTGTAGTAAGCACTAGGACACAGATGTTTCTCTTTGTTGGTTTGGTTTTGCTTTACCAGCTTGCAGTCCATGCATTCTGACAGTAAAGGGTTTAATAAAGACAGTTTAAGTATACCACATACTTAGCTCATATTCACACCCATGCCTTCTCTTTCCCCTCCCTCCCCTCTCCTTCCCACATTGCTTTTTTTTATGCCAGCCTCCCTTGTCTAGTGGCTCCGGGGTCCCTCCATTCATCTGTATGGGTGTGTTATCCTGCCCACTTACAGGGTGATAAATCGGGTGTCAGCTGAAGCAGTCACAATGTATCCTGTTCAGAGTTTGCATTAAGTTGCAAGTTAATTAAATAACCTCTGTTTTTTACTGCAAAAAAAAAAAAAAATTCTCAAGCTTTATTAAGTTAGAAAATTTACACCCAATCGCATAATCAATAAAACATTAACAAACATGTCACTTCTGACAAACCTTTCATATTGATTTTCACATTCTTACAAAGCCTGCCTGTGCCCTGGGGGATGAGGGGGGAAATTCAACACTCCCAGTAAAATAGATGTAACACATTAGCCAAGTCTACAGGATACAGAGATGACAGTGCTGTATTGCTGCTGATGGTTTTGAGTCTCCAGAAATGGCTGTACTCTGAAGGGAGCAAAAGAGGCCCGGGAATCGGCTGTGAGACAGGACTGATGGTCCTAATTCTGTGCCTTTCACGCTTATGCAGATTTACCTAGACTATACACATTTCTAAAGAAGGCATTTTAAGTCTTTCCCCCTTAACCTAAAAGGTACAAAGCTACTTAAAAAGAAAAGAAAGAGGAAAAAGCCAAGAGGATTTCACTGATTGGACTGACTCCTGATCTCAGCTTTTTAAAGGCTCCATCACTAGGGGCTTCCCACTAAGATTTGCTGCTGGTTCTCTCCTAATTTCAGCGGTAGCTGCAGGGCACAGAACTAAGCCTGGGAGTTCAGGGTGAACCGCTTGCCTGGAGTGCACAAAGCCTTAGGTTTGAGCCCACTCTTGGATCTTGAGATGGAAGTCTTTAGCATCATTAATAATTCACCTGGATTAGAAATCAGAACAGAAAAGTCTTCCGTTTATGCACAAGTCTCTCAACAAAACCTCGGAGTGGAAACTTCTCAGCTATTCAATGGGACAAAATCTCTAGTTGCTGTGTGTTGAATTGTTTATGTCATAGAGTGGAACAGCCACCACCAAGTCCTGACCTCAGCATAGGCTGAGTATCCCTTATCAAAAATGCTTGGGACTGGACATTTTCCTGATTTTTTTTTTTCAGATTTGAGAATATTCGTTCAGAATCAGATACCATAAGGATGAGAATAAAGTCTGAATTAAAAAATCCATTTATGGGGTGCTGGAGAGATGGCTTAACGGTTAAGAGCACCTGTTGCTTTTGCACGGGACCCAGGTTCAGTTTCTAGCACCTCATGATGGTTCACAACTATCCATAACTCCGGTTTCAGGTGATCGGGGGCTCCAACACCTTCTTCTGACCCCCTAGGTCAGTGGTTCTCAACCTTCCTAATGCTGCAGCCCTTTAACACAGTTGGTGACCCCAACCATAAAATTACTTTCATTGTTACGTTATACCTGCAATTTTGCTACTGCTATGAATTGTAATGTAAATATCTGATGTGCAGGATATCTAATATTCGAACCCTGTGAAAGGGTCATTTGACCCCAAGGGGGTCAGGACCTACAAGTTGAGAACTTTGGTCTAGTTATGTCAATGGTGAGAAAGTGGTCCTACTTCTAATGGCTGTTCCCTGGGGACAACACAAATAAAATACACAGATTGTCCTGTGCCTTGACAGCCCCCTTCCCGGACATTTTGCTGGTCTGTGATATTGGCAGACAACTAAATCTTTCCCTAAATCTGTCTGGGTCCCCAAGATCTTACACTGAGTTGCTCCAGTCCTGGCAACACCAGGTCGATCAGACTCTATGGGACAGTGATTCTGAGGTCATAACATGTAGTATCCCTGTCACTGTAAGTGGAACACCGTGGAGCCTAAATAATAAATTGTTAAATGAACCAGCAGGTTAGTTGAGCAGGTAAACACACTGGCCAATAAAGCTGACGACCCAAATCTGACCTGTGGGGCCACCAGGCTAGAAGGAGAGAAACAACTCATAGATGACGACTTTCACGTGTGTGACATGGCATGTGCATGTCAACATACACATACACACACACACACACACACACACACACACACACGAATATATGTAACTAAAATTTTTTAGAAATTTTAACAGTAGGGCTCAATGGTGCACACCCATATTTTCAGCTACTCAAGAAGCTGCGGGTGAAGAATGCTTGAGTCCAGGATGTCTGTGGGACATCTGCGCTAAGTCTGGCGTCAGTGTTGTGACCTCCCTGGAGTGGGGAGCCACCAGGTAGCATACCAGGGACTAAAGCAGCAGGTGAGCAAAACCTGTTGAATGAACCTGGAGATGACCTCTGAACTATCTCAGCCTAATGCAGAAGCTCCTGCAAATTGATTGGATTTGGCAGCTCAAGGAACCCCTTTGCTGTTACTGCTGGAAGGAAATACGGTTAGCAGCTGCCAACACAGAACACATTTGCTCATCTCTGCACAAGTGTGTGTTGGGTACACGCATAATGTGTATGCAAATACGGGTTGCCTAGAACATGCAATTCTCTCCCTCCATCCCTCCTACTCCATCTCTAAATATACAGTTTCATGAAAACCACACCTGTGACTGCTTATTGGAATGGGATGGGGTCCAAGTTATGCTTTCCAATTTCTAACCCTCGCCTATGAATTCCTAAGCCGTGCTTCCTGTAATAAACCACAGGGCCTGGCAGAAAGGTGCAAAATATTTATATCTGGGCCTAACGAAGTTTTCGTTGGCTTCCACGAGCACAGCTCATGATAGCCACATTTGTGGACCTTGCCCTTTGATTTCTCCCTCCCAGTTTGGCTTCCTACCTGCCTCTCTCTGCTGCTCCCAGCTCTTCAGGGTGTGCAAAGACTCATTGGTGAATCCCACGGGTGGTTAACATTTTCAGTATTTCTGTAAAAACCAGCTGGAGAAATGAACACAAGAAGAGCAGACAGAGTTTTCACGTGGTGTTTTTGTAGCCTGGCATTCATTCATGTCACTCAGCTTCCAGACAGGGCAAGAGATGGGATGTTTTTCTTGCTATTTGGAAAAGACAATTCCATATTAGTCCTCTTGCCAATCCCTTTATCCACTGACTTCTCCTCAAAAAAGGAAAAGGAAAAGGCACTCATTCTGAGCTGGGCTCCCAACCGAGCACACACAGAATCTTCCTGCCTCACATACTTTGCATTTTCATCTCTCTCAGAAGCCTTCTGGCCACCACAGACAGGACATAAAATAATTTCATCTCACTATTTCCAGAAACTTCTTCAGAGATACAGTTTTGGAGTGCAATCGTTTGTCCCAGTCTGTGGCTTCTCTGGCTGAAAAAGAAGTAGAAAATTTGGAGACTAAGAATGTAGCCAAGGGCTGGAGAGATGTCTCAGAGGTTGAGAGCACTGACCGCTCTTCCAGAGGTTCTGAGTTCAATTCCCAGCAACCACATGGTGGCTCACAACCATCTGCAATGAGATCTGGCACCCTCTTCTGCATACACAATAAACAAACAAACAAAGAAGGTAGCCAAGAAGTAGAACACTTGCTTAGCATGTGTAAGTCTCCCTGGGTTCCCTAGTCAGGACAGGGGCTGAGCAAAGTCCCTGGGTTCCATACTTAGGACGGGCAGTGTGGAGCTTAAAGCCTTTACTTTGGCCAATTTATCAGCTACTTTCATGTCTCTGAGACCAAAATATCCAACATAAACAACTCACTGGAGAGAAGTTTTATTTTGGTGCACGGATTCAGAGAAAGTCTTATCCCTTTGGTGGAAAAGGCATGATGGAGTACACACTCATGGGAGCCTGTGACAAAACTCTCCTATAGCAACTGACCAGGAAGCAGAGAGAACAAGGTGGGAACCAGGGCAGGAACAACCTTCTAGGCTTGCCTACAGTGACTCATTTCTGCTAGCCAGGCCTCACCTCCCAAACGGTCTATAGCCACCTACCCCTAAAAGCTAGGGACAGCACCACCAATGTGATCACACATGAGCAAAACATTAGTTCATGGAGGATATTTCATATTCAACAATAATGGCCAGAATCTAAGTTATATCTGACGGCAGTAAGGTGAAGAGAAATACGTGTGACACACACTCATTGTTAGAGTCAGTTAAGACAGTGGTTTTGCCTCATAAATGAGCCTCAATTGAATACAATTTGGATATAAATTTTATGGTGAGATTATGACCACTCTATGGGAAATGCAGAATACTCTTTGTTAATTATAGTTTTGGAAAATGTCGGAGCAAACATATTTCAAGTCCATTAAACACTGACAGGGTTGACAGGGTTCCTTCTGGTGAGGGGTTGGGTAAAAGGAAGAGGAAAAAAATTCCCATCCATTTGGGTTGATAATATGAATTAGAGTATCTGAAAGGGTCAAAAATGACCATTTTTTACCCCTCTGGGAACAAAAATTATCCTTTGTTGAAAGAAATGGAGGTAAAAAGTAGTTGATAAACTATTTGTGGATGGGCCTTTTAGAAAGCATAGATTTGCAAAATTCCCTCATGCATTTATTAGCTGGAACCATGTTGTTGCCAAATCCGGCCCTACAGAGGTGGAGAGCCCACAATGAAGATCTGGAAGCTTGCTCATTCAGATCTGTGAAGGACAGTAGCTCTGTGGACAAAAGAGGTCTCACTGCAGAAGCAACATGGCGTTGGCATTAACTTTGGGTTGGTTTTCTCACAGTTTTTGTTAATGCTTTTGAGTGCTGGCATCCCTTCTTTCCAGTTTCAGACACCAGGGAGCAGTAATCCTCTGGCCAGGCTTTCTGAAGAGGTTCACAGCCAAGTGAAACATGAGTTTTCTGAGCCAATTTTAAAGACAATTGGTCCGGGTAGACTCTTGTTTTACTAAGGAGTGGAAATGAAATGGGGCCCATCACACTTGCCAGAGTGAGGGGGGCAGGGGGAAGTTAAAGCTGCTGCAGACTAAGGGAGACACAGGCAGGAGACTGGAGAGCCTCACAGGGAGGAACTGTCTTCTGGGGACCTCACCACGGGCCCTGGGAATCGGGCCCTGGCTGTACTGTCTCTTCCTTGTCCCAGAATCTAGAACACTAGGCACAGTTCGACTCTAGAAAGAGCACATGGCGTGGTTATGCAAGGTCTCTGCTTGCTCATTTGTAAGACCCACAGTCTGTTATTTAACTTTGCAAAAGTTTCATGTTTCCATCTGTAAAATGGATAGCACTCACCTCACAGGACTATTTTAAGAATTAAATGACAAAGGAGGTAAACGCACAATCAAGTCTCTCCGTGATGTCCCCATTTTCGTCATTCTAAAGTAAGGAGTGACTGGTGACAGCCAATGTATGCCTATACAATTGCGAGGTGCTGTCCTTCCATCTGCAGGCAGATATTACCGTATCTTCATGGGACACGTGGAAAATGGAGGTTCTAAGATGTGTGGCTGAAGAGAGATGCCTGACCAGGGAGAGGACAAGGACCACTAGGTTTTCCCTCTGACAGGATCCAGATAGTCGCCTCAGTGGATCAGCCTTCATCTTGGAGCTGCTGAGGGAGATGTCAGTGAACTGCTGGTCGCTGCTGGACACTCCCTCCCCCCCACCCCGCCCCAAGAAAGATTTCATTGCTTTATTTTCCAATTGAGAACTTTTCTTCAATCATTTATGGAAAACGTAGAAGCCAGTGGCAAGCAAATAGGAATTGGAGTCAGAACCACTCTTCCAGATGTGGAGCACATCTGCTTTTTGCTTAAGCAGTGGGAGCTAGGGTGGAGGATTTTCACTGGCTTTGGGGGTCAGAGAGAGCACCCAAGTGTCTTTCCTGGATAATCACAGCCCTGGCATGCATGGGACTGAACTCCAAATCTAACGGCCTCCACACCACCATCCTTTCTTCTCCCCTGACGTTCTTCATTCCTCCCTCTTCCTTTTCTTGAGCCCTCTCTTCTTCCTTTTCCTCTTCTTCTGCCCTGTATTGGCATGGAAAATAATAAAGATTCTATCTTATAAAAGGGGGGACTATATATCTTGGGGTGGGTGGATATCACAATTATAGAAACAATGGAATTCACTCAAGGCTTTCTCATAGTCCAAGATGCACACAGTTCTTTCCCGACTCTGTCTTACAAGCTCCTGGCTGCCGTCCTGGACAGAGAGAAAAGTGGGAACCACCCTAATATTAGTATTCATAACTTGAGTTTAGGCTGAACTTCTACAAAATATATAAGTTAACAGCCAGACCTTAAATGTGCCTTACCTTCCCCTAAGGGGCTCTGTAGGACATCAAGGAGGCTCAGCTGGACAATTCTTCTATTTCATGACTTCTAGATGCCACCTACTAGAGAAGTCAGCTGAGGCCATACGTCTGCCTACTCCCCATGACTGCCTCTGAGTTCAGAAGAACGTGATTCTAGCTGTCAGCAGAACTTTCCTAGGATGTCTATGATCTATATGTGACTACAGAAGGGACCACTCAAGGGGACTAATGTCAGATTGGCACAGTAATAAGCTTGTGTTCCCACATGCTCATCCAAACACAAATCCACCATGCCTCCTTTTGGAACCAGAATGAGAGATAGAGGCCTGGTACTCTGAAACAGGGTATCATGGGTAGTATGTAGTAGAAGAAGGGGTGGGCATTGACTCACTGGCAGAAAACCATGTTTGCAGATTGCAGGGCCTTTATCCCTGAGAGCAAAGACAGAGCCTGTGTTTGTACAGATTGTCATTGTGTCTCAAGGTCTAGATGATTTAGAGGATAAGCATTTGCTTTGGAAGTAAGCAGGGAGGAAAATGATGGAATCTGAACCACTCTGGAGGGTGATCACAGATGGAGCATAAGGAAAAGAAAGTGGAGAAGAAAGCCTTTAAAAGAGGACCAGAGACTAGTGGAGTTTTCTCTTGTGCGTCTGGGAATAGTACTATGCTGTGAAAACAGAGAAGGCCAAGGAGAAAACGCATTTGCTAGTGAGTGGGCCTGTGTCTGAGTCAGAGGAGGTGGGTGATGATTGTTCAGTATAGTAACCAAGGGGCAACTGGGGCTTCAGTACCACAGCTCTGGGGCAAAGTTTGGGATCCACAGGCCAAATATTCACCCGTGACTTTGTACTATAGAGAGCCCCCAAACCGCACTTGGAGATACACACATTAGAGCAAGGGCGGTTAGGGGTTAGAGGTGAGGTGTCGAGTGAAAATCCACCAGAAAGCATCCAGAACCAGGGGGGTGGGGTGGTTCAAAGAGGAGCTGGCGAGATGGCAGGTCCACTTCCGGCAAGGCCAGGTCCCAGAGTGCCCAAGAGGCTGAAGAGTCTGGGATGGACAAGAGCAGAGTGGAATGCCCGGGAGGCTGCCATGTGGAATGCATGAGAAAGTGACTCTGGGACTCAGTGCTCCCCTGGGGTGCAGATCATTTAATGGTCTGCAAATGATTTAACATCCCCAGTTAGGGTTCCCAGGGTAAACTGTCTCCATTCCCACCCTTGAGGGCTGTGCTGGCCGACTGCTCACAGGGTGGGAGCCACTGTGCTAGGTGCTCTGGTCTGAATGGGGCTGGCTAGACTAAGTGACAGCGTGGCAATTACTGCTTAAGAACTAACAGCAATTATTAATTATGATCCGAACAACAAGCGCAGTCACACTTAATTGCTTCTTTGGCCTGTGGAGCCCATTTCTCAAACAGCCCATTCATCTCACAGGAATTCTTTTTTTCCACGTGTTTTTCTTCCAAAGTCAGTTATATGTTTGAAAGGGACAAGGAAAGAAACTATAGTGACTACAGTGAGAAATAGATGGTGGGAACACTCAAACATGCCTTCTCAGACCCAGGCGTATTTTCCTCCTCTTCTTAAACACTCAGATCTACTGTGATGCTGAGGTGAGAGTCAGTGTCTTCAGGCCTAAGGGGCTAAACCAAGGTACACAGGATGCCCGAGATGTGCAAAGAGGTACTAGGTTGAGACGAAATTCCTCATAGCATTCAGACCTACTATTGAAGGGCTGTGTACATAGCTCAGTAAATGGACTGTTTGCCTAGCATACACTAGGCCCTGGATTCCACCCTTAACCCTACAAGAATGGATGTGTTGATGCACACCAGTAAGTTTAGGCGGTGGAAGCAGGAAGACAAGAGTTCAAGGCTATCCTGGGCTACATAGAATTTGGAGGGTGCCCTGGCCTAGAGATCCTTTCCAAAAAAAGGAAGAAAGGAGACCTGGGATGTTCATGCTTTTATTTATCAGTTAATCTCTGCATGAAACACAAGACCCATCTGAACGGAAGAGGGTTTCTTAAAAACAAGGGTGGAGAATATTGTAATAAACTCCATTGAAACATCGCTGCTCATTATTTCCCATCTTTTCCCGGTGTCTCATTTAGTGTTTCCTAACAGAGGAGGGCTTTAAGTCACTCCCAACTGCTGTGCTTAAATTGTTTCTGGAATCTCTGGCCCCTGAGCCTCCTGAGCCCTCTGCTTCCGTGGCAGATTTAGCTCTGGGCTGGGGAGATTGCCCAGCAGACTCATTTGCATCAAAAAACACTAGCTGTCTGTCCCCATTAGTAAAAACACTTGGTGTTTCGGTGCAAATTACTTTAAAAGGGCAGATAACTTATGGATGCAGAAAGGGTAATCCATAAAGATGTATGCAATTTTGTTCAGTTGGATGTCCTCGGGGCGGAAACACCAAGGATAACAGGCACACTAAATACAAACAGACACAATCATAAGACGTGATACCCGTGATTAAAATACCCCTTTATAGGGTCCTTCTCTCTTAGGAGAGTTTAGGCCTGGTTCATATCAAGGCCTTACATTTTCTGCAACTTGGAGATGAGTTGAGACAAGGAGCTCCTTTCTTTTCTGGATTGCTGGGAGGCTGCACATTTCTGGGGCTTTGCAGAGACCTGTCTGGAAGCATAGTGCTGGCTGGGTCAGAGAAGACTTCTGCAGTAGAGGTTAGGAGCCGGGCCTCTGGAGCTGCAAAGACTTGCTCTGAACCCAGCTTTGTTACTTCCACATGGCCTTCTCTGATACCTAGAGATTTTCCTCTGCAAATAGGAAAGTGGGTTTGCTGAGAGGATTAAACACAACCAAACCAAACCAATCCAAACGTAAGACCCAGAGGTAAAGTGTTTCACACAGTGCCTGGTATAGCATAAAAGTCCGTGTGTTTCTCTCTTTCCTACTGGATTACATGCAGAAAAAACTGAAGAGTGGATTATGTCCTGTTTAGTAGCACATAAAAGAAAGAGATTTGGGGAGCTGGAGAGAGCTCAACAGTTAAGAGCAGAAGCAGCTTACAACCACTTGTAACAGCGCCCTCTTCTGGCCCCCACTGGCAACAGCACTTACATGCACACACTTCCACACAGACACACAAACAAATACATAATTAAAAAATAAAAATAAGGTTGGGCAGTGGTGGTGCATGCCTTTAATCCCAGCACTCGGGTGGCAGAGGCAGGCGGATCTCTGTGAGTTCAAGGCCAGCCTGGTCCCCAAAGCGAGTTCCAGGAAAGGCGCAAAGCTACACAGAGAAACCCTGTCTTGAAAACAAACAAACAAACAAACAAATAAATAAATAATAAAAATAAATCTGTGTCTGTCATTCTAACCTTCCACAAGTCTTCCTAAGTGTCAGGTAGTACCTTGGACAAGTGTTGTAATCTAGAGATGCAAGCTCTTTTCATAAGGGCTCTTCCATCTCCATGAAAGAGTGGAGGGACTCTGGGAAGAGAAGTAAGAATAAGGTGGGATATCCTAGACCAGGAAGTGTCTCAGTCCCATGCCAATACCTAAGTGCAAGGGATGATGGAAAATGTGGTTCAGGGACAAATGGAAGGCTTTTGGAAACTGTATAGCAATTTCAACTTCTGTCTTCTCAGTGGGTGAGATGGAACTCATTAATGTTCAAGAGATGCCTTTGTTACCATGAAACATGATGGAGTTGTCATTATGGCTGAATTCCTATAGAGACATGCAAACACAGTAGAAGTCCAACCTGTGGACATTTAAAACTCTTGTTTCTTGTTCCTTTAAAAAAAATCACTATCAAAAATAGTTTACTAAAGGTACAAGTTTCAATATGGTCCCAATAGATGAACTCCCTAACATCCAGTGAATATAGGTGGGGAAGTTAAGAGGTGGATTGGAAAGAACTTCAGTGCTGGGTGGTGGCATTGATCCCAGCACTTGGGAGGCAGAGGCAGGCAGATCCATGTGAGTTTGAGGCCAGCCTGGGCTACAGAGCTAGTTCCAGGACAGTCAGGCAGAGCTACACAGAGAAACCCTCTCTTGAAAAAAGAAAGAGAGAAAGAGAGAAAGAAAGAAAGGAAGGAAGGAAGGAAGGAAGGAAGGAAGAAGGGAGGGTGGGAGGGAGGAAAGGGAAGGAAGGAAGGAAGGAAGAAGGGAGGGTGGGAGGGAGGAAAGGGAAGGAAGGAAGGAAGGAAGGAAGGAAGGAAGGAAGGAAAGGAGGGAGGAAAGGGAAGAAAGGAAGGAAGGAAAGGAGGGAGGAAGGAAGGAAGAAGGGAGGGTGGGAGGGAGGAAAGGGAAGGAAGGAAGGAAGCAAGAAGGGAGGGTGGGAGGGAGGAAAGGGAAGGAAGGAAGAAGGGGGGGTGGGAGGGAGGAAAGGGAAGGAAGGAAGAAGGGGGGGTGGGAGGGAGGAAAGGGAAGGAAGGAAGGAAGGAAGGAAAGGACTCCAGCAAAGGATGCCTCATCTCATCTCACAAAAAAAGTAATCGTGGACAACTGTGGTCATTGGCTGCCGTGAAAGAGACCCATTGCACAAAGTGGTAGAGTAAGAGATTGGTGTGGGAAGGCGCTTAGCAAGGGTGAACACGGAATAAGATCAGGCCTTTGTGTCACATCTCTCTGGCCCTTCTGTCCCTGGGGGATATATGAACACTTCAGAGAATGAGTGAATTTATCATCCCACCCTGGGAAATCAACAATTTCTCAGGGAAGAAAAATGTCATGTACTTTTCCCATTATAACAACTCCCTTTTTGTTCATTTTGTATATTTTAGAGAATATGGATGCACCTTGGATATTTAGAACTCACTAGGCAGGAGTGACTCCATGACACAGACTCATTTTTGTTTCCACCAGAAAATAGTTTTGGTTTTGGTTTTTATTTTGCCTGGGCCATGAACTCAGAAGTCCACCTGCCTCTGCCTCATAACTGGCAGGCTTTATTTTTAATGTGTCATTTTTGTTTGGGTGAATCAGGAATGTTCAGTGGCTGCAGAAAAATGACAGATTTCTAATACACTTTTCTTCCCTATTACTGGTTACTCTTTGGTGGATTCAAACCGTGGCTATAAATTATATGACGGGTTTTCTTTTGAATACCTTTAGCCCTTACCAGCCTTTATGTCTCATATTATGTGCCCAGTCTTTAACTCAGTAAAACATCCTTCTTCAATCATCCTCTTTGGAGTGACAGGTAGTGTGTCTGGAAATAATGCCAGCCAGGGGTGCATACAACAAAGGACTTCTCTGAGTGCTGGTTCTAAGGGGTATGCCTCTGCTCATCCTGGATAGCCCTGGTTTCTTTCTCTTTGCTATGCATTTATCAGCTTGTCTGTATCCACTAGATCATAAAACTACCCAAGAGGAGGGACCATGAGTGTCTTTATTCTACACTGCATGCTTGGTTTCTAGAATGGCTCCTGGTACCAAGTAGATGCTCAATGACACCAAGGTATGCACATGTAAAATTTCAGTTTGGGACATTCTGGATCTAAGCTTTATTGATTATCCCCTCTCCCCATATTAATTCGGGTCTTGTTTTCTCTGGTAGGAATGCCTGAGAAAAACAGTATGTTGCTGCCCAGTCAGCCCCTCTCACGGTAGTCTGAAGAGCCCCCAGTGTCTCTGCACCTTGGCCTCATAGGAGGGGAGCTGCTCTCCAGTCTTCTTCCATAGACTTGGCCTATGTAAAAGCCAGGCTGTCTTTCCATAGTGCTTGGATGGAATGAAGCATGGGAAACACCAGGGTGGGGATGGAGGGGTAAGCACACAGTGACTGGGGACTTGCTAGCTTCCAAGAGATAAATTCTCACAGGAAGAGGGCACTGTGATCTTGGCTGGGGATTGGGAAAAACTGGGAGAAGAATTTAAGGAATGATCAATGGTTATTTAAAACTTTCTCTTTAGCATAGATAAAAAAAATGATGCACAAATATGTTTATAGATAGTAGAATAGGATTGGAGAACCACCTATTTCTTAGAAGATTTACTAATAATTCCTCTTGGGGAGAGAATTGTCTTTGAGAATGCCTGCATGGGGTGGGATAGGAATGAACAGAAGAAGAAGAATAAAGGGAATATTTCACAGACGTTTCAAGGGAGGAGATCTGAGTAAAGAGAAAAGAGAAAGGTATTAGTTACTTTTCTTGTGGCTGTCACCAAATACCCAACCAAAAGCAACTTAAAGGAGAAAATAGTTGTCTCAAGTTTAAGGATAAGTTCCATTGGGGTGGTGAGGGTGCCTAGAAGTTGTGGCCTCAGGAGTGTGAGGCTGCTTGCTCACATCTGTATGGACTGACCAGGAAGGAAGCAGAGATGGGTTAGGAAGAGGGACAGGAGAATACATCTCAAGCTCCCTCCACCCTCAGAGATCTACTTCTTCTGCCTAGGTCCCTTCTCTCAAAGGTTCAAACAGTGCCACCAATGGGGGGGATCAGTTGTTCAAATGTCTGGCATGTGGAGGACATTTTTCATTTAAACCATAACAGAAGGGTAAAGCCAGTAAGTCTCCTGGGACAAGGAAATGAGGGCAGGGAAGGACAGGTAGTTATGGTTGCTGCTATGGAAATCCCAAGGTTGAGACATCATGGAGAGAGGGCATGGCTTGGAACCATGTGGCACTGTCGGGGTCCCCAAAAAGGGCCTGGGAGAGGCTATTTGTGAAGGTATAGCCTCAGTTACAGCGAAGACCCCACTGTGTTGGAGATACCAGGACCCTGGGATTACTACCAAGGACAGCAACAAGAGGCATGGAGCTGGCCCGAGACTAACAGATAAGTTGTGTGTCCTGCAGGTGGCAGAGACTGAGAAGTGGAGCTGCCCAAGGCCTTTTGAGCCTAGAAGACATTGGGTGAGTCCCAGACATCAGACACTGGACTGACTGTTTCTATTTCTGGGCTTTGCTTTGCTTTGATTGTGATTGTGCTCTGATACTTTCCTCTTAGAAAAAGGAGTATGTAACTTATTTCTTACTTGTTAGAAGCCCACAGTTGAAACACTTTGGACTTTCAAAGAGATACTGGATATCTTCAGAGAATGAACTTTTAAAATGTTTGAGGTTTTTTAAAAAACTGTGGGACTTTTAAAGTTATGTTGTGCTTATATTGTGACATTAACATGAGATCTTGGAGATAATCGAGAAAGAAAAGGTTATGATTTAATAGTGATGTGTGTCAAACTTACAAGGTGTTGGTTGTGCTGGTTTTTTGTTGCTGTTTTGTTTGTTTGTTTGTTATCAGCTTGACACAAGCTGAGGTCTTTGGGGAAGAGAGAATACCTGTGTAAGACTGACCTGTGGGCAAATCTGTGGGGCATTTTTTTTAAATTAACGATTCTTGTGGAAGGGCCCAGGCTACTGTGAGTGGTGCTACCCTCGGGCAGGTGGTCCTGAGATGCATCAGAAAGTGGGCTGAGCAAACCATCGGGAGGAAACCAGTAAGCAGCATTCTCCCATGGCCTCTGCTTCAGCACCTGCCTCCAGATTCCTGCCATGAGATCCTGCTCTGACTTCTTTTTACAATGGGCTATAGGGGCTAAAACAAAATTAACCCTTTCCTTCCTAAGTTGCTACTAGTCATGGCCTCAGTGCAGCAACAGAAAATAAATTGGGAACAAGGAGGATCTCTGTGTAATGCTGATGAAGCCTCCCTCCTCAAAGCAGCATGAGTTGTTGGCCATCAGGTGCTAGGTGTACAGGGAGGGGGGAACAACACTCAGTTTTTAATTCTTTTTTTGTTTGTTTTTGGTTTTTCGAGACAGGGTTTCTCTGTGTAGCTTTGCGCCTTTCCTGGATCTCACTTGGTAGACCAGGCTGGCCTCGAACTCACAAAGATCCACCTGCCTCTGCCTCCCGAGTGCTGGGATTAAAGGCGTGCGCCACCACCGCCCAGCCAGTTTTTAATTCTTAAGCATTTCAAAAATAGGTGAGGAGCAGGGGAGATTCCTCAATGGTGCAAGCCTAATGACCTGAGTTCAACCCCCAGAACTCTCACATGAAGGTAGAAGAAACATGATTCCACAAAATTGTTCCTTGGCCTCTACATGCATTCTATGGCCCATGCGCCCACATGTACACCCATACATACACACCTCATACACGCATTCATAGCAACAAACAAACAAACAAATATGAAAGTCATTCCTCATCCTGGAACATTTCTGAGCTTTAATCATCTCTTGTAAACCCATGTGTCCCCACTATTTCAGACAGACAGATATGACAGACAGACAGACAGACAGACAGACAGAGGCATAGAACCTAGCAGACAGACACATATACACACAAAAATATATTCACATACACACAGACTAATACACACATAAGAGAACCCAGCACACAGACACATATACACACAAAAATATATTCACATATACACAGACTAATACACACATAAATAAATAAACTGATGAAAACAAATTTGGCTGAATCAAGGGACACTGAACCATTTTGCCAACTCCATACCGGTAGTCCTACTGTCTTAATCTGTGCTCTAGTACATAACCAGAAATGTCTCCTTTTACCTGGAGTCCACAGGGATTTCCTAGGAATTGGGTAGCAGTCTTTGCCTCTGGTTCTTGTTCCCGTGTTTGATGCCAGGGTCCCCGGCTCAGTCTCCTGTTCTCAGCTCTTGGCAATTTACCTGGGTAGACCTAATGTCATCATACGGCCAAGACTCAGGCTTCTGTTCATGAGAATAGCCCATGATGGAATCTCAAAAAGACATCACCTGATCTTTCTGCCTTCTTTCCCTCTACTCCTTTGAGACAAGGTCAAGGCTGTCCTTGGACTTGTTATGCTACTAAGACTGGCCTTGAACTCCTGACCCCCTGCTTCTGCATTCCAGGTCCTGAGATTACAGCATTACCACTCCAAGTTGCTCCCTCTTTTAAAACAGAGCTAGAGAAGTGAAGTCTTCGGTAGGTTTGCAGCTACTTAGTGGCAGAGCTAGTGTCAGCTCTTGGCCCTCCAGGTGTGAACCAGACTTCTTCCCTCTGGAATACTCACTTATTCCTCAAGAGGGTTTCTCCAATGCTAATTGTCACCCTAGGGAGCTGACACAGAGGTTCACAGAATAGATATGTGGTCAGCAGAATGTGGGGCAGTTTTCAAGAACTAAAGATAGATTGGAAGGCAAGTATATCTTTACACACAAAATTGAATTTATTGCAGGAAGTATAATTTATATCTACAATACAGATTCAGGATGATCTAATATAAACAGATCATGGAGAATTAACTCTTCTGCCCTTGTTCTTGAGAATGTGCATAATTGCTTCCTCTTTCTTGATCATGCAAAAGATTTTCTTTTTATTGTTTCTGACAGCTTCAGCATTGTCATGACAAAATGTGAAATTTCTTAAGGTTGACATTCCTCAACTCATTAATTTCTATTTAATCCACTAACTACAGGTTAACAAATTTTTTTTAGTTTTTTTTTTTTTAATTTACCAAGTGTATGTGTGTTGGTGTGAGTGTGCCAGGGTGCACACTGTGTGGACATCAGAGGATAACCTGTGAGGGCTGACTCTTGTTCTCCACCCTATGGGTACAAGGGCTTAAACTCAGGATGCCAGGTTTGGTAGCCAGTGCTCTTACCTGCTGAGCTATTGTGCTAGCTTGTTTCTTAAATGAACAAATAAACAAGCAAGCAAGCAAACAAACAAACAAACAACCCCCCCCAAACAAAAAACAAAACAAAAACTAGACTTGTGCTCCTTATTTCTGTCCTGAGCTAACCCAAGCCATCCTCCAGTGAACTCCTGGTGTATTCCACAAGACACTGTAGAGACTGCAGGCCATCCTTGTGCTGTCCTTGTAACTTTTAGGATAAATTGCTATTTTGTTTTCGATATATTGAAAATCAGAACACCCCTGAAGGTCTGTGGAGGTAGAGGTGGTGACACCTTTAGATTCTTCTCGTACTAATGGGATAGTTTCATCCCAGGGACTCTGAGTCTTTAGTCACTCAGCATGAGGGTCTTAAATGGGCTTCTCTATTATGCAGAGGAGTGTGTGGGCCCTTTGCAAGTGACCATAGAGGAGTAATGGCCTACAGGAAACCAGAAACTGTATCAGACTACCCTGAGTTTGTTTGGCCCACCACAGCTTTCTGAGCAGGACTCAAGTACAATTTTTATTGTCACACATGATACCACGTTGACTGAACAGTTGAAGGGACATGAGAAGCCAGGCTTAGTGGAAGAGGTCTGTGAGACAAAGTGACAGGAAGGTCTTGGCCAGATGTCATTGAACCTCTTGCCACTCCTAACCATTTTTTCTTGGGTGGTGATTCCCTTATGGATTTCAAAAGTTAGGCACAGTCACTAACCAGATGTCTAATGTCCTGCTCAACTGTGGTGGGTGTGAGCACATCATCTCTTGGGACTACCTACCGCTCTTCTGTCTAGATAGATGTCTCTACCTCTTGAATCAGCAATCACTTTTGGGGGAGTTGTGGGATCTTAGAGAGTACTGGCCTAGGTATTGTGGTGCCCATTGGCAATGCTAAGGTAATCCAGGTGACTTTCTGAACTAGTGTAGTGGTTTTGAGTAAGAAATGTCCCCCATAGTCTCAAGCATTTGAACACTTGGTCCCCAGTTGGTGGTGCTGTTTGGGGACGTTTAGGATGTGTGGTCTGGCTGGAGGAAATACATCACTGAGGGCTGGTATTGAGCGTAAAAAGCCTCACCTACTCCAGTTTGCTCCAGTCACCATGCCTGCCCCTGTTGCCATCCTGTCCCTGCCATGATGCACTTTTATCCCTCTGGAACCATAGCCCCACATAAGCTTTTTCTTCTGTAAGTCGCCTTGGTCATGATGCTTTACCATAGTAACAGAAACATAACTAATGCATCTAGAAGTGCAAAATCCAGGCTTTTTGAGCACTAACATGATGCTACAAAAGTAGCAAATTCCATACCTAACCTCAAGTAATGAGTTATAGGTAAAACACAGGTACATTAAAAGTGTTGTATAAATTATCTTCAGGATATGCATATAAGGTATATAGAAAACAAATGTTCAGTCTTGGGTCCCATCCCTGAGCTATCTTGTTGTGAATGTGCAACTATTCCAGAATCTGAAATAGAAAATATTTCTGGTCTCAAGCACTCCCGATAAGGATACTCCTGAATAAGTAGAGGAAAAGAAAATTCGGCTTTCTCTCCCAGGCAGTTCATTATTGTGGAATGGTGCCATGAAACTTGGAATGTGGGGAAGAATAAGCTCACAGTTAGATTTTCCACTTCATCACTGGATGACCTTGGACCCAGTTCCCCCGTGTGGAAATGGAGGAAAAAAATACTGCAGACAATACAGGACTGTTGTGAGGACTAGCTGATGAAGAACACTAAGTGCTTGTCTTGGGAATATCACCTATTATTACAGCTTTTCTTTGTAGGCAGAAATCTCACCTAGTTCAGCCTATTCTGTTTACCAGCGCCTGAGTGGCAGAATGCTTGGTCTCACTGGCACACAGCTGTCGATAATGGTACTAGATCAGCCCTTACACCTTCCCAAGCTTCGCTCAGCACTCTTCACCATGTTTTGTCTCATTTCTCCTAATGTTGGTTTTTGACAGAGGGGCTTGCTATACAGCTTGGGTTGGCATCAAGCTTGGGATTCTCCTGCTTCAGCCTCCCAAGTTCTGGGATTACAGGGGTGTGCCACCACACCACACTTGGCTCTGTGTCCTATTTAGAATAAGGCATACAATTTACCAGTTTTGAAAATTAAGTGGAAAAAATAATGTCTATTTTCTGAAGCACTTCTGGCAGAATCTTATTTCATATTCAGTGCTCACAACTTTAGAGTATGTGATGTGCTTAATAAATAATTGTTGGAAAAATTGATGGATGCCAAAGTTAGAAATGATGATTGAATAGAAGTTAACATTAGGTACAATCACTGTTTCTCCCCAAATGGAAACAGTTAAAGATAGCAGATTCTCAATAGCTAAGTCTTTCATTTTTACTTTAAGTGCTTTCCAATTTCAAAAGTAGAAGATTAAATAGCAACAAAGGGCCAGCCTAGCAAGAGTTGGGTTCCTCTCACTAGGATATCAACCTTGACCTCCACGAGGCACTTGCAGATAGTCCCCAGAGGTCATAAAAAAAAGACAGATGTCCCATTGTTTCCGGTTTGGAATAGAATCTCTTCTGTGTCCCCTCTTAGATACAGCTCATACCAATTACTTGTCCAAAGTGTACTTCCAGTTCCAACCTCAACAGACAGGTGCCAAGCCTATAAAGTTTATTGCAGTCAATACATCCCCATTCCAGAAGCAACTGGTCACAGCCGTTTCCAACACAAAGCTCCCAGGTCACCCTTTCTTTTCTTTATAGTCTGTTTCCAGACCTTCAGTGACCCATAAAGTTAACTACTAACCAAGTCATTGCCACGGCAGAGTTGTTGTTCTGGAGTCTGGTCCTAAAGTCGCTTTTCCCTATCACGAACTGCCCATGTGTGGCTCAATCATTCCGGCCTAACCCTCGGCCCTTTACCCAGGCTGTTTCCTTTAAAACTTCTCCAAACTGTGGAGTATTCTTGGATTTCTTAGTTTGCCCTCATGAACGTGCCTCCCCCCCACGCCCCAAACTGGAGATGGAGGCCCTGCTCATTGAGTCGAAGTCAAGGCTGCTGTGAACTCAACCCACCTGTGCAAACACAACAACAGCTCACTTACTGTTTATAGTGTGGTGCTCTGGTGTGTCGTTTACAACCCAATTTGTCTCTTTGCTCACTCCCCCTTATTTCCAAACAGGGTGGGTATACACACATTGGAGAGGGTTATCAAGGGACTCAGCCTTGAGGCAGGGCAGAAAAAGAAACTCGTTAGGGTCTTATGATATGTGTATGCCCAGGATTTCTAAGTTACTTAGCCTCCTTATTTTCTAGATATGAACACATTAATAATTTGATCAAAGTTATGAGATCAGTTAAAGGCATCCCCATCATGGTGTCTTTCTCATGACAGCATGTAATGTTCCACCAGAATCTAATTTTATTCTCAGGCACAGCCATGGGCAGGGCAGTAGGGAAGCCTGTTTTGGCTTTCATAGAGCTGGTGAGATTGTCTCCTGTGACATAGTAATACACGAAGAAAGAAATCAGGATTCACGCTCATCATAAAAACATCCAGAGCTAGAAAACCTTGGCTTCTGGGGTTTTAGAGATGGGAGCTCCCTTAAAACAGTCCTCCAGCATAGGGAATTTCAAACTGGGTTCCTGGAGTTCCACACAGCATCTTCAGGGGCCTTTTAACAAATAAAAGTGGGTTTTAGGGGACTCAGAGCCTTCTGCCTTCAGGTGATTAAAGCAAAATTGTCTGCTTCATATGTTGGGGTTTTACGTGACTTTTTCTTTTTTTAAAGGTATTGTCTTCTATAGGGAAAAAAAAACAAAAACCAAAAAAACAAAAACAAAAACACCTCACCAAATTGTAAATCTAGTTCACCTTCCTCAATCTGTAGATGAGAAAGCTGGGACCTTGGGTCCCAACCGTGTGCAGCTGCCAAGTAACAGACTCCATCCCACGCTGGAGCTGAGGAAAGCCAAGTTCAGGCTGTCAAAATGTGCTGGAAGTTGGGGATTTCTGTCAAATGCCAGAGCCAGGGCTGGAGCTAGGTGCGGTTTGGTCTCCTTTGGGATTCCTAGCCCAGGACTCTTCAGAGGGACCATCGTGTTGTTCAATGATCAAAGGAACCTCAAGAAGAGCTTAGGACCAGAAGCAGGAGCTGGGGGAAGAGGATGCAGATCGCCATCAACCAGTGTGGGGGAGGCAGCTTAGCGCTTGCCTAAGGCGGCAGCGTGATCTCTGCTCCCTTTTCTTCAGGAATCTGCTTCACTTTACCAGTCTCTTGTCTTCCAACATCTATGTGGGACCCACTACTTAGGACTCAGGACATCTCCACAGACTCAAGCTGATTGCACATCCCAGCCAGGAACTTGGGAGTATCATACTTAAAACAACAGCAACAACGTATTTAATTTGCAGAAATATAATTGTTAGCCAGGACTTAGTGGGTCTGCAGGGTCTGTTGTATAAAGTAATTGATAAACTTAGGTGTCAAGATAAAGGAGGGAAAAAAATTTTACCCAGAGTCAGATTAGCTTGTCTGACCTCGCTCCATCCCCTCCACAGGTTCCAGGCATCCTTACTTAATGTGGGGCCCAGGAGAGTCCTCGAGGCTGGCTGCCTTTTTCCTCTGTCCTCTGTCCCCCTTCTGTCCTTCCAGTGTCTAAATTCCCGTCTCCCATAGACAGAAGCTCGGCACTCTGCGTCTTTCCGTTAAATCAGGTGTTCTGAGGACTCTCTCTGGCTCAAATGATGCAAAGAGCGAGGACTGTGGACGGTAAGGCATGGCCAGTCTCCAGGAAGCTGTCTTGGTAGCCCAGCAAACTGCTTTCTGTTCTAGACAGGCAGGTCATTTCCATCACCCTCGGAGGTAATCTGACCCTGAATGACCTTAAAGAGAAAAAGAAAATCCGGGACGAGGAAGTTACCCCACAGTTGAATGGTTAATAGTCTGAGCAGGCTATCAAAAGAACAGTACCCAGGGGGATGTTAAGGGTGGCTAGATCCTGGATGCTGAGCCATTTTTGTCTCTATAACCATGTCCTATAACAGTGAAAACAGCTCATAGTCACTCAAAATGCCCTAAATTAGAAGAATAGGTTGGATGCCTGTCTAGGGCCATCCTGGATTTGTTTCAGAGAATGTAGAGAGGGAGAGACAAGAAAGAAGGGGCTCAGCCGGGAAAACCCCTGGGAGACTGGACTTGTCAGAGACCATTCTGGTTCCCCCACCCCTGACATTTTGCAGTGTGGTCAGCACAGCCTTCAAGGGTGGACTGGTTTATGTCAGCACGGTGGGATTACCATAAAAGTCAATTATTTGTACTTTTGGATGTGGCTTTTCCAATGGAGAGAATTAAAAGCAGCTAAGTTGCCTTTTTCCCTCTCTGACCCAATTCCTGGCTTTCTCTGCTTTGTTCTCCTCTGAGCAGACCATCGGCTCTGTGAAGTCTTGACTCCCATTTGTTACAAGAAGCGCAAGGGACTGAAGCACTGACCGACAGCCAGGATCATCTTACTCTGTTTTAATCCCATAAGAGAATCTAGGTGACAGACTGGGTCTTAAGGCTCTGGCACAGCAACAAGTGGCTGATGCTGGAGGACGGCAGTGATGTCCCTGCTGCCTGCCTCTCCCTCGCTCGCTGTCCCCCGGGCAGGCGTGTGTGCATGTGTGGGTGGGTTCTGCTGTGCAGGGGGAAGTCCTAGTTTGAAGATGTGGCCCGCCAGCTCCACAGTAAGGTCGGAAGATCAACCACGATCCCCTGCCGCACCCCGAGCCAGCACGCTGGGCAGAGACAGAGCCCTCCACGCCTTTCCCCGCGCCTCCGAGCGCACGCGCCACCTGATTCGCTCCGCCATTGGCTGCTGCCTGTTGCTAACCCACGTGACCGGCGTCGGCACGCTCCGCCCCTGCTCCTGCCAGCCCCGCGCGTTCCTGCGGACGTGCGTTGCCGCCTGGCCCCAGGCTCGAGTCCTGCGCTGGATGCTGCGAGCGGTCGCCAGCGATGCAGCCGCCGGCCACAAGGTGGCAGTGCCGCGCTGCGTGTCCACCCGCCCCTCGCCGCGCCAGCGCAGCCCTTCCCCGCAAAAGTTTTCCAGCTTGCGAGCAGACGCGCCCAGGCCTTGAGTTCTCCCGGGCAAGCCGGGGAAGCCCGTCGTGGTCCCCGGTGGCTTTGGGGCGATTTGCAAGGAACGCATTCGTTGTCACGAACTCGGAGAAACAGTTTGGTGTATGTGGGGGGTTGTCACAGATGCAAAGTCTGTTGATGTTTGCAGGGGTGTTTGGTTTGCTTTTGGCTTTAGGGATCGTACGTGAAGCATCAATTCTGTAGGAGGCGTACAACACTGACAGCTATTCTTTGTCTCTCGTCTGGGCTTTGCACGGAGCCCCGCGTCGCTTTCCTTGGGCGAGAAGCACACGCCACCGCCGCCACCACCACGAGAGATATCCCTTCTCCAGGGATCTCGACCTGCCTAGAAAGGGAGGGCCCAGGAGCCTCCTGTTCTGCAGCTGTCCTCAGGATGCCCTTAATTCCCAGGCGGAGGGATAAGCTTGTCTGACCCCATTTGACCCCGCCGCAGGCGCCAGGCGTCCTCATTTAGCGTGGGGCCTAAGAGAGTCCTCCAGGCTGCCTGCCTCCCCCACCAACCCCCCTTCCCTTTTCTCCTTCTTGTCCTGTGGAGGAGGGAGGAGGGAGTCATATGCCCCCTTTTCTCATAGGCACAAACCTGCCCCTCTGAGTTTTTACTTTAAATCAGGTGTTCTGGGGATTCTCTCTGGCTCAGGTGATGCTGGGAAAGAGCGAGGTCTGGGGGAGGCGGAAGGCAATGCTAGCAATCGGGGCTGTGGTGCTAACATGTGGAGCAGGACAGGGAAACACGTCTGGGATTCCACCGGGCAGCTGCGGTTCTGTCACCTGGGCAGACCCTTTGAGCTGCCCCCAGGGCATGTCCTAGAGTTTTCGGTCCTGCTTTCCCTGACGTTCATCTGCACCTGACAGGCCCCCAAAAGGATCCCTGCCTTACTGAGTGCTGGAATTTTTGCCGAGCCCATGACTGTGCCTGCTATACTCACCTGCCTCTGTTCCCAGGAGAGGTGTAGACTGTCTGCTTGGAGGATGTCGCCATGCCTCATTTCCAGACTAAAGACTAAGAAGAGACCCGCAGGAAACAGAACAGATTCTACAGAGGTGAATGCTGGAGAATCACCGGGAGAGATTTACAGGTGTGTCCTAGATTTGGGGAACCATGGATACACAGAGTCAGCTTCCTGCTTTTGGGGGGTGCGCGCTAAACAGCCTCTGTTTCCACAAGTTAGCAGAGCAAAACCCAGGAGCAGGTGAGTACCACATACCAGGACCCCTTCGCCAGAGTGAGTGGCTTCCTGGAATAGGCTGGCCATGCCAAGCAACAGTAGCTTGGGGATATCCAGCAATGGGAGAGAGAATTGAAAATCTCACAAGATTATCCCCCAAGAGTAAGAGCCGGCATGCACGGGTTGCCATTCCCCCACCTCCCAGGTCCATCAACACTTAGGTACAGTTAAATCTAACAGACCTACTGTGGTCTGAACATTGTTGTCCCATTCCCTAATTCATGTTGGAACCCAATATATAATGTGATATGGTGATTCAGAGGTGGGGCCATTGGAGAAGTGATTCAGTCATGGTTAAGGGACTAGTACCCTTATAGAGGATGTGGTTGCAACGGGTTGCTTTGCCCTGCTTCAGCCCTGTGAGGACCCGCCCACACTACATCACCCGTGCAGCAAGGAGAGGGTCCTCACCAGACACCAAATCTGCCAGGACCTTGGTCTTCGGATTCCCACCCTCCAGAACAGTGAGTACATTTTTGTTTTTTTTTTAAGTTCCTCACCTAAGGTATTTTTGTTACAGACGCCTCCACAGACTATGACACAGCCTGGATCACGAGCCAGTGGTTGGCCAAGCAGAGGAGAAAGGAAGCAAACGCTCATCCACCGTGAGCTCACATACTGAGCCAGCCTACAGTTATGGTGAGAGGTCATTGCGATGGTCAAGTTTGTCGCTTTGGTTGGACTATAGTTTGTACAGCTAAAACACAGACAACTCACAAATCCTGGGATGGACCAGGAAGGAAGATCATTCGGTGAGATTTTTGTTCAGCTGGGGGGTGGTGACAATAAACATGGCATTATGGTTAGTGTCTTACATACATTATCGGCTCACTTACTCCTCCTGGCATCCTTGAGGGGTCAGCTTTCTTAAGTCCCTCTTTAGAGTCGGGGCAGCTGAACGCTGGAGACTTGAGAAACTTGACTACGTTTTGCAGCTAATAAATGGGAAGTTGATATTTGAATCCGTGTTTCGTATTCCCGAGTCTAGTGGTGAAGCAAGAATTTTGTCCATGGTGAGTCCTTATTCTGTTCTTGACCAAACCTGGCCCAACTTCAGGCCCGGGCCAGCCCTCCCAGAGCCATGCAGTTTCTACACCTGCGCAGACAGATGGCGCCTTGCCTGTTTCACTGTGTCTCAGGAGCCGAGTTGCTGCACCACCCTCAATGGTGGGGAGCTCTTCTCGTGGATCCCTTCCAGAACTGTCTGATGAATCCCCTGCACATCTGTTACCTCCTTCAGGGGGGGCAGCTGCTCTTTGGAAGGAGATAGGATCTTTGGAACCAACCCGCCAAGATTTGAAATCTGGTGTAAACGCCAGTGGTCAAGCTTAGAGGACCTGGAAAAGGAACCATTTTTGGTTAAAAGAAACAGGGAACACTGCAACCAGATGAGGTTGACTTTCTTCTGTGATTGAAATGTAGTTTCAATGTAGATGTAGTTCCAACTGGGAAAATCCTGCTGGAAGAAAGAACATGTTCCCCCCAAAAATGTATTTTTTTTTTTTTTTGCCTGTTCTTCATGCAAAACTCAATCCATCCTCATCACTCAACCAGATCAAGAAAGAGTTTTCTACTTCTTTATATATATATATATATTCCCTTTTGCACAAAGTGTGTGACTTGGTGCCTTGCACATAAACCACAGAATAATTCAGCTTTCTTCAGAATTCTAGGACATTTCCTGCATTGGAGGAACTTGCTGTCAAAGCCAAGGCAAGAAGGAAGTTCCAGCCAGGGGAGTGATGGGAAGGAGAGGATGGAGATAAAGTACTTGGGAGCATATGAGACCAAAGCATCTCCTAGGGATAATGGGAGATACGGTTAGGAAGGCTATATTATGGGAGGATAGGTTCTTTGTCATCTCTGACAGTGACCTTAGTTTTGTGAATTGTTAACTATGCACCTTCCCACTCCTGCAAATACCCACAAGTCACTGGAAAAATAGGACATGCAGCTTAGACCATGAGTGTAGACCTGGGGGGGCCCTAGGAGCACATTCATACGTGTGTCTCTGTAAGTAAGTGTGGTCCCAGCCTCCTGACAGTTCTGCAGGTAACTGGTCCTCACAGCTTCACTCCCACTTGGAACAAGACCCCTGTCATCATGGCATGCTCATCAAGCAGTGACTTCCTGTTCTTTGGTAGTCAAAGGCAGATTCCTAATCAAATCTACCATTAAGCAGGACAGCTTATATACTCAGAAATACCATGAGTGGTCTAAGGCAGGGATTGGCTACCTGTTACCTCTTTGAATTCAAATGTTGACAGTGTGTGTCAAGTGCAAGTATTGACCAATGATTGGCTGGCATATGCAAAAGCTAGCAAAGGCAGTTTCCTTCTTGCAGATGCTTACAGCCTAAGACTGCTCACCTACAGAGACCACCTATGGGGACTAACTAACCCTGGCCCTCTGTGCTACACAGGGTAACATGCTGAAGTTCCATGTTGCTGGGTAGTTAGTATCACTCCATCCAAGTGCACAGGATCTACCTGATCCCAGCTTTTCTGTGTCTGCCACTTCAGAGGCTTTTCTTTATTCCCTCCTCAACCCCTGTCAGGTCAAGTCCCAGCTTCACAGGACATGGAGACACCATTAGGTCACCAAGCCTGTGCTGGATGGAACTATCTGCTTTCAGAATTCTTGTCGAGTTAACAGTATCTCTCTGGTTCCGGTAACTCTTTGCAGGTTTTGTAACGTGGAGCTGAATCCAGAATAACTATTTGTTTAAAGCCAACAGCAGTTCCTTTAGAAGCTGCACCCCAGAGTGAGCCAGGCAAGTCAATTGATGATTCTAATGAGGGTAATCATCAGAGAAACTTTGCATGAGGCAAGTCACTGAAACCCAGTATTTTACGTTCAATCTCTCCTCACAGAGTCATGGAGATGGCCATGTTATTTTCTATAAGAGAGGAGGTTTCAGGAAACCAAACAATCGCCCCAAGTTACAGTAACAGAGAGGTCAAATTTGCATCCAGACCCACTGCTCCCCAAGGCAAAGATCTTTGTTTTCTCTTGAGACAGGGTTTCTCTGTGTAACAGTCCTAGCTGTCCTGGAACTTGCTTTTGTAGACCAGGCTGGCCTCAAACTCCCAGAGATCCGCCTGCCTCTGCCTCCTGAGTGCTAGGATTAAAGGTGTGCACCACTCCGCCCAACTCAAAGCAAAGATCTTAATGGCTTTTCTACTGTGTCATTTCCATGGGTGGACTTGAATTATGTCTCAACTCAACTCCAAAGAAAGGGAAGTTGCTTAATCTTCTTCATCAACTGCTACTGCTCTGTTCTCCCAACCCTTCCTCTTCTTCCTTTGTCTTCCCTTCCCACCTTCCTTGTCTTCCTCTTCTTTCTCCTCCCCTTGTTTCTGTGTGGGGAGGCCAGGGTCTCCCTTGTATATCTCTGATTGACCTGGAACTCACAACCCTCCTATTGAAGCCTCCTGACACCCAGGGTTGAAGATTTGCACCGCTACTCTTGGCTCTTAATTCTCTTGAATCTCAGTTTCTCCACAACAATATTTCCCTCGAAGAAAAGTGTGCCCACCATTAAAGGATGCCTGTGGGCTTTCTGAGACAGCTGCTCTTCAGAGTGATTGTGATGTCACATGTACTTCACTGCTTCTGCACGAAGATCTCTGCACAGGGTCAGTGAAGGGTGGTACATGAGCCATGGGAGAAATCAAGACACAGAAAGATGGTAGCAAGGAGTGGGACCCAATGGAAAGAGCCTGTGATGTAGCAAGGACCAGGCTGCTCTCTCCTTGTGGCTATACATTGTGTTTGACCAAGAACTTGGCAGCATTATAATCAAGCTATGGTCTAAGGACATGGGAAGCATGATAACCCATTGTGCTGTTTCAGGGTGTTGTTCTACAGAATTGCAGGGAAGGAAACAGAATTTGTCTGAGTTGTTGGTATCATTTACTTGTGTGTAGAACCAAGTCATAGTACAGAGGTATGTATTTTCCAAAGCATAGACCACCAGTGCCTGTGAATATTAGCATGCTGGCAGGTCTTCCATTGTCAGGCACTGTGGCCACAAAAAAGGGACATCAGAGGAGCCTGAGGAAGGCTTCATGGTCACCTGTAAATGTCCGTTCCAGCTCTATAATCCCTCTCCTGAGTGTGCATGCGAAGCTTTAATGGGAAAGAAAAATCACCGAGACTACTCTGCATGATGACCGTATGGAAAGGACATGAAAGCAGACTCCCAAATCTAGACTTCACTGTTGGGATTATTTTTAAGAGAGCAAGAAAAAAAGCCCCAAATGGCTTATTATATAACATCCAGATGTTTGGCATCAACCACTGCAGATGAGGGGATGCCTTTTTCATGGTTCATCTGGAGGCTGTGGCCTTGCTTTCATTGTGGAAGAAGTAAGGTAACATGCCTTTAAAACACTTTTGTGGGTGTCCCTGCTTTGACAGCCCAGATACAACAATTGGAAGGCTACAGTGAAGACCAGCATGGCCCCAGGGCAAGGGTGACATCTGTAAAGTGTCTTATGGTTTTGCTGGGACAGGTGCACTTGAACTTCCAGCAGCAGTGGTTCCCTGCACAAGGTCACAGCAGCCAACATTCCAGCATGGAAGGGGAGAGACTTGTGAGCTTCCAGCCCTAACTAAGGCACCATGGACAAATGATGGTGTGTGGGGGAGGCTGTGCCAGGTTTCTTTAAGGGTGTGGCCTCTGGGAGTCTGACCATGCTTCATTGGATAGCCCCACATCTATGATATATGGGTAGCACACATTGGACTCTGTGGATTGTTTAAAAAGTAAAGAGATCATAAATTTGGGAGGGGGTGACTAGAAGTTAGGAGCAGGAGTGAAGGGAATATGATTAAGATATTGTGTATGAAATTCTCAAAGAATTAATAAAATATTATATTCATATATGTTTGTGGGCTTTTAAAAAGTGACAGTTTCTCTTCAAAGTGATAGGCAGATGGCCACACGTCGGCTGGCGTGTTTATCTCTGTGTGTTTGTTCTCAGCTGTAAGCATCCTTGCTGTAGAATAAGGAACCTAAGACCTGATTAGTGGAGACATTTGTTGAGAAAGCATAGAAATCTCTACACGCCCTGTAGGGGAAATCCTTTCAGTCCCATCACTGATAAACAAATCTGGTGGGCGAATACACACCAAGGGCTCTTACTGATAGAGAATTCCACCGTCTGTGAATTCTACTTGCTTCAGAGCCCAGACAGTATTAATTCACTTTTCAAACCGACCTGGAACAAAGCCTGCCAAGGAGAGAAATCTTGGCCCGTACTCCACCTGCCAAAGAGCGCTCAACTCCAACCTTTCATAGGAACCGAGAGGGTGTTCAGGGTTCCCGTGGATGTCTCTGGTTGCACTTGTTATTATTTGGTGCTTTTGTTAAGCTTGAAGAGTCTATGAGGCATTGTATAATACTACAGATGAGAAGCTTCACATTGCTTCCTGCTGCATTATCCAGGGCAAGAGTAGTGATCCTCAAGCTGCTACAAAACTGCCTTTAAAAAGTCACATCCTCATCTCAGTACAAAAATCTCTTTTCCTGCATGTCAGTGCACGCCCCCGCCCATCCTTCCAGAGTCTTGGAAGCCTCTTCTGTTCCCTCTACAGCTTCATTATAGGGTTCTGTTACAGGCTCCTAAAGAGAGAATGCTTTTTCTTCTTTGTCAAGGTGACCACCTAGCAAAGCTATTATTAATTAACTCTTAGTAATTCATTGAGACTAGGTCCATGAGCTTTGCTTCTGCATAAATTTGTGTGTAAACATGTGTGGGTTCTTGGCAGAGAGATGCAATTAGACCCTGATAGACTAGGAGCTTGTTTCAGTGGGAATTAGGACACTCCTCTGAAGTTTTTGATAGCACCCTCCAAGATGGCGAAAGGTCTGTGCATTTGGAGAAACAGTGCATGTTGCATAGAACCATGCAAATCATGTCTTCCATCTCTGAAAACGGAAGAAAATTCCTAAGGGGTGTCCTGAGCTCCTGGGAACTAGACATGCGTCTATTGAAATCACCTTCACATACCTCTGCCCAGTGTCCACAGTCAGGCCCATATGTATGATGTTCAAGCAAGGCTTTTAGATGATCCTAGTAAAAGAATCAAACCTGAGAGCCTTGGGCTTCCTACTGTTGCATAAGTTAACTGCAAACATAGCGATTTATACAAGCTTGTATCACAGTTTCTGATAGTCATGATGGTTGTGGCTCAGGGTCTCCCATGACACGTGGGTCAGGTGTTTTGGGGGTGCATCATCTGATAGCTTGACTTGCACAGAATGGAAAGCAGCCTTTCCTAAAAGACCCCTCCCCATGAATACTCATTTAAGAAGAGGCGTTGGTGGCTTAGCGTCTGCAGAATCAAAGAAAAGAGGTGGAATAATTTGTCTTTGCTATCAACATGGCAGGGAGTAGAGAACTCATCTTGAAGTATTAAACCTAGCGGGGGATCCAAAGCACAGAGCTGGCACTAATGTGGTCAGACACGTGCGATGGGCCGCACGAATCACGGCAGGCGTGAGCTCTAGGGCAGCCTCATGGAAAGTGTGACAAATGGGTGACAAATGGCGAGGCTGCACACACTGGGCCATACCTGCCCACATCCAGGTGCGATTCTGATTAGTCAACATCTTCATTACCTCCCAGGCCTGGTAATTACTCTTAGGGCATCTGTGGGAAGGTTTGGAGGGCAGCTGCTGGGAACAGTAGAGGGAAAAGGCCTGAGCTCCACTGGTAATATTCCCACAAGTGGCTACAGAGCTTCCTCCAACCCCTGTCTTTAGTCACACTTAAATGATGTCCTTCCAAAACTGTCCTGGAAAGTGGAGTGATTCAGTCACCATGCAGAATAGATTCCCAAACAACAGACCCATCCCTGCCCATCCAAGCATGGCGATCTTCTGTCACCTTCTCTAGAGAAACCCATCTCTTCACTGTCCTTCCGTAATGAAGGAAGGTCTGTCCCGATCACCTGGCCTGTCTCTCCTCTCTCCAGCCTGGCATGTGTTCTACCCCTGCCTGTAAACCCACTCCAAGAGGCTCTCTGGGTGTGCCCTGAAGTCTGGCAGACCCTGAGTCTATTTCATACAGCCAGCTGGTCTGACCCCTTCATCCTCCTCATCCCGCTTCATCTGTATTTTGTCTTTTGAGACAGGCTTTCTCTGTGTAGCCCTGGCTGTCCTGGGATTCACACTGTAGACCAGGCTGGCCTCGAACTCAGAGATCCCCCTGCCTCTACTGAGATTAAAGTCTTGCATCACCACTACGTGGCCCTCTTCATCTAAAGTGGGTGAACTGGGGTGTTGTTTTGGGATCTGGCGTGTCCTCCAAATGCCATGCTCGAAGGCTGGGTCCCCAGCAGATGGCGATATTGGTAAGTGGTGGAACCCAGTGCAAGTTGGAATTTGGGAGGTGGGAGCCTTGCCCCCTTTCCTGTCTGCCATTTTCTTCCTGGATGCTGTGGTAGAAGCAGCTTCCTCCATCATGAGTTCTTGCCATGATGTACCACCTCACCACGGACCCAAAGCAATGGCCAACAACCACTGGCGGAACTGTGATGAATCTTGCCTCTGGGTAAGGTGCTTATCTCCGGGCCTCTCAGAGGGACTAAGCTGACTGACACATGTTGTCTTTCCATACAGGGTTCCCAGTTGTACCCAGGATGGATCAGAGGAAAAGATAATTCCCTTCCCTATTCCTTTTTTTTGGGGGGGGGCGGGTTTCAAGACAGGGCTTTTCCGTGTAGTTTTGGTGCCTGTCCTGGATCTTGCTCTGTAGACCAGGCTGGCCTCGAACCCACAGAGATCCACCTGGCTCTGCCTCCTGAGTGCTAGGATTAAAGGCGTGTGCCATCACTGCATGGCTCCCTTCCCTATTCCTGAAGAGTCCCGGATAGTCTCCCACCTTGAAGACCTTCAGTGGGACCACATCTGTGGAATCTATTTTGTCACCTAAAAGGACACCTTAAGTTCCATGTAACAAAAGAACAGACAATTTTAGGGAGAACCCTGCTGTCTGACACCAGGAGAGAACTGTTACTGAGCTAACTTTCCGTGGCTGACAGAATGCCTGAGAAAAACCCACAGAAAGGGGAAAGGCTTACTTTTGCTCATGATTTCAGCTGTTTGAGCCCACGGCCACTGGGCCCTCCCTCACCCTTGGTCCTGTGTCAGTACAGCATATCACAGTAGCGAGCCATGCGCTGTTGGTCCCATCTCTAGAATTTCAGAGTTGAGGGAACATTAGAGATCTAAATCATGTCTGTAATCCAGCATTTGGGGAGCTGAGGCAAGAGGATCATTGCAGGGTCAGGGCTATCCTGTGCTATATATTGAACCATATAATAAGTTCTAGGCTAACCTGGGCTACTGAATGAAACCCTGTTTTGTTTTGTTTTTTTCTTTAAAGTCTGTCTTAATTAGGGTTACTATTGCTGTGAAAAAACACATGGCCTGGGGAGGAGAGGAAAGGATTTATTTCACTTCCAGTTTCATACAACAATTCATCTCTAAAAGCAGTGAGGACAAGAATTCACACAGGGCAGGAACCTGGAGGCAGGAACTGCTGTGGAGGCTAGGGAGGATGCTGATGACCTGCTCATTCCCTCTGGTTTGCTCAGCCTGCTTTCTTAGAGCACCCAGGACCACCAGCCCAGGGGTGGCCCCACCCACAAAGGGCTGGGCCCTCCCTCATCAATCTTGCTCACAGGCAGGTCTTATGGAGGCATTTTCTTAATTGAGGTTTTCTCCTCTCAGATGACCATAACAATCATTATCTCCATGCCTGGAGGGAGTCAGGATAGGAATGGCTTCCAGAACACAAAGAAGGGTGGTGAGGAGAGGGAGTGTTGGCAGACCCCTGCGATGGTATTAAGTATCAGAGTCCCGTCTCTTCCTATGTTGCAGACTATTCCTGAGACCATCTACTTAAAGCAGAAGCTACCCCACGAGCATACACTTGACTTTATGAGGGTTGGAAGAAGTTAGCCTACCCGAAGGGGAAATGACTAGAACACAGTAGAAATGTAAACATCCAGTATCTGGAGTCAGGTGGCCCAGGTTCAAGTCCAGATGCTAACATTTAAAGGACCTTGGGCAGATTATTTCAGCTCTCAATATCCCTGTCTGTAAAACAGGGATGATAATAGCACACCTAACTCCTAGGGCGGCCCTGAGAGTTTAATGAATTGGCATTTGTGGCACTCAGCACCAGCTCCTAGTGAGTGCTATTGTTACGCCTTAGAGAGGTTGAAAGTGGATTTCAGTGAGAGCCCACTTCATGCTGCACAGAGAAAACAAAAATGGTTCAAAGTAGGAGCTCTGGGGTCAGACACTCAGAACCGCAGGGCTTCATTTCAGACCACCTGTTTCTTATAGCATCGGGCTGTGCTAGTGGGCTCAGCAAACTGAATTTACATATGGAGAAGTACATCTGGAAAGCCCACTGAATGTCCAAAAAAGTCTGTCAAATTGAATCAAAGCAACAGTCTATGACGGATGTAAAATATTTCCACTAAGCCTTTGATGCTTCTGACTCTAAGAGATGAAACCCACCCAACCCACCCCCTCCACACCCCACCCCTACTCGTCCACTTTGAGTAGTGGTTAAATTTAGAGGTGATAGCTTGCTACTTGGGTAAACCTTACTGTATCATCCTTGTTCCTTTTCTCAGAGGGAGTTCTCCAGATAAACTGTGTGTGTGTGTGTGTGTGTGTGTGTGTGTGTGTGTGTGTGTGTGTGTGTGTGTGCACGCGTTCACACTCAGAGATGAATGGTGCTGCACAGGGATGGAGGGTATTACCTGAATCCAGAAAGCATCTCCCCCACCTTCATTCACTGACCCATATGCCAATCTTCTCTGGAAATATCCTCACAGACACACCAGGAAATAATGCTCTACCAGTCTCCTGGGCATCCAGCAAGTGTACACTACAAATACCACACTTAACTCTGAGGAAAGAAACTCTCTGGAAGCCTTCAACGGGCCTATGTTATGAAGATCTTTTGCCAGTAGCCACAGAATGACTCCATCCTGAATGCAAATAGTCTTTTCCTCCCTACTAGGTCAGGACATTTCCTTGGTTCCTGACTGTCCCCATATGCAGAAGATCACTTAATGTCCATGTCTCATGCAGAATTATCTCCTCTTCCTGTGGGACCGGAAGAGAGGCTATTTGCATATACTATAAATATGCTAGGTCCTTATGAAAATGCTCCTTTAAATTTAGAGAGGAGTTTAGTTCAAGAAGGTTCCACTCTGAATCTAAGCCAGCTAAATGTTGGGACTTGCCCAAAGGGCTTCATTATAAGACAGGAAGTCTTAGACTTTGGTCCCATGGGTGGAGCCAAAGTGATGGGTGCAGCAATGTCACAGAGGAAGGAAAACAGTTTTGGAAAATCGTCCCAGTGTGTGCTGCAGTAAGAGGGAGTGATTGCTGGTTCTAAGTGGATCCATTCTGGACATGGTTACTGAGGACAAGCCCTATTTAAATGGTGATTTCCTGTTGCCCCGCTCTGCTCTTTTCTGCACATAGCATCCATCCGGAGACATGAATGTGTAGGTGCTTGGTTCCTGGAGTCAGAGAACTGGAAACTCCTGTATTGTCAGCTTTCGTTTACTATAATGAAATACCTGAGATAATTAACTTACAAAGAAAAAAGATTTGCTTTGGTGTGGCCATGGAGGTTCCAATTCAAGATTAGCAGAGCCCTTTCTTGGAGTCTGTATTTGGCATGCTGGATGGTAATGGTGGGTAGAGTGAATGTCTCATGTCATAGACAAGAGACAAAGAGACCGGGGTCTTACAGTCCCCTTCAAGATCCACCCCAATACAACCTTAAGACCTCCCACCAGGTCCAATCTCTTAAAGGCTCAGCCACTTAACAGTTACAGCCCGGACAACAAGCCATCACCATGGGCCTTTAGAGCACTTATTGAAACAAAACACCATCTTTGACCTTGTACAAGTCACTCAACCTCCCTAAGGTTCACTTTATGATCTGGAAACCATAATAATTCTATAGCCACTACCAGCAGTCAGTACCAAACAGTAGTGTTTATCTTATAGGGTTATCTTCAAACATACTCCATGGGATGTTTTTAGTCTATGATCCAACATATAATAAACCAGCAAAGATTTGGCACTTATCAATAGAGCTAATAGCAATAATTTTGATATTGTTTTTAATGGATCAAGAGATCTGGAGTATGTTAATAAGGATAATGTTGATCATGGCAAGTAATTTAGGAAGAGTGAGAAAGCAAAGGAAACCTTTAAGTTTTGAGTAACAATCAAGAATGAAGCAACTGCCTGGCCCCTTGCAGGCATTGTCTGCGTGTTCGGCTCTGAGCTTTACTGGCATCACAGAAGACACCCTCCCTTTTGGCTTGCATATGTGCAGAAATGTGATGTGTGCATGCACACGCAAAGCCTCCTGTATTCACCATTGCTAAATGTGGAAAGCAGCCTTCTGGCTGTCATTCAGAACATCACAGGGGAAAAAAAATAATCAGGCTTTCTTTAGTCCTTGCAAATGGATCCAGGCCTGTTGAAGGATCCTTTGCTTCGCTCCAAAGCCCAAGTAAACAGTCCTGGGCCGATCACCACCTCTCAGCCATCTCATTTTTCTTCTCCTGTTTGGTGTGCTTTGAGTATGGACCCTGAGGGAATCTGGAAAACTAAACAAAGCAAATAAAATAATTCATCTTTTTAAAAATTTTCTTCTCTTAGTTCAAGGACCTGAAGAAACAGAGGAAGCCAAGATATTTATAATAGGATGCTTCAGCTTTTAGGGAACAGACTGAAAACAATCAAAAGTAGGGCCTAAAATGAACTAAATAGACAGTTTTCAAAAGAAGTGCAAATGCCCGATAAGTTCAGGGGAAAATGTTTAATAGCCTCTAGCCAGCAGAGATATGCAAATCAAAACTCTACTGAAATTCTATCTCCTTTAGTTAAAACTGTTGTCACCAAGAGAAACAGCAACAAATGGTCCGGATTTGAGGCAAGATGTGAACTAACGCAATCACTGTGGAAATCAGCAAACAAAAGAAAAGAAAAAACTGCAGATGACCCATCTATGCCACACGTGGAATATTCCTGAAGTTAGCATGAAAACAGAGTACCTCACAGCCATGTTCATTACAGCACTGTTCACAAGAGCCGAGCTATGGAAGCACCTTAGGTAGGTGCCAGCAGATGACTGTGTAAGTACAGTGAGGCACACATGCACATTGGAACACCATGGAGCTGGAATAGAAAACAGAATTGCATCACCTTCAGGCAAATGATGGAGCTGAAGAAATGAGCAAGATAAGCCAGGCTCTGGAAGACAAAAATATTGCAGGTTTTCTCTCATATGCAGAAAAAAAAAAAAAAAAAAAGGAAAAGTTGTGAGGGACTGTTGGGGGAGGGGTAAAGTATTTGGAAGTGGGAAAAAGACCAAAGGTGCTAAAAAGTTAAGTCTGATCAAAATGCAGTGTCCAGGTATGAAAATGTCACGACAAAACAATTATTTTGTACGTTGAATGGAGACTCACAAAAAAGAGCCCCAAACAGCTGCAGTTGAGGTAGAATTATTGCACAAAGGCAGTTAATGGTGTTAATAGTTGCAGCCACCACATACAGGAAGATCAGCAAAGTGTGTGTTGGTCATGTTGGCTCTACAGGGGCAGAACTAGACAGCAATCCAGAAGAGCACTGTCTCAGACGAAGACAGTAATGTCAGAGAATCCCGAAACTCCTAAAACTGCTCCAGCTATTAATTGGAGGTAGCATCTCTGACCCATGAGGCACTGGTTGACTCTCCGAAAAACAACGGATGTAGCAATCATCTGAAGGCAAGAGATCCTAAGTGAGGGTGGATAGATTCCCTGGCTGGTTTCTCTGCCCTCCTGCCCATCTGAGAGCTGGTTGGCACATGAGCGCCTAAAGCATGATGCTCCTCAGACCTGTTCTCATGCCCCCTCCAAATGCTTAGGCAGCATCTTCATGCTTTGGAAATGCAACAGGCAGGAATGCTCCAGGAAGAAGAAGCCATCATGGTGGTCCCTGATGTGGCAAAGACCTTGATGGGTTCAGAAACCCAAAGGAAGACCAGCTTGAATAGGAAAGAGTGGACAAAAGGAGAGAGGCTAGCTGTGGATGGGCAAGCCATTAGAGGCTAGTTCTTGCTTATGAACTTGTTAAGGTACTGTGGTGGTTTGAAAGAAAATGGCCCCCAAAGAGAGTGGCACTATTAGGAGGTATGGCCTTATTGAAGTGGGTGTGGCCTTGTTGGAGGAAGTGTGTCACTATGGGAGCAGGCTTTGGGGTCTCTTTTGCTCAAGTTTTGCTCAGTGTAACAGTTGATCAGCTTGCTGTTGCCTTCTGACCAAAATGTAGCCAGCACTATGTCTGTCTGCATGTCACCATACTCCTTGCCATGATGACTAAACCTCTGAAACTGTCAGCTGCCACTTCAGTTCAGTGTTTTCCTTAGAAGAGTTGCTGTGGTCATGGCGTCTCTTCACATAGTAGAAATCCTGACTAAGACTGGTCCCATGCTGGGCAGTGGTAGTGAAAGCCTTTTATCCCAGCACTCGGGAGGCAGAGGCAGGAGGAGCTCTGTGAGTTCCAGGCCAGCTTGGTCTACAGAGCAAGTTTCAGGACAAGCTCCAAAACTACACAGAGAAACCTTGTCATGAAAACAAACAAACAAACAAACAAACAAACAAACAAACAAAAACTGGTCCCATTAAGAAGTTAAGGAGTTTGATTGTTATTATTATGAGTGCATTAGTAAATCACTGAGGATTTCTAAGCCTGGGAAGGAGAAATGGCCTATTCTGCATACACATTAAAAATATGTGTAGGTAACATCATATATTCCTCTAAAGAATTACTGGTGGGCTTTCTCAGTACTTATCAAGATTCATGGGGTAATTTTTCTGACATCACCCAGCCACATGGCCCATCCATCCACCTCTCTTCTTTTCTTTCACATGCCAACACATCTTCATTCAGAACTGAGTTTGCTGTCTTTAGAAGCACTTTAAGAAATCTGTATCCAGCTGGGATCTAGTATAAAAATGTCAAGTGGGGGGTCCAAATAAAAATTTCACCTTTTGTGATTAGAAAATCCCCAGAATGTAAAGGGGATAAATACTTCATGGGGTCTTCTAAAAGCACTCATATTTTCTCTGGATCTATGATGATTTTCAATCAAGGAATAGACCCTACTCCAGGGCTTCCCTCAATTATTTGAAGAAAAAAAGGTAAAACACAGTGATATAGTAGTCCCTTTTACCCATGTGTGATGACTTACCTTCATAATTAACTTTATTCCATTTAGAAAGACCCATAAGGCAGACCTCTGCACATGTCTGTGAGTGTGTTACCTGAAGAAGAAAGACCCATTCCGAATGTTGGTAGGACCATCCCAAGATCTGACGTAGCAGGCTAAATATAGAGATTTTTAGAAGAGAAAATGTTGAGCCGGGCAGTGGTGGTGCATGCCTTTAATCCCAGCACTCAGGAGGCAGAGGCAGGTGGATCTCTGTGAGTTCAAGGCCAGCCTGGACTACAAAGTGAGTTCTAGGAAAGGAGCAAAGCTACACAGAGAAACCCTGTCTTGAAAAACCATTGAAGAAGAAGGAGGAGGAGGAGGAGGAGGAGGAGGAGGAGGAGGAGGAGGAGGAGGAGGAGGAGGAGAAGAAGAAGAAGAAGAAGAAGAAGAAGAAGGAGAAGAAGAAGGAGAAGAAGAAGAAGAAGAAGAAGGAGGAGAAGAAGAAGAAGAAGAAGAAGAAGAAGGAGGAGGAGGAGGAGGAGGAGGAGAAGAAGAAGGAGAAGGAGAAGGAGAAGGAGAAGGAGAAGGAGAAGGAGGAGAAGGAGAAGGAGAAGGAGGAGAAGGAGAAGAAGGAGAAGGAGAAGGAGAAGAAGGAGAAGGAGAAGAAGGAGAAGGAGAAGAAGGAGAAGGAGAAGAAGGAGAAGGAGAAGGAGAAGAAGGAGAAGGAGAAGAAGGAGAAGGAGAAGAAGGAGAAGGAGAAGGAGAAGAAGGAGAAGGAGAAGGAGAAGAAGAAGAAGGAGAAGGAGAAGAAGAAGAAGGAGAAGGAGAAGAAGGAGAAGGAGAAGGAGAAGGAGAAGGAGGAGAAGGAGAAGGAGAAGAAGAAGAAGAAGAAGAAGAAGAAGAAGAAGAAGAAGAAGAAGAAGAAGAAGAAGAAGAAGAAGAAGAAGAAGAGAAACTGTCAATCTGCACACCAGCATTCATCTCTCCCTGCTTTCTAACTGCTGACATAATGTGGACACACACCTCACACTTCTACTACCTGTCTTCACTCCAACTGTCCCCTCAAAATGTGAGCAAAAATAACCCTTTTCTTCCTTAAGTTCTTTTCTCAGGCATTTTTTTCACAGCAGTGAAAATAAGTAGCTAATATGCTGTGGTTTTGTTTTCCATGGCTTAAATTATTTGTAGTAGACGCCCATGATCCAAAAATTTAGTGAAATAAAGAATTGTTATTTTGAGACTGAAAAAAAGATATACATATAAGTTTTAATAAAGCACATCATGTAATTATTCCGTTATTAGTTACTATTGTTAATCTCTGTGAGCTGATTTTTCAGTTACTGTAAGAAATATTTAGGATCATCAACATATAAAGAGTAAGGTTTATTTTGGTGTACAATTATGGAGGCTTTAATTCATGATTGGTGGCTCTTACTGCTTTGGGCCTGTGGTGAGATAACTCAACATGGTGCTGTCCTGGGATGGAGCAAAGCTGCTCACCTCATGACTGGCTGTGCCACAAGAGAGGAAGAGGAGGAGATTTGGGTCCCATGATCCATGTTGCAGGCACACTCCAAAGACCTAAGACTTCCTGTTGGGCCCCTCCTGGCCAATGCTGCTGTATAACAGCATAATGAATTGTTTTTATGCCAATAGACAGACACAGAAGAAATGCCAGAAATACATACAGACCAACACCCAGAATTTTCATGATCTGGATGTGAGAGCCCACATAGTTCATCCTTCAACTATTACCTCTGACCTCATCCCCTATAACTGTCACCTCCAGGGGCACAGACACCCTTGTTCTTTCTTGTCTTCACCTGCTGGGCCTCTGCTGTCTCGGGGCCTTCACAATGGCTATTCCTTCTACCTGTCCCTTTATCACCAGAAATCCACATTTCCAATTATCTCCCTTAGTCAAAGGGGCCTTCACTGGCTGCTTTCCTAAACCCTCTGTACCTCACTGCTGCACTATTTTTCTTAGCATGTGTCATTATCATACTGTCCATATTCATACTTATATTCATACTTATTCTCCTTTTATAAGACTGTGATCTCTCTCTCTCACACACACACACACACACACACACACACACACATACACACACACACACACACACACGGGGGCGGGGGGGAGAATTTTCGTTCACTGTTTTATCCCTGGTACTCAGGGCCTGCCACTTAATAGATAGATGCACAGTAAACTTTGCTGAATGGAAGAACAGATGTTGCCATGCTTGAGTCTTCCAGATCTGTGGCATAGATATGCAAGTGTATAAAAGTGTACTCTCCTGCCTCAAAGATTAGCTATGCAAAAATGTGATTAGAAGCCTCATGCATTTTGAATGTTTTAAAACAAAACAAAACCCACAATCCCATCTTTTTCTCTATGTTTGGTTAGTTTTCTTCTGCAAAGTCTCAGAGTTTGCAGTACCTGGAAGCATGACAGGCAATCACAGAACCCTGAAGACTGGCTTGAATGAAATATGAAAAAGTTACTGGACTCATTTCCATGGGAATGGTTAGCTGTCTTTTGTAAACAGAGAGCCTTAAATCATAGTTTCACAGTCATTATCAGTAACCACAATTGCAAGAGTAAAACAAACAGCAAATAGGGAAATAATGGATAAAGGACAGGTCAGTTTGGAGCATGAAGGCTGGAGCAGGCTGGTAAGACAACCCACAAAAGTGATTGTGAAAATAACAAACATCCCTGCTAGGAACATCTGGATTCACCCATGTTCTGATGAAGGCCACACCAAGAGATAGAAGTAAGTTTTAATGAACTTGAAAAATTAAGTCCTGAGCACTCCCAGTCTTCTGTTTCCTACCAGACAACTGTGACTCTCCCATCACCTCTTGCAAGTGCCCTCTGCTGAACTGTCATTTCTGTGTGCACAGACATGGGGCAGTGTGTCTTCAGTGTGGGCTCTTACAGAAGGCTGGCTATACTCTGTTTTTGTTTGTTGTTGCAGGATAGCTGATCACACTGTGAAGATTTGTCTCTGTTTTACCTCACCTGCCCAGGGCACCTTCTAATTGGTTTAATAAAGAGCTGAATGGCCAATAGCTTGGCAGGAGAGGATAGGTGGGACTTCCGGAGATAGGAACTCAGAAAGGAATCTGAGGCGAGGGAAATTCACCAGCCAGACAGTGAGGAAGTCAGGTTTACTGTACTACTGAGGAGAGGTAACGAGCCACATGGCAGAACATAGATTAATATAAACGGGTTTATTTAAGTTTTAAGAGATAGTTGGGAACAAGCCTAAGTTAAGACCAAGTTTTCATAATTAATGATAAGTCTCTGTGTCATTATTTAGGAGCTGGCAGTCCAAAGAAAGTTTGGCTGCAGTTTGTTTCCTGTCCAGTTCAGTATCTCATAAAGACATATGGTAAGCCCTTACTATAGACAGATCCAAAGATGGATGGGAAAATTGAGTTGAATTTTCTCTGGGGGTTTAATTAACCCTTTGCAATGGTGTTAGTGATTTCATAATTGAGAATGGGGATGGTTGATGATGGTCCTCTCCCTCCTTCCTGTTCTTCTCTTTTCTCCCTCTTTTCCTGCTCTTCATTCCTCTTACTTCTCCTTCCTCATACTTCCTCTGCCTCACAACCCACTGGACACCAGGACACAGGACTGCCACCACCAAGGCACTTGCAATGGCATGATGTACTGATGTCATTCCATCAGCTTTTTCTTTTAAAACACTAAGCACAGCCTACTTTAAAAGCTCATTAAGAAAAACATCTATGCACAGCATCCTGGAGGACCCAGGCAGGTGCATTTCCTTGGCTCTATAGCAGATGTCCCTAGAGGCTTCCATATCAGAAGTCACTGCCACCTCAGCTGACCCAGCCCTGGGTGTTTGTGGCTGTAGCCATTCACTTGTGTTTGACTGTCTTCCATTTTGCCTCTCTCCAAAGAGGACTTATGTGTGACTTCATGCTGCTTCTCTTGGGCGGCACTTACCCTGGACATTTTCTTGAGAGAACAAGATAGAAGTGCTTGGAACAACTGCCCTATCTTGGGTAGGGAGTCCCTCCCTAGGAAGGAGGAGAGCTATTCATGTACTCTGCCTCCATGTACTCTGCCCAGGGATGTCAGGAGTACTTCATGTGTCTCTGAAGGCCCCTGATTGGTGAGTGTGGAGTGCAGGATGCAGTCTTGTTCTTTTACTAACAGTGTGTGCTTGCTTTGGCCCTTACATCTTGTCTCCTGACATTGTGATCGTGCCTACTCTCTTCTCAGGTGCTCCCAGGTGGTCGTCCTCACAGTGTCTGCAGAGCCAGTCTTGCTGGCTGTTAGCTCCTGGGGGCTGCAGCCCCTGTCAGCATCCCTCTGTCAGGCAGGAGGGAGAGAAGGAGAGGGAGATGGGACATTAAACATGCCCAAGGTCAGCTGGCCATCCCTGTCTTTCTTGGGGTTCTCTTGGCTGTCTCCTATGCCTGGGCTTCAGTCCTCTGAGGCTTTCAGAAAATAAAATCAGGACTATGCATGCCTACTGCTTAGGGAGTTAGGGTCCTCCATTGTCAAGGGTACTGTGAAAAGTGCAACGGAGACCTCACTTGTTGGTTAGGGTGAGAGGCTGGGAGGCAGGGATGACCCTCCCATTCATGTGTGTGTGTGTGTGTGTGTGTGTGTGTGTGTGTGTGTGTGTGTTATGTGTGTGTTGTATGTGCTATATATGTGTGTTATGTGTGTTTTTTCTGTGTGTGTGTGGTGTGTTGTGTGTTTTATGTGTGTGTATGTTATGTGTGTTGTGTGTTGTGAGTGTGTGTTTTGTGTGTGTGTATGTTATGTGTGTCATGTGTGTGTTGTGAATGTTTTTTGTGTGTGTGTTGTGTGTGTGTGTGTTATATGTGTGTGTATGTGTGTGTTTTGTGTGTGTGTGGGATGTGGTGTGTGTTATGTGTGTTGTGTGTGTTTTATATGTGTACATGTTATGTGTGTTGTGTGTTGTGAGTGTGTTTTGTGTGTGTATGTTATGTGTGTCATGTGTGTGTTGTGAATGTGTTTTTTGTGTGTGGTGTGTGTGTGTGTGTGTGTGTGTGTGTGTGTGTGTGTGTGTTGTGTGCACGTGTCTTTCTCTCCTTCTTCTTGGTCTGTCAAAGCCCTGGGATTAGAGACTTGCTCTCTCTCCCCACTCCCCACATCGGTTCTTACATCTCCACTTGCTGCCAAAGTCTGCAGAAGGGAGAACACTTGAGAGTCACGAGAACATCTCCTGTGCTTCCCGGGGAGGAGGCAGTGACAGTGCAGTGCAGTGAGCCTCCTTGGTGTGTCAGGACGAAGCATCAGGTCCAGGTCAACCTTAATCAACAGCCCAGGGAAGTAGACACGGCTATCAGACACCCCGAAAACTCCAGAGTCTTCAAGCTGGCCTTTTCACTAGGCAGTGCAGTGCAGTGGCTTTGAACAGATCACTAAATGTTATCAAACTGAGAGAACACCAGTGTCAAGGATTCAGTCACCCACTCAACATGCAGTGTCTGAGCAGGCATTGGGGTTGTCACCACAGATGAGACTCTGTCCTGGATTTCAGAACAGAAGAAGTAAGCAGGAAGTGGGCAAGAACAACAGCATTTGATGAGGGAGGACATGTACAATAATGGGTGAGAACAGAGGGCCAGGCTGCCTGAGGGGTGCATAGCCCATTTGGTGAGAAAACCTTATTGGTTTTCAGGAGCCACAACTCAAGTGAGAACTGACCGAAGGAAGCAGTTGGTATGGAAAGAGGTGCAGAGGCAAGTGAGGGCACTGTCTGTCCACTCGGAAGGAAAGGAATGAAGAGAGAAAGAAGAAGCAGTTGAGGTAGAGGGTGGAGGCTGTTGCTGGGGAGGATGGGATGCGTGCTGAGGATGTGGGCTGGAACATATAGGGATGGCTCCTCCTCAGCAATGTGGAGCTGGGGAATACTTTTAAATGAATGAGTGTGTGTAATAACCTTCACATTGCTCTGATCAAATGCCCAGTAGGAACCACTTAAGGAAGCTGAAGTTTGTTTTGGCTCATGGTTTTAGGGGATACAGTTCATCATGGCAGCTAGAATATCTCTGACCACAGAGGCAGAATCCTGAGTTTGTCCAAAACTTGGTGGATCAGGAGGCAGAGAGAGGTAGGGCTGGAGACAGAAATGGGTATCACCTTCAAAGGCCTGGCTCTAAATGTCCTGTGTCTTTCAGTAATATTTATGTCCCGAAGTTTCCACCATCTCCAAAACTTGCACCAGTGTTTCAATATACAAGACCTTGGGTAGTGTGGTGGTTTGAAAGAAAATGGCCTCCAAAGGGAGTGGTACTTTAAGGAGGTGTGGCTTTGTTGGAGGAAGTGTGCCATTATGGGGTGGGCTTTGAGGTCTCCTATGCTCAAACTACACCCAGTGAGACAGTTTACTTCCTGCTGCTTTTAGATCAAGATGTAGCTCCTTCTCCACTTGACACTCCTTCTCCAGCACCATGTCTGCCTGCATGCTGCCGTGTCCCACCATGATGATAACAGACTAAACTTCCAAAGCTGTAAGCCACCCCAATTAAATGTTTTCTTTTATGAGTTGCCATCACCATGGTGTCTCTTCACAGCAATAGATACCCTAACTAAGACAGGCAGCATTTCAGATTCTAAACTGTGACCCGTAGAAAAGTCACATAAGCTGCAGTGTAGAACATGATTGCAGAGAACATTGTAGGTAATTCTTTACTTGCTGCAGTTCTCCATTCTCCTCTGAGCACCTGGAGGCTGATAATTTTTGAATTATATCAAGAGGCTGTACTCCTGTCTGGTTTCTAAATGCGATAGGAGAAGGAAACCGGGTCAACCATATACTGTGCCTTGGGGATGGTGGGTATCACAGACATGCTGAGAGGGTGGTATAGATAGGTGAGTGAGTTGGGGTGGGGCACCTAAACAGTCTTAAATGGAGATACCCAAAAAGCAGTCATGGACAAAAGAACAAAATCAAGAGTCATCAAAGATAAGCAAGCTACAATCTGTAGAATCACAGAAGTTAGGTAAGAGTAAGACACTGGGGGAGGGACAGATCTCCCTAGGAAGGGGAAATAGAATAGATAGTTACGGATGGCCAGTGCGTGTGTGTGTGTGTGTGTGTGTGTGTGTGTGTGTGTGTGTGTGAGAGAGAGAGAGAGAGAGAGAGAGAGAGAGAGAGAGAGAGAGAGAGAGATCTGGAATGGGACTATCAAACAGGGAGGGGGGAAGAGGGGGATGAGGGAGGGAATATGGGGAGGGACAGCTAAAATTAAAGGCCAGTTGAGGGATCTATGGAAACCTAATACAGTAGAAGCTTCCTAATAATTGAGGGTGATCAAAATAAAATTGCCAAATTATGGGGGAAACAGAACCCCAAGTAGACACCAAATGAAGCTTCAATACCAGAAATGGATTACATTTAATTGAGTTGTTGGCCAAAGGGGTCCCATGGGAACCTTCAAACAACCCAGACTGTTGCAAAGGCTATAGGTTACTCTTCACAAACAGACACTAAGGCCCTATTGCTGAAAATAACACCTATACAACTAGTTGTATATGGAGAAGTTGAGCTGGCATCTACCTAGAGCCTTTACCCCTACTAGCTAGTGTTCCTGGCATCAGACGGTACTTTGCATGCTACCAAATGTAAACAAACCAGCTACTGTCTCTTTGATCCACAACAGTGTCCAACCTGCAAAATAAGCTCGTGCAATGGTGGCACAATGCTTGTGGGGGAAACTAACCAATATTTGATTGGATTTAAGGCCCCCTCCATGAACTGGAACCCTTAACCAACACTGCTTGGATGGTGCAGAATCTGAGATCCCAGGGACCTAGTGGAAATGCTACTGTTCTACAAAAGGAACATAGCAATAAAATGACTCCTAATGACAGTCTTCTATGCTCATAGATCAATGTCTTGCTCAGCCATCATCAGAGAAGCTTCCTCCTGCAGCAGATGGGAACAAATACAGAGACTCACAGCCAGACATTATGCAGAGAGCGAGAGACCTTGGAACACTCATCCCTAAATAAGATATCTTTATCAAATTCCTTCCCCTCAGAGCTCCAGGAACCCTGCAGAAGAGGAGGCAGAAAGAGTGTAAGAGCCAGAGGGGATGGAGGACACCAGGGAAACAAGGCCTTATAAACATAGCAGGAATGAGCATGCGTGAACTCACAGAGACTAAGGCAGCATGCACAGGGCCTTCAGAAGGAGTCTGCACCAGATGGAGTCCTAGAGCTGAAAGTTGAAATGGACATATGCCCCCATCCCTAACCCAGGAGATATTTCCAATTTATAATCACTTACAAATGAAAGATTAGTTTTTTTCAAAGGAGTCTTACTGGGGTGGGGGTGGGGAGACTACGCTTAAGGGTAGACCACATGCCCAGCAGTAGATGGCCAACAGAAAACAAACTCAAAGGCATCTTTGGAGATTTTGTGCCTCATAATGTCTTATGAGGGCTTTTTTAAAATAAAATTTTATTTTCACATGTATTTATTATTGTTTACCCCACAGGTTTTGTGTATAAATTAGGGCTTCCAGTTTTTTGTTTTTATGGGATTCCCAAGTGTGTCTTTATGTCAGAATCCATTTCTTGTGCCTTTTCCTGGGCTCTCTTCCTTCTGTTTATTTTATCCTATTCAGATTTATTTGTTTTTGTTTTATTTTATTATATTTTACTATTGTCTCTTAAATGCTGATTTGTTTTCTAAGGAGAGACAGAAAGGGAGAGGATCTGGATGGGAGGGGAGGTGGGAGGAACTGGAAAGAGTAGAGGGAGGGAAACAATAATCAGGATATATTGTATGAAAAAAATCTATATACTCTAGGCTAGAATCCAATAGCACAGAGATAGTTAAGGCTACAGATAATCACAGTGCACAAGCCCAGTGTGGTGGCTCCCACACCAGTAATCTCAGTACTTGTAGGCACAGGATCAGAAGTTCAAGGTCATCCTCAGTTATAAAACAAGTTTGAGGCCATCTTGGGCCTGCCTCAACAAAACAAAACAAAACAACAACAGAAAAACAATCAAATAACTTTAGAAAGAAAGGCATCCTTGGTTTCAGGAGTGAGCATGACCAGTCCTGGTTGGTCTTGGTCAAAGTCAAGAGTCTCTGGAGAGCAAAGGAAAGCTTCACATGCAAATGAGGTATCTGTCGGCATTGTGGTCACTGTGCTCTGTGGGAAGAGCTGAGCACTGTTGAGAGGTGAGAAAGAAGAACTCAAGGGTATAGTTCATAGGTGTGTGCCTCTTACTACTTTCCTGCTCTTTGGCACATTTGATGAAGGTTCCAGAAGCCCAGAAACTCCATAACAGCCCCAGAACTTCCTCTCAGAGCCCAGGTTTTCCTTGGTGTCTGATGGCTCTGGGCTCCATTTTGTTAGAGGAACCATGTACCAGTTACTTCTCTGTTGCGGTGATAAAATACCATGGCTGAAAGAAACTTAATGGAGAAAGAGTTTATTTTAACTATGACTTCAGAGGGAGCATCCACAATGGTGGTGAAAGCATGACATGGTGGCAGGAACAGGAAGCTGGCTGGTCACATTCTCCTTGTATACAAGAAACAGAGATGGAGAACAGGAAGTGGGGTGAGGCTGTAAACCCTCAAAGCCCACCCTCAGTGGCATACTTCCTCCAGCAAGACTGTACCTCCTAAAGGTTCAATAACCTCCCCAAAGAACACCACTATTTGGGGACCAAGTATTCAAATACATGAGCTGGTGGGGCACATTTCTCCTTCTAAGCACTACAGATAGTCCTCCAAGCACAGAAAGATGATGATCAGGCCAGGGGCCTCATTGTCCAGAATCCTTTTCTTGGATACCCACCACTCCCCGCCCATCACTGAGATGTAATTCTCAGAGACCACATTAAAAAATGCAGCTGCTTAGACCATAAGGTGGGCCAAGTCACCATCTATCTATCTATCTATCTATCTATCTATCTATCTATCTATCTATCTATCTACCTAGTCACATACACATTTAAATTGTGATAGAATGCATTTCTCATTTATGCTCATCAGGTGGTCTGCTACTGACCTATGTGTCCAGTCCAATCTTAAACATGCTGACATTGTTCTAAACAACCTCAAGAACTTTCTAGACTTCCCAAACAGTAACTGTGCTGAGTGAATGACTCCTTGTCTCCCTCCTCCCAGTCAGCTCCCAGCAATCCCCACGCTACTTTCTGCCTCTTGATTCTCTCTGTTCTGGGAGTGTGCTATCAGCAGAGTTGCATGGTGCTTGTGTGTTAGTGACAGGCTTTTGTCTGGATTCACACACGGAGCCTCCTGTTAGGGCCCCTCTGCTCCCACTGGATTCATGTCACCCCTTTAACTTTGGAGCGAGTTTCCCAGCTCACAAAGGCTTCCTCACTCGTTTCTCCCTTCACACTCACTCTCCCTGCAATGGAGTCCAGGCCTGGTTATTGCCATCTGCAGCTGAAGAAACAAGCCTGCTGGCTCAGGACCACCCAGAAAGCTCAGGCCAGGGACCAGCTGCCTTTGGTCTCCCTGGCCAGTGGACTGTCTAGAGCACAGCTGCATTTGGCGAGTCCTCAAAGAGTCCTGAGAATACTCCCATGGAGCAGGCATGGGACCCCGGCAGCGGGGGTCATGAGGTTCCTTGAGAACAGACTCAGTACAGAAGTGGAGGAAAGGCTGAGGATCCGTGAGAAAAGAATTGATGATCAGTCCATCTTTGGTTATATTCTGGGTTGTCATCCCTGATCACCAGGCTGCTTACAGCCCCTCTTAGTCTCAGCACACAAGCTGGGGGATCTGACAGACTAGTCCTGGGACAGCAGAGTGCATCAGGGCTGGGCAGGTGTAACAAGCAAACCCTCTTGAGTGATTAGCCAGTTAGGACCGACAGGCAGTGGAGCAGGGGTTCAGAACATACAGTGCCTCGCCATGCTGTCAAGATCAGTCGGACAGTCAGGAGCTTAAATGAACCGGGTGGACTCCATCACTCAGTGGATTTCTATTGGGGCCCATGGCTGGTTTGTGGGATCCCTCTGAAACTGGTGTCCTTTTCTCTCTGTGTTCACATACCCATGAAGGCTAGCAGGCTCCTAAGGAAGAATACAGCCTCTGTGCTTGTAGGTACCCAGACACCCCTCCTGGAGACTAGCTGCTCTTTGGATGTTCCTGGCAATTAAACTCACTAGCAGCTACACTCCTGAAATAGCTGAGTAACCACAGCCGGTGCTGAAATAGCACCGTCTGGCACCCGGGAACGGTGGGGGAACAGCAGCCAGGCTTTGCCACCTTTGGGTATTTCTGTTGAGAATGTGAGACACATCTGACCAGACTCAATCCTTCCATTTGGAGACTGTTCCAGGATGATTGCCATTTGTCCCAGTTCGTGTGTGTGTGTGTGTGTGTGTGTGTGTGTGTGTGTGTGTGTGTATGTCTTAGACCGTGGCTGAAGGGGAGCTTTGAGTTTTCATCAAAGTGGATCATCATACAATGCTGCCAACTGTAAATCGCAAGGAATGTAATCCGGGCTATCTTTTAAAAGATGGAAGATGTTCTTACTTCCTTAGAGCATCATTATGAACCCTGTGCACCAAACAATTGCTAAAACATGCAGATGCTGGTCTTTTATGGAACTTCTGTGTCTTGATTTTTGTCATGCATTAATTTTTCTTAAGAGGTGTTGAGTGCATTTGAAGATGATTAAGATTCAATAAACTAATGAAATAAAGTGGCCCAAAAGGCAGTTCTTCCTCCAGCACAGAATTCCCCTTTGTAGGCTTTCTGACACCTTTTCCCTGCTTTCTGTCAAAGCCCCCTGATAAATGGGAACTCACTATCACAATCTATTTATGAGTTTACTGTTGGAAAACGAATCTATCTTCATGCCTCCCCATCACCCACCCATGGGGTTTCACTGTACGGCCCAGCTGATCTGGGAACTACTGTGTAGACTAAGCTGGCCTGCAGCTCACAGAGATCTGCCTGCCTCTGCATTACATGAAAATGTCTCTTAATTCTCACCTCCAGCTGTGGATCATAAGCCTCATCCTGCTATCTTTGGACACTCTGGATATTCAACCACCCTCACCCCAATTTCCTTTCACAGCTAAGCTCACAACCTACCTGGAACCTCTTGAAGGCCATCTGTGGAACATCCCTTTGGTTGTGAGACCTCCAAAGAGAACTGTGATGATGGCAATGTGGGTTCAAGTCTGAGTCTCAAAGGGCCCTTACATTCCTTAGAGATTGGAGCCTTCAGAGGGGGTTCTTCTGTCTCCAACTTAGTTCTTACCTTGTCCTTTCTAAGAGAGAAGTGGGAAGACAGAGAAGGAGGAGTAAATGGGGCATTAACAACTCAAATGAGAAACAGGTCACCCACTGGAGAGAACGTAAAGAGAACAGTGAGAGATCTGAATCCTTGCCAGCAGCATGCCTGCTGAGACCTTGCTAACAAACCTTAGTGTTTCAGCTCTGGAAGGTGTCTAGAGCAGTGGTTCCCTGAGGGTAAGGGACTAAGCAAAGTGTCAGACCTTCAGCAGGAGTGAATCCTCCTCTGCACCCGGAGCCTGGAGTCTCGGAGGTGGAGGCAGGGACCAGTCCCCCTGCAGCAGCGGCCACAGGCTGCCTCTTGGAGGCTGGAGCAGTGGCAGTCACAGTGAAGTGCTGTGTGCAGGAATTCAGATGGGCTGAAGGGTAGTGGTCCCGCTGGTTTCTGGTGGGCTGGTTGTGTATAAACAAATGAAGCATGGTGCAAGGATCAATCAGGACAACACTGCTAAATCTGGAGGGGAGGGAGACACACACCCACCAAAAGAGTCCCTAGCCATGTCTGTTTTCTTTCTTCCTACCATGTGACAGGAGGAAGCAGGAACATGGGTCATCGGAAGGACACAATAGGACAGTTATGGACACTGGAATTTGAAACTGTTTTCTCATTGTCAAAGTAACATTCTGATCACCTTTGCGTCCATGGCTGTTCCTGTGACCTCCTGGAAGTGTCCTGCTTCAGCCAGAGCCTGCTCCAATGGACAGTTGTTGCTGGAACTGTCTGTCTTGGTTTTTGTGGCTGTCCACTGCAGCCCGTTCTGGGTCCTCATAGCATCTGGCTCTTTCTTTCATTCCTGCTGCTTAGATGGCACTTGGGGCCCCTCCTACCTCTGCATCCACGACATGTCTACAGGTTCTGACTCTTTCAGGTTCACTGTCCCTTGGGCCTAACACTTCCACTTCCTACTTTGCAATTTCAGACAAGCAACTGGTACATGGCTTTCTGTGGGGAGATGTGAACAAATGTCTGTTTGCCCCAGAGAAGGGACCAATGACAGACCACGGAAACAATACCCTCCAAGTCTAGCTTGGTGAACTAGTGAGTTGACTGGAATCATGGGAGTCTGGGTGACAGGTAACTTATAAGCAGGGGTGATCAAATACCTGCAGTACCAAAATGTCAACCCCAGTATGGGTAATAACTCCTGAAAACTGCATGCAACCTTGCAGCTTCTTGTATAACTTGGTGCTAGCCCCATTGCCCATGAGTCTCCTTTCCCTAGTGATTGCTTCCTGCTTCGTAGGAGTCTGGTAAGCTGTCTTCCTTCCTCGAGGAGGAACTGTTTCAACCTGGTGGAAACAACTACACCTCTTAAGGAGACTGTTCAACACTCAGTTTTCTCTTCCCATTAATGACGGTATCAGCCACACAGCCTGTGTGCAGGGCTGTTGGGATGGCTGGTGTAAATGCTCAGAACGCAGTCTGCTCACCGTCACAGCAGCTGCTTGCTGACTAGTCACGAAGAACACAGATGATCAGACGCAGTGTCAAATTTTAACTCCACCACCTAGGAACCGGATGGCCTGGATGGGTGACTCACATGCTCTGGGCTTACATTGCTGCATCCCAGTATCCCCAGCTACATGATTTGTCAGAGGATAAAATGAGATTTCATATGTAAGGTGCTTGAAATAAAACTAGAAAAGTAAAAAGGACAGATGAGAGCTGTTATTATCACAGCTTGAAAAAATGTACCTCGGTTTGAAAAAGAAAGTCACATTAGAGGTTGAGCCACGCTGGAGCATGCTGGTGCCATCTGATGGTCTAGGCATGGAGAGTTCTCACTTTCCACACTTCTGTAGCTCTAACACCTGCTTAGCAGAGTATCTTGAAGGCAGTGGGTGTTCTTAGAATCCCTGTCCTTTGGAATCACATATTTCTTTCCCCTGTGTTACTTGAAGTCTGTTTCTCAGGATTCTGGGTACCATGATTGCATATTATCCTTTCTAGACCCAGCCTGAGATCTGCCAGGATCTTGCACAATGAATCCATCTCCCACTACACCACATTCATCACTGCACCAGAGGCAGGTACTACACAGCCCACGTTCACAAAGCCTTGCTGTATGCCCTTTAGACCATAAGCCTCTCAAAAAATGGCTGTGCTAGCTGATTTTTCTGTATTCATTGGCTGTAAACTAAGGGCATATTTAGAATAATCGATCCCCAACTTGCCCATGCCCCACCGCCAACTGGTGTGGTGGTATTGTGTTTCCCAAAATATTGTGCACCCTAATAAACTTATCTGGGGTCAAAGAACAGAACAGCCACTAGATACAGAGGCTAGAAAATGGTGACACTCACACCCTCTGGATCTCTGTGAGTTCAAGGCCACACTGGAAACAGCCAGGCATGGTGACACATGCCTTTAATCCCAGGAAGTGATGGCAGAAAGCAGAAAGATATATAAGGCATGAAGACCAGAAACTAGAAGCTTTTAGCTGGTTAAGCTTCAGGCTTTGGAGCAGCAGTTCAGCTGAGAGTCATTGGGATGAGGACTCAGAGGCTTCCAGTCTGAGGAAACAGGATCAGCTGAGAAACTGTCGAGGTGAGAAAGCTGTGGCTTGTTCTGCTTCTCTGATCTTCCAGCATTCACCCCAATACCCAGCTCAGGTTTGATTTTATTAATAAGATCATTTAAGATTCCTGCTACAAACTGGCAAAAGAGTCTTCCTTTTTCAGGAGTACTTAGCATCAAGAAGGTACTTAAAGATGTTGTGGAATCAATGTTGTGCGTAATCCAATGCAGAATCTCCATCTGCAATAAAAATGATAATGTTAGTGGAGAAACTTGTTCCAGCTGAGAGCCATTTCCCAAATGATTGTTTCTGCTACCTCTGAAGTTGCAAACTTACTTTTCCAAGACTGCCTTTTTCAATATCTCAACTGGCATTTCCTTCAAGAAAATTCTAACTTATCTCTGTAAGAAAATAGAGAAATATGTTATTTTTTCCTATCTTGTGATGGACTAGAGACTCAATTATTATGAAAATAAAATGCAAACTTTTTTTTTTTTAACAAAAAGGGACTTATACCAGATTTATAGATGATAAAAATCTCTTCAGTGCTCTTATACATTGCCATTAGGAGGGCTCTGTGTGTGTGTGAACATGCATGTGTGTGTGTGTGTGTGTGTGTGTGTGTGTGTGTATACATGTATATACATATACTAGTGTATACTGCCTTTATAACAGAAAATAAAATTCTCTCTGTTTTGAAAGACATATTGAGGAGCTGTCGTAGACTGTGTGTATATGTATGTGGTTTGCAAATAAGTAAATTGATATTTGCAAGGTAGAAAAGTACCACAGTGGGGTTGGTGAGATGGTTCAGTGGGTGAAAGCAAGCTGCTAAAAGGGCTGGTTATGCCAACTTGCTGACCTGATCCCCAGAACTCACAGTAGAAAGAGAGAGCCAACTCTCTGACCTCCACACATGTGGTATCTCACACACACACACACACACACACACACACACACACACACACACACACTCAATAAAAACTGAGAAGGAAAAGTACCACAGAGGATATTCATCATGGAAATGGAAGTGTGGTGATATTATTTTATTTGTATATTAATAAATAAAGCTTGCCTGGAGATCAGGCAAAAAAAGGCCAGCCATTTTAAGTAAACATAGAAGTCAAGACAGTGGTAGCACACACCCTTAATTCTATCACTTAGCAGGCAGGGTCTCTCTGTGTTCAAGGCCGTACTAGGGAACAGAGCCAAGAATGGTGACATACACTTTTAATCCCAGTACCAACCATAGAGACCTGGAGGTCTGCACAGACAGGCAGTGACAAGGAAGTGAGGTAGCTGGGCGAAGGTAGCCAATGAGAGGGCAGAACAGCAAGGCAATAAAGGTGCGGGTAAGACAGGAAGTAGTTTGGAAGCTGCAGAGTTGGTGAGGTGAGGTTGGCTGGTGGCTTTCCCTATTTCCCTGATCTCTCTAAGGCTTTCACCCCTATATTTGGCTCCATGTGTTTTATTTAATAAGACCATTTAGAAATTCATCTACATGGAAGTGGTGGCTAGGAAGGAATGTAGGGGATCATCATTGACCGGGAGAGGTCAGGTATCCATGGTTAGTGTCAGATGGTTCCTACACAAAGAACCGGAAACCTTAATATGTGCTGGACAATGACTTAGAGACAGACAGATGACAGGGGAGAGAAGGACTAGGCTTCAGGTTTCAGAGGCCAGCTGCTTGCTGCACACAGGCTGCTCCTTTTCCAAGAGGTGCACTGCACTGTCGATTGGGAGCCAAGACTGAACATTCCCACAGTGCTTCAAGTACAGGGTTTGGGCTTCTTTTTACCTCCAGCCTGTCTGGAGGAATCAGTGTCCTCTCTCCAGCGGTTTTGCTCTCTAGTGGTCTTCAGATCCTCACACCAGGACCCAGCACGGAAGATACAAGACTGACAGTGATGATGAATAAAATGGAAAGCATCCCTAACTTCAAATGGTGCTCTTTTGGACTTGTGTCATGGAATATGTATTATGACCATATAACACATGGACTCTCTCAGCCCAGTGTGGTGGTGCACACCTGTGGTCACAGCACTTGGGAGGCAGAGGCAGAAATGAAGGTCGGTCCTGGTTACAGTCAAGTTTTGAGGTTAGCCTGGCCTACACGAGACCCTACCTCCATTAAAAAGTTTTTTTCGTTCTACTTTTTAAATGAGGATATTAGAAAGTTTATATGTGTGTAAATCAGACTGCTTTTCAAGTGTGTGAGCGCTACTCTGAGCAATGGTTAGCCACTAATCGAGGTAGGCATGTTTAGGGGCAACTCATATAAAAACACCTTCAAAATGTTCTTTTTTTTTTTTTAAATGAAAATTTTGTAATCAAAGCTGAGCAGGCCCCCAAAGTGTTTCTGCTTATCACCTGAACTGTTTGAACATGTTATCCATGGTTTTGAACTAAGCATACTCCTACATTTGTTACTCATCTTTCTTGAATCACCTATGACTTAACAATAGACATCCTCACTATGCACCACCCCATAGAGCCATCTCCTATATAAATATGTGTAGACTTCCCCAATAAAAACGTGCTTCCTTTACATAAGGAAGGTATTGCTTTGGGAATAACTTCTGTGTCCCCTCACCTCTGTATGGGGTAAAGCTTTCCTCTGTGCTCTTGTCTCTTGGTGGTAGTTGTTTGGGCTTGTCCTTTCCAAGATGGGAGCTACTGTACTTAGCTCCATGCAATAACCCTCTATTTCCCTGCTCTTGGGATTCTGTATCTGAAAATCTCCAGTGGCCATCTTCATCCTTTCCAGAGGGTCCTCTTTGTAATATATCTCCTGCCTTGCTGCTACCCTGGCCTCTCTACTCCACACCCAACTCAGAGACCAGCAAAAACCAAACCAAACCAAATAATCCCCAGTAATTGAGCAACTGAGCGGCAAGGTCATTAAAATCCCCCTTGAGAGGAGAAAGGAGACAAATCACCAAACAAACCCTGAATAACCACACTGTGTGTGCAGAACACCAATGTGCTAGGAAGGGAAGAACCAGCCATTCACTTTCCCAGGAGCTGCCCTTACCGTAAACAAATGTCACACTCACAGATGGAAGGCCCCTCCAGAAAGGAGGGGAAACCCCTTACCTGCATAGGAAGAAGGAAATGGGGTCTCAAGCCTTTTCAACCATGGACAGACACTCAAATTCTTTCTGCAGTTTGGTTTCAGTTCAATCCTAAAGATATATAGGGGCCTAGCTTCTTTTAAGGAAGTTTATGTGTAACACACATTGAAGGGGACTCCTGCATAGCAGGGGCACAAACCACACCCAAACACCTGTTTTCATAGAGAGATTCTTTATTAAGCAGGAAGAAAAGTTAAAAGGCTGCTTTCTGACTCGGGCAGAAAACAGCAGCAAATGACCTTGCAGGTGTAGTTTTAAGAGGGGAAGAGGGGAGGTCTGGGTTATAGTGGGCTAGGATGTGGTGGTAAAGGAGATAGGGGACAGGGAGAAGAGAAAGAGGGTACTTGTCTTGCAGGGACAAAGGACTCCTCTGGACAGAGGGGAGACAGACATGGCACATAGGCAAATGGCGGTTTATAAAGGTAAAGGGGAAATCCCTTGTTATGATGAGGTGTTTAATTTTACTTAGGCATGTTAATTAGTTGAACCAAAGGGGGCTTTTGATTGCTGGACCTTGGAAGGCAGCCTCAGGAGGAGGAAGTGACCAAATAAGGGAATAGATCTTGGTGACTGGCTTTAGGAATGTGATCTAACAGTTTAGCAAAGTAGAGGGAATTGGGGAGAAGGGCAAGGCCTGCTAGAGTCTCATGCTCAAGTGGGCTAGTGTCCCTTCACATATGTATTTATTTCTGGCCCTCAACTTGGATTTTAGGGATCTCAACTAGATAAAATAAGTTTCCAGAAAATCTACCCTTTTCCCCACCCACCAAAATGCTCACAAGCAAGAAGGTAAAAAATGAAAATGAAAATTCAGTAAACTGGAGCTTGGAGACAAGTAGATAAGAAGGTAGATGAGTCATTTCTTATTCTCTTGGCTCATTTCTACCTGCCCTATGTCATAAAACCAGTTTGAAGCAAGCCTGTAAGGGCTTTCTGGAGTCTTTTCAAGACAGAGAACCTCCTCTCTGCCTGGAAAGGTGCTATGTTTTCTGCAGGTTCATCAACCAGCCTGAGGTCTCAGATACCAGGAAATGCTGAAACTTCCCTCTGCCTGTACAACAAACTCTTATCATAGAATTGTTCTTTGTTGGGCCCAATGATGATTACAGAATAACAATCATTTCAGCTTATAAAGCCACACTGAACTCATTTTCAAATTGTTTTCTCATGACTGTGTCCTATTTTGGCTGGGTGAATGTGCTAACTTGGAGGTGTCGGCCATAGTGGGAGCTCTTCCAACAGTAAACAGCAAGTGTGGTAAATGCCAAACAGACAGAAGTGAAGAAAAGAATCACAATGAACACTTTTTGCTGAGCCCAAATATTACTTTCTACACACACACACACACACACACACACACACACACACACACACACACACAGCAAGTCAGACGTACGTGGGGTATGGGAAGGATGTCCAAGGCTGACCTTGGTGCTTCCAGCATAGATTTTCCTTGCTTTCTTTTTCAGCACCAGCTGGCAGAGCCAACTCCTTTCTCCCCAGTGCTGGCTTGTGGGTCACTGTCCATCTGTCACAGCAAGGAGGAGGAGGAGAGCACCCCACAGAGCCTGGGTGCTTGCTCCTGCTCCGCGGGAGCACAGTGAGATCTGCAGCTTCCAGCAGCAATGCAAGTCTGCCTCTAGCCTTGCATCATTCACACTCCCTTGTGCCTCCCCTGACAAAGGACAAGCCATAGTCATCAGCGCAGCTCCCTCTTGACACTGCTACAAACCCTTGAGAGTGATGTGAATGTGGGTCCCATGGCATTGTCTGTGCACTGACTCAATCTACTGCTGAAAGTGTCCGGTACACCTAGACTATACTAGAACAAACCAGGCCAGAAGACCACAGACACTTGAGGAGAAGAAATCATGCTTCTTCAGAATCTCTGTCCAGGTGTCATGGAAAGCACCTCAAAGACACATTACTTCATGCATGAACAGCAAACATATCCGTCCTTGTCTTATCCAAGAGGGAACTAAGGCTCAGAGAGACTATTAACAAGAACAGATTAAGTTATGTTATGACAGTTTCAAGATCTCTGTGGCATGAGACAACAAATGGTATTTCTCCTAGCCTGCAGGCCTTCGTGGTTCTCCAGGGCAGCTGTCCTCTGTGTGGCAACTCAGAGACCAAGCTGCTTTCAGACTGTTGGATCTGTTATCTCAACTCGAAGCTTATGAATTTGCCCCAGCAGGGGAAGTGAGAGACAGAGACTCTCCTGGGGGGATTTTCATTGCTTAGAGCCAGAAAGTGACACATGGTACTTGGAGCCAGGAAGACCCTGATTAAATGCTGAGAGACTCAACCTTCACAGAACCACGAGCCAGTGAGTACTGTGGTGTCCACCAGAGAGAAGGGAAGTAACATTCACTGCCTTTGACCCTGTTCTGCCCGTTTGAGTAATTCTTCTCTGCCACGCAGACTGGGTCCCTTCAAATGTAGCAGTTCATCTGTTGGAAGTGAGGGTGCCAACAGTGTGGGAGGCCATTTCCAGGTTTCCTAGTGGCTTTACCCAGTAGGTCCGCATAAAGAGGATGATTGGACCACGGGCCGAGTGCAGGTGTCTGAGATGGTCTGCACTTGGCTGTGCTGGGGGAGGTCTTTTGCTCCACCCCTTAGCGTTTCTATAAATATCTGAGGGCAGAGCCAGTAGGGGCTCATTGGAAACGGTTCCAGGCCCTCTCTAGGCCATCCTGTATTTTCTATCTTTCTCTCCCCTCTATACTTCTATCTAATGTTTCCTGCTGCTCCTACTCTTTCTGGGGGAAAGTGGGAGTGGTGGGTAGCCCCTCCACACAACAGTGTTCAATGTCAATGTTATTGATTCAGCTCCTGGAATGCCTTTTATGCCCCCCCCCCTTCTCCTTCCATCCTCTCCCGTCCTCCTTCTTCTCTCCTCCAACTATTCTTTTTTCTCTCCAACTTCCCAGGGAGCGATCTAGTTGACTCAGGTTAGGAGACCTCTCCTTTCTATCGACTCTGCATGGGAGAGAGAAGAGGAAGGACACGTTACAGGGACATGGAAATGGGGAAAGGAGGAGGACCTCCAGAGCAGAGGTCATCTGAGATAGTAAGTGGCAGAATGAGGGTTGGGACCCAAGGCTGGCTCCAAGGTCTTTTTCTACTTATTATGCAAATAGCCTCCTAAAATCAGAACAGTTCCTAAATATAGGAGCAACAAATACTCCAGTAAACTATGACTCTTCTGCTAAGACTGTGGAAAGATGCTTCCCATCATTAGCCATCAGGGAAATGCAAACCAAAATGACAGTGAGATACCATTCACCAGAATAACTAGAATGAAAAATCAACATCAAATGTGGACCATGATGTGGATCAATGAGGACTCTCTCCTTCTAAAAACCATCTCAGAGAACTCTTCGGCAGAATAAGTATTTTGGTTATCTGTATCCCTTCTTGATGACTCAGCATCCCACTACTAGAGAAGAAAAAGGAGAGGATGTGGCCATAAAAAGACATAGAAAAATCTCCTGCCTTCATTAGTAAGAGCTAAAAATCAGAGTACCCATATCAATAGGAGGATGGGTAGACAAGTTGTGATGAAGCCACACATTGGGTTAACACTCAGCTACAAAAAAAGTGTTATGGGTGATATCTGTGGCAGTGCAGAAGACGTCAAAGAATATGCTAAGCCCAGAAGTGAGACACATGACAGAGTCTACAATTATAACTGTAAAAGTCCTATGCTATATACACTAATCTCTAGTGCTAGAATGGTGGGTATCTATATGGTAAGAACTGAGTAGAAAGGAAGAAAAAGGAAACTTCTGGAACAATGGCAGCATTTTTTGCATATTGATTGTGGTTATATAGGTGACACTTGGGCCAGACACATTGACTTGTATACTTACAACATATAGCTCTCACTCTATAAAACATAGGCCTAACGGATCTTTGTGAGTTCGAGGCCAGCCTGGGCTACAGAGCGAGATCCAGGAAAGGTACAAAGCTACACAGAGAAGCCCTGTCTTGAAATATAACCCCCCAAAAAAATAGGCCTAAGAATAATAATAGCTGTAGATTCTAAACAGTTGCCTTGTCATCCTTGCTTAAATCCTTTATGTATGGGATGATCATTGTTGCCAGTGACCGTGGTTGCTTAACTTGAAGAAACCCCTAAGAATCATGGTGAACTTTATGTAAACTTGCTCACCTCCTTGTGTGGATGAGCGACTTGTCCAAAGCAGAGTGCCTTGTGACTCATGGGGGAGCAAAGTGACTTGGTAGTGACACTGCCATCACAGCAGACGGCAGAACGAGACAAGGGCTGGATTCAGGCAGATGAGGTTGGAATCCTGGCTCCAGAATTCCCCATCTACTAGACATCGAACAAATTGCACAGCTCCCGTCACCTGTAGGATTCTGCGGGAGACCAGAATGAGACATACATGCAAACTGTGACATTAGAGGTAAACTGAGGATATCCTTGTTGTGTTCTAGAAGATTTGACTCAGAAATCCAACAGAGTTCCCAGAGCATTCCCCTTAACACCATTGTCCCACTAAATGAACAAGCCAGTATGTAATACATAAATTGGGCTTGGTCTTGGGTTTCTATCTTTCATACTACCCACAAGATTATTGTTTCTTCCCATTTCTACCAGTATCTCCCAGTTCCACCTGTCTCCTCAACTCCCTAACAAGGGCCAAGCTTTCAGAAGCCAGTTTCACGTGACTGAGATGAGATACTCTACTTACTCTACTTATATCCTCACGATCCGGGTGACTTCAAGATAGCTTAAGACCTCAAGTGGAAATGCATGGAGAATCAGAACACAGGCCAGGGAAAATGTACTCATCTCTCTTGGGTGTTGGATGTCGAGTCTGTGCCAATCTGATACTTTCAGTGCACAAATACAGCATTCCTATAAAGGAGATAAGCTCCCAGAAGAGCCTAGGTTGTGGCATGTACTATAACACCGTGTCCTCCTCTGAGGTACCCCTGTACCTAAGAAAAATTTTGGACCATATCTCATTTAATTGCTACCTTTCACACCTAAGAGTTTGCTATGACACCGAAAATGTCACCTACCATTCCAGGCCTTGGTCAGGGAGATCTAGGAGCAGAACTCAATTGCCAAGGACATATGACTCCTACACATGGCCATGGTCAGAGTCCAGCTGACTGTCTTCTCTTCAGTTGGCATCAGGTCAGATCAGGCCTTGCTCAGCCCTGGGACATGGCAGTTTCTTACTGTTCTGACATCTAGCACCACCTTTCCTGAGAGAAGCCAGCTACTCTCTTTTGGGACATTTTCTGGACCGGGGGTGCTCACATTTACTGAAGTTCAACAGATCTAACTTCAGGCCTTTGAACCACCTCAGATTTCTCACACACTAATAACAATTCTTGTTTGTTTTCCCAAGGATTTAATGTGGCAACTTGTCTGAAAAGTTTAGGTCCTTACAACAAACACACAGGCTACTGTTCATCTTGTATTTTCTAATTATAATAAATTTTGTGTTGTTCTCCAATTGTTGCCTCTAGAAAGAAAATCTTGAGTCCTACATGAGTCATTTCTGTGAGAAGGAAGACAGCATATATATTCTGTATATATATTGCCCATTGTATGGAGGAGGGTAGGACTGGGGTTTGGAGACCCTATCAATAACAACTTAGGAAGGGACTAGAGGTGACTTCTAGGAAACTTGGCTTGCTTCTCCATATACCTATATTGATGTCACGGACAGGTGATCTGAGCCAGTCTTGTATTGTGATGCTCTTTCCCGGAATGTCACCCTGGGGACATGTTTTCCACAAGCAGATGGATGTTTGTATGTGTGGCGGCTTCACATTACAATTTTATTTGTTTTTTTTTTCCAAAGCATTTGTTTCTTTTCAGGAGTTCCAGCCTCAACAAAGACTGTTGGGATATTAGTTGCTCTCTCCCTTTCTGAAAGAAGACAAAGGATCAAGGCATTGTTTTGTAGATTAAAAGGATTCTGTTTACCCTCCTCACAAGCTCAGTTACAGGGTATTTATTACTGCAGGAAAGATGGCCATCTCTCCTGAAACGGACACAGAATCAGGTGACAAAGAGATGAGGCCAGCTGGATCTTTTCAAGAAGTGTCCTCAGGTGATCCTGGCTGTATTTCGAGATGAGAGGAATGTCCTCACTGCTGAAAACATCAGAAGGTGATGGGACTCATGCAAGGTTATGGAATTACATCTTCAGTTGTCTTAGGAGCCAGTCTTGTCTCCCCATGGTCTGTTGGCAGCTTCCCTGGCTCAAACTGCTCAGTGCTTGGGAGAAGGGCTCTGTTGTAGGTTGTTTTGCTCTTTGCGGGGAGGGGAGCCCACCACCCAGTTCCCAAATAAATCACACATGGAGGCTTATTCTTAGTTACAAATATCCATCCTTAACTTGGCTTGTTTCTAGCCAGCTTTCCTTGACTTAAATTACTTCATCTACCTTTTGCCTCTGAGCTTTTCTTTTTCTATTCCTGTATACCTTATTAAATTTTTTACTCTGTGGCTTGCTGTATAGTTCGGTGGCTAGTCCCTGGGTCCTCCTCCTTCTCTGGCTTCTTCTTTTTCCTCCCAGATTTCTCCTTTTATATATTCTCTCGGCCTGCCAGCTCCACCTAGCCTTTCTCCTGCCTTCATATTGGCCATTCAGCTTTTTTATCAGGCCATCAGATGTTCTAGATAGGCAAAATAACACAGCTTCACAGAGTTAAACAAATGCAACATAAACAAAAGTAACACACCTAAAAATAATATTCCACAACAGGGCTCCTTTTAGCTAAGCCTGGGAGACCATGGGTCCTGAGTATTGCTCTGCTGAGGCTGTAGCAGTGCCACTGACCAAACACTTAGCCCTTAAGATGAGCTGGGTTTACTTATCTTCTTGGGAAGCAATGCTAATCACTTCTGCATGCATGCATGTGTGTAAGTGTGCATTCAATAATTCATGCATGTGTAGGTCACAGGTCAATGTTTAGTGTCTCCTTCTTTTGCTCTCTAATTTTTGACACAGGGTCTCTCACTGAACCTAGAGTTCCCTGATTGGTTAGACCAGCTATCCAGTGGGCCCCTGGGAGCCTCTTCACTCCAAACTCCTCTCCCTAGCACAAGGATCACAGGAGTACTCCAAAATGCCCAGCTTTGTCCATTGGCTGTGCTGGTCTGAAGTCGGGCCCTCAGGCTTCGTGTGGCACCTCTGAGCCATTGCTACAACTTTAGGAACCACTTTGGCATCCTTTTGAGAGCTGGTAGGACAGGATCTCTTTGGTGTCTCTAAGTTTGTTCCTTTGCTATGGCCTCTAGGCCTGTGGGAGATGCAAGAGTCTAAGACCAAGAATTCCAGGATGCAAACAGAACCCTAAAGTATTCCGTATACCTATTTCTACTGCCTAATGTTGCTACAGTTTCAAAGACAAGACAGAGCTCCCCAGGACTCTCTTCTCTCTGTTCTCCCCAGAATTTTACCTGTTGCTTTTCTTTGGGGTCTTTTGTAATAGCTAGCCAAATTAAAATGCAAAGAGTATGAGAGGAGGGTGTGTGGGGGGTAGTTTTGAAATGCTCTCTTTGCTTTTTGGTAACATTCACTCCAGTGATAAAAAATCAATTCCTTGTTAAGCCAGGATCCTCCCCTTTCTTCCAGGTCTCATTCTTACCTCAGGATGTATGCAGTCTTAAAATATGTATTCCTAGGGGAGGGCTCTGTTCTTCTGGGTACTGTCACATCATTCCTAGACCTCTGCCAAGGGGCTCTTCTTAGCCTGATGTCCATTGCCTCTCTCTTTGGACCTCTGATATGTTTCCTGGGTTTCCAGAGTGTTGCAGGTGGGAAAGAGAGGCAGGAAGGGTATGGATAGGGAGGAAGGGCTTCCTGGATGCTGTGTCATTGCTACAGGCATGGTGGAATCAGAGGAAGCAGAGATGGGAGTGACTAAGTCCCTGACAGGCCCAGGAGGACCATTCCACTGCCCCCGAGTTTGTGCTGTTTCTTCTCCTTCCTGGCTCCCTGGTGAAAAGGAGCTTGTCCATTTCCCTTCCTTCCCCATCCCCCTAGTCCAAGTAGGTTTAGTTCCAGAGTGGAGACAACCCGAGTCTTCCTGCTAAAAGTGTTTGCTGTGACCTTCAAGTAACTCAGAAGCTCCCCGAGTGTCACATTCCTTCTTTGAACAGTGCCTGGGTCTGTCTCCCATGGTAAGACACTCAAACACAAGAATGTCCGTGAGAAATGATGTGCAACCATAGAGCTCTCGTAGAAAGTTATGTTCTACAGGGCATTGCGAGACTGTTCTTCTCTCTTTATCCCCCATTACAGCTGCCTGTGGGATCCATTCCGTTCAGTCAAATCACTTCACAACTCCTGCGTAGAGTTGAGTACAGATCATCAGGCAAAGTAGTGTGACTGTCCTCATCACATGCCAAGACACAATTCCTTTCTTTTTCTTCTTTTCTGGTTGTTTTCAGGCTGCAGAGTCAGAAAGTGCATGACCTTACAGGAAGAACGAAAGTCACAGTTTAAGCTTTCCCACTCTGTGCTTTTCCATCTGAACTCAGTGAGCCATGGAAAACGCCCAGCAATCTGAGATGGAGTGGAGGGAAAAAAAACAGGCCTTGCAAAATGGGTGGATAAACCAGAAGACAGAACAATGCTAAAAGATGAGGATTAAATCCATGCTCTGGTCCAAAGTCTGCATGACCCTCCTAAGAGGACTGCCACACTTAGCTTCTACTACTCCTTAAGTAATTTGTCCCTTGGGCACCCTGAAACTTCAGACCAGGGACAAAGTTTAACAATACAATCTGACTCAGTTGGGTCATTGTCAGGGTTTGTCCCTGGGGCCAGCAACGCAGGGGACAGCTAGATAGAAATGCGGGTTCTTGGGTGCTGCCTCAGCCTTACTGAATTCCATCTCTGGGGATGGAATCCCCAAATCTAAGTGCCTTCTAGATGACCCTAACATTTTCAGAATGCAGTCCTGATTCATTCTTTATCTCAGATAGAGCGGAACTCAATGACTGATATCCCCAAACGCAGCATTTTGGGTATGTTGGGCAATTTAATCTAAAAGGTCTTAAGTTAGGCTCAGAATTTAGGTTACTCTGACCTTCCTTTGTCTCCTCCCCTTCTCTAGGTGAAAGAGATTTTCTACCCATCCACCCAAAGAGAATCAGATTGCCCTTCAGGCTGCACACATAGCTCCATTAGCCAGAGAAAACTAATCTCACATCCCTGGAAGACAGGCTGAGATTGGTAAACACACCTGGATGGACTTTTCTTCATACACCATTGTTTGGTCCACAGAGAATCTTTTCCAAACCATCATCTCTTATACAGACCAAACAGACTGTCACAGGCCACAGAATTCTCTCTGAACCACACCACTGAGCTTCCCTGAAAGTCACTTACTGTTTTTCTGCCAACTTCCTCCATTTCCCCACTGTCCCTGTTTACTACCAAAAAGGAGTTTGTCAGTTTCTGGATCGCAGTTGGTAAATACACTGTGACTGCCTCCATGCTTGTAATAAATGTGTGAATCTTTCCCCAGCTTTCTACTTGTCAGTTGAGACCAGCAATTCTTCAAAGGGACAGAGGAGACTTTCCCTTTAATTCTACAGCTTCTTACAAGATAGATGCTCTTCGGTCTCTACTTGACTATTTCTAGATATAAGGTGCTCACTGCTGAACGAGGCATCTGGTAACAATCCTTAACAATTGGATATGTCCTCACGTCAGTGAGATTAATCTAACTTCTGTGACTTCCACCTGCTGGCCTTGGCGCAATCCTGTGAATGCAATTCAGAGTTATAGCTGACTGGGGTCCCTGGAAATTGGGCTAATTATCCCCATAGTAGGAGTTTGGTAAAAGTGAATACAAGAGGCTAAACTGGGAGGGAGGCCAGCGCCTCACATTTTCCTTTCAACCAAATAAAACAGCAAGATTAAGGGCTGTCCCCGGCATTTGTGAGATTATGATAAATATCAGTGTTAATAACAACAGTGACAGTAATAATTACCCACGGCTCGATTTGGATGCAGGTCAAGAAACCATCTAGATCAAATTACACGTAAGAAAAATATGTGTGTTCAGTGTTGGGAATGCTCTCAAAGAGGAAGAAAAATGGATGCTGTGAAGCAATTTACCTTCTAGTGGGAAATAACCACTCCTTTGCATTCCAAACAGATCATGAGAGAGAGAAAACGAGATAAGTTTCCCTGGCAGGATATGCACTAGCTGAGGTCTCAGCTTTCTGACTTGGTGTGTCTACAGTAAGAGGGACGGGTGGCTGGCAGTCATCTTTGTCTTGGCCTCCCTACAGCAGGCACACTTTTGGTTGAGTATACTTGTTTAGTCAGAATTGACTAGTAGAGGCCTTCCCAATGGTTTCAGGTAGAGGGGATGAGGGAGAGGGTGGCATTCCTGTAAAAGGCTCCTAGATGGTGTTTTTGTTAAAAAGCATAGACCTTTTTTGCCTTGGGCCTAAGAGCATCCTGAAAGTTTGACGCAGCTGTCTTGTCTGAGTCCGCCTGCTTTGCCTTGGCTCAGACTCTGGCAGGATTCCTCACAGGCATGTTAATCTCCCAGGGAGTGTCTACTTAACCTTTATCTTTCCCCTCAATGTTGAAGCACCAAGATAAACCATTGTCCTAAACCTGCAGTCACGTAGGATTCCAGGAAGAGCAAAGCATTGCAGGACAGAACCACAAAGTCTCAGCCTCCCCCTGCCCGACCCCTCCCGTGGCTAGGCTGCAAATTGAAGCATAAGTAATCATCCCTGCAGAGCCAGCCTGTCCCTTCAAGCAATAAGGACTTTTGGGGGACCACCATAGAGAAGAAGTGTTGAGGCAATGACTAATGAGACCCCACCTTGACCATCTCTTGCTCTTTGCCCCAATTCTTCCTCTGTTTAACCTAAAGCTCAGGTCTATACCCTGAAGATGAGGTTGTGGGGAGGAAGAACGAGACCCCTTTATTTGTGCTTCTTCCCAGTGGACCAGTTAAATTTCTCCTCAGTTTTTCTCCAATATTCGTCTCTTTAATCGGCATTGGGTCTGGTGGCTGAGCCATCCTCTGGGTGCTAGGGGAGTCCATGCATTACAGCATTCCTGCAGCAGATTCCTCCTGCAGACAGGCAGCGAACCAGTGGCCTTGGCGCTGACTTCTGCCGTCCCTTGCTCTGCTCTGTGCATCCTCTGCCACTTTTCGGCTAGCACTACAGCACAAGCATCTCCTGGCATTACCAGGGCCCTCATAAGTGATTTTTCCTCCCCCAAATTTGAACCTGGAGAGTGTTTACTTCCCGTTGCACCCCAGGGACCCGCTGATTTTTCCCATTACTGTAAATTGCTGCTCTCGGGTGCTTTGCATTTGTTATTAAGATGCAATCAGGGTTGCCTAACTGATTAACAGCCTCGCCCTCAGCCCCTACCCCCCACCCCTCACACCTGACTGGGAGGGAAGGCAATGAAAACAGCCTGGGTGGCTGTCAGGGGCAAGTGGGTTCTTGTGGGCAGCTGGGGAGCTGAGAATATCAGGAAGAAGCCAGAGAGCACTGGGTTCCTCCATGGGTCCCTAGCACGAGGAGAAGAAACCTTGTGCCTCTTGGGCCCCTGGGAATTGAGGTGTCTAGGCCCTGTGACAGCCTCTAGGATAATCGTAGCTGATGGCTGTACCAGGCAGAGACCAGCCTGAGCCAGGCCTTCTGATGACCAAGCACAGAGCATCTCTCTGGGCGGAGTGGCAAGTTGCAGAGCTGAATGGAGAAGGGAGAATGTGGGAGATGGTAGCCTGCACTGGATCACAAATCAATCAGCTTGGTGGGGAGCAGCTACCAGCCCCCCCTCCCTCCCACTCCTCTCCCTCCCCCAGCACCCTTCTCCCTGCCCTGCCCTGTCTAATATTCCCAGGCCCTATCTGCTGCTGCCCATGCTTGGAGCCATCAAAGTGCACTCAGGCTTTGTGGGACACAAAGAACCAACTCCTGAACTATGCCTCAATTTTTAAGGACATCTGAGACCCTGTGACCCTTTCTCTGACTTCCTTTGGCTTTTTTGCTTGCTTGTTTGTTTTGCAATGCTGGGGATTGGACCTAAGACTTTTGTGAATGCAAAGTAGTTTAAACATCACCATTTTCCTTGCAGGAACTATCTTAGCTATTCCCAATGGGTAGGTGAGAAAAAGAACCACTTGCCTCTCCTGGCCATCCCCACCCCCACCCCCAGCACCCTGTCCCACCTGATCATGGATATGGAAAGCTTACAGAGACACTGAAAGTGAGAGGGGACTTGGATAAACTGTAGCATCTGTCACAAATGGCAAGTGTTAAAATGTGATGATTGCCTGGGCTAGCTTCCACACCCCTCCATAGACATCCTTTTAAAACCCAACTCAGATCTACAGCCATGAGATGGCTTGCAGTGTGGAACTGTTTTGTGCCACCTGAGTTTTGTCAACTCTGCTGCCTGTGTTTCAGGAAAGAGGGGGTAACCTTGACCAGGTGGGCTAGTGTACTGACACCAGATGCCTTGCAGAGAGGGTCTGCTGAATTCTAACCCTGCCTGGTTTCACGGGGCCTATCTGAAGAACACAGAGCTGAGCACAGAATGTGAGGAACTCGGCTTTCTCTTTCTTCTGCTTGGTGAAGGTGATGAATAAGGCAAAAATTTTTTAGTATAATGGATTTTGACACCATTAAAAGGATTGAATAATATCTACCTGGGGATTACAGCTGACTTATTCTCATGGAGAAAAACACAAATGTGTGTTTATATTCAATAATTCCAGCATTGATGAAGGAGGGGCTCATAAGATTCCACTGGTAGCTGAGGAACAATCAGGAATTGATGGCTGTGGGAAGGTGAGAGCCATTTTTCTTTGGAGTGTGGCTGCTGGTAGGTTATTAGTACAACAAAAGAGTATATGGAGGTGGGAGGGGCTGATAGCATTGTATAAGGTGTGCAGTTGTCAAAGAATGAATTGAAATATATTTAAAAGTTAAGATTGTGCATATCCACAAATTCAAAAGTGGGAGGGAGGGAATGCCAGCAAAGGATGTGACTATGCACATGGGGATTCTGGGGAGGCACTGCCTAGTGAAGCTCACAGATAATAGAGCAAAGAGGGCATAGTGAAGCGGTCAGCAGGAAACAGAGGGGTTTTAAAAGAGAATAGTTTATAAACTCTGTGTGTGTGTGTGTGTGTGTGTGTGTGTGTGTGTGTGTGTCTGTCTGTCTGTCTGTCTGTCTGTCTGTGTGAATATATGCTACGTGTGTGTGGCCCAAGGAGTCCAGAGGCACTGAATCCACTCTAGCTGGAGTTGCAGGTGTTTGTGAGGGCCTGAGATGGGTTCTCTGGGATTGGAAAGTGGGTTTTCTGAAAAAGCGATATTCACCCTTAACCACTGAGTCATTTCTCCAGCTCCGTATTAGGAGTTGGATATGTTATTATAGATTCTTCCGTGTCACAAATAAGATGATATCAGCAACTTCATGTCAATACTTAATAATTTATATAAAAAAATAGTTCACATAAAGCCAAGGCCTAGAAGTAGGAATTCTGTAAATGGTCAAAATTTTTTAAACTTGATTTTTTTATTTAAGAAAACCTCAAGGTGACTCCATCCCAGGTGATTCCATTAGGGAATCTTCCAAAGTTTAGTAAACATATTATATGATCATATACAATTATTCTAGAGAATAGGAAAACAAAAGATAATTTAAAATTTTGTATTAGGTTAGATATAATTCAAACTGAAGTCAGGGTACTGCAAAAGAGACACTTCAGGTAGGCAACTTTAAAAATATATACATTTTAAATCCTCTTTTGAAGTGTTAGCAAATCAATTCCAAAGTAAAGAACATTTGTTTTGTGACCAAGTTAGCACAGGAGTGCACTGGTTAAAAGGCATCCCCAATCATCTGGGTCAAATATCCACACAGGAAGTAATATCTTTGTTCCTATCTTATATCTATAATTAGGTTTCAGGGAAATTAGAAATATGTTTATGACGGTTAATATTGACTGTCAAGTTGACTAAAAACACCCCCAGGCAGGTGTGTGAAAACATTTCCAGAGTGCTTTAACTGAAGAGGACAGACCCATTCTGAATGTGGGCCACACTGTCCTGAGTGTGACCCACCTTTCCATGGGCTGGAGGCCCAGACTGAATTTTAACAGGGGGAAGGGAGAAATTAAGATGAGCACCAGTGTCCATCTCTTTGGGCTTCCTGATGGTGACATGATATGAGCAGTTGACTCGGATCCCACTGCTATGCCTCTGCCACCAAGGTGGGCTGCGCCCTGACACCATGAACAAAAATAAGTACTTCCTCCATTGAGTTGTGTCTCCTCAGGTATTTGGCCAGAGCAAGGAGAAAAGTCAGCAATGAAGTGTGAAAGATAAAGTAATTCAAGTTCTCCCTAGATGCAAAACAGGAATTATCTTCATAATGTAAGGAGGGCAACTGTTTCTTAGAACATAAAGAAAGTAATAAGCACAAAGGAAGTAAAAAATGTTGACTATATAATAAAATAAGAACATGTATTCATGGAAAGAATAAATGAAAACAAGACCAGAGCATGAGGAAGTGTGCTGGACAATTCATCTACAGGACACAGATTTGCTCTCCAAAGTAGACGAGCAGTCTTATTAGCCAAGAAGGAAAGGACAGTTCTGGGGATGTGTAAGAAATAGGCATGTCAAGAAGAAGCTACGGAAATGGCTGGATGCATTTGTAAAGGTATCACGAGTCTTCTGGGAAATGAAATTTAAAGCATGGCAGGACACCTGCAGTAATGACTGAAATTAACAAGCCCATCAGTGCTATATGTCAGTGGGCGTGTGGTGCTGTGGGAAATCCCATATCCTGCGTATGGACTGTCACATACTGTAAATTGTGGGCCCAGGGGAGCGGCACACCCTCCCGCCCCGCCCCGCCCACTTCCCATTGCTGAATTTGTGATTGCTATTGCTGTAGTGTCACTGTTTGCCCTGGGCTGCCCGTGACCATTTCCTTGTTGAAGCAGCTCCGATGACCTCAGGAGAATGAAGTTGATAACAGTCCCTTTTGAAGGGGGAGAGAAGGAGGGTCGTGACTCCCTAGGAGCCTTCATAAGCAAGTGAAGGTCCAAAGAAGCAATGAAACTTCAGTAATGCTGTGCTTATTAGGTATGATGAAGAGAAGACTGTGGTAGAGAATCATGTGAACAGAGATTGCTCTGGTCTAGTGACAATACTCTTGGGTAAACCTAAGCAAGGACTATGGTTTAGAGCAGTGATTCTGAACCTTCCTAATGCTGTGGCCATTTAATACAGTTCCTCATGTTGTGGTGACCCTCAACCCTAAAATGGTTTTGTTGCTACTTCATAACTGTAATTTTGCTATTGTGATGAATCATAATGTAAATATCTGACATGTGGGATATCTGACATGTGACCCCCGTGAGAGGGGTGTTTGGTCCCCAAAGGGTCTAGACCCACAGGTTGAGAACCACTGGTGTAGAGTTTCTCTCCACACACAAGGAAGGCTTTGTTCTGGAAGGCCAAGCTGTCATGTTTAACCCCATCAGTGCCTATTCTCTGCCCATGGTGCTATTTTCTTGGAGTTTTTAAGTTGCAGCCTTCTCTGAGGGGCCAATGACATGGCATATCCTCCCATTCTGGCTGGTGTGAGATGTACTTTGCAAATGAGGTGGTAACATGTGAATGATGTGCATGTGTGTATTTGTCTTTGCACGTGTGTGCAGGTACACATGTGTGTGCATGTCCAAAGCATGAGAATTGACATTTATGTCCTCTTTGATTGCTCTCCATTTTACTTATGGGGAAGGAAGGGCCTCTTGTTAAATCCAGAGCTTGCTGACTGGCTAGTGTCTAGCCACCTTGCCTCAGGGATCCCCTGTCTTCCAAATGCTGGGATTATAGGTGGCCAGCATACCTGTTGGGCTTTTATGTGGGTCCCAGAGATCCAGACCCCAGTTCTCATGTTTGTATGATAAACACATTATCCACTGAGCCATCCTCACCCTGCCACCAAGTTTCTAAAGCATTTGTGCTTCTATTTTGGTTCTTACAAAACCTTCAGGATTTTTGATTGCTCCGTTTGCCTCCTGGCTCTCTCCATATACAAAGGCCTTGTCTGTGAATGCTGGTGACCAAGCACACCCCAAGAGTTCCCTTCCATCTCTGTGTTTGTCATGAAGTGCAAAGAGAAAACTTAATAGTTCAGGTTGCCTTTGACACCTGCTATTCAGATACCAAGGGGTTACCTCGTGTTCCATGCCTGTTCAGACACCGACTACATGTTGCCCTAGTGAGGAATGCTTTGGGCTGCAAGACACAAGCCCCAGCTGTGGTGGTATTGTGTCCCCCACAATATTGTGCACCCTAATAAATTTATCTGGGGTCAGAGAACAGACAGCCACTAGAACAGAGCCAGAAATGGTGGCTAGAAAATGGGTCAGAGCAAGCCATAGCAGAAGTTGGGCGGTGGTGGTGGTGCACGCCTTTAATCCCAGCACTTGGGAGGCAGAGCTAGAGGGATCTCTGAGTTCAAGGCCACTTTAGAAACAGCTAAACATGGTGACCCATGCCTTTAATCCCAGAAACCCAGCCTTTAATCCCAGGGAGTGATAGCAGAAAGTAGAAAGATATTTAAGATGTGAAAAACAGGCACCAGGGTTAGTTAAGCATTTAGTTAAGCATTTGGGCTGGATAAGCTTTTAGGCTTTGGAGCAACACAGTTCAGCTGAGACCCATTCCGGATGAGGACTCAGAAGCTTCCAGCCTGAGGAAACAGGATCACCTGAGGAACTAGCAAGATGAGATAGCTGTGGTTTGTTCTGCTTCTCTGATCTTCCAGCATTCACCCCAATAACTGGCCTCAGGTTTGATTTTATTAATAAGAACTTTTAAGATTCCTGCTACACCCAACCATCAGAAGCCTAGTCAGTAGGTATTTGCCTTTTCCTTGAGAAACGTGGGCCTAGGTAGAAGCTGGTGTTGCCCAGTGGAATCCCAATGGAGCCAGGGTTTCTCCCTATGTTCACTCCAACCTCCTGTTCTTGCCATCTCATGATTGCAAAATGGTTACTACAGCCCAAAGCACCATAGTCATGCACAGCATGTGAACAAAGGGAGGAAGAGTTGGCGAGACTCTAATACCCTTAGCTGTCTATTCATAGGAAAGGAGGGCCTTCCCATTCCTGACCTCTGCCTTCAGCAGGCTCCCCCTGGAAGCTCCTTGGCTAAAACCAATCCAGAGTAATAACCTCCTATAAAACACAATGAGAGTGAGTGCCTATATACTCAAGCGGCCTTTCATGGCCAATACATAATGATAGTCATTTTAAACTTCAGGTGCCAGCAAATATGTTGTATGATGTATCTACAGCCCTAAATCACCCACGGATGGGGTTCTTCTTTGGGAATATCTAGATAGATAGATAGATAGATAGATAGATAGATAGATAGATATTCCCCACACAGCCTATGAAATCATTTACTTGGTTTCTCCATGTTTGCCATCAAAAAATGAGCTCTTCCCTCAGTAAATATAACAATTTTCTAATAAAAGTGCCAAATTATTTCATCGAATGCTGCCTTAGAGTCTCCTGTCTGTGCTTTAGTTGAATACCCTCCCCTGCATCCCTCCCTCTGCCATCCTAGAAGGTCTGGTAGTCAGTAAACAAGAAGTTGATCTCTGCTCAGTCAAGTATCTGATGCATACAGACACTGTATGCAAGCTGCTGGCTTCCTGAAAATTAGAATCTGAGAGAGCACACTCCAGCTTTCAGGTGGTGTCCAGTCACTTTCCTAAATCTCCCTAAACAATACAAGCTGTTAGGTGTGGTAGGATACACTTTGCTTTTTAAAATATTTTGAGACTGTTATTATTTTTCCTCCTTTCTTTAGGTCTAAGCATTCCGCCCTGGACTTCAGTGCTTCCTCGCCACTCTTCATATGGGCAGCACACAAATCCATCCAAGAAAATGGTAGGCTGCTGGCTGTTTATGGTAGCATCAGATCTGACCACAGTGAACACTATAGTCTGGACATGACACCTCCCATGGACAACAGATTCACTTTCTATCTGAGCAGTTCTGTGGACACTCTTTCCCTGCCTCTGCCAGCTGAGTTCCCATTCTGTAGCTGGAGAGTTTCTCTCCAGCTCCTGCCAAGCCCCGGCAGTCCCGCAGCCCACTTATAAAATAAACACACAGACTCTTATTTATAAACTGTATGGCCATGGCAGGCTTCTTGCTATCTACTTCTATCTTAAATAAACCCATTTCTATTAATCTATACTTTGCCACATGGCTCGTGGCTTACCAGTATCTTACATCTTCCTTGTCATGGCAGGGGCTGGCAGTGTCTCCCTGCCTCAGCCTTCCACTTCCCAGAATTCTCTCTCCTTGTCCCGCCTATACTTCCTGCCTGGCTACTGGCCAATCAGTGTTTTATTTATTAACCAATCAGAGCAACACATTTAACATACAGAACATCCCACAGCACCATTCCCTTTTGTAACACTTTTACAGCAAGCATAGTGTGTCAGGCTTCTTCAATTCTAGACTGCACTTCTTGATATAGCGCAAACGGGCTAATTGACAGGTTGTATTTGGGTTTGTGCTACTAGTATTTCTCATATGGGGAAATAGACAAAATGTGTTAAAAATCACTGCTGTCCTGTGACTATTTCAGTCCAAATTCTACGACTCTGCTTCAACTTTCAAGATGTCAAAATGATGAAGTAGTGAAAAGCTTGAAGGCTGAAGGACAAACCAGGCATAGGAGGGGAGGCTTAGAACATTCCAGGTCTGCTAAGGGAGAGAGGGTGAGAACCTACACATAGCACTGCAGAACAGAGAACAGAGAGAAAATAGAACTCTGATGGTCAGAGCCCAGGTATGGGCATCCTGACCTATGCTTTTGTTATCAGTGAATCAGTTCCAATACCAAAGTCTGTGGCTATAGCAGTCACCAAAAGCTGCCAAGGCAGCCAAAAGGTCTGGCTAGTTACAGAGGGAGTCAGGTTGTTGTAGAAGTCCTGTTAGCTCCTAAATATCTTTTCAACCCCGCCCCCTGTGTGTGCACACATACATGTGTGTGTGCACATTTATGGAAGCCAGAGGACAGCCATGGCCGTAGTTCCTAGTTCCTTGGGTGATGACGACCTTTGGTTTTGAGACAGTGTCTATTCACTGGCCTTGAGCTCACCAAGTAGGCTAGGTTAGGTTGCCAGGAATGCCAAGGATCTACTCTACCTCCCCAGCACTGGGATTACAAGTGCATGCCACCAGGCCTGGCCTGGCTTTTTATGTGGGTTTTGGGGAAGTCAAACTCCGGTCTTCCTGTGGCAAAGCAAGCACTTTACTGGCCGCATCACCTCAGCCTTCTTTTCTGTTTGTTCTACCAAAGGCTCAGCTCATAGGAGCTTTACATTTTGGGTTTTGATTGGGATTTGTTTTTTAATTGTTTGCATTCTTAAAAGTGATTTTATTGGGGTACAATTCACGTGCTGCAGTAGTTTGGATCTAGAATGTTCCTTAAAAGTTCATGTGTTATACACTTCACCCATAGCCCATGGAGGTGTTAGAAGGCGGTAGAAACTTTTAAGAGGGGTCTTAACGTGCGGCCTTAGGTAACTGGTGGTGCATCCTTGTAGCAGATTATAGAGCCCTGGCCTTTTCCTCTCTTGCTTTTCCAGGAAGCCTTGAGGTGACTAGGCTCCCATCCATGTAGCATGGCCACAAAATGCTGTCTCACCACAGGCTAAACAATCGTGGACTGAAACCTTCAAAGCTGTAAGTCAAAATAAAGCCCTTCCCATTATTTCAAGTACTTTGTAACAGTAATGGAATGCTACTAGTATGTGTATCATGCACTGCAACCAATTACACAATTCACTGGCCTTTGGCATATTGTGATATTAATCTTTAAAACATTGTGGCAAACAAATATAATAGAAAGCATACCATTTTAACCAGTATTTTTAAATTTTTACTATATTTTAAAGTGCTACTAATGATTATATACCTACACCATGGGATACAGTATGATGTTCTGATATTATACAATGTGCAATTGGCATATTTGTCCCCTTAAACATTCATCTCTTCTTGTGGTAAGCATATTCAAAATCCTTTCTCTTCTAGTTATGTTGAAATATAGTGCCACATAATATTGTTAACTGTAGTCACTTATAAGAGTCACATCTCTTGTAAGGACAGATGTCATTAGATTTAGGGGCACCCTGGTAGTCCAAGATCATCTCATCTTAAGATCCTTGACTTAATGACATTAACAAGGCCTCCCTCACCCAAATAAGGCCACATTCACGGTTCCTGCCTTTAGGACATAAACACATCTTGCAGAGCTATGAATATTTGACCCATGATTCCTCTTTATCAGTCAACAGTAAGACCCAGGTCTGTGCCACCATGGTATAGTGTAACAATGGTGGTGGAACTACATACCAAGCCTGGTACTAGATCTGCCATTTTTGGGTAATACAGACATTCATCTCAGGGTATGATCTCAGGATGCAGTCCCACATCATAGATTAGGCATCCCATTGGGTATATTCTCCCTGGTGGGACCACAGCATCCTTTGGGAGAGACACTTGCTTTCTGGTGTTAAGGTGACATATCTACCCACATGGAGAGTGCCTGGCCTTAAGCAGAGGTTTGGGACACTGTGGCTGATAGGCTGGAAGAAGACAAGTCTTAGATTTCAACAGTACCTCTTTCTCTATGAGCATTTTGAGCCTAGAGTGGAGACTTTAGACCTGCCTGTCCTGACTTCCCAGATGGTTTGTCTGCCCATGTCTTACTAGTCTTTTATTTAATAAGGCATGGTCCTCTCTAGAGGGGAGAGCTTGACTAGCTAAAAGGCTGGAGAAGGGGGCACTGGGGAGGCCTCTGCTGTGCTCTTCTTTAATGAGGGTTTTCTCTAAAGAGCACTTGGCAACTTCTTCCTCTTGACCCACTTCCAAATCAGCAGTGTCCGAATGAAAGGGAATCTCTGCGTGTGGATAACAGGCCTCATCAGATGTCCAGGGATGCTTATGTCTAGCATCTCTTAAACTCAGGAAGGATTAAAGGGTTGGAGAAGCAGCAAGGGACCAGAGAGCTCAGTGTACACCTGTCAGAACAAGTGAGATACAGTTTCAAGCCCTCACAGACAATGCCCATGTAAACTCCTCCCCCAGGCTACAGGGTTTGAACACTCGGTCTCCAGCTGCTGGTACTATTCTGGGGGATTCTCGGAGGAACCAGTTTTCTTCCAGGGTGGCCCCACTTCCTGCCCTTTCTCTCCTTCCTGCCTATCCCTCCCCATCCACTTAGGTGTGAGCAAGCCCCCACCGCCACTGCCACCGCTATACTACTCTGTGTCCCCCTGAACAGTGAGCCAAAGGACTTCCTCCTGCAAGGGGTTTTTGCCAGGTATCTGATCGTGACAACAAGAGGAATAATCAACACAGTCCACATTGTGAAAGCCCCTGTGAATCTGGGTCATGGACATGTACTGTGGGGAAGGAGCCTAGGACAGGAGTGGACAAGCTCACCTATGTGAGCTAGTAGGATGTGTGAGCAGAAGACTGGAGCTTAGAAGTTAAACATGAGAGCTGAGGAGGCAAGAATTCTAAGGAGGTATGTGTGGAGAGTATGGGCAGACCATATATAAACTGAAGAAGGGAGCTCCGTGGGACTTTTCCACGGGAGAAGGAGGTACACAGTGCAAGGGTGGCCTGTAGTGTCTGCCCTGTGTAGTGGCTTCAGGAAGGTCTTGGGAGTGAAGCCCATATACAGTCACCAATGATGGAATGAACTAGTCTGTTTTTGTTTCTAAACCAATTGGTAGGAGTCAAACTTACACATGTAATATATAATGAAGAGCTGGCAAGAATCCTTGCCAAGAATGTTTTTCACAAATATTTGGGAAGGTTCAGGGAATGATGACATGCCTATAAATCCAGCACTCAGGAGGTGGAGACAGGAGGATCATTGGTTAGAGGCTAGCCTTTTCTATACTGTAAGACCCCATGTCTTCTGGTTTCTATTGCTGTGAAGAGACATCATGACCACAGCAACTCTTATAAAGGAAAACATTTAATTGAGGCTGCCTTACAGTTCAGAGGTTTAGTCCATTATCTTCATGTCAGGAAGCATGGCAGCATGCAGGCAGACATGGTGCTGGAGGGGAACTGAGAGTTCTACATCTGGATTGGCAGACAGCAGGAAGAGACTGAGACACACTTCCTCCAACAAGACCACACCTACCCCAACAAAGCCACGCCTCCTAGTAGTGCCACTCCCTATGGGTCTATGGGGGTCATTTTTATTCCAACCACCATACCCTGTCTCAAAACAATAGAAATGTAAGAGGAAGTCTTATTATCTCCACATCTGAACTTTAAAATCTTTTGTTTGCTTATTGTTTTGAGAGAAGGTCCCATGTAGCCCAGGTTAGCATCAAATTCCCTGTGTACCCAAGGATGACCTTGAGTTCCAGATCCTACTGAATGATGGAGTTACAGGCATATGCCTTCGTACTCAGCTTCTGAAATTGTCTTCTTGTCTTGTCTTCCTTTTTAGGAGGATGTCAGTGTGGCCTGGTCCTGTGCAGAACAAGGGGCCATCCTTGTTCCCAGTAATGAGAGGAGCTGTTAAGCAATTGTCCAATGGACCCTTTCACCCATTCACACGGCTGTTCATCCTTCATTCTCCAGGATCTCCTTTGCATAAGGGCCTGGATGAGGATTTGTGTTGGGATCACTCTGGCCAATTCTTTAACTCTTCTGGTTGTAGGAATAACTCTTTTCAAAGATCACTTTACTTTTTCAGGAAAGGAGCATGAAAATGGGGAGGAAGCAGAAAACTTCAGTGAGTAGGAGGAGAGAGTAGGGGAGAGCCAGGCTGAAACCCAGGCACCGTGGAATCAGAGTGTGTGTGTGTGTGTGTGTGTGTGTGTGTGTGTGTGTGTGTGTGTGTGTGTAGTTTTATTTCATGGGCTGCCAGGTCCCTTGTGCTGTGCCTCTGAATGGAAAAGGGGGCAGAAGAATGAGCTGAAATTTACAGGCCTTTGAGAAGCAACTGCTGTCTGAATGTTCTCTGAATATGTTAAGGATTGCTTTGGACCAGAGACACCACTTCTGGCCCATGTGGGCCCTGTCACAGCTGGCAGAAGACAACAGGCCCTGCTGGGCTGTGACCTTTGGCTCTGCCTCTATTCCCAGAGCACTTGTGCTTTGGTGCCTTTAAAAAGCGCATGCATCTGGAAGAGGAAAATAAGGTAGATATTTGATGAATTACTCTCAACAGGGTATACATTTTGATGGCTTGGCTTTGTGCAGATGGATCTATAGATCTCCATCAAATTGATCAGATGAGGGGATGAGAAATTCCTGACTCAATGTTTAGGAGTCAAGCTATAGCATTGCTGACAGTGTGAGGCTGGAGGGCACAGCGTATCCCTATTTATTCTTGGTATGTTCTTGACTTTAGTTCATGGTGCCATCTTCCAGTTTTAAGCCAGGGAAATCTGGAGCACTCCATCCCTCTGCTCCCCTCTCTCACACTCAATTGTTCATCCCCCACCCATGCTTTGGGGCCTGTAGTACCTGTGTGTGGTCATTACAGCTTCTCTCATTGGGTTGAATCATGCCTCATCTCTTCTAGCTTTTCCTTGCTTTACTTGATTCTAGGGGGAAAAAAACCCAATCATTTAAACAATGTGGCGAGGCTGAATTGATTCAGGGGTCTGTGGTGATAGACACAGGCACTGTGGCTGTGAGGCTGCACAGCTGGGGAGATTGGACTCTGGAAAGAATAAGTGGGGATTTACAAGCAAGAAGGAGCCGGCCTTGTGAGCAAGCATCAGCCATGCAGAGTTCTGGGTACACATACTTGCAAAGATCCTTGCTAACAGCAGCCAGGGTAACACATACTGTGGGGGTTCAGACACACAGCACAGCTGTGCCCCCACACTGACTTAGCAAGATTTGTGCTCAAACTAGAGTCCACAGGGTAGAGAAGGAAGTCAAGGGGCAGCCTGGTGAAACAGAAGGCACAGAAGAACCAGACGGAAGGTTTTGGTCCAAGCTGAGAGTCAAATTCAGTCCTAATATCCCGCCAGACTTGCCATTCTTTTAACAGATTAAATCGCACCATTTCCAGGTTACAGCTTCCACAGTATCTTGTATAAGAACTGAGGATAAAATGATTTAATCAGCCAGACCAAGCATGTGAGGGTGGATATAATAGTGAGACCCAACCTGGGGTACATGCTTTAGGAGCTGGCTGAGTTATGGCTTTGAGCCTTTTGATGAATTGTTTTGTTCATTCATTTATCTACATGGCAGCTTTTATTTTTAGCACCTGTTCATGCGGGCAGTGTTCTGGACACTGCAGATACATCCCTTCCCATCTTCTTGGGATTGTCTCGATATAGACTCATTTCTGCACCAGCAGAAATGTTCAGGGTCGGGGCCTTCAGGGAGAAAAGCTGACCCCCACAGAGCTAGAGTAAGAAGCCCATGGGTCTAGCCCATGGGATGTCAGGGACAAAGGGTGTTAAGAATACCAAGGACTGGAGCTAAGAAGTTGGCTTGGTGGTACAAACCCAGGTGCCCAAATTTGGACCCCCACTCCCCATAAGAAGAAAAAGCTAGGCACAGAGGCACACATCTGTAGTGCTACTGGGGTGGAGACAGGAGGATAACTGGGACTCAATGGCTGGCTACTCTTGAACAATCAGTGGAAAGCTTTAGAGGAGGACACCTAATGACAACCTCTGGCTCCACATTCATGCTTCACATGTACACACATGAACACATACACATGCATACCCCTTGATTTGTGAGCCACTCCATCCCAGTACCCCTCTAAGTCCCCAAGGATTCTTTTATAAGTCTTCACATGTGTTGCCTTCTACTCAGTATAGCTTGCTGGATGATGTATCTGGGATTCTGCCTCAGAGGTTTAAAACCCACCTACGTCAGGATGGGTCACACGTCCTATACAGCAGTCAGGTAAGGCCAACCAGACCAGCTTTGGATGTAGACACGGATGCCGGCGTCATCAGTCTATCCCTTCCCAAAGAGGCTGCATTGTTTTCATATATCAGAACCATGACTGACTTCAAGAACAAAACTCTGGTACCTTGTCACTTCTGAGGGTCACCAAGTGCTACTTTTGTGCTTCTGCTCCCAGATTTCTCGGCTGGAAGGGTGCTTTGGGGCTTCAGCAGAGTCTATAAGGCATACCTGGTTACCCTTGCCTCTGCCAGTTGGTGTGGGTCTAGGAAAGTCAGAGAGTGTGGGATGAGACCAAGAGAACCTCACACCTGCATGCTGGAGCTGACAGAACTCTCCAGCTGTCATTAAAGGGTAGGCTGCATGGTGCCACGGGGGACTCACAGCCACAGCTCCAGACAATGAGGAGTGGGAGTCCCTAGGAGGTGGGATGATGGTGAAGGTGAGGAGGGGATGATGTCCTCAGAAGAGATATGTGTATAGACCTGTGTTGAGAAGCTGGGTTGGATGTGCCCTTCCCATTGAAATCAAGGTCAGCGTTGAGTCTAAAGAGCCAGGGATGCACACAGCAGAGGCCTGGTTGGCTGCTTTGTGGTGGCATCAGTTGCAGGCATGCCATGCTTAGGTTCCAGTGACTACAGACACTGGGCTTCAGATGTGAGCAGTCATTTAGGAGGTGTGGCTCCCGCACAGGATGCTACTGGGGATCTCAGTTATTTTTCTTGTGGCTGTGACCAAGAAGCAACGGAAAAGATTCTAGAGGGATGAAAGGACCACACTTGGAGGGCTCTGGTCTCTCTCCCAGTGGAGAGCATCTCCCCTCATCTCTGTGCTCCAAAACTATCTTTAGGTCCCACCCTGATCACTATCAGAGCCTCCTACTCCTTGCTGCCTCCCTCCCTTCTGCCTCACAAAGCAGCCAGGTCTACTGTGAGAACATTTCAAGGCAAGCGCAGGACGCTTCTGTGGCTTTATGGTCACAGGGCATGTTTGATCGGCTCTTCTGGCCCATCCTTCTAGCCTCCTATTCCCCATGCTTATTCACTCTTACCTGGCCTGACGCTGCACAACATACTTCAAGGTCTTTGCACCTGTGGTGCCTCCTGTCTCCAGAGTGTTCTTCCTACTTAGCTATACAACTGCATCCCTCAAGTCCTTGGAAACATTTGTCCCAGAATTCTGCTCCAATTTTATTTAGTTTGCCCAGTATCTAAACACTTGAGTTTTGAGCTTAAGAGATGGCTTAGGTGGTAAAGTGTTTGTCTTGTACACATGAGTTGGATCCCCTGAACAAATTTTGTTTTGTTTTGTTTCTTCAAGTCAAGGTTTCTCTGTGTAGCTCTGACTGTCCCGGGACTTGCTCTGTAGACCAGGCTGGCCTTGAACACACAGAGATCCACCTGCCTCTGCCTCCTGAGTGCTGGGATTAAAGGTGTGCACCACCACTGTCCAGCCAGAACCCATGTTTTTAACAAAGAAAAAGCCAGGTGTGGTGATATATAACTGTGCTAGGGACTTAGAGACAGGTGTATGGCTGCTAGGGTAAGCTGGCCAGCTAGCCTAGTCAACTTCTGACTTGGTAAGTTCCAGGCCGGTGAGAGATTCTGTCTTAAAAAAACAAAACAAACAAGCAAACAAAAACAACACTCAAGATTGTTCTCTGGCCTCCATACACATGCTCAAACACACACAAATATAAACATGCGTGCACACAAAAGAAATTAATAAAATACTTAAATTAGTCATCAACCCTTAAGAAGCTGGTGACTTTATTTACACTAAATAATGGGCATCACCTGGAAAGTTTGGATAGGTTAGAGTCCCTTCAATGGCCCAGCATGCTTCCAGGGACTCCGGTTAAGTCTGGGTCTACAGGATAAGGGTGAGGGGAAGGCAGGATGATACTAGCTTCCTTAATGCTACTCTACCAAGAAGAGGAAAGGATCCCTAGCCTTTAGCTGTCCAGGTTCCCACTGGCAGCAGCCTGCAGCCTCCTGTTCCTCTGATCTCCCAGCTGTGGAGCCTGGGAATGTTAGATGTATTTTTGACTTGCTATAATTCAGTTTACTGTGGGGTTTTCATGGGGCATATAGTACATCATCAGTCAAACAGGCTCTGTGGATGCCCCCTCACCCTGTATTTGTATTATTTTATTCCAAGTCTTCCTTTATGCCTGGGTTTAGTGCATGCAGCTTTGCCTTTGAGAAACCTCGGGCAGGTATAGCCAACAACTCTCTGGATAGATTTAGAAACAACAAAAGACCCATCAATCAGTCATTTTATTTATTAAGTATTTATTTTGCCTTCGATGCTTGAGGAACAGAAAGAAAGGGAAACTAGTAACAGATCAGAGCTGTCCTCCCCCTCCTCCCCGAGTTTCCTTAGCATTTATGCAGCACAGCTCCCTCCCATCTCCCTACCTGTCTCACTAAACAGTTCTGATTTAAAACCCAAACCTTGAGATATGAAGACTTCGAATTAGAAGCGTGGATTTGTGTCATTGATTTCTTTTGTCGGGCTGTTCAGTGTTTGCACTGGAAATATGATTAATTAGGCTTGTGAGCATAATAGCACACCCCCATCTGAGAGAAAAGAATGCTGTGTTAAGCAACTTTAAATGGCTGTTGGGCTGCTCAACCCAGTACCTTTCTACTGCAGAAGTTAGACACATGTGTACAGTGGTCTGTTCAGGGCACCACTGAATGACAGAAATCTCAGCCAGTCTGTTGGCAGGTTTAATAAGCACATCTGTATAATCATGGGGTGGCCACATTGTCTGCTGCTTGTTGGCATGAGTCTTCCCTTCCCTGGGAGCTCACAGGGCTTTCTGCTTCTTTGCTTTTCCCATGAGAGTTCTGTTTATTGAGCACCCTGTGGACAGTGGTTAGACAGTGACCCTGTAGGACTACCTGATTTAGCAAAAATGATGCCATGTGACCCCTTTAAGCTACACATCTAACATGTGTATTGAAAATTAGATGCACATGAACCACAGCAACAGGTTGACTTCCAGTATAGCTGGGAAGCCTGAGATCAGGGTGTCCAGCGTGGTTGAGTTGGGGTGAGGGCCTGCCCTATCCCTTTTGTCTTTCCTTAGTGAGCATAGGCTCAGATCAAGGTGAGGTTTGGTGTTTCACCCTTTTGTTTTTAAAAGGCACAAATCCCATTAGGAAGGTCCTACCTATAACTTCATCTAACCCTAATGATCACATAGAACTTCAGTATATGAATGGGAAGGCACTGCACAGGCACCAGGGGACCAAAGGATAAATGGGAATAAAGATGCCCTCTTGGGCTCATGGTTCACACACAGATAGGTCATGCCACAAATACAGCAGTTAGAAAACAGAAATAACTACAGGCAAATTGTGGGAGTCTGTGGGAGGACCAGCCTTGACCTTACCCCACCTATTGAAGGGTTCTTGGGTGGAGGAGAGAGGAATTAGGAAATTATAGATAGAAAGATAGAGACAAAGAAAAAGACAGAGACACAGGATAGCTTTGGGAAGGCCCTAGGTCAATACCCAGTTGCCCCAGGAGTTTATTCCAAAGGGCTTTTTATAATATGCCAAGGGGAGAGGTAAAAGACCTGCCTCTTGCAAGATCAAAGCACACCGTACAGCCAAGTTTAGACCCTTCCAAATACCTGGTAACCATGCCTGTGGTCAAATCATCCCATTATGCAGTTCTGCTGGGTAAAGCAAGCCCAGACTCTCTGACCTTGAGCAAGGCCTTAACAGAGAGCCTCGATGGGCCCCCACAGCAAACATCTAGAGAATTGTGGAAAGAATGAAGCTCTTAGGTGTGTGCATACAGTACACCTATGTTTGACCACATACACATGCGTACGTGCAGAAGCTGGAGGTCAATGATGGCCAAATCTCAATTACTCTCGACTTTATTTCTGGGACCGTTTCTCTGGCTGAACATGGAGCTCACCAACTGGGTGGACTCACTTGCCAGTGAGCTCCTGTAGTCTGTTTTTCTCTACTCTCCTGCCACTGCCCCCCAACAAGCCATTTCTCAGTCCCAAGAACGGGGTTTTAGTAAGCCACAGTTGAAGCTCCTAGAGAACATGTCTCATTCAGGAAATGGCACCCAGTTTCTCATGGACGGTGGTGGCCACTGACTTCAGCCGTGTTTGCTGATGCCATTGGACAGTTGCACTTCCTCCTGTGGCTGACATACCTGCTCTTACTCACTCTTGCAATAGTTCTGCAGAGCAAACATAGACGACAACAGTGGTTCTCAACCAGTGGGAAGCGACCCCGTTTCGGGGCCACATATCAGAAAGCCCACATATCAAATACATTATTATTCATAGCAGTAGAAATATTACAGTTATGAAGTAACAATAAAATAATTTGTGGTGGGGGTCACTGCAACATGAGGAACTGTATTAAAGGGCTCACAGTGTTAGGAAGGCTGAGGAGCACTGTGTAGAGGAAGGTGAAATGGAAGGATGAGTGCGTGCGGGAGGGCTTTAGGGTATGTGGGTAAGTGGCACGTCCTCCTCCCCTGGGGCGGGGGGAGCCTCTGTTCAGCACAGAGAGCTCTAGTGGAGTCTGGCTCTGCTGTGATCCAGAAGGGCTTCAGGGAGGCAGCAGCCTAGAGGCGATGACAGAAGTACTTCCACCTCCCCAAAGCTCTGCCGGGCTGGAGGGAAGACTGTCAATCAACCACGCTTCTCTCTTTTTCCTACCTCTGCTCCTTTCCTGCATTCCTCATCCACCATGGTCCCCTTCTGCGTTCCTGTCCCATATTCCATCTCTCTCCTTCCACCCCATTGTCTCTCTCACAGGCCCCTTTTTGTTTCTCCACCGACCTGCCTTTTACACATAACTACAAATTAAAGTGTTGGACCCGCACATGAGAGAGTCCGAGTCTGGTTTATTTTCTGTGACATAATAATTCCCAGCTCTATCCATTTCCCTGCACATGCCCTGATTCACTTCTCTTTCCAGCTGAATAAAATTCCGTGTGTGTGTGTGTGTGTGTGTGTGTGTGTGTGTGTGTGTGTGTGTATACCATATTTTCTTTACTGATTTGTCTATTGATGGAGATCTAGATTGGTTCTATTCCTTAGTCATTGTGAAGAGTATGTCAGTAAACACGGGTATGTGGTAGGACTCAAAGGCCTTGGGGTGTACAGCCAGGAGCCTGACACCTTTTCATAAAAATCACGTCCCTTTGAGCAAGTCACTGAACCCCACAGGTTTTGGTTTGCATGCTGGATAGTTTTGCATCAACTTGACACAAGCTAAAGTCATCTGACGTGAGGGAACCTCAATTGAGAAAATGCCTCCATAAGATTGGGCTGCAGGCAAGCCTGTAGGGCAGTAGTTCTCAACTTTCCTAATGCTGAGACACTTTAATACAGTTCCTCAAGTTGTGGTGACCACCCCCTCGACACACACACACACTGTGAAATTACTTCATTGCTACTTCACAACAAGTAGTAATTTTGCTACTGTTATGAATCATAATGTAAATATCAAAAGACCTTTTCACAGGGTTTGCTTATCAGATATCCCACATATTAGATATTTACATTATGATTCATAACAATAGTAAATTTACAGTTATGAAATGGCAATGAAAATAATTTTATGTTTTAAGGTCACCCCAACATGAGGAACTATTTTAAAGGGTCATAGCATTAGGAAAGTTGAGAACTATTGTCCAAAGGGGTTGGGACCCACCAGATTTGAGAATCACTGCTATAAGGTATTTTCTTAATTAGTGATTGATGGGGGAGGGCCCAGCCCATTGTGGGTGATGCCTTCCCTGGGATGGTGGTCCTGGGTTCCACAAGAAAGCAGACTGAGCAAGCCATGGCAGCAAGTCAGTAAGCAGCTCTCTCCTATGGCCTCTGCATTAGCGCCTGCCTCCAGGTTCCTGCTCTGCATGAGTTTCTACCCTGATTTACTCACTGATGGGCTGTTATGTGGAAGTGTAAGCTGAAACAAAGCCTCCTTCTCTCCCCCTGTCCCCTTCTAACTTGGTTTTTTGTCATAGTGTTTCATCACAGCAATAGAGACCCTCACTAGGACAGTGCGAACTAGAAATGTTCTCAGGCCTGTGCATTCAAACACTTGCTTCACAGCTGACCATGACATTTATAGATGCTGTGGAGCTTTTAGGAGGCAGAGCCTCACAGGAGGAAGTGGGCTACATGCAGTATTGAGTTTTGCGTATGGAGCATATACTTCTGTTTCCCACCTTAATTTCTCTGTTTCTTGGGACACCAAGATGTTAGCAAGCTCTCCCATCTGCCACCACAAAGTTGTCCACAGCCATGTCTTCTTGGCCATGATGGACTGTATCCTGTCAATCACAAAAAAAATTGAAAATAAAATAAAATTGTTCCTTCTTACAAGAAGTACTTCTGAAAAGATCTTAAGTTACAACAAGGAGAAAGTAACTGATTCACCAAACAATGGTTTGGTTCAGTATCCCTCAAATGCCTATTAACGGCTTGGTCCCCAGGAACCCTTTCCTGGAAAGTGGTAGAATTTTTAGGAGGTACAGCCTACTGAGAAGTTAGGTCATTGAGAATATGCTTGCTGTCTATATTGCTCTGTATAAATAAAATGCTGATTGGCCAATAGCCAGGCAGAAAGTATAGGTGGGACAAGGAGAGAGCAGAATTCTGGGAAGTGGAAGGCTGAAGCAGAGAGACACTGCCAGCTGCTGCCAGGACAAGCGAGATGTAAGGTACCAGTAAGCCATGAGCCACGTGGCTACTTATAGATTAATAGGAATGGGTTAATTTAAGATTTAAGAGCTAGATAACAAGAAGCCTGCTGCAGCCATACAGTGTGTAAGCAATATAAGTCTCTGTGTGATTACTCGGTCAAGTCTAAGCAGCTGTGGGACTGGCAGGTAAGAAAGATTTGTCCTGACTGTGGGCCAGGCAGGACTGGAGAAAACTCCAGCTACACGTGCTTTTGAAGGGGACACTGGAACCTCAGTTTCCCTTACTGGCCTCTGCTTCCTAGCTACACGAGACAGCCAGCTTCCTTGCCAAGTACCTCTACCACAATATATTCGGGCTGCTATAGGTCCACAAACAAGGCCAAGTGACTGTGATCTGTAGTTTCTGAAAGGGTCAGCAAAAATAAACCATTTCTCTTATTAAGTCAGTTATCCCAGGTATTTTGTCATGTGCAGGAGGAAAACCCAGAATGAGATCGTTCCTAAGCTCTAAGGGAGAGGAGAACATAAGCATTTATTCGGGCCTTTCTGCTCACATTGGATCCCACGGAAACGGGAAGGGAGACAGCACGTATTGAATTTCTCATTAGCCCCACTGCCTGGTTCTCATTAGTGAGCCTTCTGGGTTATGGACACAAGGGCCAGGGCTTATTTTCATGGCTGAATAGCACATGTGAAATGTAGGCAATTTCTAATCCACACTATATGAGCTTCTCACTCTGCTATCTCACAAAGTAATGGGCAGGACTCATGGAAAACCCCACCAGAATGGCGGCTAATCCTTGCGGGAGGGAGAAGATTGCTGTTCTGCATAAGCTTTTGCTCTCTGCTTAATTAATCTCTAAAACTTTCAGGCCTTAATGAGAATAATTAGACTTGACAGTACCGAGCTTAATGTACAACTACAGACAACAAACACCACGCTCAGTTTATAAGCTTCCCGAAGCTTGCTGAAAGACGGGCTAATGTTATTTACAGCAGTCCCCATGAGGGGCCAGACGAAGGCTAAGACTGGAAATGTGGCTGTCGCTCCCTGAGGACGGTGTCTCTCAGGAACAGGATTCTGTAGTCCCCTCCACCCCCCTTTTGTGGCTTTTCCTCCATAACAAACCATGGTCTAGACAGACCTGGCTGGAAATCCCCGTGTTCCCACCCCAGCCACACCTCGTTTATCATCACCTTGAATGCAAGGCTCGCTCAAACCTCCAGGACTCTCCTGTTCATTACGAATTGAGGGAGCCAGAGAGTTACTGCTCACTTGCTGTGCTCCACTCTGTCTGCCAGCTTCTGGAAATACCTTATTTTCCAGAAAAGCATTCATTTGTCAACAGAGGGATAATGTTAAAACCTTAAAGACAAATCAGACAGAAGCCAGGGGTGCAGGAACTCGCAGAGAACGGCCCGGGAGAGACATAGCTCTGCCTCAGTGCTGTTGCTCCAATCTGTGAGCCCCATGTCAGCCTCTGCCATCGCTAAGAAAAGATTTAAATCTCCCTTTGAAAGGAGTGGGCTCCCCCTCCCCAGACAGAGGGTCTAGAAGCATCACTCTGGTGTTCTGGGATGGCCGCGTGTATTTGTCTGCAAGCGCGGGAGACTTCAGAATGAGGGACTCCAACAACCAGCAGATTTGGGCAGTTTCTTGTGAGAGACACTTGGAGCTGCCTCTAGGGACAAGTAAAGGAAGTCTTACCAGGCCTGCTAAGATGGTGGGCAGGTGGCTGAGAGCAGGGATAGTGGCACACACCCCTTTCATCCTTGCACTTGGGAATTTATTGGAGGAAGATGACAAATTTCAGGCCAACCTGGGCTACGCAGTAAGATAAATAAATACAAGTGAGGTTGGATATCTACACCCAGTTAAGTGATGCTAATTAATGCAATTGATTAGACAGTGGTGAATGTCACCACCTAAACTATGCTCGAGGTTTGAATAAGGTGAAGGTCCATTGGTAGAGACGTGTTTAGAAACAGAAGTCAACAACCATGCAGAGAGGCAATATCTTGTGCTTAGCTGCAGGTGCAGAGCTACAACATGTGATTAGAAAGCTAACATGTTACCTTGTTAAAAACAAAAATCAACACACACGCACACACACACATGCACGCGCGCACACCAGTGGAGAACAGGAACTTTGACCCTGTAAATGGTGTGAGGCTACAGAGCTTTGTTTTTCATTTTCAATCAAGGATCTGAAACGGACTTCAAAGGGCACTCAAGCTGACAGTTTTATTTCCTCCTTGAGGAAGAGGAAAGATGAATGAGCTCTAAGCCAGATCATTCTCAAAATAATTGCAGCCCTGACATATCTAAATGAGTTTGTAAAAGAAAATACAGTAGCAATTGATCTTATTAATTAGAGATGTACCAGGGTCGTAATACTCACTTATCCACTGATTGCCTACAGCTATAAAAATAAAATAAAATAAAGCAAAACAATAAGATAATAAAATAAAACAAGCCATTTCCTCCTGGGAAATACAATTTCTTTTATCCCCTAACATAGAAAGTCAGTAACAAAAAATTCCTTGATGTCCCCAAAGTAGGGGCCGACCAGCTTCCTTTACCTGAAGAGCTGCAAGTGTACATGGATCATGGGATGCCTTACACGGTGTAGTGGCTTGTCACAATCAGCTGAGCATGGAACTGGACAAATGAAATGTGCTCCAAGGAAACAGGAGCCTTGTGGCTTTTTAAGGCAGGCATGTCATTTCCCCGAGAAGAACGGTGGCATCCTGTCCACTGGTGGCTCTTTCTGCTTCTGACCTCTTAATCCCGTTTTCACTAACAGCCACTTAGCATGTGACACAGACTCTGAAAGAACAGCTAGTGATCCATTGCTGAGGGACAGACACCTGCGGGAAGGGACCCCGGTCACAGCCCAGGCTTGTGCCATAGGAGGTGGGTTTTCAGGTTGGTATACACGTAAATGGTCACTGCTGTTGTCGAAGAGAATGGAGGGAAGAAAGAAAGGAGAGAGAGGAGGAAGGAGACAGAAATGATTTTCTGGACCCTTGATATAACCACAAAGGTATGTATGTGTCTCCTTGTGTGTGTGAGGCTGGGAAATATGGACGGAAGATTTAAGGTAGGAGGTCAAGTCAGCTGTGGCCATGGTTTTAAGGCATGTGCAGGCTAAGACCCAGCCTTAGGTTTGTCATTAAGATGGGGACCTGGATCAAGTTTTGCAAGCTTCCTCTAATAGTCTAGTGGGGCCAGAGGAAGATCAGTGCAGGGAAAAAGCAGAGCAGGGAAACAGGCTTGCGTGTGTGTGTGTGTGTGTGTGTGTGTGTGTGTGTGTGTGTGTGTGGAGAGAGAGAGAGAGAGAGAGAGAGAGAGAGAGAGAGAGAGAGAGAGAGAGAGAGGACATATTTATGTATAGGCACATAAGTATGTGTCTACCCTGCTTTCTGAGGCAGGGCTTCTCACTGGATCTGGAGCTCATGTTTTGGCTTGTCTGCTGGCCTGTGAGCTCTAAGGCTGTCCTCACCTCTACACCCAGCACTGAGGTTCCAAACTCTTGCCACCATGCCAGGCTTCACATGGTCCTGAGGATTGGAACTCAGCAGCTCCTTGTGCTTGCACAACAAGCATTTCCCCAAAGAGCCATCTTCCCATCCCCCAGGTTTGATCTGAAAACTGGCTAGAGCCAACCTTTTGTCTTTCAATTTGTTTAGAATACAACAACTCTAGCCAACGGGCTCGCACTTGTAGGTGTTACCCAAACAAAGTAAGAACAGACAGGAATATTTTCTGGTGCAAAAGACATTCTAAGATTTCTATGACTGTAATTTTACTTTAGCAACAAGATTAAATTTATTGTGAAATCTTGGATTAGCATTAAAAGGAACACCTGGCAGAACCTTTGGGATATTAGAATACCAAACCCCATCTCATCTGTCCCTCAGCTGATGCGGCAGGTTTTTCACTAGGGTGTGAAGATGTCACCTGGTGGAGGGACACCAGTTCTGACCCCCAAATTAAGTAGGGTGAGAATGCATTTGCAGGAGCTGATGCTCAGATGCCAAGCGTAGGCCATGGAAAAATACTGGCCCTGAGAGCAAGGCACCAGTTCTGCCTCAAGTACTGAGGAGCCCCAGTCAGGGAAAGAGAAAGAATACTCCCAACAGATCAAAAGCCAGAGTCTCTTAAAATGGAAATGAACATTTAAAAACGGCCTTTCTCAAGGGAGAAGTATGCAGTAAATCAGAGCTTTTGAAAGACAACTGGGGCCTGTGCTGGTTTTCGAATAACTCACCATTTAATAAATGTTCTATTTTTGCCCCCTTAGGGAAATATACAACTCCACTTGAAGCCTGTGGGCCAAAATAGCTTATACCACCCCATCTCGTTTTCACAAGTTTTGTGACGTGACAAATGTTCTGGAAGCTTCCTTTTTGAGGTTGCATGAAGAGATGAGGTCGTTTAATAAGAGAGAAATCGTTTCCTTTGCACACCTGTCTGTGATGGTGAGCCTTTAACTAGTTACTATTATTGTTGTTGTTTAAACAGGGTCTCACTATGCAGGCCAAGCTGGCCTGGGACTCCTGAACCTCTTGCCTGGGCCTCCTGAGTGCTGGGATTCACAATTAAGTGCCACCAAGCAAAGCCTGAGAATGCAGTCTTAAGTAGCTATTCAATTTTCCTTTGTCAGAACTTTATAAAAATCAAGCGAAGTGTGGTATGTTCAGCATGTGTGCATTCTGATGTGTGTTTATGTGTGTACATAAAGTATTTAAAGCTAGAGAATGTGTCATGGACTCCTCCTCCGTGTTGATAAAAAGCACTCCTTGTATATTTGAACTAAGTTGATGGGTATTTTCCACATTGTTTTCTGTCCCCCCTGGCCATGGGTGCACAGTCTGTCCACACAATGTTTCCATAGTGTCGCTTTGCTGTCCAGCGACATCTTGCTTGTCTTTGTCTTTTCTGCTGGTGCACAGTGGACCTGGGAAAACAAGAGCTGCATGCTCAAACTATTCACAGTGGTATAGGCTCGTGTTCCACTTCATGAATGTGCACAGCAAAGTGGAACTTAGGCAATCAGATGGTCAGCTCTGTCCCTTTCTGCTGGGTCCTGACAGACATCCCCACAGCATTCAGATGGGATTCCTACTTCACTCAGCCTCCAGGACTGACAGGATGCAGGATCTGAGGGCCAGTTCAAACACCACAAGGAATTCGGGCTTGCGTGTTTTCTTTGAGTACAGGCCAGCCAAGACTGTGGCCTCACATAATTCTTCTGCTGGTGTGGAATAGTGCCATTGAAAGATGATTCATGAGAAGAAATTGCCAAGTTTTTAGCTGGAACTGAATGGAAATTTTTTTTTTTTTTCGTTGGGGAAAAAAAAAAGATCCCAGACATGCACACAGAAGACACATAGAATGAAATTCCTATCTTTAGCTTGGGGATCTACATCCATTACCTCTCTGACTTGGCTGGCACACGGTAAGGCTCTAGGCACCAAGGGCTTATGCCTCGAGGTGTTTGACTACGCATTGGAGGCTGGTGTATTATTGTAGCTAATACTTGCTTTGTGTTCTTCAGTTTGTAAAGTGCTTTTCCTACAGGTTTTAACTACCTAGTAACCATGGATATACATGCCAACATTAACTGATGAGAAAATGATGTCTTTGCAAGAAGCTCATGGGCAATGCACACACAAGCCACTTAACTCCGGCCCTCCAGGTGATATCACAGGCAGTTGCCATCCTCTGACACCAACTGGTGACTACAGTTGTGTGCTGTTGCCAATGAACTAGAGCCAGCTTCCCTGTCACAGCTTCAGCAGCCATGTCCCAAAAAGCACTGTTGTCTGATACAATGGCCGTTTTGGAGGTTCCCCAACTGCCAGCAATTCAACAAGTCACTGAGAGACTCATGTAACCTAAGAAAGCTATTGTTACCATTCCTCTCCCTCCCTCCCCTCCTTCCTCCCTCCCTTCCTCCCCTCCTCCCTCCCTCCCTTCTTCCTTCCTGTCTGTGTGTGAATGTGAGTGGGCATGTGTGTGTCATGGCACATGTGTTGTGGAGGTCAGAGACAACTTTCAGGAGTCAGTCCTCTCCTTCCACTATGTAGCCCCTGGGGATCGAACTTGGGTCTGTAGACCTCGTCGCAGACATCTTTTACCCACTGAGCCCTCTCACTGACCAACTTGCTGTTTTGTTTTTGTTTTTTTTTTTTTTTTTAATTATGAAGCATGCAAATGAATAACCAGATGAAGAGTTTCACAGAGTGAGGTCTTGGGGACTGGAGGCTCAGTGTCAAGCTCTTCATGAAATCTGTGAATGTTTTTCACACAAGGATGTGTGCTACAGCCAGGAACCTCCATGTTTTTGGGAATTTGTGTGAAGGTCTCATTAGATAGGCATAATTGATTTAATCACAGGTTATTAGTAATTGAATTCAACCTCCGGTCCCTCTCCCTTCTCAGGACATTGTGAGGCGGGGCTGAAATTCCAAACTTCTAAACCTGTGGTTGTTTTTTTGCTGGGGATTACCCTAATGCGGTCTGAGAGCTGTATAATGAGTCACTTCATTAGCATATGCTCAGCTATGGTAGAAAGGAGCTTGTTATGAACAACAAAAGATATTAGACACGTGTCACTCTGAAAAATCCCGGAGTTTTTGAAGCTCTGTTCTAGGAACTGGGAATAAAGAAGAGGAATATTCTTTGTTATATTACAATGCCCTCTAGTAGGTATGCTAAAGTGCAGGCCTTGCCTTTCTCCTTCATAAAAAACAAGCTGTTCTGTCAGGAGCTGAATCTCACCCTTGTCTCTTGAATATAAAAAAAATTTGACCAATAAAAGCGACATTCCAATGTCTACATCTAAACCTTAAAAGAGATAGAGACAGTCAAGTTCTTAGGATGCTCAAGTTAGGTGTTCAGATGACCAGGAACTACAGTCAGTGAGACCTCAAAGGCAGAGAAGGTGCTTGGACTCTACAGGTCCTGACACAGTGCCCACTGGATAGGGTTGCACCCCTTGCAGCAAAAGAGCCTCCTGGCTGAGCCAAGCACGTCATAGCATTACAGCAACAGTTTTTAACATAATGTGTAGATAGCTCTCTGAGAAGTTTGTATTTGGGTGAGAAAATCTTGCAAAATAATTTCAGACTCATCTCAGTCATGCAGAATTCTATTATATACAGAATAATGTTAAAGTCAGATTTAATATTTAAAAAATGAGTCCAGAGGCACATATCCTATATTAGAAACGACAATATTGGACCCAATTCCCTTGGATAGTGTTTGCTCGCCATTTCTGTGTGTCTTCCTGCCACACTCTTCTGAGTTCTCATCTTAGATTATTTTGTGAGTTCCTCTGTGGGCAGAGTGATGGCTTATTGGTTAAGAGCATATACTGCTCTTCCTGATCACCTCATTTGATTCCTCACATGCACATCAGGTAGCTCACCATTGTCCATTTCTGACACCTCCAGCCCACTGGTCACCAATACTCCCAAGCACATGCATTTGTACACACACACACACACACACACACACACACACACACACACACACTTATAATAATAAAATAAATCATTTTTTAAAGAAAGAAACTTCGTCCTAAACATGTAGGTAATGATTTACTTATAAAAGCATCTCTTGGTTCTAGTTATAACCACCATTTTCAGTGCCTGTGTTCTTTAGGATTCTATACCCAAAGATCCAAAGGTGTAAAAGTATTTCAATTTTTTTAAGTTAACCTTTTTTAAGGAACAAGTTTACATTCTCAACAAATTCAAGAGGTAAGAACGTGGTTGACAGGGCAAATCAGTGGCTGTAGTTATTCAGGGGATCCAGGCTCCCTCCTTGGAGTGACCCGCTGGTTTCTGAGTCTCTGGAAGATGGGAGAGGTCCCAGAGGAGCTCGTGTGCAATGTTTTCCACCATGTCGGGAAGTAATCCAGATCACTTCCATTTTCCACTGAGAACCAGCCACATGGCCACACCTGGAAGCCCCTAACTGGAAGCAGGGTCATTTTATTATTGTGGAAACTGCACACTCAGCTTCCGTAAATTACTAATGGGAAAGAAAGACTGGTGTTTGTAGATAATTAAAAATATTTGTCATCGATATGCTGCAGTCTTTGAAGACAACTCGGGAAAATTGGTATTGCAAAATACAATTGACCAAGAACAGTTACATTGTAACAATTAGGTCAGCTATCAACAAGTCTAGCATCAATCCTGTTCTGTGTATGAGGTCTGGAAAGTTGGGTTTAAAAGCCCATGAAGTTGTTGTTAGTCATACCTCTGAGATCCTCCCCTTTTCCTGTCTGTCTTCCACTAGGAACCAAGACAAAGAATACCAACAGCTTCAGATCCCAAAGAGATGTGCTGTAATTGGCTCACAGCTGCTCACATTTCACCTGCTAGTGACTTTGAACCGACTCCTTCCATAAGCACAGGGAGCCATTTCCTCCCTCACGTTCTTTTCCTAACAGCCCCATCTCACCCTCGTATTTTCACCAGTGTTAACTTGTGAGGGAAAACTCACACTTCCTCATGTTATTTTGTGTTACTCATGAATTGACATACATCAAATGGACGCGTTGGATTCAGTGGCATACATTTAAATGTTTAAATATGAGGAGTGTTCAAGGGATGCCATTTCACTTAGCAGACAGCGCTAACATCGGTTTTTGAAATGCTCCCCATCTCCACGATGCAGCCAAAGCTTTATTTATCACCACATTTGCATGTGGTGATGGATTCTTGGGCCAGCCAAACTCATCTAAAAGCAAACTCATTTAGTGCAAAATCGCTTTAAATGTGCCTGCTTTACAATGGACCACCCTATTTAAATGTTCCTCAGGATGTAATTAGAAGGAACTTGAGTTTTGTGGATGAGAGAGAGAGAGGGAGGGAGAGAGAGAGAGAGAGAGAGAGAGAGAGAGAGAGAGAGAGAGAGAGAATGCTGAATTCCCTCCCTCTGAATAATTTTTCAACCACTCACCAGGAAAACCACTGATCAAGGAATGACTTACTTTTAATGCAACGTTCCCAATAACAGTTGAACCGGAGAGGGCTTAGAAATGGTGGGCCACATTCCAACAAACAAGGAGAATGTATGGAAAGTCATGATGTTTATGACGTCCAGTGTCTCTTGTTTCTTTGGCCTAGGGAGAGAAAGAAAAAACATAGAAAAACAGAAGAAAGGGGAGGGAGAGAGAGAGAGAGAGACAGACAGACAGACAGACACACACACACACACACACACACACACACAGAGAGAGAGAGAGAGAGAGAGAGAGAGAGAGAAGCAGCAAACTTGTTTGATGATCTGTGTACCCATTTGCCTTAAATGTAGGAACATCTTGCTGTTTCATGAATGAACTAAGATTCTGTTATCCTGGCTCACTTCCTATTCCAGCCAAAGTGAATGGTGGCAATGTTACTTGGAAATTATTCATGTGAATGATCATTGTCCAAATAGAACCTGGTGTTAGATGGTTGTCAAATATCCTGTCATTAACATAATGAAGAACTTCAGGTTGGACAGTTATCTCAGCCTGAGCCCTGATCCAACCACACTTGATGCCAGCCATTAAAAATAAAAGCCTGTTAAACTCTCAGGACATGCTTGCACATTTTTGAGTACCGCCAAGTTTTCAAGATTTGAGCCAGTTCAGTGGTAGCATCAGCAGACCAGCGTCTCCTAGGCAATGAAAGTAGTTACCATGGAAACCCCAGAGCTGCACCCATCAACTGCTTTACAATTTTGACAGTTCAGAAAGTGACTACTTAGGAATTTCAATTAGAGCAGAAATATACACACCAAGACGAAGAAAATGTTTTACAAGTCCATAGGAAATTAGTTAGATATATGTTTTTCTCCCTAATCAGAAGGCAGCCCTTTAAATATATTCTGTACACAGAAATGGGTTTCAGGAGTAATGTGAGAAGCATTCAGTAAAGAGAAAAGACGCTCAAGTTCTTTTATCTTCTCTCTTTCCCTGGAAAGGAAGTGGGCACCGAGAATAACTAAGTTGTGAAAATGATCAGTGGGTTTTTAACAGGGTAGCCACAATACATTCTGCTTGTTAAGTCAGAGATGGTGCATTTTACTAAGGTTTTTTGTTTTGTTTTGTTTTGTTTTGTTTTGTTTTTCTTTTAGAATCCTGTATTTGCTCATTCTGCAGAGTCGTGCTGTTCTGGAAGAATAATACTTAAGGATTTTGTTACAACTCTGCTTAGGAGTTCCAGCTCTTCTTTCCTGTCTGGAGATGGACACGCCTGAGTGTGGGAGACGAGCTCCAGACAACGGGTTCCAAACCTGCCTCAGACCTCAGCAATTCTGTGCCCTGGTTACCTGAGAAATCAGTAGTTGCTTAAGAGAAAATGGTGATACCAGCAAATCCTTGGAACAGAAACTTGGACCCTATTAAGAGGAGCACTGCAGGGTTGGGAAGATGGCACTAGGTATGAATGTTTGATGTGCAAACATGAGGACCTGAGTTCAAGTCTCCAGTAGCCACCCACATAAAAAGCTGGGCATGACTATGCACAAGCCTATATCTACCCCAGTGCTCGACAGACCAGCCTAGCTCTAAGTTCAGTGAGAGATCCTGCTTCAAGGAAGTAAAGAAGGGATCTGAACAACACATGGTTTCCTCGGGGCTCCCTGTGCTTACACAGTAACTTAAACACACATGTCCACATACATCACTGTGCTGGATAATTTTATATCAACTTGACACAAGTAAAGTCACCTGAGAGGAGGAAAACACATACACCACACATATACCACACACACACACACACCATACACACATATATACCACATACACACATACCACACATACCCATATACCACACACATACCACACACACACACACCATACACACATATATACCACATACACACATACCACACATACACATATACCACACCACACACACACACACACACACACACACACACACACACACACATACTCACTCCACAAACAAATAATAAAGATCATGAAGCAATCCCAGGTTTAACAACAACAGAAATTAGGACCAGTGATTGTGATAGTGACATTGCTAATTTCATTGCCTGATACTAAAATTAATTAATAGTATAAAAGTGTAAAATCCCAACAATTTAGTTGAATGGTCCTACCTTGCATTATTTAAGCTCTAGAATTGGGCAAGGCTTAATCCATCAAGTAAGCAAGAGAGTAAGTGAACAGCATAGAGTCTGTTAGTTCTGTAGGTAGAAAAAGAGGAAGAAATCAGAAAGTGGTAACTGGAAGGGGATTGTTCTCTCCAAGCTCCCTTCCTAATAAGGCTGGGCTACAGATACAGTGAGGTGGATTAGTGATGGCCTGCTGGACGTTGGGATATTTCAGGTACCTGTAAGGACTAGGTAGAAGGATCTTCCCTGTCATGGCCTTTGAATCTGGCCTGCAGAGAAATTTGACTACCAACCTTACCCGATTTCTCAGAATGTTAGATAATTTTAGCTTAACTGAGGTTTGAATTTTAGCATGAGTTACTCAGTTTTGGTTTTCAGTCTGGTCAGGAGGAGCCCATTGACAAAGTACAGCCGCAAACAATGCCTTTCTATGTTTTTATATTTAACCATATTAATATGAAATTCCCTGCCAAGAATGGCTGAATTAATTATTTTGCTTGGCCTTCTCCACCAGATCCTCATATGGTCTGAACACTGACTCATGGATGGCTTCACCTGGACTTGTGTCTCCCCTTTTCTGGCTATTTTGGCAATGGAAACAGAAAGAAGAGAGCAGAGTGGGAGGGCAAGAGGATGGCTTGCTCATTCTCCCAGTCCAAGGTCAGCCACACCCCTTCTCAGCTTCAGCACCAGGGCTACTGCTAGGCTTGGGTCACTTTGGCATCTCTCAACTATTTCTACAACCAGCCATGACCAAATTCTTGGTCTAGTGGGTTTCAGGTGCACTGTTAGGTTTTTGAGTCAAAGCTAGAACTTTGGAGTGAGGGAATTAAGAAAAAGGAATTGAGAAGTCTTAAAATCTGGTGAAAGGGCCCACCCCTTGTTTTGAGACAAGTTCTTCCTGGGTAGCCCAGGCTGACTTTGAACTCACAGCAATTCTCCAACCTTAGCCTCATAAATTCTGTTATTTATTTTCATTAGATTTTACCCCCCAAAAGAGATAAAGGCAAGAATCACTTATAAGGTATGATCCGTCCAGAGTCCATCATTCCACGAGAATGACCCTGGCTCCTTTTGTTCCCAACAACAGAGTTATAACATACAACCACTAAAAACCAACCACTATCTTGGACACTGAAACAACAAACAAACAAAAAACTAGAGTAAACAGAGAACCAACGTAAACAAACAAACAGAATTCCTGGTCTAGAAGGACCATGAAAGCATAGAGGCATTTCACTGGTGACCGGGACAAATGATTGAAATTAAACCTTGCCAAATGAATCAAAAGCAAAGCAAATCACAATATTCCACCATACCACCACCCCCCCAAATCCTGGCCTGAAAATATATTGAAGAGATGGCAGAAAGCCATCTGATTTATTACTCCAATTCTTCCCAGAGCTTAGCTGGGACTGTCATATAGAGAGTCCTGAGCACATATTTAATGACTCAGTGGATGAATAAGTGAATCAACCTTCAGCTCATAGGTAGATACATAACTGTATACAAATAAGATGAATGACGGAGCATTGAAAACTCGTGAACCCAATTTTTGCTGCCTACTGCTGGGAGTGACCCAGATTGCTAGGATTTTTTCCCATGAATTCAGGGCTTCTTGGAGCTCAGGACTGGGGACTAAGGTATTTGGGAGCCACCAGGGAAATGGGTGCTAGCACCAGAACTTGTCCTCTGGAAGAGCAGTACACAATCTGAACTGCCGTGGGGTTGCCACAGCCCAGGGTGTGCACCCTCTTGGTTGACACTATTGCATTGAGAGTTTGTATTTTCTCTCGAGACATCTGATAAACTTCATTCTTTAGAAATGTTTTAACCTTGTTGAACCTACATCCCTTCTGCCTTCAGCAGTGAGCAGGCTCTCTGTAAGGTCAGGAGCTATAGAAACTAATATTAGGCTACTCAAGGAAACAGGCACTTGAAGAAATATTTAGCCGGAAGCCTTCATTCTTCACTCAATTTAGCCTTGCTCTTGGCCTCAGAGACCACATTAGAAACATCCATGGGAAACCCCAGAGCACATTCATACACATAATGGACTCTCCACTGGGGTAAGGAACAACCAAATGAACTTTTGTGAAATAGAAGCAAGCTATTTCTTGGGCTTTGTCTAATTGATTTCATCAAGGTTCATAGTCCACCTTAGCTGGGATGGGGCAATGGGTTTATTTCTCCGAGGGTGAACTCCAACATCAGTAAAAACATTAGGAGGCTTTTTGTGGCTTTCCCAAAGCGATTAATGGATGAAGAAGGCACACCCAATATCCTCTCTCATTAATGCCCATGGGGATTTCAGCCAGATCAGTTTCACAGCCTCCCATCCTTCCTTCTAGATCTACAGTTCCATTCTTGCTTGAAATATACTACAGGACTGAACCTTTTAATTTAAATTAAAAGAGAAAATGATTTAAATTTTAAGAGAAGTTTGGAGTTCACAACAAAACTGAGCAGAAGGTACAAAAAGTTTCCTGAACTTTGGGGTTCTACATAAGCATGCCCACCACCTTTAGCAACATCCCCATTGAAATGGCACATTTATTTTAACTGCTGACCTAGAGCCCATACACCATTATTACCTCTTGTCCTTAGTTTAGAGTTCCCTCTTGGTGTTACACATTATATAGAATTCGAGGAAAAGGTGTAATGATGTATACTCATCATTAATGTGATGCTGAGTAGCTTCTCTGTCCTAAAAATCTCGTTCTGCCCATTTCTCCTTCTTTACCAACAAATCTGTGGCCACTAGAGATTGCTTTACTGTCTTCATAGTTGCACCATGTAGCAGGAATCTAAAAAAGTTCTTATTAATAAGAACAAACCTGAGCCAGGTATTGGGATGAATGCTGGAGGATCAGAGAAGCAGAACAAGCCACAGCTACTTCACCTTGCCAATCCCTCAGCTGACCCTGTTTCCTCAGACTGGAAGCCTCTCAATCCTCATCCAGAATGAATCTCAGCTGAACTGTGCTGCTCAAAGCCTAAAAGCTTAACCAGCCAAATGCTTCTAGTTTCTGGTCCTCATGTCTTATATACCTTTCTGTTTTTTACCATTACTCCCTGGGATTAAAGGGTCGCTTTCTGGGATTAAAGGCGTGAGTCACCATGCTTGGCTGTATCCTTGAACAGATGGATTTCTGCCTCTGGAATGCCAGGATTAAAGGTGTGTGTTACCACTGCCTATCTTCTATGTTTAATATTGTGGCTGTTCTGTCTCTGACCCTGGATAAGTTTATTAGGATGCACAATATTTCAGGGAAC